>NC_067401.1:375590253-376214799 GCF_016432865.1 Antechinus flavipes
CCACAGCCCTTCTAATTAAGGAAGCCTCTAGCTCACCCTGGGCCAGCCATTTAAAGTTCTAATTCCCCAGCCCCCAGAATTTTTGCCCTCAGTTTTAGAACTGGAGAAAGGAATGAGAGTGAACATCTATACTGACTCCAAATATGTCTTTCATGTTTTGCATTTCATAGGGTTATATGGAAAAAAGGTGACTTCTGACAGCAAAAATAATTCTCCATTAAATTATGCAGGAGAAATTCTACAATTATGGCAAGCTGTCCATGGACCTAGAGAGAATACCAGAAGTGGGATTCACTTTGGGTCAAAGGAAAGGGGCTTGCAGATTCAGCTGCTTGTGTTGCCTTTTTGCCCCTTCAGCACATGACTGAATAAAACATCCTTGATCTGTCTGGCAACCAATCATGTAGTAATAATTCCAACTCATAGCCAGACTCAGGAATAATCGGTTGGAAACAAATGGAACTGGGAAACTGAGTCAGAAGGATACCACCTTAAGCAGAGGCTAAGGTGGTCCTCCCAGCTCTTACCCAGATAAGATATCCGCCTGTGACGGTTCAGGAAGGTATTCCTCTGAGTAACTTGGTCCTCCCAGCTCTTACCCAGATAAAATGTCTACCTGTGGCAGTTCAGGAAGGCATTCCTCTGAGTAATTTGGTGGGCTACTTAATGATCAGGCAATCATATTCAAAACTCAAAAGAATATCAGTTACAGTCCCAAGAGATTTTATCTCCAATAGCAAATTCTACTAATTGCAGCGTAGGGCTAGATACATTATTTTAAAAGTTTACCAGAACTTGCCTAGGAGATTTTGTTTAACTTGTTTTATATGTTTAAATTTATCCTGGTGCAAAAGAGTGATCATTATACAATCTTATAGATTCTTAGTAAACACATTCCTTTTTCAGGAACTACACATCCTAAATAGGCTTATTTTCCTTGTCTATTTGGAGAAAAGATGATATTACTGATAGAAATTATAAAGATGGCGTATTCATTTAAGAAAAATGGCAAGACACATAAACAGAAATGTTTAACAGGTAACTGTTAAAAGAACTTAGATTTCTAAGGACTGGGCCAAATAGGTACATAGGAATGAAGATATTGATTAAAGAAGAGTAAATACTGAAGTCATGTGAGCACATGCTCACTCTAAAGGAAAAAATGTGGGCAGACCATAATTAGGAAATAGCAAGAAAAGAGGGCCAATGAAGGAAAAAGATCAACAGGTTCAATCTATCCATTATTCTTGTTCCATACCACATGCATTCCCATCTTATCAATTTTGCTTTGTTCCTCTACCAGTTCCCTCTCCCTTTAATTTTTTTCTTACTTTCTAGCATGGTTCCTTCCTCTCAGTTTATTTATAAAAACCAATCTTATTTTTCCCAAATGAAAAATAGATCTAAGTTCTTTGGTAAAACCACCTCCAATTGTTTAGTTGACAGATATTTTTGTTCTCTTTTCTGAAATGCAGAATTATATGCAATGTAATGGTATTATCTTATGTAACTTTTTTAGGAATGTGTTCCCAATCCCCTCCTATATTTTAAATTCCTTGATAGATACCACATATCCAAGAGGCACTGGTACCTAGCACATTTGCTAATGCAATGATCCATTCATTCACTCAACCAATATTTATAACAGAGCCATTCTGAATGTCTATTGTCCAATAATTTGTAGTTAGATGCAAAATCCTCAGACTTAGTCCCACAAATACACTTATCTTGGACAGACACTTCAGATGGACTAAATCTCTCAAATCTTTTGCAACTTGAAAATTCCCAGATCTAAGAAGATCAGTGGAGAAGCAGTCAAAGAAAAGGCAAGTTCTCCCACTGCAACCAGGGCCATCTCCAGCCTCTTGATCTCCATCTGGCCACTGACCAAGATGGTGCTGGAGATATGCAGCGGGGGACCTCACGCAGCCCTGCCAATTCACCCACATGTCACGGCATCATCCGCATCATCCCGCCTTCAAGGACAAACAGCAGGAATCCCGCCCTCCCCAATCCCCCCTGGGGGCGACAGTGAGGTCCCTAGCGCACTTATCTAAGTTGCTCCCAACAACTTTTTATCCTCATTTTACAGAATCACAGTTTTAAGGCTGGAAGAGACCTTGGAAGCCACGGAACCCAATCAAATCACATAGTTAGCACTTAAATAAAGCGTTAAGGTCTGCCTAAGTCTCAAGACAACCCGGGGAGGCAGTATCCTCATTGGGGAGAGGAAGACTCTAAAGCCCGCATGATTTATGACTTGTCGGAACGAATTTCTATGGAAATATCCCATCTCTGCGTAAAGTCCTAACGGGAAGGAAAGAAGCACATTATTAAGTGCCTATGTGCCAGGCTCTGGGCTAAGCGCTTTACAGATGTCTTCTCTTTCCCCCTTCTCTACGACACGAAAAAGGGGACGCTTCCTGGAAGAGGGCAGAGAGGAGAAAGGCTTGCCCTGGCTTCCAGAGAAGAGGATTAAGCTCTGGCGGCCGGATCTAGGATAAACACAAGCGAGTCGAAACTAAGCGGCGCCGGAAACTGGAGCACGGCCGGGGAAGGGGAGGGAGAGAGGGCCAAGATAAGCGCAGCCGCGAATAGGGAGACTCGGGATCTCTCCCACGAGCCAGTCTCCTCAGGACAAGGCCCACCGGAAGAACACGCCCTTTCCCCACCCGTTTAACCACCAATTCCGGGCTGGGAGAGGGGAGTGAAACCATAGCAGAAGCGGAAACGGAAGTCAATCCTCACCTGCTGCCTGGGAGCCCCGTCGCGAGTATTCGGCTCCTTCTGCGCCTGCTCCGCCGTGGGGGTGGGGTGGGAATAGCGGTCGCGTGCGCCGCAGTTGTAGCCGCGGTCCGCCGCCCGCCCCCACCCTTTCCACAGTTGTTGAAGCTGCTGCTCCGGTGGCGGCGCGCGCCCGCTAAGGCGGAGCGTGGGAGACTTTACGTGAGAGAGAGAGAGCAGCATGCAGGAAGCACTTTCTTACTTTGGGTGCCAGAGACCCGTATTTATTCTCCTACTGACTGCAAGTGTCTTAACTAATTTCAGTTAAACTCCCATATATACAAAAAGATGCAAAACCAGTGCCTGCTCTCAAGGAGTTTATAATATATCGGAGGAGATCGCGTGCAAACCATATTCAGAATAAAGAGGAGAGAACTGTTATGCCTCAGTTTCCCTGGTGGCAAACCATCTCCCCCACCCCTTCCCGGCCATTAGGGCTTGGGAACTCCGGCCTCTCGGGCATTCCAAAGAGCCACAAAACTCCAGATGGCTTATCTCATCTCCTGGTTATCTTGTGCCTCAGCTTTCCTGTCTCCTGCTAGACAATCTTCTTCACCCCCAACCTGTCAGAACTGAACTATGGCCCTTCCTAGAATTTCCACTCACCAGTGCTCTGACCCCCTTTCCCCCCCTGCCTTTGTTTCTCTGATCACTGGACCCTAAAAGTCTCTGAAATTACTTGACCAGGGCTGGGTGCTTTGAGATAAGAGTCCCATCCAGCCTACCATCAAAGCTCTCCAATAATAAAATGTGAAAACCTCTAATCTCTGTCTTGCCTCAGTTTCTCCAGCATTACATAATTTAACAGAGGAAAAGCATTGGAATTGAGAGAGGTTGTGGAAGGCTTCCTGTGGAAGGCATTTTAATTTTAATCAGGATTTAAAGGAAGCCAGGGAGGTGGAGAGCGATGACATTCCAGGTCTGGGTGAGAATGCTGAGAGGTGGCAGATCAGGGTCAAAGAATTGAAGAGTTTGTTTGGAGGAGTAAAGTGTGTAGAAGACAGAAGGGGCTAGATTATGAAGGGCTTTGAAAACCAAACAAAACATTTCGTGTTTGCTAATGTTGAGGTTCAAAAGGGAGACCCCTAAAAAGGATGGGGTCGAAGACTGGTGTGGAGAGATATAGCAAAACAATTTGCAAGCTTGAGCCTAATTCCAAATCAAGGGGTAAAGTTGATTGTAATTTTAAAAGCCAGTTGAAGTGGGCTAAGTTCCAAAAGGATTTGGCAAAGAATCAGGAGCAAGAAGATAAATGTATAGGAAAAGACAGAGAGATCGAGTTCTTCAAGACACTGATATGCTAATTTTATGGCTTAAAGGTAGAACTGGGGAGTGGTCTGACATGCACCTCAATATTATATTTTATGGTTTAGAGGTGGAGGAGTAGTATGATATGTACTTCATGGTTTATCTCAGAAACCCTGCTATCACTGACCAACAGATTGTTATCTGGCAGTCTGCAATATTTCTAGGAGCATACTATGGCATTTCTAAAGCCAAGAAACTTTTAAGATCATTGACAAACAGATTGTTAGAACAATAGCACTCCTAAGGTCTGGGGGTCTCAGGATTACTGCTGTATTTCTCCTAGAAGCTACACCTCCATCACTCCCAGATGTAATATGGGAGTCATTGGAGTTTCATCCCAATATGGAACTTAAATTAAGAGGATGCTGCCATTAGGGGACTATGTAACAAGGAAGCTCTTGCATTTTCTCCTGTCACAAACTTTCTGGGGTGAGGGGATAAGAGTTGTAAAAATAAAAAGGGTTCTTGAAGTGGTAAGAAAGACTTGGCCTCTGGACCTTGCCAGAATGAAGATAGGAAAAGGCAGCTTTATTACCTTGGTTCCTCTATTATATATAGCTTTTTCTTTACAAGTTATATGCATGGGTAATTTTTTTTTTTTTTGCAGCATTGACAATTGCCAAATCTTTTGTTCCAATTTTTCTCCTCCTTCCCTCTACCCCCTCCCCCAGATGGCAGGTTGACCAATACATGTTAAATATATTAAAGTATAAATTAAATACAATATAAGTATACATGTCCAAACAGTTATTTTGCTTTACAAAAAGAATCAGACTTTGAAATAGTGTACAATTAGCCTGTGAAGGAAATCAAAAATGCAGGCAGGCAAAAATATAGGGATTGGGAATTCTATGTAATGGTTCACGTCATCTCCCAGAGTTCTTTTCGTTGGGTGTAGTTGGTTCAATTCATTACTGCTCTATTGGAACTGATTTGGTTCATCTCATTGCTGAAGAGGGCCATGTCCATCAGAATTGATCATCATATAGTGTTGAAGTATATAATGATCTCCTAGTCCTGCTCATTTCACTCAGCATCAGTTCATGTAAGTCTCTCCGGGCCTTTCTGAAATCATCCTGTTGGTCATTTCTTACCGAACAACAATATTCCATAATATTCATGTACCACAATTTATTCAGCCATTCTCCAATTGATGGGCATCCACTCAGTTTCCAGTTTCTGGCCACTACAGAGGGCTTTTACTACAAACCTTATGGAAGAGAAGATTTTTCTGTCCTCTGGACTTGCTCAGAATGATTATCTGCAGATGTCTCCTGCTGTTCAATTTAACAAATGTTAACTGAGACCCTCCTGTGTAGAAATCTGAACTAAGCTCAGTAGAAGATTCCAAAGCTAGAGAAGACAAATACATGAGATCCCCAGGACATCATATGCCTGCGAAACGATATACACATACACCTAAATTACCTTAGGAAGATTCTAAAGATCACCTGGCAAGATAAGTCACCAGACACTGAACTTAACTGCTAAGCATTCCTACTCTATGGCCAATCAGGGAAGGGGCTGTGCATGGCGAGCAAAGCAGAATTGAAGTAGCTCATCAGAAACTCAAGATGTGCAAAGTTAGAGAATCCACCCCAAATGTTCATGAGGAGTATTTGTATCTGACCTGTGGCAGGGCATTCTGAACTCTTATTGGTCTGATCAACCACCACTGGGCACACTTTGACTAACATAGGGATGTCACTTTGTCATTCTCCAAGGACAATAACTAATTTCATACTCTACCACTATGTTACTCAGTTACTATGGAATTTCTGGACATACAAAGTATATTGGGGAACAGAGTTGTACGAAATAAAGCAGGGAAACTTGGATGATACCAAGTTGTAAAGGGTATAGAATGCCAGGCAAATGCCGTTGAACTTTATTCAGCTCACAGTAGGGAATCATTAAAAATTTTTATGCAGTGACCGGACAAATTTTTGCACAAAAATTAGCTTGGAAATGGTAGGAAGGACTAATTGGAATCTGTTTGTTAGGGTAGGACTGCAAAAATTCAGGCATGTGGTAATGAATAACCTTTGTTAGGGTGATTGTAGCAGGGAAAAAGGAGAGGATAGATGGAAGGGATATTGCAGTAGTAGGAACTGACAGGGCTTAGTAACTACTTGAATATTAATTGAAATAAAAAAGTCAAAGATATAAAGTTTCAAGAATGGGATATTGGGTGGAGTTGTTAGTATTACTGACAATGGGATCGTCATCCCCTCAGTCTACAATATTTTTTCTCTATCTTACACAATCCCTAGCTCTTCCCATAGAAGATCCTTCTTAATTTCTCCAGTTGTTAGGGTTCTCCCTCTTGAAGTGAATATGTATTATTTTGCAAATACTTGTTTATGTTTAGTTGTACCCCAGCCCTTGAGGGCAAGGACTGTCTCCCTTGTGTCTATATAGTCTCAATATCTAGCACAGGACTTTGCACATAGTAGATTCTTTTGGCATTTATTATGAATTTAACAAACTAATAAATATTAATATCTTTTTTGATTTAAAAAAGATTGTAGACGAAAACATTAATCTTTTATGTAGAGCCTTGATTTTAAAGTTTTTATTAAATTTAATATGATGGTACCAGAAGTGCTATGCTACAGATGTACCCACTCTAAATTTCCTTCTGCTCTCTTCTTAAAATTCATTAATATTCTTTTTTCTTTTTCTAATGGAATAATTTCATTAACCTCTATTCCTTTCTCCTAATTTAGTTATTTACAAAAGCTCTGTTTGCAACAAATGAAATTACTTCATTTTGCATGAGTATTTGAGTATACTCATTTTGCACCTATCTAGTCCATCTCCCCTCTATCAAAAGATAGAAAGCATATTTCCTAATTAGTTTTCTAGAGTCCCAATTGAATCTTGCACTGAGTCTTTCAAAGTCATTTTCCTTTACAAGTTGTAGTCATAAATTATCCTTTTGTTTCTGTACCCTGTATATGTACCCTATATCAGTTCCTACAGGTTTGTCTAGGTGTCTCTCAATCTATCATTTTCATCTTTTTTTTCTAGGGTGCAATAATATTCCATTTGAGTCATTTATTCTGTCATTCTCCAAATGATGGGCACCCTCTTTTATTTTCAGATTTTTTTCTCTAACAAAAAGGTACCATTATAAATGAATTTTTAAAAAATGGCTCTTTCCCCTCTTCCTTTGATTTCTTTAGGTTGAATATTTACATTTCACCTGCTTTTTGGTATTGTTTTCATTTATATTATTGTAGTCATTGTGTGTAATACTTATTAGTTTTGCTCTCCTGGCTCTATTTCACTTCATCAAGCAGTTCTTGCATTTTTTCTGCATTCTTCCTATTCTCCATGTCTTATCAAATATAGCAATGTTTCATTGAATTCATGTGCTGCAACTTTAGCTATTCCCTAATTGATGAGAAGCCACATTATTCCCCCCCCCCCCCTTTTTTTTTTTGCTGCCTTTAAAAGTACTGGGATAAAAAAAGTTATTGTCCTTGGAGAATGACAATTTTGGTGCTACTATCCTTCATGTATTTTGTGTTTTATCTAAACAGTCATCAATAAGTAATGTTTCAAGAACTGTTCGTAAGAAATGGGGAATAAAAAGAAAGAGAAAAAAGAAAGACTTTGTCCTTATTTGTCCTTATGGGAGTTCTCATAGCCAAAAGTTATGGTCACAAGTCCTGGGCTTTCCTACTTCTGTTCCTTTGTACATTCCTATCTTATGTCTGCAATACCATCTGCTCCCTTTGGATTTCTATTAATTCTTTAAAGATCACCTCTTTTGGAAAGCATTTCAGAACCTTTTAATCAGTAATGATTTTCTTTTTGTAACTTTTTGTATATTTCTCTTATACATTTAAAAACTTGCATATGGGATCAGCTCTGAATTCTAATTCATTTATTAAGTGCCTACTATGTGCCAGGCACTATGCTAAGCATTTGCAAATATATACAGAGCAAACTATATTCAGGATAAATGGGAAATAACAGAAGGAAAGCAACAGAATTAAGAGGGGTTGTGTGGTGGGAGTTTAATTAGAATTTGAAGGAATCCAGGGAGGTCAGTACAGAGCAGAGGAGGGAGACCATTCCACACATGGGGAATAGCCAGAAAATGGCCTGGAGCCAAAAGATGGAGTGTCTTATAATGTGCAACATCCAGGAAGCCAGTGTTATTGGATGGAATAATGACTGAAGGGGGGTGAGGTAGGAGGGGACTAGGATATAAAGAATTGCCCAAAATGCCAAACAGCATTTTGTTCACTTCTACGGGTAATAGGAAGCTACTAGAATTTATTGCGTATCAGGTTGTAAGCTCTATTACATCAGTGACTATCTTTTTCTTAAAATTATAGTACTTTGCCCATAGTAGGTACTTTAATAAATGTCTAAATGTTGTGGGTTCAAAAAATTATCAGAAAGTTGTGAAATTGCTTACTATCTTAGGGAGAGGAGAGGGAAGAGAAGGAGAAAGAAAATTTGGCATTCAAAATGTTTAAAAAATTAATGTTAAAAATTATCTTTACTTGTAATTGGAAAAACAAAATACTGTTAAAAAAGAAAGTTATGAATATTGTTATGCTAATTTCAAGCTAGTTTTCATACTAACAAATTTGGCAATCATTTGGAGGAGGAGGCAGGCTTGATTACATGGGCTCTTACTCCTTTAACCCTTATGAATGACAATACCTTGTGGTTTTAGAATATGTATCTATTTCCTTGAATTATTTAATTTCTGTCTCAGTTTTCCTCATCTATAAAATGAACTTGTTAAACTAGATGATCTCTGAGATTGCCTTTAACCCTACATATTTGATTTCTATGAATTTTAGTGAAGCCAAACTGTAAATACATTTAAAAAATATTACTAATTTAAAACTTTAAAGTAAAATTCAATGGAGGAATAAAAATGAACGTCTCAATGGAGTCATCTTTTTAAAAGCACAGTTTACTTTTAATTTGTCAACAAATATGATAAATTTTCTAACAATTTTAAAAATACCTTATTTTAATACTGATTAATGGCAGTTTGAACCAATAAACAAATCAGTCCAAAATTAGACTTTTTATATGTAATTTGATGAAAAGAGCTTTTTGCCAAACACTTAAGTTTTTTACTTTACACTGAACTCATGATAAACATGTTTTCATGACCCCTCAGAACAGACAACTGTGGTTTAAAAAATGTGACCAAAGAAAAAAACAACACTGAAAAATCATCATAAATAATATTAGCCACCTGGGCTTAATATGAATTAAAAAATAATAAAATACTTTCAAAGTCTGTCTAAGAGCATTTGTTCACATTATAAATCCACAAAACACAACACAATTCACCAGAAGTTACACAGGGATTCTTCAGTCAAAGGCTGCTGTTTCCATATGTTTTTATAAATAGTTTGACCCTTCTAAAAACCGCTTCACAACTCTTTTCAACATCTTAATGTTTTACAGGAAGTGACTATGGTTTCCATCAGTCGTCCACAGTTGGCATTTTTTAAAGTTGATACTGTAGTTATTATTTTGTAGGCCATTATTATCTTGACACCATTGAGCTATTTACCTTCTAATATGAAGAAAGTATCTTTTGCATACAAAAGTGTCCTTTGCAGGCATTTGTAAAAACAGACATTTTAAAACAATATAAGAAAATATGGCATATAACAAGGCTACAGGGGATATTGTAGTCAAGCAAAGTGTCATTCTTTGGCAGAAGAATAAATACTCTTTCCACTATATCTAAATCTGTATTCACTCTTAAGACACACATGTGCATGAGAACTTTAATCCTTTCTATTCTCTACAAAGTTTGTCAGTAAATAATTAAGGATGGTGCAAATAAGTTTTATGCGTTCCTATTATGTCCATTTTCACATAATAACTGACATTTATAAACATTTCAAAATGTGCCAAACACCTGATATATATTATTTCCTCTTCCTAACAAGCCCATGAGGTAGGTTCTATAGGTACTATCCCCATTTTGCAAATGAGGAAACTGAAGCTCATAAAGCTTAAATGATTTGACCACGGTCACATAGCTAATAAGTGATAGAATTTGGATTTGAACCCAGATTTTCCTGACTTGAGTCAGTACAATATCCATAATACCACTTTTGAATTCCAGTCTTCTCAAAAACCATCACTTTTTGAAATCAGTATTTGATAGGTGTACTATTTTAAAAATCACTGTCAATGCCCAAATGAAACTGATTTTTTTCATTTTTTTTTGGCTGAGGCAATTGGGGTTAAGTGATTTGCCTAGGGTCACATAAGTGTCTGAGGCTGGATTTGAACTCAGGTCTTTCTGACTTCAGGGCTGGTGCTCTATCCAATGTGCCATCTAGCTGCCCAAGATTTTTCATTTTAAAGCCCCTTTGAAATCTTCTCATTCTATTTTTTTCAACAATACTCAAATGGATCTATGATCATATCTAATGAGGCACTCAATCCATCCATGCCTTAATATCCTGTGATACTCCTGTCCGTCTGTACCCAAAAATTCACAACAAAAAATCTACTCAATATATGCTAGAGATATCCCTAGCTTTCTTTTAATGTTATGAAGATACCAATAGAGCACATGAACTGCCCAGTCACTAATTATCCGTGGCTTCTGCTACATGACTACACCATCATTATCTTTACTCTTTTCATTATACAAAATTCTCCCCTCTTCCCAAGTAATTCTTTTTCAGAGTGTTTCTCATTATATTAACCTTAATTCTTAATTTCCAACTAAAGGTAATCATAAAATTCTTCTCCTTTTGGGCTAAATATTAGCTGGACAGATTTTATCATCCTATTTTTGTTCCTTTCAGCATCTTTTTTACTCTATCCTGGGAAGGAAGGGGAAATATTCCACCCATTTACCTTTGTTTCAGTAGGCTTATTCTACTATGCTTATAGATTACTGAAGAGCTTCATAAAAATTTTAATAAAGCTCAAGTAATCAAGAGGTTTATCACGTTGTCCCACAGGATCTAGTTCTAGTTGGATATCAAACCCGTAGTAAAATCACTCATTTACAAAATAATAATTTGTCATAAAAGGCATTTCCTCAGTTGCAAAGTCAGATCTACAAACATATTTTTATCTTATAGTCATCATTAGCAACATCATCAACAAACATAATAAGAAGCACCTTTATGGGTGCTTTGTGGGTGGGACAAAAGGTCCTGCCCTCAAGGAACCCACAATCTAATTGAAGAGAAAAGTATATACATCAACTACAAATATATACATATATATATATATATGAAAAAGAATAAAGTGAGTGTTCTGACAATCAAAATAGAACATACATTCAGCCTATTGATAAGAAAAGACAGACTAGAATTTTAGCATTTTTATCTAGCTTTAAAGTATTGAGAGAATAAAAACCTAAACACATCTTAGAAATACATTGAATTTCACTTCACTCTGGCAATTAAGTCTGGCCTTCACTATTGTGAAGCCAAGAGCTTCTCTCATCAAAACAGCAGTGAATCTGTGTACTTTTTACAGGTCCTCAAGGTCAGACAAATCTACCACCACTTTCATAAATAATGTATCTTCTTTGATGTAGGTATTCTTGCTGTTCTCCAGAGTGGAATGGGCCACAAAGCGAGGACAGCCAGATGCAATGTTCATCTCTCCATCAGGCCTTTTAAAGCTACTGCTATTGGGGTCAGCCTTGAAAATCTCTGTAATGTGGTTCTTTTTCCCACTCTGGTCCAAAAGCATCATGGTAACCCTCTGCTTGAAAGGCCACTGCAACAATGAGTCGAATTCCCCTTTCATCACCACGAAATACAATGATAAATGTGTCCCTTTCCCTGATCCATCCCCATTCAAGTAAGCTCTTGCACAAAGTCGGTAGCCACAGCGACTGGTATAGAAAGGCTGGCTGAATATGGATACTGTGCGGCCTTCAGTTGCTTCTCTTTTTTTCATCCTGTAATCTGTCACCTTCCATATCAATTTGCCATTATAACAAGTACCCTCTAACATTTTGAATCGCTCTTCATTTTTATTCAGTTGGGCTTTATGAACATTAATGTGGACATCGTGTCTGTTAGTTTGGTCTTCCAAAGTGACTACAAAGAGAAAAGAGGGCCAAATTTCTCTTTAGACAAAGCTGACATTAGAATTCATCCAAAATGTAGTTATTTGATCCTGAAATCTAACACAACAAACATGAACACTGTATACTAAAGACCACAAATGGATAATTTAGGCTCAGTTATTTTTCAGTGACTTTTGCCAAACTTGTTATTAAAAAATAGTAAACAAAACCAAAACAGAAATACAAACCTCTGCTTATCTTCTGTGCTACAGAAAGCTGGGGATTGAGAGGATTGTACTCAAGACCCAATTAGCACAGCATGAGTAGGGCAAGTGCCCAAAATTTTGTACAAAGAACCCAAAGCAACCATTTTTGGTATCTTTTATATAAGCACTTGCCACCCACTATACCTCACTTTATTCCCTCACTTCTGACTCCCATTTCTTCATCCCTTGGCCTTCTCTAGACCTAAGGAGGCTAATTATATGATTTTATTTTTTAGAACATTTGTCAGTTTCTGAACATCAGATGCAATACATGTTATATATTTTACTTCTAATCATAGCTGGAGATCGTAGTTTTCAATTTATCTTATCTGCATTTTTATTTTTGTTTTCATATAATAACAATTACCACTTATAAAGTGTTTTAAGATTTGCAATGTGCTTTATATATATTATTATTTCATTTGATCCTCACGGTTACCTTAGGAAGCAGGTGCTACTCTTAACCCTATTTTACATTTAAGGAAACTGAGGCTGAAAGAAGTTAATCCTGGGATTACATACCTAATCTGAGATAAGATTCAGATATGCATTTTTCCAATTCTACATCTGGAACTCTTATCTATTCTGCCACTTAATTGCCTCTGTTTCATAAATTTACAGTAATTTGGCTCTCATTTCCAAAACAACCAAGAGCAATAAATAAAACTTCAACATACCCAATCTCTGGTCATAGGTTTCCAGCAGAGTGATCTTCTCCTTTATAGTATCAATTGTATTCATCAAGGGTCTTAGATGAAATTTGTTTTGCTGCTGGTTAGCCACTTCTAATAATTCCCTTACTTGTGTTTCCAACCAAGCAGATTTATCAATGTGACTGGCAAGAACCTTCAAGTGTAATAAGGTTCACAATATTTGAAAGAGAAAGAGAGAGAATTTCAGCCAATATTCCATTTCCCTGAATAAGTTTACTGCCATCATCTAAAGTCTTCAAAAGTATTTGTTTCTATATCTATATGTAGGTAGGTAGACAATAGATAATACATAGTTAGACAATAGAAATATTCCCATTTGTAGAAAAGGAAATTTGGAGCAAAGATTAAATTGCTTTCTCATGGGATAAAAACTAGCAAATGTTTGAGCTTGAACTCAAATCTTACACCATTTTCATTATACCATATACCTTCTATCTAGTAGATAAGATAAATTTAGTTTTATATGTTTTGTTTAATCTTCAAAAATACTCAATATCTTGTAATGATAAATAAGACATTAATAATTCATTGATATTCATCATTTCCAAAGTAATCTTCACCCTTCCTTCCCCACTCCCTACTTCCACTTCCCCGCTAACAATGCTAAGAACAGAAACTAAGACAAATGGATCACAATATTTAGAATTAAAGATACTTTGGAGATAGTATGGAAATACATGCATGCTAGAGCTAGCTCTATCTGTTAGCTCTAAAAATAAATCATGATTTTTGTCTTCTTGATTTTCTAGATTTAAGAAAGTCTAAACAATGCAGGTTAAACATAAAAGTGTATGTGATTACTTAAAATTTTTTTTCAGAAAGCCCTGTTGTTAAACATTTACTAATACACCTCTCTATTTTTTTTTTTTTTTTTTTTTTTGAGAGGGAAGGTTATTTTACACCTCTATATTTCTATAAATGTGCTCGAGCTCAGCTGGAGTATAGTTAAAAAATTCAGGGAATGAAGTCATCACCAGACTCAAAGCTTGGGGATTTATTAATTAATAATAGTAATTTGCACTTATACTTAAGATTTGCAAAGTGCTTCCCATTTGCTCTCATTTCATTTAAGCCTCACAATATATATAGTCCAAATTCTTTAATTTAAAGATGAAGAAACCAAAACTTAAGTGTTCCCTTTCTTGTCTATTCAGACATATTATCATCATCATCTATATCCCATAGAAGTGATCCTTTCTGCCTGAGACTACATTTGTAGTCTAATATGTAAACCAAGTATAATCTTTTGAAATATCATATATCTTACCATGATACTTTCACTATATATTGGAAGTACATTAATAATTTATTGATATTTGTAAATTTCAATGTCATTTTAGTTTTACTTTAGGGATTTTGGAAAGACTATAGCATTTTCTTTCCAAAGGAATTTTTACTTTATTGACCACACAATATAAAATTACATATTCTTACAGCAACGCTAAGATCAAAATAATATTATTGGTCCAAAAAAATCATAATTGTTACTACCATACTATGTAGGCAAATGAGAGGAAAAAATTGATGTTGGATGGATGGTATTCTCACCTGGGTACTTGCCAGCAAGTTACCATTTTTGCCAAACAGCTGTACAAACTGCCTAAACTCCTTTTCAAATTTCTTTACAGTTTCACTTAACTGCTGAATTTTACTTTCTTTTAGTTCTAAGTTCTTGTGCAAGTCAGAAATCTAATAAAAGAAATTAAAAGAGAAAAAATAAAGCCATTTAAAATACACAATTAAAATAAAATTTACATTATTTAGAGAGGGAAAAGCAGTTTTGTAGTAAGGTTCCCTAAAAATCTATGAGCTCAAAAAATTTTTTTTATCAGCTTTTAAAAAAATTTCAACACTAGAAGTAATGACTATTACTTAAAAAATTATAATACTGGGGGCAGCCAGGTGGCACAGTAGATAGAGCACCAGCCCTGCAGTCGGGTGGACTTAAATTCAAATTCAACCTCAGTCACTTGACACTTTCTAGTTGGGTAACCTGGATGAGTCAACTAATGCTAATTGCCTCACCAAAAAAAAGAAAAAGATTTATAAGACTGGCACCAAGTTTACTCATTCAAACCCATGTGTTTGGGGAATAACTATTATATAAAATTGCTACATTAGATGCTATATAGAATACACAGTCCTAGTCCTCAAGAATATTCATAATATTGATAAGGGAGACAAGGCATACGACAATAATAATACTTTACATTTGTATGGCCTTGTGTTTTACAAGCACATTCAAATTAAATCTCATTTCATCTTCCCAATCTTGTAAAATAGAATATTATTTGTTACCTTCATATAAGTGATAGAGACTTGGAGAGTTTAAATTATGTCTAACTGCATACAAGTAGTTGGGGATGAATCTATATCTTGAAAACAGACTTTTAAATTAAAAATCCAGTGGTTTTTCTACTATTCCACAGAGCATACAAGCAGTCAGAAAACAGTAAGCAGCACATATTGCCATATTATCAAAAGTTTGTTTTTAATCAGTTGTTTGTAGCTTGACTTAATTAGCCCACATGTAATTCTGTGGGGATTTACACGGCTGATTTGAGACTGTATCAGATAGTAAGACAAAGCTTACACAAGATGGAAAAATTCTATTCCCTTCCTGCAAATAGAGAAGGGCTTGGTCGTGTTCTTGATTTTGGAAGATGAAACCCTGTGGCTTCAGAAACAGAACTAAATCTGGCTAATCATGTCATGTATGGGTCCAGCTATAGAATACTAAAACCTAAAAAACAAATAATCTGCAAATTTCAGTCCTGTAGCTGTATTTGCTGGCAATGTTAGTATTGGTTAGTTATTCCTGGCATTTACATAGTGCCATAAGGTTTGCAAAGCATTATATATAGGTTATCGCATTTGATCCTTGCAGCATGATTGTGAGATCCGTGCTGTTTTTATTTCAGTTTTACAAAATAGGGAAATTAAGGCATAGAAGAGGAATATGATTTGTCTACAGTCATAGAGCTGAATCAGAACTTGAAATCAAGTCTTCCTGTCTTCTCCAGGGCTCTTATTCATTGGTAAGATTTACCCATGCTATCTCTGTTGATTCATAATATTTAAGGATGACATGATAGAAAAAGCATTTGTCAAATATGAACAATTACTTCACAGAAAAACACCTGTTTCCAATTAGTTTATTATTGATGTCTAATAAAATGAATATTTAGGGTTTTTGAAGAGAAAAGTAAATTCTATTTAGTTTTTTAAAATTTACCTGTTCTTCTAATCTGGAATTCTTTTCTAAAACCAGGAGCATATGTTCTCTTAAAGCAGAATTTTCATGTTCCTTAAGATTTATTCTTTTTTCCTTAGGAGTAAAAATAAAGGAAAAGACAAGCAGTCAAAAAGCATATCTCAGAAATGGGAAAATAAAGACATTTTTCATTAAGTATAGCTCACTTCTAGAGTTTTTATATTCACTTGCTTTAAAGCAGGGTTCCCTCCCAGTTCCAGGATTACATGACAATATGAAAAACAAATTTGAAACTTTCTGAAAAATGGGGTATGTCTTCACTACTTTAATAAAGATATAGCTGCTAGTCTTCCAAATAATAATCACATGGATTCACAAGTATTGTCGAATCATCCAATTGGGATCAGAGGAAAAAGAGAAAAGTCCTAGTAATTTCATAACTTTCTGCCGAGAGGATCTACAGCATCTGTTAATAGACGTTGTAACAACAAAGAATGTCTCAGGACTTGTAAAAAAAAAAAAAAAAGATCATTACCTACTTCTGCTAGTTTACATGACTCTAAATGTGACTAAAATCTAAAAAGAATTGCCAAAGATTATAAAATCTTGTTAAATACAACAATTGTACTCGTAGTTTTAATCACTGCTGCTCAGTGAAGGCAGGGGATGCAAAACAGAAGAAATGGGACAAAAAGCCATTGAAATACCCAGATGTTCATAGGAAATAAAAAATAAAAATAGAAAAGGAGTCGGGGTAAAATGAATGGTTTCAAATATCCATTTATAGATGCATGCAGCTCAGGCAACAAGCAAGATGAACTATGGGTTCCAATGTAAAGTAGCAATTTGATCTCATAGATATCAGTAAAACTCTGCAAGATGAGAACCATTACTGTAATGCAGATGTGAATGGATATAGCACATTCAAAAGAAAAAAGATAGTTGCAAGACAATATAAAAAGCTTTGTCTGCTAAAGAGGTAACTTGTAAAGAGATCCAAGAATCAAAGAAGGAAAACATGGTGGAGCTCATACATTTGTAGGTCATTGGAAATATATATAGAAGCAGTTTTATTGTCTGAATATGATGTAGACCACCTGAGCTTCAGAAAGAGGAAGTAGATGAGTTTAGCAAACAAATCACCAATTGTTGTTCATTAATTAAAGTCATGTTCAACTCTTCATGATTCCTTATGGGATTTTCTTGGCAAAGATACTAGAGTGGTTTGCCATTTCCTTCTCTTGTGGAAAGGCAAACAAGTTAAAGTCGTGCCCAGAGTCACACACATAGTGAGTGTCTGAAGAGGAATTTGGCCCAAGTTTATACCTTTTAACCACTGAATTTGAATTCAGGTCCTCCTTTATCTAGACTCAATGCTTTATCCACTGAACTATCTAGCTGCCTCAGTTATCCAGATATCTGCTACTTCTCTCCAAAATGCAACAGACAATAGCCTCTTGATTTGTCTTAATGATGATTTTCTTTAACAGGTAGAGGAATTAACAAGGGGGGATGCCATTCTATATCTGATTCTCATCAACAGGAAGAAAACTGATCTGGTGGAGGAGAAATAAATTTGTTCTTTTTGTCTGCAGAAGAGCAAAATAGGAACAATGGGAAGAAGTTGCAAAGAAGTGTAAGGAAAAACTTCCTATTACTTCCAATTATTCAAAAGGAAGTACGAGTTACCCCTCATTAGCTGTCTTGAAGCCAATGTCAGGTTACCATTTGTTACATGTCATATTTAGTAAGAACTCTTTTTAGTTTATGAATTGAACTAAATAGTTACTGAAGTGTCTTACAACTTTGAAGTTCTGTAAATCTAGCATACTATGTGACAATCTCAGAAGATAATATTAGGTTTTCCAAAGGGGAAGATAAAAAGGTCTGTTTATTAATGATATGTTTAATTAAAAATTCTTCCTTTTCCTTGAGGTTACATGCCTTTTGTACAACACATTCATTTTGTCATTATCTCCAAAAATTTCTCATCTACTTGGTGGATTAGATCCTTTAAATTTGTAGAACTAAGGCCCTAGACAATCTTCTTTTGTTAACTAGCTAATGGGTGCATAAAGAATACATCCTAATTTAAATTTCAGCCCAAGTTAATTGTAGTAAGTAGAAGCCTTAACTATCAGGGCCTAAAGCTGAAGACTAGTGTCTACATTTCAGTAATTCTTGATCTTTGTGTGATCTGACAAATTATTATTATTTATTTGACTTTGTAAAAAATTATTTCAGGAAAAATTATATTGCACACATGGGAATCGGTTTATTATAAGAAACTCAAGAAATTCCAGAAACACTGGAAGAGTTGGAGTCAAAACTATGAATGACTATTGCTACTCTATTCCTCAAACTGTAGGACTTTATTCTGGACCCTAAATGAAAACCTCAGTTTTTAGGTGGCTTGTAAAAATACCATCAAGGACTGTGAAATAAAATGCACAATAGTGGAGGGGGGAAGGGAGAGCCAAATTAAAAAAAACCAATAATTTCCAAACCTTCACAGGACAGCCATAATGTTTATAAGGGCATTCTTGTTCCACCTCAGGACACACAGTAATATGCTCATCAACCTGTGAATATGAACAGTGCCAAGCTATAATACAATCCTGAATCAACTACAATTTGTCGATCTACAAGCATTTATTAAATTACTATGCGTAAAGCTCTATGACCTGTGCTGAGAATATAAAAAGCAAAACCAGTCCCTGCCCTCAAGGAGCTTTCATTTTAATTGGGAATATACACAGGGGCACACCATTCTTGGTTAATTATTTCTATTCAACAAACAGAAAGAAAAGATACAACATAAACACAAGTAGATAAATATAAATTGATTCAAGGGGGCCTAGACTACTAACAAGTAGAGTGGTATCTAATTGTCACCAGGCCTGTACCAGCTGGTAGAACCTACATGAGCTACTGATGCCGCCTTTGAGAATTCAATGCCATTATGAGTAGAACATGGCCATACGTATAACAAAATATAGTATATGTTTAAGTGTCCTACAAGTATTGTAGATTTCCAAGGAGATCACTTTGCAATATGGGAGAATTTAAATGGAATACATAAGATTTGAATGAGGTCCTGAATGAGGGGTTGAATTTTTGGTTAGCATTGGGGGAAGGAGAGTTTATATAGGGTGATGGAGATAAAGGCACCAATCAATCAATCACTCAATCAGTTAAGCACTAAATACTAGACGCTATATTAGACAGTGAAATCATTCTAGGCAAGGAAAATGCCATGAATAAATGTCCAGAAGTGAGAAAATTCAAGGATTTTAGGGAATGGATACAATTGGAGGATACAGGTTTTCTGAGACTCATATTATCAAAATAAATATTCTTTTAGCGATATTTCATGTCCAAGCAACAAGGTCAGAAGAACCAAGATTTCTGGTCACTCATGTCATCAGAGAGATGTATGGCAGGATAAGGAGGTGAATCAGACAGTGTACCTGACAGGTTCTTACACACAATGACAAGAAGTACTGAGGAAGGCATTTGCACCATGAGTCAATTACCATGGAAGACTGATGGGACTACAAAGACAAAATTTCCAGCAAATGTGATGGTATAAATGGGTCACAACAATGGAGGAAGCACCCACCACATTGAAAAGATCATAGATCCATAGAAAAAAAATGCAAGGAAGGACCCTATAATCTACAAGTTAGGGAGGAAAAGATTGAAGTAGGTAGGGAGAAAAGCAAGAGACAGGTGTGTCTGGAGGAGTGATGAGATGAAAAACTGGTGCTTAAGGCCTGCACAGATAAGGCTATGATGAAAAAAAGAGAACACTTAGAAATGGAGAAAGTAGAAAAAGCAGTAAATCAGGCAGACAGTCCTAAAAATTACCTTAGTTCTCTAGTATTATCAAATCTATAATCCTGAAAACTACTAAAATTTTTTAGTCATTTTACTCAAACGGCTTATTTACAGTACCTTAGTTCTTGGAATAATCTGTAAACAGTTATTGGGACAAGATACAGGATATTCTGGGCAAAATTTTTCCTTGTGATTCTGAAAAAGATAACAGATAATGAAAATAAAATAAAATATGTAAGGGTTGTTTTGTTTTTAGTATGGATTAGAAAGAAAGGTATCACTGTGTGTGGATATTTATCAACTGTCTATTTTTTTTCTTTAGTGGAAATTTTTGGAAACCAGAGAGTATATTCTACGATCTCTTCTGAACAGTAAAGGTTCTTAAATAAAAAATAACAACCAATATAATATTTTATACTTTTGCTAAATCTTAAACCAACATTGATATAAAACAGGAAAAGGAATGCTTCCAAATACTTTACCTTTTTAAAATTAGATTTATTGGCTCAATGATGGACAGCACAATGCTACAAGGTTATATTTGACTTTAGGAGATGGTTAAGTCAGGGTTTCCATTGTGGCAGGTGATATAGTTCTCAGATATATTGCCATAGTGACACAGAAGAACATGTAAATGATGATGTTTTTGAGAGCTAATCTAAAAAAAACCACGCATTTCTCTGGCTATTTATTAGCTAAAATCTTATATAATGTGTTCAAAAATTTCAACAGCTCATTACTATTTATGTCACACTGCCCATAACCACAGACATATGTCTCTATTTCTTAAGTGAATCTGAGCATCATGATACACATTTATCCAAAGAAGCAATATTCTTTTGGTAACGGAACAAGTTGAGGAGTGTATATTAGATGTCTTTCTATATTTGAAAATTTTTGATTCTGCAAACCAGCTATATAACCCACAGCACAGTATATTTTTAAAGCTAAAGCTTTTGCCTTGGTAATGTATTCTTTGTAGAGTAACTATTCAAGTACAGTCATTCAAATAATTTAGACTTACCTGTAAATTCATCACCACTATATCTTTTTTGCAGTATGGACATGTTTCCTTTCGAAACTGACAATGTAAACCCAAGTGATCTTTCAAATCTTTTCGAAGGACTCTTTCTTGACAGCATTCATTAGAACATTGCACAGATTGAAATAAACACTGTAGGAGGTGATCCTAAAACACATATTAATATAGCTGTATTGTCAATTAATTAACAGACTAGAGAGAGGACACAATGATTATCCTTTCAGGGAATGGGGAAAAGCCCTAACAATATCAGAACAGCAATATTTAAACATTTAGCAATTTTCAACATTATTAAATCCTCATAACAATCCTGTAAAAAGGGTACTATTTTTACTCCCATTTTACAGTTGAGTAAACTGAGACAGATTAAATGACTTGACTAAGGTCACACAGTTAGCATTTGAGTCTGGATTTGCACTCAGTTCTTTTCACTCCAGGCCTGGTTCTCTATACATTGTGCTACCTACTGCCTCTAGTTCTGGAGACACATGGGAAATATTAACAATGTGATAAATGTAGTATATGCTGCCACTGTATTTGGTCCTAGTGCCTTCTGATTTTCCCATTTTTAAGCTGCAAACTGTTTTAAGCTGCAAGAGATATTTTTCATAATTAAATATAGGATAAGAGTTCTAGACCAAATAAGGGATGAAGACAATCACAGAAGATAAAATGGACAGTTTTATCATATTAGATTTGAAAAGTTTTTATTGTCGTTCTCACTCTTTATGACCCCATTTGGGGTTTCCTTTGTAATTATACTGATGCAGTTTGCCATTTCTTTTTCCAGCTCATTTTACAGAAGAAGCTGAGGTAAACAGGTTTAAGTGACTTGCCCCGAATCACATAGGTAGTAATTAACTATAGTAGGATTTGAACTCTGGAAGATGTCTTCCTGACTCAGCACTGTATTCACTACACCCTCTAGCTGAAAAGTTTTTTTTAAAACATATTTTTAAAATGCAATTAAAATTAGATAGGAATATAGGAAGCTGATTCAAATTTAAGGACAAAGGCCATCCCTCAACAGATAAATGAGCTATGAAAAGCAAATGATCACAAGCCATATGAAAAAATGCTTTAAATTACTAATAAGAGAAATGCAAATTAAAACAACTCAAAGCTTTTGCCTGATATCCTTCAAATTGGCAATGACAAAAAATGAAAAATGATAATTGCGAGAAAGCAAACTCAGTATTAGATTGCTGGTGGAGCTATGAACCAGCAATTCTGAAGAGTATTTTGGAAATATACTCATTATAATACATATCCTTTAATCTAATAATACCACTACTAGGCATGTACCTCAAAAGAGATCAAGGGCAAAAGGAAAGGCTTCATATGTTAAAAAATGTTGTTAAACAGCATTTTTTTTTGTTGTAGCAAAGAAATGGAAATAAAGGGAGAACCTATCAAACGGGGAACCTTATTGTACCTTTAGAGATGACAAAAGGGATGAATTTAGAGAAACCTAGGAAGACTTGTAGGAAAAAAACAGTAAAGTGAATGAAACCTGGAGAACAATTTATACAGGTGAATACCATGATGCAATTTGAAAGATTAGAAATTAATAGATGTTCTAACCACAAGAGACCCAAGAGAAAGCCCACTTTCCTCCTTTTGGCAGAAGTGATAGACTAGAGGTACAGAGTGAGACAGATTTTCAGACATGTGTATATTCATTTACTTTTTTTTTTTTTTTTTTGCTAAAATTTATTACAAGACATGGTATTTTTTGTGAGGAAGGAGAAATGGGAAGGAAATGAGTGTGATGCTAAAGAAAAGGACATCAATGAAATATTCTTTAAAGCACAGAAGAGAACAAAAGGAAATTCTGAGGGGCACATAAGTTGGGTAGCTTAGGAACAATGTGTTGAATTTGTTACATATTTTTTAAAAAGATATGTAATAGAAATTGGCAATTATATATAAAAAGTATTTCAAAGAGAAAAATGAGAACAGAGATGAAGGACTGGGGAAACTGGAAAGGGGGAGAGGAGGCTGGGATGAGGACAAAGAACATTTAGGATGATAAAATATAAAGACCTGAGGTTGTGATAAGATAGAAAACTCTCAGAGTTCTGTATCATGGAAACGGAAACTTGTGGGTGAATATGAGATCAAGAATAGGATGCACCATCCCACGTGTGTAGCTTGTTTTTATTCTATATTGCCTGTTCCCCCTCTCTCCACCCTTACCTCTGATAATAAGCTGGGAAATAAATCCTCAGAAGATTCAGTCAGACAAAAAGAGGAAAAGAGAATAAAAGACAAACAGTTCCTATTATTCTAAAGTTAATTAAATTGACAAAAGAACATCTTTTTATCATAGGCTCCAGATTACCTAGTTAAAGCCTTATAAATTAAATAAGAGCTGGATTATGGTTTTGGTGGATGATGGCTTAGTTATCACTGCCCTGGAGTCAGGAAAACTCATCTTCCTGAGTTCAAATCTGGCCTTAGACACTTACAAATTGTGTGACCCTAGGCAAGTCACTTAACTCTGCCTCAGTTTTCCCATCTGTAAGGAAATGGCAAACCACTTCAGTATCTCTGCCAAGAAACTCCGAATAAAATGATCAAAAGTCAGAAGTGACTGAAATCGACTGAATGAGAACAACAACAGAATTAAGAATGAATCTTGTAAATAAATGAAACGTGTGAAAGATATGTTTCTGAGGGAAAAAAAATTCAACAACCTCCTAGAAGTTTGCTGAAATTAGGGACATTAACAATCTTACTCATTTACTCTGTGGATGTACCCGGTATAAACCTGCCAAAATAAAATCATTACATCTTCAGTTTCAGGTTTCTATTTAACAGAACATTTCTTCAGCTAAAAGAAAAAGTGAAATTGAATGAAAGCTTGAAGTGAAACCTTTGAAGAGAAACCCATTGTGGTCCTTCTTTACATAAGCAACCCCCATCCCACAGTGAATGCAGTTTCCTCCATTTATGCAAATCCTTCCCTTACAGTGGCCTTTCTTTAATGAACATCCTGACTCTCTCAGGCTTCGAGAGTATTATTTCCTAACTCACAGGAAAACCAATGACTCTGTGAGCCCAAAATGATTTTAATGATGGAATCTTCATGTGAGAATCTCAGACCCACCTGGTATCGCCCCAGAATCATCTTGACAGCACATCGGGGAGCATTTTTGCAAAAAACCTGTAAGTTGAGCACTTCTCGTTTGCAGCAATTATCTTTAAAGACCTGAAAGAAAAGCACTGTCTTGTCACAAACACACACGTCAAAGCCAATGGAGACAACAGTTTGGCCACAAGACACACTTCAAAGAAGGAGGGGTATTTGCTAAATCCATAGATGGAAACTTCCAGGCAGAAGCTTGAAAATTTCTTGTACAGGAACGTTCTTTCCTTGAAAGGAAAAATCTGACTCATCACAAAACTGAAAAAAGGCTGTCATAGACCCACAGCTCTGACGGAGCATTTATTGCAGAAGTTGGGTAACTCTATGCAGTGATCTGTTACTTGGAGAACCTAGTTGCGAACTTGACCTTAAACTCTCATAGGAGGTGGGGCTGTGGGCGAGGTGATACTTCCGGCCTTAAAAGAGACAATTACTTTCTCACAAATATTAGTATTTTAATTAGTGTTTAGTTACTGGCTCTGGACAACACAAAGACTTCAAGAAAGCTATTTTGGTGGGACAGAGTTAGTAAGTCTTTTAGTCATCTAAATCCATTCCTCTGTTCAGCACTTAAGTTCTTCAGAGTTCTCCCAGATTAACTATGCTGCCTAAAAAATCGGCACCCCCTCAGAACTCATGTACTTTGTTTACACTATATTAATTTTCTGTGTTGCTATTCAGTGTTCTTTCATAAGGCTAACTACATTTCTTTACTACCTCCACACAAAGTTCAGTACAAAGCTTCTTGAACGTTGCAAAGACCAGTCTTCCTCCATATTTGTAGTCCACTAGGAATTTTTTCAGATCCAAGATGAAACCATTTTTAGTTTAGTTTAGTAATATTCTCATTTCTCCCCAAAGCCACATGCTCTAATTCCTCCTAAAAAAGAGTTTAGGAGGCCACTCTGCCCATGCTTTCCCAAGAACTGCTTTTATACAACAGGGGAAAGGATATCTATTGTAAGATTTGGAAGGGTCACTAAAAAGCATTGAGAAACACTGAACTCAGCCAAATGCGGTCCCAACAGATGGCAAGATGAAATTTCAGAATATATACACCAAATTATACCTGCAAAATTAGCTGAATTTGGAATAAAGTCAATGCAATTATTGTACATAGGAATAGTAACAGGGAAAAGAATGTCAGGAGAAATCTGGAAATCATGTAATTACAAACACATACACACAGACACACACAGACACACACAGACACACACACACACACACTTCTGGCCAAGCATAGCATAATATATAGGGCAATCAAAACAGAACAAGACCCAGAAAACTGGATTCTAGATCAAGTTCTACCATATTTAGTGACTGGGTGTCTTTGGGCCAGTTACTTAGTCCCTAGGATTTGTAAAAATGAAGGAATTGGATGAAATAAGTTTCAAGATAATATCCATCTCTAAAACTTGGTGGAGATACCTTGATTCTATGCTCTGTGAATTTTCCCTAGATTATGTTATCTATATTTCTAAATATTACAGTTATTTTACTGACCATCAAAGACAGTCACTTTCAATCTGATGGGTAGAAGGAATAAGATCCTGGATGGGTGGGGCCGTTGTAATAAGGGATACAGGCACAGATTATGTTGTGCTAGGATGATTATGAAGGGGTTATATGGAATATAAATACATATTAGATTAGAGGGAGAATAATTGTAAAAGAATATTATATATGAAATCATATAATAGAGATTAGGTTCACAACATGGAGCAACCATGACAGAGACCCCCATCACAGGAAATAGATTTTGCTATTTTATTACATGAATAGCACATGGGCTCAAATAAATCATGACTAAGCAAGGCAGAGTCATTGGGGATTGAGCAATTTGCTTTTGGGGGGTGGGACAGAACTTTTATAGCTCAGGGGAGATGGAAGAGGGGACAGCATCTAGGGAGTGAGGAAAGGAACCAAGAAGGAGTTTAATAACTCAGAAGGAGGAGGAGGAAATAAAAGGTGGGATCTAGGAAATGACAAGATTGTGTATTGAGATGTTGAGATTGTCTTAAAGATAATCTAGGAAAACTAAGTTCCCATCAAGATTGTCTCAAAGGTTAGAGTACTAACCAGAGACTTGGCTTCCCATAATTCTTTAATTCTTTGCTCATCAAGACACTTTGAGAAAACTGACTTATTATGATTAATAAAGAAACAGGATGGGCTCATTTTAGCAATTCCTGAGAATAAGCTAGGTTAGGGTTCATATTAGTTAGAGTCATTTGAATTAACCACCTTATTTTAAAGAAAACAGCATTGGTACTCAAGGAAGTGAAGTGTTCTATTCATGGTTACACAGATAATAAATAGCTGACTCAAACACAAGTCTTTTGACTCCATATAACATCACCAATACAATAAAATAGGGATGATTATACCATGTGTAGTGTCATGACTTCACTGTATTGGGCTGGTGTGGGTAGGGGAGGTATTTTGACTATATTGCTTTCCTCTACCTATTTTTGATAGCAATAATAGAATTTCCATCTCCAGAAAAATAACAATAATGAAACTGTGTACATGAGTTTTTGTGTGTGGACAGAGGGGGCACAGAACTTGAGTGTATATGTGACAATTTAGTGTATTCAGTGAATTGCAGTATATCTTGGAGCTCTGACCTGTTGTTAAGAGTTGAGGGAGCTGACTCACTTGAAAGAAATAAGAACAGAAACTCAAAGGAGCTTTGAGTTTTGTTTCCCAATCTTTTGTCTCAAACTCTAAACCACATATTATCTAGCTTAGAAAAGACACTGGCTAACTTTTGTAAAACTTTGTATAAAAGTGAGACTAAGACAATCAATCAATAAACATTTATTAAGTGCCTGCTATGTGCCAGGCACTGTACTAAGTGCTGACCTGCTTACCTCCTGGGGTTTGATAATCTCCTTGTCTACAGGACAGATGGACACTGCATTTAATTCTCTAGAATAAAAAAAAAAAGCTAATAGTATTTACCTTCCTAACAGATAAATGCTGATATCCCAAACATATAAGCATCATCTGAATTACCCCACTTCTAACTCTGAAGGGTATTACAATTTAGTCCCCAGAATCCATAAGGAGAGGAAATCTATCAAAATCTAGTCCAAGAAGAGAATTGGTAACCTAAAGCTAATGGCTTGCTCTTTTCAGGTTACAGGCCATCCTTATCATAGTTTCGTACTTTGAGTACAGAAAGGAAAATACTGGGGAACAAGCACTTTTGTCTGATATACTCCATTTCTGACCAACCCTCCATATGAATTTGCACTTTGTGTATTAAAGGAAGAACTAGTTTAAGAAACAAAATATATGCAAAAAGATTCAAAAATATAAAAATACTTAAGTCCCCACAGAAATATCCTGGAAAAGTCCCCCTTTTTTGTTTCAGAAAACTCTGAATGCTGATAAATATCTATGGCTGATGTTTGGATGCAAGAAACACCTTCCTGACTGTATTTGATTGTGATTGACCAACTTCTCCCTACCTCAAAGACAGAATACAGTTCTCACAGAATCGATGTCCACAGCCAGTCTGATGTGGGTTGTGAAGGACAGAATGGCACTTTGCACATTTATAACGTTCTTCTAATTGTTCCACAAATCTGTACTCCATGTTAGGTTCAAAGTCCAAGGATATGTAGTTACTGGAATTCTGGGGAAGGAAGTTGTTGGAGGCACTCCCCTGATCTTCAGAGTTTGAGGATGCCATGCTGAGGGAGAAAAAAACAAATACATGTCAACATCAAAAGAAATCTAGTCATTTTTTTCAGTTTATTTATAGAAACTATTTATCTTTTTTCATTAGGGTCTCTTTGTACATCAAACTATTTAAAAATCATGAGACTAGAGAATATTAATCACCTTAATAAGGATAGCAGACATTAGTTAAATAAATGAACTAAGAGATAAAGACTAAAATTATCACCCCCAGCAACAGGAAACATGGTAGGTTACACATGGAAGAGCACTGTCACGTGCAGGGCCCCTTTCACTGGTTACTCCATCTACAATGAACACCCTAACTTCAAAACACAGTCTGCAAGAACAGAGACAAAAATAAACTTGCTAAATTTAAAGAAGGTTAAGTTTTTCAGGTTACCCAATCTTAAGATGCTAATTTGTTCTGTTCTTCCTTGAAGAGATACAGCTTGGTGAGCACCTGTATCACAAGTACTATTTTTGTCCCAAATTTTCAGATGAAGAAACTGAGGCAGAAGGATGAAATGACTTGCCCAAAATCACACAGCTAGTATTTAATTAAGTCAGATTGGAATGCAGGTCTTTTTCACTTTAAGTCCAGCATGTAAACAAGCAGACTTGAGGTAAAATGTAGGATCTCATAATATTCTATCAAATAAATAATCAAATGTATTATAAGGAGATGATTTATAGAAATGGTTCATATTTGTACATTGACAATACTTTTGTTGTGTTATTTTGTTGTTGTTGTTCAGTTGAACAAAGAATTGAATTCTTTGTGACCCCCAAACATGCTAGACCCTTTTATCTTCCACTAATTCTCAAAATCTGTCCAAGTTTGTATTCTGTTTTCCATTATGCTATCTATCCATCTTATTCTGTCATCCCCTTTTTATTTTGCCTTCAATTTTTCCTAACATCAAGGTTTTTTCCAGGGAGTCCCATCTTTACATTATGTGGCCAAAGTACTTATTTTCATCTTTGATAAATGCAGTTAATTTCTTTAAATATTAACTGATTTGATCTCCTTGTTGTCCAAGGGACTCCCAAAAGTCTTCTCCTAGCATCATAATTCAAAAGCTTCAATTTTGCAGTTGCTCAGCTTTCCATATAATCCAAGTCTCACAGCCTTATATTGCTTTAGGAAAACCCATAGCTTTGACTCTATGGACCTTTATTGGCGAGGTGTTGGTTCTGCTAGTATGCTGTCCAGATTTATCTTAGTTTCTTCTAAGAAGCAAGGATCTTTTAATTTCATAATAAAATCTGACACTGATTTCAGTTCTTCTTCTAAGTACCAGGAAATGACAGGACTAATTGCAAAGATCTTGGTTTGTTGATATTAAGTTTCCAGCCAGATTTTATACTCTTCTCTTTCACCGTCATTTAGAAACATCTTAATTCCTCTTTATGTTTTGCCATTAGAGTGATGTTGTCTGCTTATCTGAGATTCTTGATATTTCTCCTGATGACCTTAATTCCAGCTTTTGATTCATCCAGTCTGGCATTTTGCATGAAAAACTCTGCATATAAATTAAATCAATAAGATGACAACATACAGCCTTGTTGTACTACTCTTTCTTCTTCAGCTAAAATCCATTAACTTATTATCATCATAGTTGTGCAACTTGGCCATGTAATACTTTAAAAAAGCTTCTCTGAGTGTGGATGACTCATTTGAGCAAATGTTGTAGGAATATTCTCTTCCTCGACCACAAAGTAAAATGTGAACTGAAGTGATAAGATCATGCGTTCCATCTCTGTCTTTCTCTCACACATACATAAATATCTCCTGCATACTCCATTAATAGCTATGCTAATTCAATACAAAGGCATGTGCATGTGCATATAGAAATGTACATTATTCACTTTTAATTATTCTTTCTCACCAAGAAGATTAGGCACAAATAAATCTGAAAATGTGAATGAATGAATATAGCATTTATTAAGCTCTTAAATTTACAAGGCATGTAAATGTTCATAAAGAAATGTACATTATTCACTTTTAATTATTCTTTCTAGCCAAAAAGATTAGGCACAAATAAATCTGAAAATGAATGAATGAATGAACGAATATATCATTTATTAAGCTCTTAAATTTACAAGTCACTGTACTGAGCACTGGGGACAAAAATGGAAAAAATGGTCTCTTCCCTCAAGGAGCTCACATTCTAAAGAAAGAAACAATACATATGGAAGATTTCCCCTGCAAATGAAATAGTTTTTCCATCTTCCTCTGCTCAAATGTTTCCAATGGCTCCCCATAATATGTCAAGTAATAGCTACGCATTCAAGAAACCTCCACAATCAGGGACCATTTTATTTTTTCATATATATCATCTTAGTTCCTTTTATTTTTTTTATTTTTCAATGAAATGGCCTACTTTTTGCCACCCAAAATTAAATGAGATCATGATTTGTTCATATCATAAGACTAAAGTGTTCTTTTTTTCTTTCATTTGTTAAAAAGTTCATTTCAAATGCCACCACTTCAAAAACTTTTCTTCATCCCTAAGTGAAGTTTGAAAACAAAGTACTTAGTTTTGTGCCTCTTCTATATAATTATTTATACATCTTATCCCTGTACACTATAAGCTCCACGAGAGAAAGCACAGTATTTAAACTTAATATCTGATGCAGTCTCTGTTTCTTTTCCAAAAGAATACATATGCATGCATGTATATGAATGTACTATAATGTAATATAATGTATATATAATGTATATAAACTGCAGACTATCAGAATCTCTCTAATTCTGATTAGAATCAGGCAGAGCTGATCTTCTGGAATATAGGCATTTCTTGGTAGCCAAGTGGCTCAATGGAAAGGCATTGGCCCTAGAAGCAGGACTCAGAATCCAGCCTCAGACACTTGTTTGGCTCAGCTTCCTCCACTGTAAAATGCACTTACCTTGCAGGATCGCTAAAAGGATCAAATGAAATCATAATTGTAAAGTGCTTAACAGTGTCTGGCATACAGTCCATATTTAATAATGCTTATTTTCTTGTTTTATCTTTTGGACTGGACTGAAAGCTATGATCAATGAGTCGACGGAGGCAAATTAGAACATGTTTCCTGAAACTATTCTTTATGGGAATATGTAAGTGAGAGAGAATGGAGCCTAGTCTTGTTCTTACAAATCCTAGATGGGACTAGCAGAATATCATTCCTAGCCCCTAGCACCTAGTACTCTTCATGCAATAGACATTTAAAGCACTTTCTGGATTCAGATGAATTGTTAAAACAGGAACATATACACAACTTCTTACTAGCACTATCTGTCAGCATTTGAAACTCAAGATCCCTCTATGAAGGAGGAGTGAAGGGCTCTGGTGGCTGCTCATCAGAAAGAGTCAGATCAGTAAATATTCATTTATTAAGCACCAATTACATGCAGGGATACAAAGAAAGAAAAAAAGACAGTTCCTGCCCTCAGTGAACTTCCAATCTAATGGGAGAGACAACAAGCAAATAAATACAAGCTATGTGGAGGAAATCATAGGATCTCAGCAGTGGGAGGGATTTCTCTGTGTATTGCTTCTGGAACCTATATCCACATGTTCATTCTTTAAATACTTCAAGACAACTATCATGTCCCTGTGGTCTGTTTTTCTCCAGATTAGAGGCCTTTAGTTCCTTCAAATGATTCTCATAAGGCCTGCTCCAGAGGCCTTTCATCATATTGGTCATCCAACTCTGGATACTTTATCTTTGTCCTTCTTAAAATATGGCACCCAAAACAAAACATAAGCCTACAAATGGGGTATAACTGGGTTAGGTAATAGTGGTACCATTCACCTCCCTAAGGTCTATTTCTCTCTTAATACAACATAAAACTATACTGATATTTTTGGCTGCTACAACAATGAGAAAAGAGATCTGTTTCCAAATCCCAACTGCCATTTTCTAGTTATGATACTTTGGAAAGGCAGTCAACCTTCCCTTTGAAAAAAAATTGAATAGAAACCACTTCCTATCATGCAGAACTGTTGTGAGGGGAGCATTTTGTAAACCTTCAAGTACTTTATTGCAGCAAGTTATTATTATTACTCTAGATCATGAGTTCTTACCTAGGATCTGTGAACTTGTTTTTAAACACTCTTCTAAGATACTTAAATTTCTTCTGTAATATCATATCTTTTATTCACCTAAAAACATTATTCTGAGAAAGGAGCCAGACTACTAGGAGGGACCATGACACATATACAAAAATGTTAAAAATTTATAATCTTTACTAGATAATCCAGAACAAAGATAAATCCCATAATAGATCATTGAATCTTACTGAACACAATGGACATCATGGTACCATGAAAGTCAGTTTAGTTCCTTCAAATAATTCTCATATGGTTTGCTCCAGAGGCCTTTCATCATGTTGGTCACCCAATTCTGGATACTTTATATGGAAAAATGATTTTTGGGAGTTGAAATCTAGCATGCGAAACTTAGTTGCTATAATTTAGGTAAGTCACTTAACCTTAGAGGCTTTCATTTCTTTTTTGGTTAAAAGAGGGTATTGGTCTAGATAATCTTTAAGGTCCCTTCCAACTCTAAAGCTATGATCCTATAACTATATTACATTATGAGGGGAATACCTCTCCTTCTTTCCCAGAGATAGAGTTCCCATGGATATGAAATACTTCACATAATGCCAGATTTTTTTCATTGTATTAAGTGGTTTTACCAAATTATTTTTCTTGGCTTCCTCTTTTTCTTTAAAAAAAAAAAGTTATAAGGAAGGATCTATATCACTCTCTGATAGAGGAGTGAAGGAAAATTAATCTAGGCAAGATAAAAACAAAAGATAATGATAATCTAGTCCTTAAAAAAAAGGAAAAATTATTATGTTAAATACTTGGGGAATACAAAGACAATATAACCCAATGCAAATTAATATGCTCAAAGCTTTGTTAGCATGTATTATTGGTTTCAAGGAGTTCACTTGCTTGTACTAGTTACAAAGACCTGTCCCTTGTATTATGTCTTCTCCTAAGAATCCACACCCAAAGGTAACTGATGTGTACTTTGGGTTTATACATTCAACAACAGATTAGCACCTAAGAAATCTCCCTGCCTGGGGAAGGGAGAGTCTGTGGTTAAGAATAGGGCACTGTGGTTTTTAAAAAAGGCAAACCTGGAAATCCCCTACCAACCAGCACCACCAAGAATACTCCTACAAGAGTGTTCCCATGAAACTGGAATAAGAAAATTGCTTCACTTTTTTAGCCTCCTCTCAGCTGCTGGAACAGATGAATCAATCACTCAGCAAGCATCAGATGCCTACTAAGTGCCTGGTACTAGACTAGGTGCTGGGAAAGTATCTAGCATCTGCCAGGAATAGGTGGCTGCTAGCATGTATAAAGTTACTACCAAGCTGCAAACAGATATATGTGCCCAGGTGCAACCAATTCCTCTAATATTTACCCAGACCCATATACCTAACGGGCACATAATATGCTGCCGGACCATTCTAGGCACTGGGGGAGAAAGAAAATGTTTAGAGAATTATTTTTTAACCTCACAGAGCTTACAATGATGCTATAGAGGGACATAATCAGCATTCAGACTACATGCAATATGAATTGCCATGAACAATTAGAAATTTATAACCATGGATGAGGGAAATGGAGAAGGATTTGGAAATACTCTTTCAGACAAAAGAGAGTTGGAATTCCAAGGACTCAAATTCTATAGTGGGAAATCATCCCAGAAGGAGGAAGCTCTGAAGAATGAAATTCTGAAACACAAAGAGAAACAACCATTATAAGGAAAAAGAAGGGGTGGGTGGGGACAGGATGTCTAAAAATCATGAATGCCCAGGGAACTTACAGACCAACTTCTACAAAAAATGGAAAAAAGGTTAGATAAAAGAGAATGAACACAACAGGCAATACCATTCTTTAAGACTATTATAAATACCAAATGAACTACAAAGGACATATGAAGAAAGATGCTATCTGTCCGCAGAGAAAACTGATAAATCAATGTACAGAACATTTTACATACACACATATTTGCGTCTAATGATAGCTTTCTGGGGAAGGGGAAGGGGAAGGGGAAGGGAGGAGATGGGCAAAAGAAATAAAAGGAAAATAATTATTATGTACTTAAAAGGAATAGCAATTGGTACATAATAGATGGTACAATAATCTTTTCTTTTCCTATTCTGTTACAGAAATACAAGTTTTATTTCTTAAGTTTAGAATAAAATAAATACATTTTTAAAAAAGAAAAATGGCAAGAATGTAAGAACTCAGACTGAGTTGTGGTTGGCAAAGAAAATTAATTACAAAGAAAAGAGAAATGTCCAAGATAAGACAGAACTACTATTCATAGTGGATGGTATGTATGATGGTTATCACCAACAGAAAAAGATAATGCTACTTAATTCTTCTTTTGCTTCCATTTTCTCCATAAAGGAGAATGACTTTTGCACTTTAAAAAAGCAGAACAAAATAATTAATAAGTTGAAATCCAAGATAAGTAGAGGGTTAGGGTACCTAGCTGCACACCATGATTTTGAGGCATTTGGCTTAAATCTAAGGGTACTAAAAGAATTGATATATCAGTGATCTTTGAAAGATTACAAAAAAGAGTTACCATAAAACTTTAAGAAAGGTAAATGTTTCACTTTTCAGAAAAGGGAACAACCTGGAAACAACAGACAAACAAACTTAATTTTCATTTCTGTCCAAATTCCAGAATATATCATTAATTGTATGGTTAACAAATACCTAGAAAAATAAGTAATGGGTATAAAGAGACAATATGGCTTCAAGAAAAAAGTTTTTTTTTTATTATTATTTGTGCAGAGTTAATCAGACTGTTGGATCAAAAAATTGTTTTAGATAAGTTTTTCTAGATTTTGTCTTTTATCACAAAGATAAAGATGGGGAGTTGAGGGCTAGATGACAGTATATATTCCGGCAGAAATTAGAACTGGTTTTATTCAAAAAGAAGCCATTAATGTTTTGATTAATTTGGAAGGTGGTCTTCTTTAGAGTCCTCCAGGGGAGGATGCCATGTATGCCCTTTGTTGCTTAATATTTTTATTTATTTATTATTTTATATACCATTATATTTATTAGTTATTTAGATTAAGGCAGGTTAATAGAGAGAGCAGACCACCTTAAATGACAAAATGAAGACCTGCAAAAATTATGTCAGCCTAAAAATAGTACAATGAATCTGCCAAAATGAGTTTTCATGAAAAGCCTTCTCCCTAGGCTCAAAATAGGCTAGAGTTCATGTGGGGGGAAAAAAAGAGGGTTTTAAGTGGACTGCAAAAGCTAAAGTGCACTTGGGATGTTTTCAAAGAGTAACTGAATCCAGGACCAGGGCAGCAGTAGTCCTGCTTTATCTTCCCTTGTCACATCTCATCTGGAGTGCTGTGTTCAGCCTACATTTTACCTAGAGCACTAAGAAGATACAGAACTAGGAGAAATGAATGGAAATAGAGACATGCAGATTTTCATTAATGAAATGAAAAACTTCCTAGCAATGAGGATTTTGGGTTTTTTTTTGAAGTGCAATGTACTACCTTGGGAGATAATAAATTCTTTCTCATTGGAGGTCTGTAAGCAAATTCTTGTTGAGTAAGTGGAAGAGATTTCAGTGATTCATGTCAATTCTGAGATTCTGTGAAGGAGAAAGAATAGAGGATAGACAGAGAGAAGAACAGAAAATCAAAGAGGGAAAGAAAAGAATTTTTTTTCTAGGTTATAAAATATTTGAACTAGAAGGGATCTAAGAGATCTGAGTGATCCATTCAGCAAACATTTATTAATTACCTATGTGTAATGCAATGTGTTAGTCCTTGAAGGAGATATAGGGATAGTTAAAGCAAGCCCCATCTTACAGATGAGGAAACTGAATCTCAGCAAGGTTAAAATGATATTCCCATAGTCACAATGCTACTAAATGGCAAAGCTCAGTCAAAAATCCTGGGACTACTCCCACATCTTTTCCCACTAAAGCATGTTATTTCAGATTCAGTGTTTGGAATTTTCCATACTTATTTTTCCCACTTTGAAGATAAAAGGAAAAACACATTGTACAGTCTAAGTGTCAAGAAAAAACATCTGCTTTCTTCATATGATGTACTCTTCATTTGTGTGTGACACTGGCCTCCTGGCCATTCCACAAATAAGATACTCCATCTCTTACCTCTGGGAATTTTCTCTGGCTGTCACATCTTCTTTAGGAAGCTTTCTTTTACCCCTCTCAATTCCAGTATCTTCCCTTATTTATTTCCTGTTTACCCAGTATATATTTGTTTGCATGTTATCTCCCCAAATAGATTTTAAGCCAATTAAGGACAAGGATAATCTTTTACCTCTTTGTGTAACCCCAGATTTAGCACAGCGCCTGGCATATAGCACTTAATAAATTTTACTCATTAATTGACTGATTACCACATCTTTAAATATTTTTGTCAGTCTTTTTCATAATTCCCACTCCATTTTCTCTATATCTCTTTTAAATTAAAAACAAAAAACAACAGTCTGTGGATAAAAATAATAACATGTCACAGTATAGGAAGAGCTTTAAGGCTAAAAAAATACATTTCTTTGTAAACTTTTAAGATCAATAGTATATTATCATTTGTACAAGTAATTATCACTATCTCATTGTGATGATAAATATTACCAGTACATTTTACAAATTAGATAATTGATATTTAGAAAGGTTAAGGAATCTTTCTGGTATCATAATATGTAAATAGTGGGGCTCGGACTCCAACACATCTTTTGACTGTGAATTCAGTGTTCATTTCATTATATTATGTTGTTTCTTGTATGTCGTATTTAGGATTACAGATTTAGGGGAGGAAAAGGTCTTTGAGATCATCTGGTGTAGCCCAATTATTTTATTAATGGGCAAACTGAGGCTCAGAGAGAAATTAAGTGATTTCCCTACTGTCACATGGTGACTTGAGTCAAAATTTAAACTCACTTTTTCTTACTTTGGTATATTCTATTAAAAATATTCTATTTAAAGAATGTTGGGAAGATGGCAGAGTAGGTCAGAAAATTCCAAACATTGCCCTAAGCAGTAGGCAGGTGTGCTAATGCTTACAGGAGGGCAACATTCTTGGCTTTGAGCTCCAGACCAGATGGAAGAACTGGAGAACCAACCCAGGCCCCAGGACTAGAAGTGATTATACTAACAATCTTGATGCACATACATCTGTATATATACATATATATATACACACACATATATACAAAAATATAATATACATATAAATATACAAATACACACATATACAAAATCATATATATACATAACACACATAAATGAAATGAACAGGCAAAGGAGAAAGAACCCAACCATAGAAAGTTACTTTGGGAATAGGGAAGAATGGGCTTTATGTTCAAAAGAGGATAATGATGGCAAAAAAAAAAAAATACCCTTTCCACCCCATAAATAACATTAAAAGAATTCACAGAACTCCAAAAAACCTTAAAAATCAAAAGAGAGATTGAGGAAAAACTTAAAAAAAAAAGAAAAGAATACAAGAAAAACAAGATGATGATGAAAAGGTCCAGAATCTTAAGAAAAAAAAGAAGGTCCAGAATCGTAAGGAAAAAAATGACATCTGGAAAACTAAAATTGGACAAGGAGAAGCCAGCAAAGTTATAAGAGACCAAGAAATAATAAAACAAAATAGAAAGAATGAAAAAAATTGAAAGGAAAAGAATGTGACACCTCATTAAAAAAACTGATCTGAAAAACACATCAAGAAGAGAAAACATAATTGGATTGAAAGCTATGACCAAAAATAGAATCGATATAATATTACAAGAAAAGATTAGAGAAAATTGTCCTGAAGTGATAAAACAAGAGGGGTAAGTAGAAATTTAAAAAAAATTCACTTATCACTACTTGAAAGAGGTCCTACAATGAAAACCTACAGGAATATCACAACCAAATTCTGAAATGCCCAGGTAACATAAAAAATATTATCAGTAACAAGAAAAAAAAAGATTAAAATATGGTGGAGGCATAATTAGAATTACACAAGACCTACCAATGGCTATATCAAAGGACTTCAAGTCTTGGAACATTATATATCGATGAGCAAAAAAACTAAGGTTGAAATAAAAAAACATCCTACCAAGGAAAGCTAAGCATAATTCTGAATGTAAAAAATAAATGGACATTAAATGAATTGTTAGACTTTCAGGATTTTGTGTCAAAAAGACCTGAACCTTGTAGAAAATTAAACATATAAGATCCAAGAGAAATGTGAAGTAAACATCAAAGATTAATTTCAAGGCATTTCATAAGGACAAACTTTATGTGGAAATGTAAACTAAATGTCTAAGGTTGTCATTAGTAATTGGGTAGTTTGAAAGAAAAACTGGGGTAGAGCTGGGTATGATATAATTCTAAAAAGCAAAAACATGTTAGGAGAAGAGTAATTATGTTATATGAATGAGATGCAAAAGGAAGACTAGGAACAAGTATTAGATAAGGGAAGAGGTCTGGTAATTTTGAAATCCTATTCACATAGAAAATAAGTTAAAGAGGGGAAAAGTCTTCCAAATTTATAAAGAAAAAAAGATGAAGAGAATATAATAAGGGAGAAATGATATAGAAAGTTTCTTAGATAAATGGCAAAGAGGAAAGTAACAGGTAGGGGGAAAGGATAAGGAAGAAATTCTTGAAAGGTGGATAGGTTAACTAATAGCTGGGCAAGGTGGTGATAGAAATAAAGTAGAGGAGTCAACAGGGAGAGAGAATAAGAGATATACACAAACATAATAATAATGACCAGGAGTAGAATTTAGGAAAAAAAGCAGGACTAGTAATCATTTATCTCAAAGTTAAAGTTAATTTAATCAAAAAAGAGAATAGAGAAATTATACTATATGTCAGCAATATTAATCAATATTGTTTTAAATAATTTAAAATAATTAGACAGTGCAAGGTTGGAATATCACTGTAGGGTAGGAAATGAGTTGGTGGATTTAGAAAAATGTGAAAAGACTTGGACTTAGGAAGAATGATATTAATCTAACTTTAGAGAAACAGGATAAACAAGTATAGTTTAACCTTACATAGTTGCATATGAATGTATATGATTATAGATATCTATTTAGATATATATGTGTGAATTGTGTGTGTATGTATACACACATATGTGTATATGTATATATGTATGTATGTAACCTATCTTGAGGATAAGGAGAGAAAAGGGAAAAAAGAATAAAGTAGAAAATATAAAGCAGAGAACAAAAGAAAACACACAAGAAAGCAAAAAAAAAAAAAAAGAACAATTCTGAATATAATGTGTAGTATTTATTATATAGACTTTCTTGAAATGGAAACTGTTTCATATTTTGAAACCTCTCTTATGGTTTACTTTGCACATGGAAAATTTTTCATTTTTCTGCTTTTTTTTCTTTTGTAGTTAAGTTTTAAATAAATTAAAAAATATATTCTATTTCTAAATGTTAATGTTATTATTAGTTTTTAATTATATAACCTACCATGCCCACTCATGTTCAAAGTTATTTGGATCTTTAATTTTTCTTCCCTTGTCAAACATGCTTAGTTAGTCCCAACTGACATCTATCCCCATTTATCCATCTCTCCATCCATCATATGGAGAGCATTTATTGTGTGCAGATGCCAGCACTAGATGCTATAAAGAAAGACTGAAGAAAGGACACATTACAATCAAGTGGTGGAGTATGTTCATCAAAGAAATAGAGTAAAATTACAACTGGGCCCTAACCTTACCAGCTACAAGGGATGACACAGTTGGTTCCTACTCGTGTACTATAATTAAAAGAGGACACTGAATTCCTCATTCCTACACTGTCTGAAAATTTTCGTTTCCCTTTGTCTAGTTACTTAAAATTGAACTAATCAGAGATTGCTTTTAAAATGCAAATACATGCTAAGTGTGAATTTGACCACAAGCCAGAAACTATCATGGAGGTCATTTAATCTGACACATAACTGCACATCTAAAATCGCTTCTACAATCCTCCCCTCCCCCATCAACAATGGTCTTTAAGCATCTGCTCCAAGCCCTCTGGTGAAGAGGAATTCATTACTTCTTCCTAATGCTTCCAATTCTTCCTGTTTGGGCCAAGCAAAATAGGTTCATTTATTCCCTTTTCTTGGGGCAGCTAGGTGACATGACTACTGTCTGAGATGGGATATAAAACAGGTGTTGGAAGTGCTGTCTTTGGACTGAGAAGACCTAAATTCAGATCCTGCTTTACTCACTATGTGATCCTGGATTAAGTCATTTAAATTCTACCTGCCTCAATTTCTTTTCTGTAAAATGGGGATAATAAGAACACCTACCTCTCAGGGTTGTGAGGATCAAATGTAAACATGGAAAGAGATTTGCAAACCTTAAACTATTACATAATGTTAGCTGTTACTATTATTAACAATTATCATATGAAAATTTCTCTGATACCTAAATACAAATAGCAGGTCTCCTTAGATTTTTTATCTTGGCTAAATATCCTTAGTTCCTTTTTTTTTTTTGGCTGATGGAATTGGGGTTAAGTGACTTGCTCAGGGTCACACAGCTAAGAAATGTTAAGTGTCTGAGGTCAAATTTGAACTCAGGTTTTCCTGACATTAGGGCTGGTGCTCTATCCACTGAACCACCTAGATTCCTTCTGATTCTAAAAGAGAAGGGCAACATCTTTACTTTGGGCAATCTGGCTGGGGTCCTTAGAAGGAATGGGAAAGCAATAAGAGCTCCAATCTCTCTTTTTTCTCTCTTCAAACAAAATCCAACTGGTCATCTGTTGCAATCCATTAAATTAGAACTCCCTTGACAGAATAGCCTCTGGGGGACTCCAGCTCATCCAGCATCTTATTGGATATTTCTATGGGTTTTGTGTCACCCCTCAATGACATTCCTAAAAGCCAAAATTATCAGTCTGTCCACATCTATCAAGTTAATGATCTTTGATACTGGCTTGTTCAGTGTTCCAGGTTGGTAACACTGACTCTAGACCAGAACACTGTCTGCCTTTTCTTAGTGCAGGTAAAAATATAAGGCAGTAATCATTATTTCACTCCTTTAACACACCCTTAATAAATCCTTATTCTTGTGCAATGAAATGTGCTAGGTGATGCAGACGATATAAGGATAAAGAAAGCACAATTCAGTTTCATCTTTAACCAGAATAGGACACAAATTAATAAATTATCTTCAACTTTTTTCTACTACTGCACTCTAAACCAAAAGGGTATCCACTCATGCAAATGTAATAATGGGAGAAAATACAGTTTCTCAACTGTTCGGTTCTGCACACATACATTGTATCTAGGATATACTGTAACCTATTTAACATGTAAAGAACTGCTTGCCATCTGGGGGAGGGGGTGGAGGGAGGGAGGGGAAAAATTGGAACAGAAGTGAGTGCAAGGGATAATGTTGTAAAAAATTATCCTGGCATGGGTTCTATCAATAAAAAGTTATTTAAAAAAATACAGTTTCTCCCTACCCTGGATTCAAATCACAACCATTACAATCAGTACAATCTTAGACAACATCTCTGGGCCTGAGTTTTCCTTATCTATAAAAAAGGGGGTTGAGAACCAGAGAGGTTAAGTGTTTGTCCAAGTTTAAACAGGTAGCAAGGTAGAGCTAGGATCTGACAACTCTAAAATCCAAAGCACTTTCTGCTCTACCACATTTTCTCCCAGAAAATTCTCTTCATTTGAGCACAATCTCATGGACCGAAAAAGGAACTACTCAAGATAAAGAAAGCCAGATTAACACCTATCACTCACTGAACAACCAGACCACTAAATTCTAAAATACCTCAAGTAGTCCTGAAACCCAAGTCAAGGTCCCTTTTCTTTTCATTTGTCTTGATTTCTAATACTCTATGTCTAAGGGCAAAAAACCACATGTAGTCTGTTGTTCTGTTGTGAAAGCCAGCATTTGGTCATTTCAAGTAGGGGGAAGGAAAATGATCCTATGGCCAGGGAACCTGACAACTTAGCAACTGATAACTAATTGCTCCAAGTCAGAATGAGTGGATGCTCTCTGATTCAGCTATTGAATTTATGATAAAGATAGGGCAGCAGGACCTCTCCCACATGTCTAACTGGTCGACCCTGTGGATTCCTAAATAAAGCTCCCCACCGTGATTCAATGCTCCAGAATATCCTTATGGAAGATCCCATGGTTCAGAAAATGCTGGACTTTTGGCAATGAATTCAGAAGCTTTCATATATAGAGAGCTGGGATAGAGATGAATCCAAAAAGCATATGTATTAGCCAGAGTGTACAAGGTGTATCAGTTCACTCTGTGAATTTAAAAAAATGGCAAACTTAGACTTATAATTACTGAACCCTCCACATGACAGCACCTGAGATAAAGACCCTCTCCTACTGATTGAAACCTTTCTGCTCTGGCATGGTGGAAAAGTCATGTCTTGATTTTTATGAAGGTAAATTTAAAGGGCCTACAACATCTGGCCTGGGGACAAATGGAAGATAATTCAGACACAGGTTAAATAGTATAAATGCCATGTGCTATAATTTGAACCATATAAGATACTTCTCATATTTCCACACATGCTTTACTTTCACTTTTTAGAGCAGGGATGGGGGAAATGACTGGCCATGGGCAATATAAGGCTCACAAAATCATTTGCTAAGGCAACCTCAGGCACTAATGACCTGAAAACCAGATATGATAACCTTCCATTGCTTGAGTTCTACAAATTGATAATTTTGTATGGCTCACAAATGACGTGGAAAAAAAAAGATTCCTTATCCCCAGTTCTAGAGTAAAGAGAAATAATATACACCTTTACAAAATACACAATTCTTGCATGGACCACATATATACATATATATATATATATATATATATAGTTGATAGAGCTATTGGCATAATTCCATAAACATCATTTGCATGCCAAGTTTTAACAAGGCCAGTTCAGTCAATAAAAATCAATCTACAAACATTTCTTATATGTTAGACACTGTATTAAGTACCAGGGATGCAAAGAAAGGCAAAAATACAGAAGAATTGAAAATATTAGCGCAGAGGATGGAGTCTTTAAAGGTAGGATGTCCTGACAAAAACATCTTTGATTGTCATAAACCCGCACCAATTAATGGGATTATGCTATTGCTACATCATAAGACATATTGAGACTTAGCATTATCATCCTTCCTCCTACCATTTTCTATAGTGTCCTGAGAATTTACAATTCCTAGGTTCCAGGATTTTAAAGAACTTCAACCCAGCTACCTTTCTGGTCTACTCTGTTCCTTACCACCCTCAAAACACAGTAAAAATTGTTACCTTCAACAATGCTACAGAAATTGACTATACTTCATGATCTGTCACATTTTAATCCCTTTGTATTCTTCTCCCAGAAACTGTCCATAATGAAATAAAATTATATGTCCTGGGGACTCATCAAGGCTGCCATGAGATATGGAAACATCTCAAAAAAAGTGCAACATCCAAGAGTAGTCCAGGATGACTTGTGCAATCTCAAAAACCTGAATCAGTCCAAAAACTCAAAGACATCTCTATCCCTTTAAGTTTAAACCATATTTGATTTCTGGTTCCACTGTTTTAAGGCAATAGAATTCTTGGACTGATGCTTTATTAGGCTCCTATATGTGGGATGAAGGGAGAGCCAATTCTTCATTAGAGCAATCTTAAGATTCAAGACATTTGCAGCTACTCTGACAGCTCCAAATGAAAGTATTTATCCAGTGATTCTTGCAGCAGGATATCACCATCCAGACTTACTTTTTTTGTGCCAAATTCTCCCATTGAAAGAAAACCCCACCATTGAACTTCTACACATAAATTACCCTGTTGACCAGAAGGAATGAGTAGAAGTACATCAGCTTTACATGAGGTGACAACAGGACTATAACAAACCTTTCATGGTAATTTATCAAATAAATTAAATTAATATTTAAATTTTAAAATAAATGAAATTAATTTATTAAATTAAAAAAAGAACACTCTCCCCCCCACCCCACCCCCAGATCTCTTTCATATGATCACCAAAGATTTTTCAGTATCCTGGTGTATGGCAAAGCATACCTTATTTTGTTCAATCACATATAGCCTATATCTAGAATAAGGACACCAATTCAACAAAACTATGCAAGAATTTCTCTTCCTATTAAGTCTCATAATTTATTACTGACTCATCACTTTCTAATAGAAAAGACATTATGACTGTGTTGGTGACTGAATGTTTTGATTAAGGTGTCCCATTTTCTTTTCCATGATGTCTTAGAGGAATGGCATATATATATATATATATATATTTTTTTTTTTTTTCCCTTCTGGGAAATGTTCCAACATCATTGTCTACTTAACCATTTAATCTCTACACACAGACAGCAGTTCATCTCATAGGTATGGTCCATTTTTTCTTCTGCATTACAAATCAAGATTCGTCTAAAATTACATTTGCCTTTAAAGCAACAGCTACGTGGAAATGATCAACTATGGAATTTAGTACCCCCACTAGTGTATTTGGGGTAGCTAGGTAGCACAGTAGATGAAGCATCAAACCTAGAGTTGAGAAAACCAGAGTTCAGTACAATCTCAGACATTTACTAGCCATGTGATCCTGGATAAGTTCCTTAACCCTTCAATTGCTTCAATTTTCTTATCTGGAAAATGACTTGGGGAAGGAAATGGGAAACTACTACAGAATCTTTGCCAAGAAAACCCTAAATACAGTCACAAAATTAGACAATGGGTATATTAATCATGATAAAAAAAATAGGCTTTCATTTGTTACTTCTGATTTTGATTTGGTTATTCCATTTACACCTAAACCAAAATGAACTAGGGTCTTCAGATTTCACACACTTTCAGATTTCCCTTCATCACAACTGATACAACATTCAGAAAGTCAACTACTGGAAAGTTGAAAGCTCCCAATTTTCCCCAACTAGGGATTTACAAACTACCCTAGAGTCAGTCATGGCCATATACAAATACAGACTGTTAACAGACCCTTCAGAAAACCCCTTTAAGTTGGTAACTAAAATTAGTTCTCTGTATAAAAACTCAGGCCAGTAGACCGGAATAGGTCCTTTCCAATGGCACAAGTATCAAGTTTAATAGCCTTCTACCAGCCTTTTAAGTACTCAATCAGCAAGTATTTATTAAGTATCTATTAGGTATCAGACACTATATTTTTTGGTCACTGTTCCAGAAGGCCCAAAAGGAATACATATATTCATTCCCTCTTCCCATATTCTGTCCATTGATTGCCATTATCAAATGAGCTTATGTAAGTAATATGTTTTATAAACTATAAGGCAGTAAGTATATAAGTGTGAGCAATTATAAATATTAACAGAATTTTGTGGTGAAGGAAACTTTTAAAAGCAGCTAAAGTAACCAGTATGTCATAGATTAGAAAGGATTATTAAGCAATTGCCCACCAAGATGGTTGCCTAAATTGAATCAGTCTGCCCAGATCCCCAACATCTACTCGAGAGAAGCCTGAAATTCACACTAGACAGAATAATGGTAAAGACATACAATGCAAAACTATAATAATCTCTTCCATCCCAGAACAAAACAAAAAGTCAGCCAGCAGCCCACAAGCAATATGGAAGAGCGATGTCCCCAAAGGAAGCATCAATGCAGGCAAATAAACCCATCACCTCACAGCAGGACAGGAGAAGGATCAGAGACACATGTAGTCTTCAGGATTCTTTGTCCAGAGGAAGCAAGAGCAGAAACTCTTCAACCCTATAAAGTCCCAGGACATTTTGAAACCCCCAATGAGGCTTTTGAGAATTATAACAATCTGTATGGGTGTATTAAGGTAGAGATTCTTATAGCCCAGGAATTCAGGACTCAGCATCCCATCTATCCTGGGATGCTACACAGGAACCTGAATCTCAAAGATCCAGAAGGGACTAACCCTGGGAGATGGAGGTTAATGCAGGTTCCCAAGAGACTTAGGGCAAGACTAAACTGGGTCAAGGCCAAGATGGTAAAGAACTAAACAGGATCAACCATTCTACCCAAAATTGTAGCAGGGCCTGGCATTAGAATGAAGCCCCAATTCAGGAAACAAAGCTGAACAAGTCAAAGAAAACACCGACTAGTACCAAAAATTGTTACAAACTTAGAAATTCCCTCCTAAAAAAGCAAAAAGTAACTCTGAAATAACTGCAAGCCATGATCTAAAAAAAAAACAGCATTTTCCCACAAAGGCTATAATGACTACTTGGAAGAAAGAAAGCAAGAGATTTAGGATAAAAGCTCTTGAGGAAAGAATCAGAAGAATGGTTTAGAAGAGATAGTGGTAAACCTTGTCTAAAAATCAACTTCCTGAAAACTAGAATATATGAAACAGAAATAAATAAGATTGCAAGAAATTTCAAAACATAATTATATTAATTACTATATGTAATTATATATGAAACATTAATATAATAAACTATTAAAAGGGATAGATTGAAAAATAGAAGAAAATGTAAGCTATCTGACATTAAAAATTGACTGGAAACAGATCAAGAGATAATTTAAAAATCATTGAATTCCCTGAAAACTAATGATAAGAAAAATCTTGGACTATATATTTCAATTTTTAAAGGAATAGTTATAGCTCTAGAAATTGAGAGCATCAATACTTACCAAATGCTCTGTGATTTACATCTTTTAACATCCTTACAACTCTACAGACCACAGCCCACAGGTACCTCTAGGAAAGAAAAGCTGTCCAGAGCCCACCAAGTACATAACTGAGCAAGGGTTAGAATTTCATAGAAAAAAGACCTCCCTGACTCCTAAATTCCAGGTATATTGAGCAACTTTGGCCAAGTATTAGTCCCTGTTGTAATTGTTGCCTTGGGGGTCAAGGGAATGCTTTGATTCTATACCCTGTATGAATATTATTTTCGCTGGGAAGATCATGGAGTGACTTCTTATCAAACAAAGCTTTCCAAGCTACTCTACTGAATGGCTCCTGCTCATACTGTTATACAAAGCAAACAACCAGATAATAGTTCACATTAAAAAAAAAAAAGATCTAGGAGTCTTTTACCAGATAGTAAACTCAAAGAATTATTAACAAACAGTCAATAACTTAGTAGCAGTTGAAGGGTAGAGAAAGGAACATGGGAAGGCACCAAAGAAACGACTAAACTCATAATTTTATAAGGGCCATATGATTAAGTACCAGATGACAGAATATAAACTATATGTCAATCCTGGGAGAATACGTAATAAGTGATGGATTAATTGGAATAAGATTAGTCATTGAAGGCCTCCCACAAGAGGTGATGTTTGAACACGTTCTGAAGGAAGGGAAAGGTATGTACTGCTGGCTTACAGTAAGGTTACCACAGATATAGAAATGAAAGACAGGAATGAGCATGACATTTATAAAAGAGAGAAAATGGAAAAGCTTGGCTGAAGTAGGGGCATCTATTTTGAGGAGTAACAAGAGTTTAGTTTATAAGAAAAGTAGGCAATGGGGGGAAAATGACCTGAAAATTATTTTGAATTCTAGACTGAATTAGGACTTTGTCTTTAATTCCCAAATATCTTTCCTTTATCTTATCTCTACTGATTTTCTTTTCTTTTCTTTCTTTCTTTCTTTTTGAAATCATTTTGTCTGTCTGCAAGTCAGTTTAATCCAAATGAAGTATTAAGTTACAGAAAAGGAATTCCTAGAACCAAGACAGTCTGTCTAGCCAAGAAACAGGAACCACTATACTCTCAGAATCCACCTACCCACATACATACCTGGGAAAGGTCCCAATGCCATGGTATCTTCACGAAATGTGGCCAAGAAGATCAAGCACTCATCTCCTGTTACTCCCCTTCTTTATTACCCCAGCCTCAGTCCAAACCTGTCCTAACCTCAGCAATCCACTCCCTTTCCCCCAAACATGACCTTTTCATTTTTTTATTTAGATTTTTAGACATGCTTTTACCATTAACTTGGAATGTCAAACTCTTTTGCATGACTAACATAGTTTCTCTTTTGCAGTTCAATACATATTTATTAAGATTCTTCTAAATAGAAGGAACTGTGGAAATAATGACAGACACCTCTTTCAAAACTACACTCAATCCTATCTACCAGTAGTGCAAAAGTTTTAACTTTATTCCTTCAGAAATAATTTAAATATCCCCGCACTAAATTTTGACCCCTCCTTTAATTCTCCTTAGCACTTAGAAAGATAGAATCATAGACTTAGAGCAAGAAGAAACCTCAGACCATTCATCTCCAAACTTTTTTGACTGTGCATCTACATTAGTAAAAAAAAAAAAAAACAAAAAACAAAAAAACACATCCTCAATATATGTATATTTATTACGTATATGTACTGCATTACTGTATATCATATATATATTTGAAGTTCATCTGCTGCATTTCATTGTATATATTCTGTAAGATATATGATTCTTAAACATATATAAAAACAGAATTTTAAAAGAATGATAAAGATGAAAATGAAGAAATTTCCAAAATAAATTAAATGGTATAAATACCTTTTGGCTATTGCTAAAATGACATTATTGTAATTCAGTAATGACTGAATAAAATTCATTATTTTAGAAAATCTTGCAAAGGTGTGATTCTAATTTGGTGTTTGGTTTTAATGACTGTTCCAGCTACTGTAGTGAATAAAAACTGGTTTCTAGCCAGGAAGACCTGATGCACAGTGGCTACGTGAGTGGATAAGACATTTAAATTTTCAGTGCTCTAAGCAACTCTCTGAGATTATAATCTGTCCAGCCCACCTGCATTGGTAGATGTAATATGTAGGTGGAAGTTCCCTGTCTCAATGAAATCACAGGTCTGGTTCCTATCAATGCCTGAAAAAAATATTTCACACAGATACATAGATCCATGTGGAAGAAAACAATAAATCATGGTGCACATTTTTCAATTTCATCTACCAGTAATGCTTAAGAGAAAGATAATGGTTTTGTTGAAATTCAGCTAGAAGGTTCTCCTTCTCTCTAATTTCAATCAGAAAGTATTTAAAAAAAATTTTTTTTTAACAAATTGGATCAAAGCTCACTGAAATTCTTTAACTGAGAGACTTTTTTGAAAGTTAAAATTCTGTTTCTGTGCAGATATCAGGTGTATCTTTTAGAAACAAAAACTTAGTTTTTAGATGTATTATTAATAACAGTGGTTTCATCTTATTAATTAATATTGCTCAAGGCATGTCATATAGATTTAAGATAAGATTTTACAGTCCTGGAGGATGTAATTCCATATTTCAAATAACTTTCTAGATAATTTATATTATTTTTTTGACTGACAATTTGTCAGATTTGTTTATATTGTTATTGTCTTTAACATGCAACATGGCTGACAGATCTCCAACTAACAATCAGAGAACTTTCACCTCTACCATTTTCTTGCAATTCCCTTGTGCTTACATTATGAATACTATTTTCAATGTACTTTTTCTTTGTAAAATTATTTTTAAGCTATTAGTTACTTTTGTGAAAATTAACTTATTAAAATTAGGTAAAATAATCTTTAAACCTCCTCCCTTGCCATATATAAATTGTAATATTTCTCAATACGCTCAAAGCAAACAGATAAATAAGTGCATGCCTGTCAAACCCTGAGCCATGTGGAATTCTTACTCTTCCTTAGGAAAAGCTCAAATTAATTGTAGGAGCCAGCATCAATTCATATATTAAATATATAAATCTAATTTCTTTAGCTAAAACAGCAAGTCACCAGGAAAGAGAGAAAAGAGACACTATGTACCAGGCAAATCAAACCATCATTACCATCTTGACTACCATTTCCCCTCAGACCTAAGGGAGACAGCCTAAGATCCAGTAATGTCCCTTAAGCCATCAGACCTTTTTCTATCTTAGCTTCCACAGACATAATGGGAGGAGAAATTATTATGGTGATGGGATCCACTTTTCTCATTCTCATCATCATCATCAACAGCAACCGCTAAGCAATTGCCACCAATAGGGAGATAACAAGAATCTTGGGAATGGCTGCATCCCCAGAGCACCAGTCCTATTTCCAAACCAGCCTTCATACCCATCATCCAGGAAAGCAACTACTCTGGAGAAAGAGACCATTTTCTACATCACCTGTCACACACAGGGCGGCAAGGCATCCTGAGGGTGAGACGAGACACCATCTGCCAGACAAGTCAAGCCATCCCTCCCATTTTGACCAACACCTTCTCTCAATCCCTAATGGAGACAGACTTGTTGAAATTCAGCTAGTAGGTTCTTCTTTTCTCTAATATCAGAAAGTATTTTTTTAAATTTTTGACAAATTGATCAAAGCTCACTGAACTAATTCTTTAATTGAAAGATTTTTTTTGAAGGTTAAATTGAACGGGAGAGCCCTTTGAATAGCGATGCTTTCAGCCCAGAGTCCTTAGTCATCATCCTATGAAGCAATTGGCAACTGCTCTTATAGGAGCTACAGCTGCAGCTAGAAAAGATCCAGAAATGAAACCTCTTGTCACCAAAATCTCAAAGAACTTAACATCAGGAAATGATATGATTTTATCAGTGGAAGTGACAGTAAAGAAAAAGCCGTAAGATATGCTTTGCCACTGTACCCTAAAGACTATAGGACTTTTCCATCTGACGTGTAAACAACAGCTTTTATATTTGTATTATCTTTCATTAGAATATGAGCTCTTGAAAAGAAGGTACTGTCTTGCTTTTCTGTTTATGTTCCCAGCATTTAGCATGATGCTTTGTACCTATGAAACATTTATTAAATGTTTCTCTTCTTCTCTTCCCTTTTCCTCTCTTTCCTACTTCCTTTTTGTTCCTCTTCCTTCTTTTTCTTCATTCCTTCTTCTCTTTCCCTTAATACTTCTCTCTCTAATTTCCTCTCTCTTTCCTATCCTCTTTCTCCCCTTGCCACATAGCTCAAGTCATTCATTACTGCCTTCCCACTAGACATCTCAAAGATATCTCAAATTCAACATAACCAAAACAGAACTCACAATCTTTCTCCCAAAACCTACCCCTTCTTCCTAATTTTCCTAATTTTTGTCAAGGATACAACTATCTTTCCAGACATTTATGTTCCTTATCTCAGAGTCATTCTTGATTTTTTACCTTTATTCACCCCATATAAACAAATGAATTGCCAGGTCATGTTGAGTCTCTCTTTACAATCTCTCTTTCCTTTCTCTTCAATCACATGGCCATTAACCTCATTAAGACCCCCATCCATCACACTTTACAGGGACCAGTGAAATAGCCTCCAAATTGTTCTCCCTGCCTCAAGCCTCTTCCCACTTTTTCACTCAGTTACCAAAGTACCATGTTATTCCTTGCTCAAAAAGCTCCAATTGCCTCCCCACTGACTCTAGCATCAAAAGGCTCTAACCCATCATTTTTTTCTTTTAGAGGATTGTGTTTCATAAGCTTTATTTTTTTATTGAAGCTTTTTATTTTTCAAAACATATGCAAGGATACTTTTTCAACATTGACCCTTGTAAAACTTTTGTGTTCCAAATTTTCCACCTCTTCCACCTACCTCCTTTTCCCCCCAGATGGTAAATAATCCAATATATGTTAAACATGGTAAAAAATATATGTAAATCAAATATAGGCATACATATTTATACAATTATCTTGCTGCACAAGAAAAATTTAATCAAAAAGAAAGAAAAATGATAAAGAAAATAAAATTCAAGCAAAAAACAACAACAAAAAAAAAGATACCATGTTGTGATCCACACTCAGTTCCCACAATCCTTTCTCTGGGTATAGATGGCTCATCATCATGAGATCTTCATAACTATCTAGCCCACATTTTCAAGCTGATCACACATTACTGACCTACTAATTTTTCCCCGTACTTCACATCCTATCTTTTATATCCTCTACATAGGTTATCTTTGTTACCCGAAATATACTTTCCCACTTCACCTCAACTTCTTAGAATCTCTAGCTTTCTTCAAAACTCAAATAGTATTTCCTACATGAGATCTTTCCCATTCTGATCCTTCTAGTTCCTACTGCCTCTGCTCTTCCAATTACTTTGCTTAGACTATATATTTTTGTATATATGATGAATTTTGCTAATCACTAAAATTCTTGTGACCAAGTGAGAATGTTTGCAAAATGGATAATATGCAGTAAGGGAATAAAAATTTCTATGTACAAAGTTAATAGGCCCAGATATTTGGTAAAATATCTGACCTTGGACCTTATTAAGCAGCATTCTAGGAAACCAGTTCCTCTGCTTAGAACCCTTCTAAGAGCTTTTACCTTCATGAATGAAGAAATGAAACTAATGAAAAAAATTATTAAACATTTACTATGTGCCAACCACTCTTTTGCATTTCAATGATTTGCAAACTTTCTCCTGCACCCTGACTTATGGCAATGTACTTCTTGACCTCTTTAGTCTCTCCCCCAGCCTGATTGAATTAATCAACCTTTAATCATCAAAACCCTTTCTTTCCCCATCAGTTTCCTTAATCATTCATTAGTGGCTCTTGCCAAAACCACAACCACTTTGTTTGGGAACTCATTTCCAAGAACCACTCCCTTTTTCTTCTTCTACTTCATTTTTCCATTCTCTAGACTATAAGAATTCAGAATGATATTGAAGAAGAAAGTAGCTGGATGGGAACACAAAAAATAAATCTACCTAATACCAGACTGAGTAGTACTTGAACTTTTAATTTAGTCCTCAACTAAAGTTGCCTGGAACTAACAAGATTCATACTCTTCTCTAAAATATAAAGCCCAAATCAGCATCTGGATCCTTTACAGCCCCAAGTGAAAAGCAACTTTTCTCTGTGAATATCTCAGTCAGTTTTATGGCCAATCCAATTTCCCTGGATTGATCTCATTTATCCATTTTTCCTATTCTTGAATTACTTTTGGCCAAGCAGGAAACCTTGAAGTGAATTGGTGAGTTTTCTGAATGCCTTCCTTCTCCTTTCCTCAACCTAGAAAAATAATTTCCCTTACTTACCCACCCTTACCATCCTGCTTGACCAAGATACATATAAGGAAATCTAAGTAATGAAATAGAAAATAACTTCCATCATCTAAAACAAAACAAAACAAAAAATTAGAATTCAAGCCACCTCCCTAACTCATAAGACATAATTTTTCTTTAAAGAAATAATTCAATAGATCAATTATTTACTCAACAGAGTCCATTGCTGATCCTCTCTGGGGATTTCTCCCCTAAGTCAGGTGCCATCAATCAATTGCTCCACTTACAAAGTGTAGGTCAATTCTTTCAGAAGGAGGTTTGTGGAATTACTTCCTAACTTATTATCCTTTTCTTCAACTTCTGCAGATTCTCTGACAGTTTGGAGTTGTATTTTTTTTTTTATTTGTTCTAAATAAACTTATTTAACCTATTTGTAACACTCACTTAAAATTTTTTTTTGAGTTCCAAATACCTCTCTTCCTCCCTCCTCCTTCCCTTACCCATTGAGAAAATAAGAAATGTGATAATCAATTGTACATATGAAATCAGGCAAAACATATTCTCATTATTAGTCATATTGAAAAAAAATAAAGAAAGCGAAAATTATGCTTAAATTTGCACTCAAACTCCATCAGTTTTCTCTCTGGAGATGGACAGCATTTTTCATATGTCCTTCAAAACTGTCTTAGATCACTGTATTGATCAGAATGGCTAAGTCATTCACAATTTATCATCGTACAATATTGCTGTTATTGCACACAACGTACTCCTGGTTCTGCTCACTTCACTTTGTATTAGTTCATATGTGTCTTCCCAGATTTTTCTGAAACAATCCTTCTTGTCATTTCTTGTAGCACAATAGTATTCCATCATAATTTTATGCTACTGTTTGTTTAGCCATTGCCAGATTGATGAGACAGTTTTATAGCCCTTTAGGCATAGTTCCAAAATGTTCTCCAGAATGATTAGATGCGTTTACAACTCCATCAATAGTGCTTTAATATCTCTTTTTTCCCCCATATCCCTTCCATCATTTTTCATTTTCTTCTTTTATCTTTTATCTAATAGAGGTGAAGTGGTATCCAGTTATTTTAATTTACATTTCTCAAATCAACAGTGATTTAGAAAATATTTTATATGACTATAGATAGCTTTGATTTCTTCTTCTGAAAACTGCTCATTCATATCCTTTGATTATTAATTGAGAAATGTACTCATAATCTTAACTAGATCTAACAGGTAATTTTTTCCATGTTCCCTTAATTTTCTATCATCCTTTATGTCTAAATCATAAATCCATTTTGACCTTATCTTGGTATTTGATGTGAGATGTTGGCTTGTATACCTAGTTCCTGCCAAATCACTTTCCTGTTTTCTCAGCAGTTTTTGTCAAATAGTGAATTCTTGTACCAAATGTATCTTTGGGTTTATCAAATGCTAGCGTACAATGATCACTTATCTAAGCTAATCCGCTGATCCACTATTCCATTAGTCACGCCAGATTGTTTTTATGATTATCAGTTTCTATACAATTGAAATCTGGTGCAATTATATTGTTTTCCTTCACATTTTCCCCTCCATGGGTTCCCTTGATATTCTTGACTATTTGTTTTTTCAGATGAATTTTCTAAAATAATTTTTGATAGTTTGATATGATATTGAATAAATTAATTTAGGTAGAATTGTCATTTTTTTATATTGGCTCAGCCTCCCCACAAATAATTAATATTTTTCCAGTTTTTAGATTTGACTTTGTGTTCCTGGGTTTGTCTTGGCAAGGAGAATACCAAGTATTGTCTCCAGTTTTTTCTTTCCAGAATTTCTCTATCTTTTCCTCCTAAACTTCGTTGATAATATATAGACATGCTTATGATTTGTGTTTATTTTATATCCTGCAATTTTGCTAAAGTTGTTAATTGTTTCAATTTGGTTTTTAGTTGATTCTTTAGAATTTTCTAAGTATGGCAACTCAGTGTCTGAAAAAAGTGATAGTTTTGTTTCCTCACTGCCTATTCTAATTCTTCAATTTTTTCTGTCTTATTACTATAGCTAGTGATATCTTAGTTTTTAGGACTATTTTCATCTGACTTTTACTTGTTGGAATCTTTTTTTTTTCAGATGAAAATTAATTTGACTACTATTAAATGTTTGTCCTATTCACTATTCTTCTCTTTCCCCCATTAAAATCTATATTCCTTGAGGACAAGGTTGAATTTTTTTTTTGGTATCCCCAGTACTTGGCACAGTGCCTGATACATAATATGGACTTAATAAATATTTGTTGATTGACAAATTGGCCTCTTGTTATGGGAGGGCACCTGTTGCCCCAACTATAAGCCCTAGGAGATTTCAAAGCTTATTGGTGATATTGAGTAAATGTTATTCCAAAAGGAACTAACATATGACTCTGAAATTACAGATGTTTCTACTGAAATATGTTTCAGGTTCTTGGCAGTTGTACAAAATGAAGCCATAATTCCTAAGATGAGTTCCTTGCCAGACAAGAAAAGATGACATCAGAGACTCAGAACTGGAAAGCATCTCAGAGGCAATCTAGTCTGACCCATGAATTTTACAGTTGAAACCAGCACCCACAGAGATTAAATGCTTTGCCCAATAGTCACAAGGCAGCATCAAAGATAGGATTTGAACCTTTTGATTCCCAAAGCCAGAGGCACTTTTCCCATTCTACCAAGCTATTAACAAAGTAGAATCCAACTCCTCTGGAAAGTAAAATTATAATCCAAAGCTGTTTTTCAACTAAAATTACATTTTAAACCAGTAAAATATCTCAGTTCAATACCCTGGGTAACCCCGCCCTCTTCAGCTTCAACACAGGTATTGTTTGGGATCCATAGATTAGGGACAAGGATCCAAGAAAGGGAGATCATGGAGACAAAAAAAAGATGACAGAGGAATCATGGGGAGAAAGAAGCGGGAGATAGATCCCCCTAGAAGAGACCTCAGAGGTCGTTATGTGAAATCTCTTAATTACAACAATCAATGAGGCCCAGAAAGATTAAATGGTTTAACAGCTGACATTTACAGGGTACTCCAACAGTTAAAAAGAATTTACATTTTGGACCAAACCTAGAATTTCTTTGATATAGAAAATATGATAAGAAAACTCCTTCTGTCCACGCCTCTTCCACAACAGACAACCTTGACCTGGGGGCACTGACCCCTTAAATCTTACAGCCTGTAGGAACTCAGGATTTCCTGAAATAGAATAGCTCTCTTATCCACTCCCTTTAAACTCAATTACAAATCCAGCCCAGCAAACTATACCCATGATTCTCAGCTGATGCACACTGACTGCGAAAATCACATCTAAACTTCATCTATATACTATTGTATTTTGTTAAATGTTCTCCAATTACATTTTCATCTGGGTCTGGTCACATTGAGAGTGTTGCTGGCCCTAGGCCTCTTATGTACCATAACCCAAAGATTTATATATACTATCTCCTTCCCTCAAGTCCCTCCCCTAAAGGGGGAATTAAAAAGATTACTATCCCTTTTAAACATCTGAACTCAGGGATCCCTGACTCCAAGTCCAGGACTCTATCCACTGACTTTACTCAAGGTCACAAATGTAGTAGGTGATAAAGGTATGGTTTAAACTGGGGTCCAGTTCCAACATACTTTGCACCATATGAATAATAGCTAACATTTATAATCTGGCCTCAGCTACTAGCTATGTGACCTCAGTCACTTCACCCTGTTTGCCTCAGTTCCCTCAACTGAAAAAGAGCTAAAGTAGAAAATGGCAAATCAGTCCAGTATCTTTGCCAAGAAAATTCCAAATGGGGTCACAGAGAGTCAGACATGACCGAAATGACTGAACAACAACAAAATATAGTGTTGACTATATGCCAGGCACTGTGCATTATTTCATTTAATTTTCTTTTTTTTTCTTTTGCTGAGGCAATTGGGGTTAAGTGACTTGCCCAGGGTCACACAGCTAGACAGTGTCTGAGACCACATTTGAACTCAGGTCCTCCTGACTTCAGGGCTGGTGCTCTATCCACTGCGCCACCTAGCTGCCCCTATTTCATTTAATTTTCATAACTCTTGGAGGTAGGTACTATTATTTTATTTTATTTTTTGATCTTTTGATGAGGAAATTGAAGCAAACAATGGGGAAATGTCTTGCTCAGAGATACAGGAAGTATCTGAGGTTGGATTTGAACTCAAACCTTTCTGATTTCATGCCCAAGATTCTATCCAGTGTTTTTTAATTTAATTTTTTAAGTTTGTACATTTTAAGTAACTGCCTTTGCTAGCACAGATTTTTCTGATCAGTAAAAATTTGCTGATTCTAGTTGGTGGATTCATGATTAGGAAACAGTAATGTAGAATGTCTGGGAATTGAGGCTGGGCATTAGTCTTACATGGGTTCTGTAATTAAATAACCCCGATGATTACTCTCAAAGTGCTTTAGCTTTTTCCATCTGTAAAATCTGTGTGGAAAGAGAGGCAGATAAACCTGATGGAGGGCTGGATATAGTCAACACATTAGGGCCTTAAAAAGATACTCTCTCTAGCTAGCAATTTACATGAGGCAATCTGTCAGTCACTGAGGCTTTGCACTTCTCTGTCAGGGCTATTTCCCTGGGCTTTCTCCATGAGGATCTACTACTGGCTTCAGAACTGTTTAATTTACATCAGATTCAATTCTTTCTCTTCTTAGCCTTCTGGATGGGTTGCCTCTGTTTGCTTTGACTTTGGCAAGCATTTTCTCTCATGGATCTTCCACTTAAACCATTCTCTTTCCTTTCTAGATAGATTTCACTTCTTTTAGTTCACCTTGATCCCTTTGCTCTCCTGCTTCAGGGATGTGGACTGAGTACAAGTAATCCCTATGTGTCCTAATTCACAAGGAAGACCACACCTAGGACTAGATTTAATATGAGAAAATATATTGAAAAGGGGTGAGATATGAGAGGGAAATATTATTTATCTAAAGCAAAGAATATTTCTAATAACTTCAAGGATATTTGAGGTAATAACTGGTCCCCAAGGGGCTGTCTGGTCAAACTGGCTTTCCACCAATCCCCTACCTCAAACAAAGAACTCACTACAAGCTACAAGAACTAAAAGAGTTCACTAATATTCAATGAATTATTTGCCTTGCAATATCCTGGAGTCCTTTACTCTCAATATCATGAAGTAAAAGAGAGGCAGGAACCAAATCTCCTCCTTTAAATCCCTACCATGCAGCACATGTGTCAGAACACACTGGGCATTCAACCAAGATCTGTTCAGAGATGGCTAGTGACTGCTGCTATCCATTCTTCCTATTCTAGCCAGTTTTTAGACTTGAAAGAACTGTAAGAAGTCATGGTGTCTGAAGTGGCTTCCATCTTCGGTGGTTTATAAATCCCTGAGGAGGTGGGAAAGGGGGAGAGAGGGACACAAGTTATTTTGAGGTGTTCATAAATTCAGAAAGTATATCCAGCATTAGAATTTTGACTTTTATATAGCTCTAGAAAAATATGCAGCTTGCAGAGAAATATTAACATTTTCCTAATATATGTAGGCTTTCTTGTGATTAGTAAATATATACTCATTTACTGAATTTGTAGTAACTACCTTTTTATTATCACATCTTTCTCAAATGGGGGATGCTAATATTATTACTATTATTATGTGTGGCTCTGAGAAATTTTCCAAACTAAAATTTTTTGAAGTTTCATATTTTCTAGTATTCAAGATATTAATTTTTTTCCATTCATCTTACTCAGCTTCTCTTTTTTATTCTGACCCAATTTGGGGGACTTGATCTTGTCTAGTTGTTTGTATCAGAATCAGTTTCTTTTTTTTCAGTAGTGCTAAGAAAACTGGCATCTTGAATTTCTTCATATTGTTAGGCTCACACTTTCAATAAATATCATAGTGACTGAGAATTTTCAATAGTGATTATCTGAATAACAAATATAAATTCTTCTCTCTCTGGTTCTCTGAAGGGGGAAACAACCATCAATGAGGAGACTTTTGGATTTATGGATATCTTTATTCCCCCAGAACCAAAACTGATAATGTTGCCTGTGTAATGGAAAGCTGGAAAACTTGGTAGAATATGGTGGGATGAAAAATGTCAGGAGAGGTATGAAGTAAAATATGGAGGTAATAGACTTGTGTGCAAGAAAATGGGAGAAAAGAATGGGACTGATTTCACCTGGAGAAAAAATTTTGTCAGTTTTAACATCCAGAACTTCAAAAATAAGTAAAAAAGGGAGCAAAAGCATAAAAAACTAAATCTTTCAGAAGGAAAAGAAGTCTGTAAAAGACTTTATGGATATAGAGGTAAAACTTCGTTCCAGTAAACATTGTGGCTTGAGAAAATGATGAAATTTTGCAAACTGTACAAAATTAACATAATAGTGTTGATCTTAATTAAATCACATGCACACAGGATAAAAGTATGTAGTCAAACATTTTATCTTCAAGGATCTATCAAACATTATAGTTTTGAAAATAGGTAAATAAAATGTTGGGTCTGGAGTCAGGAAGAGCCGAGTTCAAATCCACTCTCAGACACTTAACTAGCTGCATGAACCTGGGCAAGTCACTTGACCTCAACACCTACTACTAAGACTAAGGAACAACTGAGATCCTATTTGTAAAATAGCTGGCACACAGTCGGTACTATAAAATTACTTATTTTCTTTTCCTTCCTTTCTGTATTGTCTCCTCAAACTTCTCTGTAAGAAAACACCCAAAGGAGGATAAAGGCCAATAATTACATCCAAGTAAATGGCTTCACACACTTCATTTTGTTCATGAGGACTTGACCCAAAGTGGAGATATCAGTCATCACAGGGTTTAGTTACACCCCAGATGTTCTAACTTGCTTCAGTCAAAACCTTCCACAACCTCTTCCAGCGCTACCTTTGAAATCTTAATTCAAATGCCTCTCCTTCACACCCTTCATTCTAGCAAAAGGGACAATGCCAGGACATTGCATCTCTAGCCTCCACACTTTTGTCCCCTACATCTGGTACTCCCTTCCTAATTTCTATGACTTAGAATTCCTCGCTTCTTTTAAATCACAGTTCAGGAGTCCCCTCCCCTTTCAGAGTGCTTTTTCTTGGTTCCTGCCCCATCGCCCAGGTATTAATTATCTCTTCTTAAATTACTTTGTATTTACTTACGGCTATACAAATTCTATCCCCCAATAGAATACAAAGTGCTTAGAGATTTTCCTTTTTGTTTGTGTCACAGGTCCTACGTAGGGTATGTGTTTAACAAATTTTTGCTGAATTGAATTGAATTGAGAAGCCTTGATCAATGGTTCTCCACACGGATCTCGGAGTCAAAAGATCTGGTGATCTTAGTTCTGTAATCTTGAAAAATTCATTCCGAGTCTCAGTTCCTTCATTTGTAGAGTGAAGATAAAAGTAGTTCCTCTTGCCTTACGGGGCTGCAGCAAAGATTAAATAAAGTAAAGCGGGCAGAAGCCAGGCTAGATTCTAGCTGCAGGGTGCCCACGTCTCCGGATCCCCCGACGCACCAGAGCGAACGTCAGTTAGCCTCTGCTTTTTCCACTTTGTTCCACACCTCTGTGGAGCAAAACTTCGGAACTCGCCCGGGAATCTGTCCCGTCACCCACCCCAGAGATGGACCCCGGCTAAGCCCCTCGGAACGCATTCCTATGAACCATTACCCCAACACCTCTCTGCCGCCGCCGCCGCCCCCGCGCCCTCCCGCTACTCCCGTAGTCTGCCCCAGATAGCGGCCCGTGGCCCCCAGAGGTCCAAACTCTGAGAGACCTTACATATTCGCACCGCCCTTCCCTCCCCGAGCCCAGGCCACGAGGTGTTACCCTGGGGCTCTCCCTCAGTCCCCCTTTCCCATCATTCTTGCCTTCGCCTGGGAGAACTCCTCGTTCCTCTCGCCTGCCTGGGAAGAGACTCCCTTCCCAGCTCCCCTGCGCGAAGTGGAGGGAATGTATAAAACTTCCTGTTCTGCCTCCCGGGAGGGCAGCTGCTAGTCCCGGTCCGGGGCAGGCTCTGCCGGGCCCCGGCCCAGATAATGGAGAGGAAGCACGGAAGGAAACTCAGCAGCGGTGGTCCCCAGCCCAGGCCTGTCTTTGGCCAAGAGAGGTCGCCCTGGGGCGCCCTTACAACCCCGTCTGGGCTTGGCAAGCGAGAGGAAGTGGTCCTCTACCCACAGTGCTTTCGGTTTCAGAGTGGAAGGGATGGAGCTGCAGAGACCTCCGTCTCCTTTCATCCCCTCCCCCAACTCCCCGCCAGCCTCCCGGGACAGCTCCCGAGGTGCGCCCTACCTCGGTCCGGGAACTGCCTCCGGGACTTAGATTAACTTCTGCCCTGTTGGCGTCCCGTACGTTACAGCCCGGGCATACGGTCACTGCTGGGATGCAGCTTCGGCTGTTCTGAGGAGACTAGTGAGCAGAGTCAGTCAGTGGGAGGCGACTCAGACCCAGGACGCACGCTGGGGGGGATGGGGAGGGAGAGTGGGGGGCGGATGAGGAGGAGGAGGCGGAGGGACTAGACTGGGTGGAGCAGCGGGCAGCTGAAGTTAAGGAGGAAACACTCTCACCTCCTCCTCTCTCACCTCCTCCTCTCTCACCTCCTCCTCCGGGTGCGTGGGTAATGGCAGAAGCCCGAGAAAATACTGGCCTTAAGGAGAGGCGATTTAGAGGCTGCTTCAGCAGCTGAAAAAGTAATCTTCCACTAAAGCCATATATGTACCTTTTCCTGAAAATTAGAATATTTAAAAGTTTCCAATCAGTCAACAAAATATCGGGTTCCATAACGAAGTCTATCCCTTTGCACTCTAAATTCCGGCTGAGCTCACCTATTTGTCCTTTTCTTCATTCCTTTCTGGCCCCTCGTGCCTGCCTTTTTCCGAATCAGGGCATTGGCCACCCACTTTACCTGTTCCATCTTTAAGACTCGGCTCGGCAGCCACATCTTTGGTGAAAGCTTACCTGATTCCACACGCTACAAGTCGTTCCTGCTTCCGCTTGCCCCTGTTTTACCTCCCCAAGACACCGAACTTTCATTCAATTTAAGCAGTGTATTTTGACGTCATTATTGAGACATTTTTTTCGGTCATCCCGATTCTTTGTGACCCCATTTTGGAGTTTTCTTGGCAAGGATATTGGAGTAATTTGCCATTTTTTTTCCTCCAGCTCATTTTACAGATGAAGAACTGAGATAAACAGACTTAGGTAAACTTGCTCAAGGCTACACAGCTGGTAAGTGTCTGAGGCCGGATTTGATACAGGATTTTAGTTGTGCAGATCCACCTCCCTTTAATAAGACTCTAATAGCCCCGTTAAGGTAGGATGAGTTATAATTTAGCATCCTTCCATCTCTAGTACCTCCCAGAAGGTCATGCACACGGAGCCTTCAAGTAAGATACAAAGGGCTTAGCACAGTGCCTGGCTCTTAGGTGCTACCCAGATACCTTCTTCCATCCCCTTCTCCTTCCCTCTAGTGCTTATCTCCAATTCATATTTGTGTACAGCTTGTTTTTATATGGTTGTTTGCATGTTGTCTCCTCCTTTTTTTGTAGCCCCAGTACATAGCAACACAGTGCCTGGCACATAGAATGAATTTAATAAATAGTTTGAATTAAATAGGTTTTAATTTTACACATCTTTCTTTTCTCTGTGGGGTCACACTGCATTTTATCAAGGCTGGGGTCTGGTCTAAATTAATTAGTGACCTGATTATACATTTGGCTTTAAAAAACTAACCAATTAAAAATATATATTAAAGCTTTTTATTTACAAAATATTTGCACGGGTAATTTTTCAACAATGACCCTTGCAAAATCTTCTATTCCACATTTTTGCCTCCTTCCCCCCACTCACTCCCTCCCCTAGATGACAGGTAGTCCAATACATATTAAATATGTTAAAATATGTTGAATCCAATATATGTATACATATTTATACGGTTATCTTGCTGGACAAGAAAAATCGGATCAAGAAGGAAAAAAACTGGGAAAGAAAACAAAATGCAAGCAAACAACAACAGAAAGAATGAAAATGCTATGTTGTGGTCCACACTCTGTTCCCACAGTCCTCTCTCTGGGTGTAGATGGCTCTCTTCATCACTGAACAATTGGAACTGGTTTGAATCATCTCAACCAATGTTTTTAGATTACAGATTGTAATCTTTCTCATTCTAGGTGATTCTTATTCATGCCTTTCCATAAATCCTTGAGGAATCACTAAATATGGTGGAGAGCTTCCTCTGCTTCCTGCAGGATCTCTGGTACCAATAACTCACGCTACATTTTTCTAATGCCTTAGACTTGCATTACTCAGACAACCCTAGGAGAAAGATAATATAAAAAGTGTCAACTCTATTTAATAGTGAGTCTCTGGGACATTAAGTGACTTTCCCTTGAAGATATAGGTAGTAAATATCTGTGAGAAGATTTGAACCCAGGTCTGCCTGACTCAAAGCTCAGTGCTTTTTAAAATTAAATTCAATTAACAAAAACCTATTTTCTCTCCCTACATTTTTTCTTCCTCTCTCAATAATTTTTTCACTATACTATGCACTAACATAGGACTCATGACAAATTCACTTCCTTTTCGAGTTGCTTTTGATCTTGAGATTTGGGTTTTTTCCTGTCATTGCTCTCATGTAGGTTGTCAATAGTTATATATGCTTCAGCTTACTTATATCCACCCCAAATCTTTTCATTTCCCTTTTTGGATGCTTTCTAATTTTGAGCCTTTGGAGGCTGTGTTTTGAAGTCATGCTAATAATAATATGAGAACTCCAAAAGATAAATAATTTCATCAGGATAGGTTATAGCTCTCCTGTATATCTTACTAGATTGTTTTGTGAGTTGTTCTGATTTTTTAAAAAAGTTATTGCCTGATAGTTAGCTTCCTTGTGATAAACTCCCTGATCTTAATAAGATTGGTCTTTAAATGTGTCCCACAGGGTTTTGATCCTGGATGCTCTTCTCTTCTTCCTCTATCTTAGTGATCTCATCAGCTCCCATAGATTAATTTGTCATTTCTATGTTGATAATTCTCACATCTATTTACCAACCCTAATCTCTCTGGTGACCTTCAGTCCCACATCACAGTCACTTATTGTGACATTTCATACTGAATGCTCTATAGACATTTTAAACTCAACATGTCCAAAATGGGACTCATTATCTTCCTCCACCCCCACCCCTGTCTTCTTCCTAACTTCCGTTTTACTATTGAAGGTAACACCAGCCTCCCAATTACCCAGATTCACTTTCTATTATCTCTTGTATCCAATATCTTGCCAAGGCTTATCAGTTTTGCTTTTGTAATGTCTTCCACATTTGTTCCCTTCTCTCCTCTGATGTCACCAAATTGGTTCAGATCCTTATCACCTCCCACCTTGATTACTGAAAGAGCCTTGCTACTTTGTCTCTTTACTGCAAGTCTCTCCTTGGTCTAGTCCATTTTCAAAATGATTTTTTAAAAGCTCACTTCCCTACTCAGTAAACTCTGGTGATTCTCCATTACCCTCAGGATCAAATATTAAAAAAAAAAAAAAACCTCTTTTGCGTGGTGTCCACAGCCCTTCATAACCTGCCCCCATCCAGTCCTTTCAATCTTGTATTTTGTGCCCTTTCCTCTCATAAATTCCATCTCTTATCCTCGCTACCTGTGTGACTCATTTAATGTTCTTTGAGTCTCTGGTTCCTCATGTATAAAATGAGAAAGTTGAACTAGATGGTCTCTGAGATCCTTTCCTGTTTTTGCTATGTGATACTCTCTCATCTGTAACCTACACAACAAGAGCCAGAATTAGGATGGGGCAGTCTGGAGAGAGGGAACTAATTAGCTAATCCAATCTGGGTGCAAATTTGCCTTTTCAAGAGAAATTTAATTGATAATGAAAGTACTTGTCATTTGGGATAGTGCAAAGACAAGATGGAAGAAAATAAAGAAGTCAAAGGAAATGACTTGATTGACTAAGACTAGGTTCTACCTCTGCCTCTTGGATTTGGGGATAAAGACTTGAACTCTGACCTTGCCTAAAGATTAGTATGCAAGTTAGGGTTTAGTCTAGGATCTTAAGAGGGAGGATGTTGGATGGATAGATAGATACAGCATTTATTGAGTATTTATTATGTCATAGGAATTATAATAAGTATTGATAATACAAATTCAAGCAAAAAAAAAAGAAAGAAAAGAAAAGAAAAGAAAATCCTGGTCTTACATTCTAATAGGGAGAAATAAGACACAAAAGGCAGTTAAAAAACAGGAATAAGGTAGGGAGAAGAAGTTTCCTATATAAAGCAAAGTGAATTAATGCTGGGAGTCATGTGTCTGAGTCATGTTTGAAGTGAAAAGCAGTCTGCCAGAGACTAGATGTAGATCTCCATCTCTCTATACACCAAAATAAACTCCACATGGATATGTGACTTAGGCACAATAAAGAAATGTGAGGAGCAAGGGAAAAAAATCTTTCAGATCTATGAATAGGGGAAGAGTTTATGATCAAACAAGGAATAGAAAAGATCATAGAATTTTTTTTAAAAGGATACTTTTGATTACATGAAATGAAAACTGTTTTGTATAAACAAAACCAATGAAGCTAAAAGTAGAAAAGAAGCAAATAACTCAGAAAAAAATCTTTGCAACAAGATTCTCTGATAAAGGCCCTCTTTCTAAGATATATAAGAAATTGATTCAGATTTATAGGAATAGTAATTATTCCTCAATCAATAAACTGTGAAAGATATAAACAGGCTGTTTTCAGAAAAAGAAATCAACTTTATCAATGCAGTATGAAAAAAATGTTCCAAATGACTGTTTAGAGAAATACTTGTCAGAGGTAGAGAGTAGAATGCAAAAGCTTTGTAAGAAGGTAATCCAAGCAATATGTCAGGATGTGGCAGGGAATTTAAAACCACACCATATGAAGTTTGTATAGAGGAGGTAGAAAGATATTAGTTTAGAAAAGAGACTTTGGAAGGACATGACAATTATTTTCAAGAGTTGTTTTTAGTTCCAAAAAGGAATAGGTAGAATGACACAGAGATATAGATTTCAACTTTATTTTATAGATAAAACTTAACAATTAAATTGGTCCCAAAGTAGAATGAACTATTGTGGAGAAAGAAGGTGGAAGGAATGTACAGTTATGTACTGGACAAAATGACCTCTTTGGTTCCTTCCAATTCTGTGTTTCCATAAGCCTATGATCCTATGAAGTTGTGTCATGGTATTACTTCCCTGATGTCATGGTCCTCTTTGAGAACAAAGGACATATAGCAAAATCACACAGCATAGTAGTAAAGAAGCCAAGATTAGAACCAGTGAATCAGGAGTTTTGTCCTACAAACCTGTTGTATGTAAGACACTATACTGAACTCTGAGGGAGATGAGGAAGGGATGAAAAGATGAATAAGAAATAGTCTCTGCTATCAAGTTAGAGATACAAAACAACATCCCAAAATACTACTGCACAAGAGAAAATATGGTGAGATGATAATTATTAGTACTAATCTTCAGGCAAGTTTTCAAGAGGCCATAACTTATTGGCTAGATTTCATGAACATGTTAAAATTTTATGTAAGCTGTAAAATTACACTGAGCTTTATTTATTATTTTGAACACAATTAGTTTAGCAAATTAAATTTGCTTTCAAAAGAAGTAGACAGAATTTGGACTGAACATTCAATTTTTAATCCAAAGAGAAGTGTTAACTACAAAAAAAATTTCAATTCAATAAATATTTATTAAGTCACTGTGCTAAGCAGTGAGAATTCCTCCCCCCCACCAAAAAAAGATAAAAGACAATTCCTGCCCTCAAAGAGCTTACAATCTATTTGGGAAGACTAACTGCAAATACATATATTAAAACAAGCTATCTTTAGGATAAGTAGGATATAATTAACTGAGGGGAGGCACTAGAATTGAGGGGTTTGGGAAGACTTCCTGTAGAAGGTAAAATTTTAGTTGAGATTTGACGGAAGCCAGAGAGATAGTTGAAGTTGAGGGAAAGCATGGAGAGAGTTAGAGATTGAGTGTCTTGTTTGTGGAACAGCCAGGTGAGTCATTGCACTAAGTAGCCAACAGACTGATTTGAAGAATGACCTGAATTGCCATTATTTGACTTGTAGGTGAAATAAATGTTTTTTTTTTTTTTTTGCTGTTATTTTTATTTTTTTATTTTTTTTGGATTTATTCATTTTTGTTAGCTGATGGTGATCGTGGCAATTTAGCTTGAAATCTTGCTATTTATTTAGAGGTTACAGCGCCACCTACTGAAGCCTTATGCTGGTCTGATTTTTCCTGGTTAGGGAGACCAAGTCAGGACTGATTGATCAGCCAGTTAGCTAAAGAAGGATTTTCTGAATTGAAGGTCATGAGCAATTTCTTTTAGCTTAGTGAAAGGATTCTCCCCCACTCTCTCCCAGGAAACAGTCCCCTAAAGCCAGCCTAGCTAAAATGTATGTTTTTTTGTCACAAGGGGACCCCACCAGAAAATAGTCATGAATAATTTTTTTTCCTAGAAAATGCTTTTAATGGAGTCTCTATTAATGGTTGACCAATCAATCATTTGATGGGACAGCCACTGTTCCACTATCTGTACCCAGTCATCTTTGTCCCATCTCTCTAGAACACAGTTCCTGCCCCTAAGGAATCAGAGCTTCAAGGAGATCTCTACCATGAAAGGCTGAATAGGAGAATGTAGATCTGTTCCAATATTAATAGAATATGGCATTTTGTGGTCAATTAAGCTCTTTCTACATTTTGTCTCTGTGAAATAAGTTGTATAAATATTAATTTACTTTTATAAATGAGAAAACTCTGATCCACAGAGGAGAGAATTTAGTATGATTTAATGAGCATTTTAGAGTGCCAACTATATGCTAAGCACTGTGTGTGTGTGTGTGTGTGTGTGTGTGTGTGTGTGTGTGTGTGTAAGAGAAGTAATTTGCCCAGGAAGTGACTTGCCTTAGATCATTCAGTGAGTAAATGGTACAAGATTTGATTCCTGGTTTAGTTCCACCATAGCACAATATCTCAGGTTGAATGTTCTTTTCTTTTCCCCACTTGTTAATGTCTTACTCTATACTTTCTTCACCCCCCATCTAATCACACACACACATATGTGTGTATTCATATATATGTATATGTGTGTGTATTTCTGTATATTCACACACATACATATGTGTATATACATATACATTGTAATTTTCTCTGATAGAATATAAGTTTTTTGAGAATAAGGACTGTTTAATATTTGTCTTTATAACAACCAATAAATTATTGTCTGATTCTCTAGAACACAGATTTTTATTTTCTCTTGTTCTGGGTTACCTCATAACATCTTTGTGTTTTGGTTCTGTTCAGGTAAAGACACTGTATGAACTAGACAAATCTATGTTGTCCCTCTATCCTCATGTTTGTTTGTTTGTTTGTTTTCCAATCTCTTCCCATAAGATTTGCTTTAATTATCTGTAAGTCACCCTTTGGAGTAGAGAAGGTTTTTGTTGCTTTTTAAAAAATCTCTATTGCAGTCTTAATTTCAGAGCCCTGAAATTTTCTGTAACAAAATGAGCATGCTGGGTAGATATAGGTCCTGTCCATTTTGACAGCTTTCTAAATGAGATTTGGGCATGCTGTGTGCCATCAGTACTTGGAGAAATATTCTTCTATGTATTAACTCTTCAGAGTCATTGCAAAACACTAAAATAGAGATTTCTTATTATTTGGCTATTATTATTATTATTCATTAACTAAATCAGGTGTTAATAGGATTTCCCCTAAACTGGGAATGATTTCCCCTCACTTCTTCCCCTAATCTCAGAGCATTCTGTATTATTCTAATTCTTACTCTCAGAGCACTTTATACTTACTTTCTCAAATTTGTGATCTCATCCTATGGGTATTCTCCTGAATGATGCAAATCACCAAACAAAAGAATTTTTATTTGATCCTAAGTATAATAGTAAGTCACAGGACTCTTCAAGTAGGTTTATTGACATGGTCAGATCTGTGCTTTAAAAATACCACCTTTTGCGAAATTTTAGTTGGTTTAATTTATTATTACTATTATTCTGTTCTGAGCTTCAGTACTTCAAAAAGTCATTTTGATATAGACAGCAAAACATAGAGTGTAACATAAAATGACAGATTTTCATTTAATAGTGCTTGCCCTTTTCAAATAGCATATAATAAATTCCACACATCACTTTCAAAACTGCCCTGCTTGTTTGTACCTCTGAATTTCCTTTTGTTCTATTTTTTGTGCATTAAAATAAATTTTAGTTGTCCTCTTTTTTTTTTGCATCTCTATTATTAACCTCCTCCTCCACTCCTAAAAAGAAAAAAAATACCTTTGCACAAGTAAACAAAGGCAAAATGAATCCACAGAAAGTCAATGCACAAAAATGAATGTCTTATTTATGTACTTTGAGTCCATCAGTTCTCCTTTTAGAGGCTAACATACTTCAAAATAAGTCTTCTGCAGATATAGCTGATTATTGCTTTGATCATATCTTTTAAGTCTTTCAAGTTGTTTTTCCTTACAATGTTGTTCTTGTATAAATTATTTTTTTGGTTCTGTTCATTTCACTCTTTCAGCTTATATTACCAGTATTCTTTGAAACTAACATTCTTGTCATCTCTTATGGTACAATAATATTTCATTTTATGTAGTACACTTTGTTCAGCCATTCCCTAATTGATGGCCTCCCTATTAGATTCTAGTTCTTTTCATTTTTCCTCTTTTATTCATCCTTTCAGGATTAGGAAATTTGTTTTGCTTAAAGGTATCAAACAGCTCCCTTCTCCAACATCCCAGCTTGTTCCCCTGTATTGGGTATGATGTATTTCTATATCAAACTGTTCGTGTGTGTTCAGCTTTTTTTTGTCCATTTCATTTTTAAAATTAAATTTTATTCTTAGTTCTAAATTCTGTCCTTTCCTCCCCCCTCCTTTCTCTCACCCCTTGAGAGAAAATACAATATCTATTATAGATATGAAGTCATAAACATTCTTGAATTAATATATTTTAAAAAACAGAAAAAATGCTTCATTCTGCACTTGAATTTATCAGCTATTTATCTAGAGAAGGATAGCATTTTTCAAATAAGTTCTCTGGGGCTGTGGTGGATAATTGTATGGATCAAAGTTACTAAGTATTTCATAGTTGATTATCTTTACAATATTGCTGTTACTCTGCAAATTATTTTCCTATTTCTGCTCACTTTATATCACAACCCAGTTTTTTTTTCTTCTGAAACCATCCCCTTCATCATTTCTTATAGAACAGGGGCATTCCATATTCATATTCACATATCATAACTTGTTCAGCCATTTCTCGGTTGATGAGCACCCCTCACTTTCTAATTCTTTGTTCACCACAAAATAAGCTGCTATAAATATTTGTACATATGAATCCTTTTTATTTTTCTTTGGGATATCAAAGGATATGCACAGCTTTATAATCCTTTAAGAATAATTCCAAATTCTTCTCCATAATGTCTGAATAGGGCACAGCTCTATTTACAGAACATTAGTATACTTCTGTTAGCAGATCCCCTTCAGCATTTGTTATTTCTTTTTCCCTCCTTCCCTTTCTCTGTCCTTTGCAGACAAGGGATAATGATTTCTACCAATGAAGAGAGTCCCTTACTAATGTGCTTTGGGACTCAGATTACATATCTTCCCTCAGCCAAAATTTTGCAGCTCCTTTCGAAGATCAGCAGGGCAAATCCAAAACCTGATTTCATAATCATATCTGGTGAAGTTGTTTTTTTTTTCTTGGAGTATATGTGGGGAATCTGAGTGGTCTGCTTCCATTCAGGGATCCATCCTAATTAGATAGAAATCCAGGAATATCTGCTATATGGAAGATGGAAGCTAAGAAACTTGATGTTGTGTTCACTTATCCCTAAAATTATTGATGATAGAGATTTCCATGGCAAGTGAGGGCTGATGGGGGATAGAAGGGGAAGGGGGTTATTGTTATTTGAATATTAATATTTTCTCTCTCTCTCTTTTTTTGTGAAGCAGTTGGGTTTAAGTGACTTGCCCAGGCTCATATAGCAATTAAGTGTTAAATGTCTGAAGTTAAATTTGAATCCAGATCCTTCTAACTTCAGGCTCAGTGTGCCATTTAGCTGCCCCATTGATACTATTATTCTCAAAAGAATCATGATACCAATTCCTCATAAACTGAATAATAGAGAATACCTGGTTCTGTCTTCCCTAACTCCATCTTCATCTGTTGAAATTTTATTCATTTTTAAGGCCCAGATTAATATGGGAAGCAATCTCTTTCCCCAGTGAACTATATTACACTTCATAGGCACTTCTTCTACCTTGCATTTTAGTTATTTGAGAACATGCCTTACCTCCCCTACTAGAGTGTAAACTTTGAGGTCAGGGGTCTGTCTTTTTATCATTCCAGTGCTTATTATCATAGAGCACTGAACAAAATAGGTGCTCAATAAATGTGTTAAATGAGTGCAATAGCAGTACTGTCTTTACTAGCACATAATAAAATCATCCATCATGCTTGCTTCTAGGACTGTATTTTCTCTTATCACCTTTTTGCACAACACAATGAATCACATTTCCTTTAACTTGGAAGAATGCCTAAGTTTTTCCTTGAGGCCATAGTTGATCCTCTCAAATGTTTCCAATTTTTCCTCATCCATTGCTTTCTTACTTCCTCTCTATAATCCTATTCAGAGCTATCTTTAAAAACCTTTTTTTGGACCTACCTTCTTCTTGATCTCACCACCAAACTCCTAGAGAATTATCTGCACCTTACCTTCACTTATTTCGGAAGCCCCTGCCCATATAGCCTACTACTCAACCGAAATTGCTCTCCACAGTCTTTTTAAAGCCTCCAATGATGTTAAATCTTTTTCTCAATCTTCAATATTCTTGATTCATTTGCAGCATTTGACCTTATTGACCATCTCCTCCTCCTGGATACTCAGGTTTTCATGACATTCACTGCTCTTTCCTGATTGTCTCCTTTTCAGCATTCATTTCTTGAGTCATTTCTTATGTGTGGATGTAACCCAAGACTCTCCTGGGCTCCCCTTTTTTGTTATTTTCTTAGTGAGCCCCAGGGAGATGAACTATTTCACGCTAGTATATAATTCCCAAATGTCTAGCTTTCATCTCTCTCATAACCACCAGTTCCACATCACCAAGGATCATTGACTTTGGAATTCCTTCCCATATTTAATGAATAGTACTCTGCCCTATCTCCTGCCACACTGCTCCCCCCACCTCCAACTACTTTGTAATCACTCTTGTTTGCTGCCTATCCATAGTGGACTATAAGCTTCTGAGGGGTAGTAACTGGTTTTTGTTATCTCCAGTTCTTAGCACCATGTTGTCCCATCATTTCATGTCCGATTCTTGATGACTCCATTTGAGATTTTCTTGGCAAGATACTGGAGCAATTTAATCAGTTCTTTCTCCAGATTCATTTTACAGATGAGGAAACTGCAGTAACAGGATTAAGTCCCTTGCTCAGGGTAACACAGCCAGATTTGAGCTCAGGAAGATGATTCTGTGCTAGGCATTCTTATCTACTGGGTGAGTAATTTTCTTTCATCAATCTCCAGTCTTCTACACAGTTTCTGACAAACACTGACATATTTTTGCAGGAGTACCCAGAAACTCACTCTGGGGAAAAAAATAATCTAACTTTAAAGAAGGGAACTCATCTAACATTTGTGTGCCATGCCTTTGCTTATTTTTGTTACGGGGTTTTAATCAGCATGTCTGTTATAATTTGCTTAACGTTCAACAAGATTTTATTAAGCAACTACTATGTGCCAAGAACTAATAGTTCTACCTTTGAATATCTCTTATAAAGAGCCTTTTCTCTCTCAAACTGCCACCATATGATGCAGGTCCTCATTACCTCACAATTCAATATTGAGTCTTCCGTTTGGTGTCCCTGCCTGAACATCCTCTTCTCAGAACATCCTCTACTCAGCTATCAAAGTGATTTTTCTTAAGAGAAGGTTGGACCACAATACTCTCCCAATTCAATAAATTCTACCATCTAGCTATTATCTCCAGGATCAAATATAGAATTCTCTTGGCTTTTAAATCTCTGTAATCTAGCCCCTTTACCTTTCCAAGCTTCATTTACTTGACTCCACCCTCCTTGCCTTTCCTCCAACAAAACATTCTATCTCTAAGCATGTTTTAATGGCTTTTCTTGGAGCCTGAAATTTTCTTTTCTCACCTTCACCTCCTGGCTTCCTTCAAATTTTAGTTAAAATCTTACCTTCTGGAAAAAATCTAAGTCCACCCTCTTAAAACTAGCTTCTCTCTGATTACTTCCAGTTTGCTCTGAATATAGAGATACATCATTGTTTGCATGTTTTCTCCCAGATTGTGAGCTCCTTAAGAACAGGGGCACTGTTTTTTTTGTTTTTTTACCTTTTTTGGTACCCTCAGAACTTAGCACTTCATAAATGCTTACTGATTTGAACTAGAAAATTAAATATATAAAGGTAAAAAATATACTATAATTGTAATGCATTACCTATTTTCTGGTGGCACAAAATAAAATTAAAGGAACACATACCTCCAACTCCTACTAGTTCTTGGCACATAGTAGGTGCTTAATAAAATCTTGTTGAACGTTAAGCAAATTATAACAGACATACTGATTAAAACCCCTTAACAAAAATCAACAAAGGCATGGCACACAAATGTTAGATGAGTTTCCTTCTTTAAAGTTAGATTATTTTTCTCCCCAGAGTGAGTTTCTGGGCACTCCTGCAAAAATGTGTCAGTGTTTGTCAGAAACTGTGTAGAAGACTGGAGATTGATGAAAGAAAATCATGTTACCAGTTAATTTTTTTCATAAATTCCATTATTAAAGCCTCATGATATGTGGTGGCTTACTAGGGTACTGAATCATAAATAATAATGTCAAGGATAAATATCACCTTGTCTTAGCTTGCTGTTATCTTAGCCTTAAGACTATTCAATTTGATTTTTAAAACCTGTATTTGCCAGTTTAATAACTAAAAAAAAAAGTTTAATTTCCTCATCCAATCACATTGAGGATAATATATGGAGAACATACAATTTGTTACATTTATTAGAGGTGTCAACATGTCATTTATTTTTTTAAATAAGCAGAAAAATACTTTGGTGATTTCTTAGAAGTTACCAAAGTTATTTAGTTTTCAAAATGTTTTACCCTGAAATGAACAAAAATGGCAATTTTAGGTATTTTGATGTCTTTCCTTAATATAAAATTTCACAGTAAAAAGATTCTAATTTGTTCACATGGTGCTAAATTATATAAAAATAGAAGACACAGACTTCTTTAAATTTTTAATCCTTTGATTAAGCAGCAAGCATATCACTCTTTTAGGCCAAACACTGCTTTAACCAAAAAAAAAAAAAAAAAAAAAGAGAGAGAGAGAGAGAAAAGAAAAAAATAAGAAAAAAGAGAAGAAAAAAAAAGGATGGGAGTGGGGGAAGACGTGCAAAGTATTTACATAATATGCAAAGCACACGATAAAAAAGACATTTCACTATATACATTTGTTATGTTTCTACTGAAGCTAAGATTTCCCTACTATGTGCTCTAATGTATGTAAATCAAATTGTAGCACATCCCTCAGATACAGCACCTTGGCCCACGTCTGGGAAAGAACAGATTTTAACTGAATCACGAAGTACTAAAAGCTTGATAGATGCTGGTGTTGACCAACTTTACTGACACACCCCACATACTGTATACTGAAGTTCTATTGACAAGAGACAAGACAAAAAAGGTTGCAAAGGTATAGTGTGCACATTTGTGAGAGTCAATCTAAATACTTAAAAAAAATACTTTAGATACCTTTCCTTAAGATACTGTAACTGTCTCCAATAGTTATTTTAAATTCAAAATGCTCTAAGTGGATTTTTGAAAATTTGGAGACGGGTTAGATTTCATCTGGTTTCTCTAAGAAGTCAGGAATATATTTAGTTATTCCAATAGTCAAAAACTGGCACTACTTGAAAAAGTTATAGTATTTGGGAAAACTGCTTCTAAGTAAACTTTAAAGACCCATGTTAAAGGTGGTAGTACCTTTTAGCATCAAAACCAATCAGGAAAATTTAGACTGGCTTCAAGGCATTGAAGAACCCAACGGGTTAATTTTCCAATATGTCAGGAAAAATCAGCTCTCTATAATATAAGGGTTATTAGGAATTGTTTTTGGATCAGCTAAAGAAATTCTGCTATGAGAATGCACTTAAGGCTAAAAAATTAGGAATTTAACCTTAAATTGCACTATATCCACAAAGCCATCCCTTTTCAATGTCATGATTCCAATAATGAATTCAAAATTTCTGTATCAAAACTGTGACTGCTGAAACACTATCTTTCATCACATGGTGCTACAGAGCACTTAGCAGGTACTTGATAATTACATAATGATTGGAAAAGGTTACAGATAGTGGTGCCTTAACAAAGGCTCTCATCTCAGCACTTCTATTTTAGTTAACAGCACAATTAATGAACATACTCGATATATCTTTAGATATCATATATCAAATTCTTAATTTTTAAACAAATAATTTTGATGATTAAATCCTAGACAAAGCTCATGTGCTGCAAGAACACTCACAAATGCATCCAAATAGCACATTGGAGATTGATCAATAAAACATTAAAGATAAAACATATGAAATGAGAGGGGGGCGATTTTTAGTTCAGAAAACCCAAATTTCAAAAAGATAACTTTTCATAGCCACCACCTTCACATAATTAATAAAATGACACTCTCTTCTATAGCTTCCAAATAGTAGCTGTTACATGCAACTATTGGTTTAAAGCATGTAGTATTTAACAATTTAGGAAAAAAATGTTCTTAAAAGAATTTGTCTTAAAAGGAATTAAACAAAGACAGTATACTTTAACAGATTACACCCTCATTCTTAAATGAAAAGTAAAAAGAATCAGTTCAATACTGGTAGTAAGCTCTCTTACTGTAGATGATGGGCCAATAACCTTTATATGAGGAATTCAACTTTGTATTAAGACCCAACATCACTTAAGAGGGATAAATTCAGTACATTCTTTGTGGCTTCATGTAATTGCTTTGCAATTGATTAAATTGCTTTCTTTCAAAGGAATGCATAGATATATACATATAGACACACACACATATATATCCTAAATTTCCATTAGAAAGAATGCAATGTTTTTTGGAGGAAAAAAAAAAAAGGTCAAGCTGCTGCATTTTTTAAAAGGTGCATTGAATTGTACTATTTCTTATAGAACATTTGCCAAAAACTGAAATGCAGGCTATTTATTCTTTCACTCCTAACATAGGAAAATATTTTTTTAAAAATTAAACTGAGAAAGCAAACAAAAAAGCCAAACTCCACATTAATTTCAAAGTCTATGGAGTTTTCACAATTTCTAAATAGACATATTCTTGTACTATGAACTTTGAATATAAAGAGATTGGAATATAAAGAACTCCAGTAAAATAAATACAGTAAAAATTAAACAACCTCGGTGCACAGAACACAATCTTTTTTTTTTTTTTCCTTTTGTGGGAAATTTCCTTGAACAAATATTCATAGAAAAAAGGGCTAATTGGAGGCTTCATGTTGTGTATTATTTTAGTCTGGTGCACTGAAAAATTATGTAGACGTTCACTTATGTTGTTTCATTACAACATATATTGACTTGCAGCCTCACTCTGAAACTCTCTGCTTCAATATCTAGAAAGGTTTTCCCCTTTCTCTCTTTTTCAACAGCCAGATGAATGCTGGCATTCTGGTGGGACTAGAAGTTACTGCAGCTCTGTCCAACTTCATTTCCTTAATGCATTGAAGACTGTGAGTCTGTCTGAATCCCAATCAGTGAAGGTGGTTGTTGGCCACCAACTGTCGACAAAACTGGTCTTGGGTTTAGACGGGGAGGCATGGAATTAGCAGGGCGAATGAGAGGTGGGGGTGGCTGATTGAGAGTTGGCCGAGGTTGAATGAAGCGGGCCTGCTGCTGGAGTGGTGGAGGCTGCCGATGGAGAGCTGGGGCAGCAGGAAGTGTTGGACGAAGCAGTGGTGGAGGCTGGTTCAGAGTGGCAATGGGGGCTGCTGGAGTTGGAGTGGAAGCTGGGGCAGGAGGTGATGGGCCCAGAGACTGGGTGGCCTGAATGGTCTGTGCCTACAGGAAAGGAAACAAATACCTTCATGAGATGCTGGACCCTGCAGAGCTCAATGAAATATAGTTTGGGTTGTCACAGAGAATACAAAAAACATAATACCTGCATTTGTTGGAAGCGCAAGTTTTATGTATTTATTTTTAAAATAAATTAAAAACAAACAAACAAAAGCAATGAAGCTACCAGGCAAGCATCTTTATTAGTAAACAATTTTAACAGAGGAAATAAAAATAAGACTATGAAAGAACAATACACTCTCCAATCTTCCAGAATCAGCTCTCTGCATGTTATGACTCAACAGTCATGAGAAATGTACCACTGAGTAAGTGTATTGTCATCCTTTCATGCTCATTTGCCAGTCCCCTGATAAATTAACCTTATGATACACCACACGAAATGCTATTCCTCAACTCATATTAGCTCAGATCTCATAGACAAACACACCTCCTCTTCTTCATCAGTGCTCTTTCCTGAGGGCCCATTAGAAGCACCTTTTGTCTCCTCCCCTAAGGTAGAAGCATCACCATTAGAAGCCTGGGTTCCTTGTTCTGCTTCCCACTCCTGCAATACCTCCTCTAAGTTAAACCGACGCCTGTAGTTTACAAAGAAGTTCTTCACTTGGCCAACAGTCTTGTTGCCAATTACATCTGCAATAGCTTGAAAATCTTTACCATATTTGCGGACACCTGGAAGGCAAAGTAAATAATACACCTGTGAAGGAACAATCGATAAGGAAAGCTTTGTGTACTATACACATCATGCACACATACAAGATACCAGGGTTGATACATCTGATTTGTTAAGCCAGGGTCACAGAATGAACATTTTTGTTACTTAACTTTGAGCCAGCTACTTGCCTTCTACTAAACATTCACAACTTACCAGTCTTTAAATATTTTATCCAATCCTCTCCCTTGAGCTTCCAATTGCAGTCCATTTACCATAAAACACTGAATTCTTTGCTCCATTGTCAATGTCACATTCACTTTTATCCTTAATGGCCTGGACAGTCAGCTAAATGTAAGCAACATCATAGACAAACTTGGATAGGAACAGGCCACTTCATCTTACTTAAAAGAAAACTGAACAGCTAGCTAGAATTTTCCTCCTAGAAAATATGTTTTTATTTTATTGTACACTAATTTTTTTTGGTATTTTACTTTATTGTACACTAGTATTTGCTGGTACCATTGGGATATTATGAGAAAAAAGAAAAAAGTGTATGTGTAAGAATTTAAATGTAAAATGTGAAGGCTTGTTGTTATAATAAAAAGCATTTAATTACATCATTGTGCTAAATTATGAACAATGTCAAAAACCACAATATTGAAGGTAACACAAACATCCAAACAAATCTGTAGACTGTGCATAAAGGATTCCTAGGTATAAAATTTAAGATACTAATTTTGATTACTGCTCACTTTGTGGTCTTTGCAATTATACATGGGAATGCCACCAACAGATTTTTTTAAAAATAGGCTGCTACATGTGTATAGCAAAGTGTATTTTCCATCAAAGAAAAATTAAAATTTATCCATTTAAAAATATTTTGCTGGATTCTCAATCAATTATTTTTCTAGCATTATCTACTGCTAAGGAACTTTATCTTTTTTATATTATTATTATTTTTTTTATGAATCATGTTGGGAGAGAGAAATCAGAAAATAAGGGAAAAGAAAAAAAAAAGAAAAAAGAAGTGAACATAATAGTATGTTTTGATTTACATTCAATCTCCATAGTTCTTTTTCTGGATGCAGATGACGTTTTCTATCCAAAGTTTATTGGGATTGCCTTGGAGGAAACTTCATTTTTTAAAGTTCAGAGAACCAGGAGAACATTGTACACAGCAATAGCAATATTCAATGAAGAACTGTGAATAACTTGGCTATTCTCAAAAATATGATCCAAGATATTCCCAAAGGACTAATGAAGTTTATTATCTGCCTCCAGAAAAAGAACTGATGTTGTTGGAATACAGACTAAAGCATGATAATTTCACTTTCTTATTTTTTTCTTTTTTTTGGGTTTTCTTGTATAAATTGACTAAGATGGAAATATTATACATAATTGCACATATGTAACTTATATCTGCTTACCATCTAATGAAGGGGGAAGGTTAAGGTAAGAAAGAATAGCATTTGGAACTCAAAACTTTAAATAATATTTAAAAGAATAAGTTCATTATATTATTTTTTTCTCAATTACACATTATGACAATATTTAAGTTTCATTTTTACAAAATTTTAAGTTCCAAATTTTTCTCCTTCCCTTCTCTCTCCCCTTCTATCAAAATGGTAGGCAATGTGATATAGATTAAATATGTGCTATGTAAAACATATCATACTAGTCACAGTTGTAAAATCAGAAACAGATCAAAATGGGGGGAAAAAACCTATGAAAAAGAATAAAGTAGAAAAAAATGATTTGATCTGCATTTAGACTCCATCAGTTATTTATCTGGATGTAGACAGTATTTTCCTTCCTGAATCCTTTGTACTCAGATCATTGTATTGCTGAAAAGAACAGAGTCATTCATAGTGGATCATTCCACAATGTTGCTGATACTATCTACAATGTTTTCCTAGTTCCACTCATTTCACTTTGCATTAGTTTGTACACGTCTTCCTGTTCATCATTTCTTATTGCAAAGTAGTATGTCATTACATTCATAGACTACATCTTTTTTAGCCATTCCCCAACTGATCTCCCCTTAATTTACATTGTTTTGCCACCATGAAAAAGACTGCTATACATATTTTGCATATGCAGATCCCCTCCCTTTTTTATGATCTCTTTGGGATAAAGACCTCACATCACTACATCATTTTAAAGATGGAAGCTTCATGAAGAAGGGCATTTAGTTCAAGTGTGTGTGTGTGTGTGTGTGTGTGTGTGTATGTGAAATCAGATATTTTGGTCTCCTTAGTTGGTAGCCACTATGATAGGGAGTCAGAACTTCAGTAATAAAAGAGGCAAGAATGGAAGCCATAAAAATCAAGCTGCAAGGACTTATTAATCCAACATAAGCAAAAATTGGGCATAAGTGAAAAATGAAACTAAGTTCATTATGAATAAAAGAGAATAAAATAAGCTCTTGATGTGTTGTCTGTTTATCTTTTAGTCACATCTGACTTTTTGTGACTCTGTGGATCACACTGTCCGTGGTGGTTTACTTGGCAAAGAAACGAGTGGTTTGTCATTTCCTTCCCCAATGAATTAAGGCAAACAGGGGTCAAGTGAGCCTAGGATCACACAGCTAATAAACATCAGAGGTCAAATTTGAACTCATGTCCCACATCCAGTACTCTAAACACTATGCCACTTAATTACCCAGATTCTTAAGACTGTAGTGTTGTCACATTGTTCTCAACAGCAGTGGCATAAAATACAACTTGAAAGAACTGAACTTTGTGGCTTCATTCCTTATTATGTACTTCCTTATTGTACATGGCATGTGTATACACACACACACACACATATGCATATTCTCACATATATATAACTACACATGTAAATGTGTCAGTATATATATTATAATTTAGGGTTTGAGAACTATACATTTTAGGAATTTCTAAAATAGAAACAGGAGAAAATACATAATAAAAAGTTGCTATTTATCACATTGCTTTAACTTTTTGTTAAAATAAGATTTAAGTTCCCCTTAATTTCCCTCAACTGATTTGTTAGAATCCCTTGACTATACAGATCTGGCATAATGTAGTCTCCACTAGTGTTTTATTCAGTGAATGAAATCATGGAGTGAATGATTATTGTACATGTATATATACTGCTACCACTTAACGGCCATGCAAAGCATTTATTTCAAAAAATGGTTGATGGCTTTTGTTTTTACATCACTATTTACAAATATATCTCTCTCCTTCCTTCACCTATTTCTTCTAACCAAAAAAAATGCAACTGAGTCTGATAGTGTTTTACTATTAGATCTTTCCTACCTTCTGCAAAGAAGGTAGGTGCATATTCTCATTTCTTCAATGTATTTTAATAAAGGTTATGTATCAGTGCCACTTTTACAAGTAAACATAGAGGTAGTTATATAAAAGTAGCCACCAATTAGAAGTTAGTTACATTTTCCTGAATTTGTAACTATGCTACTAGGTAGTCCTAATCACCAATAGAGGGGAGGTCAAGATTCCTGACAAGAGAATATACTAATTGTCAGAATTTTGAGAGCCTTAACCAGGCAAAAACTCTTTCTGTATTTTAAGAACAGTTTCATGAATTCAGGACTATAACCAAGGTCTGCTGACTATATCAGCCTGGATAATACCACTACCAAAATATCAACTATTCATACACAAAACCAAACTTGAGTATATACCAGAGTCAAATTTCACTAAACCACTGCTTAACTTTTTTATTTCTTTCCCTTTAAACAACTTCTTCAAGCTTTCAAAGCCCAAAGACAGAGCTGCTTGTTCACATTAGTAGTTCGAGATTCTCACAACATCTTATGTTTATCAGTAAACTGGGTTTAAGGGGGATAAATTTCCCCAGGTACAAGGTTAAGAATTTGCGTGTGTCCCCCCCTCCCCTACATATTAGTCTCTCCCTACTTTCATGGTAAATTCTAATGATATAACAGTTTTTTAAAATGTCTTATTATGGCCGAGTCTGTAGTGAGCAATGTTAACACTTGACTACCTTTTAGCAAAGGAAAAAAATGAGTCAAATAAACTTCTTACGTAAGGCTTCTTTCTGTTTCCCTTCCCAGACTCTGCTAAATCATTAATGAACTAAAATGGAAATGACTTTATAGTTTTCACCATGCATGCTCCGTAGCAGGTTTTATTCACAAAATGAAACTGAACTCTGAACTTACATTTAGAAGAAACCTGAAGATTCCAGGTTCAATAATGTCTAAGTGGGATTAGACTATAAATTACTTCTAGTCTCATATCTCAAGGACCAATCTTTTCCTAAGTGTTTCTGGCTTTTCCATCCCTATTAGGACAGGCTGTTCAGGTATAAAAAGTCACCATGTGTCTTCACCAAGAGAATATAAATTTGTTGAGTAAAGCCAAGTATTTCAATTTTTGTTTTTCTATTCCCTGTTTCTAACATAGTGCAAAATTAAATAGAATGTGCTACTCTGGTTAGTAGGGCAAGCCAAATAGGATATTAGGAACAAAAAGCTGTAGCAACTCAGCTCTTAGTTTGTACTGGTCAAGGAGCCACCCTTTAATGTCAAATTATTGATCAGCGTGTATGATCTCTCTATCTGCACAGGAAATTAAACAAACAAAATGTTTTAATTAACAAGATTTTCACATTATAAGCATAAAACTTCTACCAATTTGGCTGACATGGTTTCTCAGTTCAACTTGCCACTTATAGAGCAAACAGATATACTATCTATAGCTACTGGAAAAAAATGTATAGAACACTAAAACAAATTATATGCATGTCAAGGGCTAATAGGATTAAGTGTTTGTTTTCCATCTTTGAATTTAAAACATTCACCTTTTGTAGGGATGAAGAGGTTCTCTTGAAAGATGAAGATGATAAAACCCACATCTATATTTTTATGCTATCATTAATCAACAAAATATCATTGATTAATAAAAATCACAGTATAAATTACTTAAGGTGAAAATATCCCTTGTACTAATAAAGCAACTCAAAAGGTATACATTTGGTTCTTAAAAAAAAATTTGCTTTGATCTAGACCAGTGATGAAGAAATTTTATCCTACTACAGAGCTGCAATGATTTTTACTAGTCAAAGCTTTAAATAATTGCTTTGGGATACCAAATGATCATATGATTTGCTCAGGGTCATACAGCCAGTATTTGCCAAAGGCAGGTATTGAACCCAAACTCTCTCGATTCTAAGACCAGCGCTCTCTGTACTCCTTGCCTTGCTGCCCTATATAAAATCATATTGCTGCTACTGGTTGTGCTTCATTCTTGAAGTGGAAAAATGACGTCAAGAAAAAGACATCAAATGTCTAACCTTTCCTATGAATGAATGAATGGGTCAGAGGTACACAAAATAATCTTTGATAAAATCATACCCACACACATACATACACAGAATGTTTTCAAGGCAGTAAGATTTTTTTTTTTAATGATATAACATTTCATTTCATTATGCCCTTCAGTAGTGTTTTAAAAACACATTTCATGAATTCTTATTTTAATAAAGATTTAAAATACATATATATGAGAGAACTTTTTTCCCCTTTAACTTTCTGTCACCTAATAGCAAATTTGCAGGGCTACTGGATCTTGAAGTTGTCAATATTGATATATAACTCTTAACAATGATGTCTGTTTTGTGAAAAATAACCTAACATTCTTGAAGGCCTGATCCTTTTGATCTGGGTGTTAACCCTTTCCATATTCTATTACAAAAACGTCAAAGTTCTTGGTCCCTCTTTTAAGGATAGCTTTGTTAAATCAAGAACAATTTAAGAGAGAAAGTGAGTGAGAGAGAGAAGTGTAGCGGAGCAAGAGACCTGGATTTGGAGTCAGAAGAAGTGGTATCACACCTGTGCTAATACTTTTTGCTTGTGTGACTTTGGGCAAACTTTGTTCCCATCTCTGGGTCTCATTTCCTTATTTCTACAATAAATGGGTTGGCAAACATATTATAGTCTCATTCTGGCTCTAAATCTCATGCTCCTAAAAAACATATGAAAAAGCACTAGTTGTATAGAGATCTTCTACATTATGTTTTATCTGGTAATCTATCTTAGACAAGTCTGCAGCCTCTTTAGATAGTTGTACCTTTCTGTCTTCCTTCTGCTCTTTTTATATATTGTTTCTAAATTTCTCTCTTACCACCATCAAAACTATCTCCTTTTTTGTTTGTACTGGAGTACATTTTTTTTTTTTTTTTTTTTTTTTTTTTTAAGACAACAGTACTACTGGGTTCAAGGTCACAGTAAACGGAAAGGAACAGTGACAATTTCCTTTGAAAAGCTCAAAAAATAACATTTAACACAAGTCATTTGCCTCTGGAACAGGGTTGACTACTTTGCCCTATGCATTTTATTGGGAGTATACAGGAGAGAAAGTATTAAAAATTAATGATGATCTCTTCATGGAACAGAAAAATATTGTTGGGGTTCAATTTCAAGTTATACTATAAAAAATATTAGTTGGGAAGGAGGGCTAGAAAACACAGCCTCCCAAGAGAAAGACAGGTATAATTAACTGTATATGTGCTCTCCAATTTCAGGCTGGATGACAGAGCTCATTAAGTAACAACTGACATGCAAAGAGAGACAGTTTTCAGAATGCTCCTGAAAAAGCACTGTGCTAAGTGCTGCACATGGGCAGTCTTATCTCCCTGTGTTTTTTCAATCTCATTTCTTTAGGAAGTTAAAACCATCAGGAAACACCAGGATTTATCATCTGGTCTCACTTAAGAGCATAATAGGTTACATTTTAATGTTTTTCCATTTCAGGATTAACAATTTATGACTTCACTAAAGATACTATTATTTTTATAGAAATAAAAATATTTATACTTAAATTTACATTACTCCCAAAAGAGATTTCAACTTAAAAGTTTAAAATTGAGAAGGTATATGAAATTTTTATTATTTAAATATAAATTTCAGACTCAAGAGTTAGCTTCAAAAGCTTTGTACAACTGATAAAAAAGAACTGCAAGAGAGTAGTATTTTATCTCCCAAATGGAGTGCATCAACTACAAGGAAAACAGCTTTATGTTTCAGAAAAAAATAAACATTTAAAGGAGGCCTAGACACTGGAATAAATTACACAGGCTAGGGAATATTTATTCTTGGAAATATCATTAACCCGACTGAATTTTCTACTTTTAAGATTGTACACTTTGTGACTGGTAATGACTTGAAAATATTGTTAGTATCTTAGGCAGATATTTTATGGTTGTTTCAACCTTTTAATTTATTACAATCATAAATTATAATTAAAGAATCCTTGAATTCCCAGATTTGTTCTTGAAATTATGATAAAGGGATATAAAAATATTAAACAGAAAGCAATCTGCTTTGATTTTATTTGTGCAAAATCTTTTAAAATTTTAACATAAAATATTATTAATCTTCTCTCCTACTCCTTGTCTGGTTATAAGTTCCCTCCCTTCAAAATCATGAAAATTTTAACTTTTCATTCTAATGTCTTTATGTGGTATGATTTTATAATACTGATATCTATCCAGTTAGAATTTATCTTGGAATAAGGAAGATGCTACTGATCTAACTTCTATTTTATCTAATTCTATAAAATATTATTCTGATAACTTGATATACATACTACCCAATCAGTATTCGAAGCTGCAGTGAGTCATCTGAAGATGATCAAAATGGTGAAAAGATTCTCTTAGACCATATCTATGACCACTGGTGAAAGGGCTGGAGAATACTAAGAGAAAAGAAAACCAGCAGAACAAAGATAGCTGCAGAGTTGTCATGCGGGAAAAAGATTTGGTTTGTTCTACTTGAATCCAAGGGTCAGAATCAAGAGCACTGAATTAAACTGCAGAGAGACAGATTTTAGCTCAATGTATGAAAGACTGCCAAACAGAGTTATCTATAAGTGGAAAGAGTTGATTGGGAAGTTGGCTAGGATTTTTCTTTGCTAGTGGTTAAAGACCACTTGGTGAGATGACAGAGGGTTGGTTCTTAATCGGATACTGACTAGACTGTGAGAACCTACTATGTGAAGAAAAAAAAAAGCTTAATTGCCACAGACTAAGATAAACATTCTCACATACTATAGGAGTAAATGTGGAGAGACCATCTGGGATATTCTCTTCCTATGGGACAAATGGAATGATAATGAACATCAGAGATAATTCAGAGACCTTACTTACTGTTATGGGCCAGAACTCGAAACAAGGTGCTAACTCAGTGGAATTGATAAGAGACAATGGTTGTTTAGCAGGGTGCTTAACAGTTCTCTAGTTCAGTACACGTACTTAGATACTAACTATAGTTCTACAAGATTCAGACAAACTCAGCCAGAATAAGAACTAGGGAAGACAGAGACCGTGGTGTCAGTCCTCCTGCCTCTCCCACAGAAACCAAGACACATTCATGAGGACCTCAAGAAGCTGGCCTGAGCCCCAGGCAAGGAGACAATAAAGGATTTGGACTTTGCAACACCTGGCTGTTTGTGTGGTGATTACTCTGAACTGAAACAAAGGCTGCTCCCAGAAAGGCTGCTCTAGGAAACCGAACCAAAGAGAACTTTACAACTTATAGTTTCTTTTTATTGGAAATGACAAACAAAATGATTAATAATGGATATACAAGATGAAGAAAGAGTTGATAATTCATGCCCTTAAAGTACTGCAGTCACTTGACAAAGTTGAAGTACATCCTTGAGTACTTAAAAACTGGGTGATGGCTAAACCACTCTATTATTTGAAAAATCTTAGAAAATGAGGGAAGATATTGCAAGATTGAAGGGCAAATGTCCAGATTTTCAGAAAAGAGGATAGAATATGAGTTAATGAACATGACTTTTCCTGAGATTTCTGGGAAAATTACAGAACAAATCATTGAAGAGATCACTGGTGAATAAGTACAGAAGGAAGGAGTAATTACAAGAGCCACCAAGTTTTCATCAAGAACAGGCTTCATTTTCTTTTCAGATGGAATCACTAAGACAAATGAGAGGAACTTGTTGGTCTCAGGACTCCTTTCTACTTGTAAACTCATAGAACCATGCTCCCAAACTTCACCTAAACGAGGGTTATACCTTTCAATATTTGCCATATTAGAAATTAAAACATCTCAGTATTATTAATAGTTTTAACCTCAAGGACCACCTGAAAAGGTTCAGGGTTGGCCAGGGGCCTCTCCTGGACAACTATGGACCTAGATCATATACTTCAGATTTAAAGCCAGAGGAGACTTCAGAGGTCATATAGACCAACTTCTTCCAAGTACAGATAATGAAACTGAGACCCAGACCATTTAAGTGACAAGTTCAAGCTTACTCAGAGCCAAGATCTGAACTGACTCACTCAATTCCATCACTGGAATGTTCCAAAGCTTTTGGCAAAGGACTTCATTATTTTGGTGGAGAGTAGAGACCATTATATTTGGTGGATAAAAGATATGGTCTAAAAGATTATGAGATTAAATTGACAGAACTGGTAGAATGGCTGAAATCAAACCGTAATTATTAAAGCACTCTTTTATATGAATGTAGCAGAGAGTCTCCCAATACCACAGGGATCTCTGCTCAGTCTTATTTCATCAATGACATGAACAAAAGGATATAAGATATGCTCAATAACTTTGAGAGATTACTAAATTGGAAGAAACAGCTAGCATCCTGGATAACAAATATCAGTATCCAAAGTGATCTTGACAGGCTAGTTCATTGGGGCAAATTAAAAATGAAATATGATATGTATTAAGTGTAAAGAAAGTCTTAACACAAGTATAAAAAAAAAAATCAACATTACCAGTACAAGATGTGGGAAGGATTGTTTAAAAAGAAAATGTTTTGAAAAAAGAACTGGGAGTTTTAAGGGACTGAAAGTTCAGTGAGTCTGCAGGATGATTTTAGCCAAAAAAGGTAATGTAATCTTGAACTGTATGAAGAGAGGCATAGTTTCCAGGAATACAGAAATAATGGTCCCACTTCCATCTGTCTTACTTAAACCTCATCACTTTAAGGAGAACATTGACAAGCTGGAAAGTGTCCACAGAAGGGCCACCAGGATAGTGAAGGACATCAAGTCCATTTCACAAAAGGAATAACTGAAAGGAATAGGTATGTTTAGCTTGTCGAAGAAAAGATGTGGAGCGTGGAATGATAGTTGTCTTTGGGGCTGTCTGGTGAAGGAAGAATTAGTTCTTCTGGTAGAAGGTACAAGGAGGCCAATTTTGGCTTGAAGTCAGGAAAAACTTCTTAATGATTAGAACCATCCAAAGTACATGGCCTACCTCCAAAGGCAGACAATTCTCTCTCCTTGAAAATCTTCATGTAGAAGCTGATTACCTGACAGTGAAGATTCCTTAGGGGTACAGGTGGGATTAGATGGCTGCTCAGATCTCAAATTCTGTGCTGCAGTCACAGGAAGAATTGGGTTCAAGCCCTGCATCGATTAGCTGTTTGAATCTGGGCCTGTCACAATGTCACTAGCACTTTTTAAGACTTAGGCTGCAGAGCAGGTATCACTTTCTACTGGTAAGAGGAGTATCCTCATTAAGAGTTCCCTATATTAATGGAATCATAGACTTAGTACGTACACACACACACACACACACACACACACACACACACACTCAATGAACACTTTATCTCTAAAGTATCTATGAATTTAAGAAATATATGCTTGCTTTGAAAATGAAGATTTCTAAGGATGGGCATAAATATACACAGATCTGTCTCCTCTTCCTCAATTTTCATCTCTTAAAACAAAAATTAATTACAGCATAAAATAATCTTAACAATTTAAAAATGTTTATTATAATAAAGTTGTAAAATTGCTATTTTTTGTTCTTGAATAAATATCAATTTTGAGATAGTTATAAGGAATATGCAAGGATTAATTAAATAATTTTAGGAAAAATAAAAGCTTATTTCTATTTTATAATCTTTGTATTTAAATTTAATGCTTAACAGAATAAGTACCTATTGATGTTTTCTAATGAAATCTTTTTAAGCTTCTTAATATTAATTATAATCTATATAATCAAATCTTGATGATCTTCATAACAAGTTATGGCATGAATAAACCAAATATGTACATCTGGCTTTAGAATATATTTTAATAATAGTTTTTAACTATAGGTGTGTAGATCACCTAGGAGTTATCTTTTAAATAAGATAATTTAATTAAATGGTAAATAACTGTCTTGGAAAGGTTGTCTGGATTTTCACTGCTAAATCACCTTCCTTTTCCTAGCTTTACCTTGGGACTCCTTTGGTATCCATTTTAAGTATGTATCATGGCTAACAGGAATATTGAAATAAATACAGCTGTCCTCTTTGTAAATTTCCTGAATATCTGGCTCACAAATTTTCTGGGCTAAGAAAAGTAATTTTACATTTGAGTTTAAGTAGTCTGGCCTTTTTAGGTAACATGGAGAAAGTAAACTATATGCAAATACTTCCAAAACTCTATTATACTCTAATATTAACAAATATTTGAAAGCAAAATTTATTTCAGATGTACACAAGCAAACAAATGATCAAACAGTATGGTTTAAATGATTAGTGTAGTTATTTTTGAACCAGATTATAAATAAAGAGTAATTTACTGTACTTCCACGAAACAAACAAAAGAATCTCAACCCAAATAGCTTCTAAATTTTGTGGTATCATGAAAAATAATAACAGGTTAAATTGGTTTCATTTCTTAAGAAACAGTCACTTTAGATAGTTTCTGTCTCTTCTAAGAAAATAAAATGAAGACATATTAAAGGTCTTGGATGTGACTTCAACAGCATATTACTAGGTACAAAACTTATTTTTAAGAAAACTATTTAGAATAAAGTTGTAAATCTTTTCCTTAATTCTATAACAATCGATTCACCTGGTTATTAAAACAGTAACATAACTTTAATATCTGTTGTCTTTTCATAGAGGGTAATAGTGGGTAGCACATTCTACATACAAAGATATTCACACTACTTATCACCAGGGACATGAGCTAGGTACAGATGACACCATTATTAAACTAGGCAGTTAGCAGGAAAAAACGTCTTGTAGATTACATGGATATTTTAGGTATTTCAGAAGGAAGGAAAAAAAATGTCATTTTTGTCTCTCTCCAAAATTGCTGTTCAACACACAATTAGTTTACCTGCTGTTTTACATGATTTACAAGGACATGCAAATCTTAAAAACATTAACAACCTTTGGCAAACTGCTGTTGTACTTTATGCTAAGTTAAGGGTTATTTAAAAGCTGAAATTAAAAGGATTCAAGGTGCTCATAAAATACACGATGACCTCATGTATAGTTGATAATAATAAAAATTTTACCTACTATTTATTTATATGATGTTTTAAGGTTTGCAAAACACTTCAGACTTCTCATGATTCTTACAACTCAATGAGGTAAAAATATCTGACTAATAAAATGTTAATATCAAGTGACATTAAATTATGTGAATCATTTATTTTTTTCTTTGAATACATCAACTTTAGGATTATGCCTGGTATACATACTTAGATTGATTTTTTTTTCTTTTGGTCACAGCAGCCAACTTTGAGCAAATCAGGACTTTGTACAAAATTCAGTGGATACTATCACAAATAAGATGTGGAAGGAAGATTTCAAAAAGGATAATCAGAATAAAAGACATAAAATGAAATTTAGTACTAGTCTGTGCTAAGGGCTCTTATCCAGTGACTTCTACTTGTTCCCTTCTTCATTAGGGACCAGGTCAATATAGTGATTTTTAGTAAATGAATTCTAAAGGGCCAGGATTCAATTCTTAAGATGCTTTAAATTATGATTTATGGGGAAAAAAAACAAGCTTTACCATAAATAACAACACCTATTCAAAATAATTTCTTTGATAAAGTTAGATATTATCATGATTTGAAATAAAGATAGCCACTGTAAATGGTGAGACTTATTAAGACAAATGACCAAATTCCAAATTCCAAACAAAACAAAACACAAATACAACAGCTATTTAACATGTGTGCTCAGTTTTCTCTAAAAGGATTCTAACAGTTTTGGAAGATGAATGCATAAAGTTTATTTGTGTAATTAATTTAACTTGTAAATGTTGGTACCTTTTTTTTTTTTTTTTTTTTTTTTTAAATATATTCCAATTGTATGTGACAAATACACTGGGATCGCTAGTCAAAAGCCTGAATTTGGCCTAGGAACAACTGCTATTCACAAGCATAGTAACCAGCTCTTAACTCTGACTGGGTAGAGATGAAAGACATTCTTAGGAAATCCTTCTACATCAACCAAGACCTCAGAGATAGTGGTTCAAGTTATTTTTGGCTAAGAAATAGCTGGGTGGGTCAGTGGAATGACTGACACCTCCATGTGACAGAGATTCCCATTGTGTCACCACACTGGCCTGTTCCAGCTCTCCCTAATCCAAGTCCATGATCATCAAACAGTAAATCTTCAGTTACCTTTTTTAAAATCTGAGAAATGCTTGCAAAAACCCTATTAAATTCTCTAATGAATCTTAGGAAATACTAAAAGATGTGCTCATAAGCAGGCATTGCCAGAGATGTGTGTGCATATGCTAGATTGACTCTAAGTAGTAAAGTAAGATAAAATTATGAACAGACAATATCCTTCACCTAAATTAGACTTAGATAAAACATTGTGGTTAGCATGTTCTGGTGACACACAAAATCACTGAATAAATAACACTTTTAGAAAAATTTATATTTAAAATCCAGAGATAATAGCTTCTAATTTATCTGGGATTATTCAGAATACAAAACATACTGTTTTATGAAAGAATCTGAAATGATTCTTTTGACAATCATCTACCTTATGGTACTTAAAATTGTAATATGGATTTTAGAAATCAGTTAAAAAATAACTTTCTAGTAACATTTCTATTAAACAAAGTATACACATATATATGTACAGTAAACATTTTAGTACCTAAATTATTTTGCTTTGTTGTAATATGGATTTTAAAAATCAGTTTAAAAATAACTTTCCAGTAACTTATCTATTAAACAAAGTATACATATATATGTATATTAAACATTTTAGTACATAAATTATTATTTTTTTTTATAAAATGAAGAAATACTAACATATAAATAACTTAGAGAAATAGGCAACATATCACAGTTCAAATGTACTTTCACTGTACTTTTTTAAAAAATGAATGCAAAATGAATGAACTCAGTTGTAGGAAGAAAGAAGCAGGATATAGGACATGTGGAATAACTGGCCCCTGACTGCCATCACTAAAGTTTTATTTTTATGTTGTATGCTGAAAGTGTGCTACATAGTGTTCTGGGCAAAAAGAGGCACACAGGCTTAGTATATGAGTCAGAGGAACATCCAGAAGTAGAATACAGAACTTCTGGTCATCAGATCTGCATTATATAAACACAAAAGCCCTTTTGATCCATTCTGAAGAAAGGGAAAGACTGTAGTGGTTATCTTTCATGACAAGTTAAAAATAATAATTATGAATAACAATAACTGCTTATCTTTAATATACCTTGCACTGCTAGAAGCTGCTCCTCTGTGGTCCAACGGGCATTAATTTTCTGATTTGACTACAAAATTAAAGAGAAGTTTCCTAATGAGGACATGAAGAAAGACATTTCCAAAGTGCTTATTTTTAACTTTTATCATAGACATAAGATTTCTATAAGTCTTAATTTTAAGATATTCCTTATAAAAGGAATTAAGATACTTTTTAAGTTACTTTTTACCCACCCTCAAAGGGAAATGTGCTAACTTGAAGATTCTGAGTCAATATCTGTGTAGCAATAATTGACATTAAAGCTTGAGAAAATCTATTAGGTTACCCTATTTACTAGTTACTAGTTTTCCATTATATAGTTCAAAAATTATTTTTAACCTATTTTTAAAATGTCTCAAGTGTTGGATTCTTAGACTTATCAAGTGTCAGTCAAATAGGTTTTCCTGATATTTATTCTAAACTTATCTTTACCTAATGGAAATAATGTTCCATATTAGTCAAGAAAATCAGCATAATCCTATAGACCAGATTTAACAGGACTATAGGAAGTAAAAAAAAAAAAAAAAATTAAACTTCTAAGTCCTAATTATTTCTTTAATTCCGGAATACATCATGCATTACCCAAAGTTAAGAACAGATTTTTTTTCAAGATAGTAAACATTTTTGAATGGCTTCCTTATGGTTTTATATATGTGTATGTATATTTCACCTATATGTGGTCTTTAATTTACTCAGCAATACAACATATACTTAATTAGTGAATGTCTGCTGACTAGCTAAAGGAGCTTTGATGGTATTCACCAGGGCAGAAAGAAGTCCTGAGGTAGCACTGAGAATTCCTAAGCACTAAGAATTCCAAGAGGTCCTTGCTGTACCACTGTCTGGTCCTTTTCTGCCAAAGCAGCAAGAGAAACTTTCTCTGAAAAGAATAGATGGACAGTGTTCACACCCTTTACCACCTTCTGCCTAGCACCAAGAACCTCTGGAGGGAGTCAATAAGATAAGTTCATGCCAACTTGATACTTTAGTACAGATTAATTTCAAGGTTGGTATAACCCTTCACAAGAAGCAATTTAAACAATTCTAAGGATGGTAAAGGAAGGAAAAATAGAGGAGATAAGAGGAGAAAAATAAGAAAAAGGGGGAAGTCTTGTGGGAAAAAGTAAAATCCTCAAACAAGAGACAAGATTGATTTTGGGCAGAAAGGGGAAAAGGAGTAGAAACCAAATCATGTCAAACGGTAAAAGTCATTAAGCTCAAGGCTAAGTAATTAGGGTTCAGAAGAATAGAAGGGACAAAAGGCAGAAAGTGGAATAAAATAGGAGAAAGGAAGATAAGATAAGTGCAGCAGTTAAAGTGATAGAAAATTGAGGCAGAGGAAAGGGAAGAAAACTAAATGAAGGAGAAGGAAAAAAAAGAAGGCATGGGGAAGAAGTTAGAAGGTTGCACAATGGCACCAGTTAAAAAGAAGAGTGTTTAGAAAGGAAACGGGAGGTAATACTATTTGGGAGCAGGAGGGAGTGATCCTGTAGTAGATCAAGGGGAAACAATATAACTAGGGAAGAAAGGAGAATGGTTGAGGAGAAAAACTAACAAGTGATTTACAGAACAACCAGAGGTTTCCTGGAAGTTAATATATTATTATTAATATTATTTTTGTATAGTTTTGAAATTTAATTCAAAATAATACAAGGGTCTAGTTTTTCAAATCTGAAACTTTTTTTATCCTTAGCTTGGTATTCCCATCAGAAATAGGTTCTTAAATAATGAATCATTCTTTGAAATACTAGCATTTTTAAAATGATGATTTCACCAGAGATAGGCATTCAACTTGCCATTTCACTGGTATGAAGAAACTAACTCTATTATTGCAGGTTGGCACCTTTTGAGAGTTGCCTGAAGACTGAGATATTGGGTGCCTTACCTAAAATCACACACCCAGGATGTGCCAAAGGTAGGACTTAAATCCAGGTCTTCTTGGCTTTAAGGTTAGTTCTCTATCAATTATGCCGTGCTATGTTTCAAAATTTTTTCAACCAAACATACTTTTCATTGAAAGAGTCTATAAAACTATGTACTATGCACTATGACATTTATTTTCTCTGTCCTTTCCACCTCCTTCTATCCCCCCAATAACTTGCTTTTGCTTATTCCTTCTGTGGTATCACCATTTCCTAAATCTATCAGGATAAATTATTTTGATCATCATTTGCTTCCTTCCTCTTTCTTCCTCCTCATCTATTAGATCCCAATCTGTTTACAAAGTCATTAGAATCCGGTAGTCGACAGTCTTTGAAGTCAGAGACAACCAGTTTTTTGGAGTCTTTCTATCCACAAAGCTTGCAGTGGGCATCAAGTCAGGGTGACGCGGGCTCAAATCCAATCTCTAATACTTACTAGCTACTTGACCTTTGCTAAGTCACCACCTCTGTATGCTTCCATTAACTCCCTAGGACTTATTTTCTAAGTCACAGATAGTCTGGGATCTCCTCAGGCAGAAGGAGTTAGCAGACCAAGAGCAAAAATGCTCCTTCCCAGATATCCATACACTTCCAACACCTCATACAGAACTAAATAAATGCATGGCAGGCATTTAATATCTGCTGAATTTGAAATCTTACTTATTTTTCCTCTAAAATGCCTCTGGAGTCCCCTTTTCTCCATTCTACAATACTGCTATCTTGGTTCTATGACATCAATAATGTTAACAGATACTTAGAAAATTTATGGGATATCTATCACAACACTGAAGGGAAAAGCGTAAGGACCATGAAAAAACTAAAAGAACAGAAGAGCTTTATGCCCAAGGTCGCACAGCTAAAAAATGTTATCATTTTAATCTTCCTAAAACACTCCTTTAGGAGGTCACTCTCATGTTCACAAAACTGTCTTTCCTCCCTAAAAGTCTGTTTCTGCATCTTTCCAACTTTCTCTTCTTTGATCAGTCAGGTTCATCTACTTCATGCCCACCCCATACAAGTTGGCTCTTCCTTTGTTTCTGAATTATTCCTGACTTTAAAGCATAGCTCTGACACTCCCTTCCCCTCAAAGCCTTTATAACCTATCAGCTCCAGTCTTGCAAGGGTCTATTCCCACAGAGCTTCTATTTAAGGTTTTGATTATGATTATGGTGGATGGTGCAAAGGATAAAGCCCTAGACCTGAAGTCAAGAAGACCTGGGATCAAACACTTATTAGGTTTGGGAAGTCATTTAACCTCTGTTTGCTTCAATTTCCCCAACTGTAAAATGGGGATAAATAATAACTCTCCATTCCCACATCCATTTCCCCCATGCAGGTTGTTGTGAGGATCAAATGAGATAATAATTAATAAATATTTAGCACAATGCCTGGCATGTAGTAAGTACTATTTACTAATTATTATTAATTTGACCATTATCTAGCTATGTGACTTAGGACAAATCATTGTACTTTTTTTTGAGTAACAAGAATGATTTTATGTCGTATATTAAAGTTAATCTTATTATATACTCTGGATATTTTCCCTCCACTATGATGGAGTAAAGAGAGAACTTAAGTGTTGGGAAGACAGTACATTTTTCAACTGTCAATAAAACTTTTAAGTGGCAGAAGGAGATGATCTTTGTTGGTAGGTGTTTCCTTACTAAGTGAGTCCTATATCAATGAAATCATAGAGCTAGTCCATAAACAAAACCTAAAGACCCTTTCTCCCTGAAATAGTTTGATGAGACATAATTCTGAAGCACTGAATTCTGCAACTCTCATCCAAATACTCTTTATTTTTAACTCTGGAGTCTAGAAAAATCTTATTAGAATGAGATGAACAAGCATATTAGTTTCAGATGCACATGAGTTTCTTAAATACTCATTAATACTGTCTTCTCTAGGAAGATTATGACAAAAAACACTCACATTTCCATTTTACAAAATAAAAAAAAAATCCCATTTAAAGACTGTTTCTGGTGAAAAAAATAAGAATCTAGGTTTGAAAAAGAATTAGGAGCCTTAAATATTCAAAATGCCAACTAATTTTACCTCTAATATCTCTATGTTGTTCCCCCAAAATGTGGCTTCACACTTTAAAATTTTCCTTTAAAAGAATCCAAAAGGGCTCTTTAAAAAAAAGGGGAGGGAGGGGAAGAAAAAATCCAGCAAAAGTATCTATAATTTTTAGTTATATCCCCCAATCAAGATCTGCACAATAATGTAGGGCTTCCTTCCCTCAATTAAACAAATTAGGCTTCTTTTTCCTTTTCTATATTATAAATCCATACAAGAAGTAGGCAGATAGTGAGAACCAAGAAAACATTATTCATATTCCTAATGCCCTTCTTACATTTCTCCTGCCCAATATATGTCTTTCTTTGTTGCAACTTTCCCTCTAGATTTCTTGGTTGATAAGAACAGAGAGGAAAAAAAGGGATTCTACTTAAAGTATAATCCAACTAAAAGGATGGTTTGATTCATTTTAAGTTAATATCCACATTTTATGACTCAGAAGATAGATAATGGATAAAAAACATCATTTCAAAATATCCATGGCCTATAAAACATTAACCTGATCATATGACAAACAACTAATTGAAAGCAACAAGGGTTCACTATATTAAAGATGTTGTTGACCCTCATTTTTTTTTAAATCAACATACCTCAGGAGGCTTGAATTCTTCAATTCCCCCTTCCATTTTCTGTTTAAGTGCACTGTTTACTTGCTTAGCATTTTGAACCTTGAATACACACACACACACACACAAAAAAATTATATTAATTGGCTACCTGACAATTAGCTGAACATCTGAGCACCCAAAATGTGAAAAGACTACATGAATCACTTATGTAGCCAGAATCTTTATTGTTTACGAATTCTTTGAAGGAGAGGCAGGAATCTCTGTCAAGATTACACATATACAGCATCATATTCAGATGATCAACCTGTTGTTGCTTACAGATAAAAGTCAGTGAAGCAAATTTTCTAGCAGTGAAGATGAATTTTTGGTGGTCTATTCATACTCTCACCTGGTACCTTTGATGATTATAAGCAAGCATATGTTTATGATAATAAAAGGAAATTCTAGTATTAAATTTTAATAAAAGCTCAAAGAAACGCTAAAAGATAATCATTGTTTAGAATCATAAGCCTGGGAATCTTTCAATTGCAAACAAATCTATGTTTCCACTTTTGATGCTGATGCTTTATTTAAAAAAATCCTAAATATATGCAGTACTTTCCATTTCCAAAAACACACTGTTTCTGATTTTTAAAATTATAAGCCAAAGAAAACCCATTTCCTTTACTAAAACTTCTTCAATCTTTAGCACTTATTCAATAGTTTACTACTACTGTTTTAATATTATAATTTCTGCCTAAATAGTTTTATATATAATTTGACATTTTCAAATAAACACATTATACACACATGCACATACACACTTATATATACCTCCATTTTCCTTTCATTATAGTGGAAAAAGAGCTAGCTACATTAGAAAAGACAATTTTTGCTTCAAATATAATTTACACCAAAACTTGGGAAAATTTCTGTACAGTTTCAAAGATGATCAAGATCACACATGCTAATTATAATCTCAAAAAAAATTTCTGTAAAAATAAATTATGTTTACTCCATAATGTTATTCTTAAAATAATACATGAATTTTTTTTTCAAGGAATTAATTTAGAAAACCTTCCTTTCTTCTCTGCAGATGTCAAAAGGGACAGAAGTAGAGATACTAAATATGCTATCAGACATGGTTAATTTATTGGTAACTTTTGATGAACTGTTTACTTTTTCTTTTTAAAATCTTGTTACAGAAATGGCTTTACTGAATATAAAATACTCAGGTATAGAGGATAAAAATAAAAGAAGGAAATAGGATTTTTTAAAATGTATTTAGAAATGGGAAAACAAATGTGTGGAAAAGAGAAGCAAAAAGATTCTCACACACACAGATAAGTGGTTGAGCATGTGGCAGGTCTATCCAGACAAAATATTGACAATATAAAGAGATAAATAATCAAGAGTTGATTTCATACTCATAAAGGGGAAGGATGTGAATTATTCAGAACAGTAAAAACAAAATTTAAACCACTTATATTTTGTTTGGGGAATTATTGCTTAATTATTAAAATGAATAGCATATCTCTAATTCATAGTAAATCAGGAATGGAAGTCAATTTCAATTTATATTGAATACATATATTCAATATCTATATAATATTGAATTTATACGGAAATTGACTTCCATTCTTGATTACTATAAATACTGGGAGAATGGTATTATGAACACAGGAGAACTGGTCTGAGATTTTTAAAGTATTAAAGCAGCATGGATTATCTACAATGTAGTTATAAGCAAATGGATAATTCAGAGTTGGTTCTATTTTAATTTGAAATATTTCATTTAATATGGCTCTTAACAGAAAAAAAACTTCAGGTATAGAAAATGTAACTGAAACTATTATTTAAAAAATTTGTAGTAAATCCTTAAACATTTAAAGTTAAGAATAGCATCATATTTAAATAAATTTATTTGCACAAGTATGTAAATTTGAAAACTTTTAACATAATATGCAATTTTAAAATTATTGATATAATGATTACAGCTTAAGTATAGCAATCAAAAAATTCTGACAGAAGATATAAATTTTTAAATAAAATGTGGTATATTACCATCAACTCCAAATTTGTTTGAAAGATATAGATGAATGTAACAATTTTATCACTGGAAATGATAACCAGAGCCTAATTTATCTATGCTTATATTAAGGGTAAGGTTATGAAAAGTTAACACACATAATCTAAAAAAGTCACATTTAGAGAGTAAGTGTAGTTTTTTCCCCCCAAGAATAAAGAATAACCAAGATTGATTTGATTTTTATCCCTTCACAACCCCTGGAAAAAACTTAATTGACAATCTACAACAGCTAAAGCAGCATCCACAAGAGTAACTTAAATCAAGATGAACTGTAAATAATTGTAGAGAACATGAGATACCTGACGTTTTAGGGAGATTAACTCCATATCTAGTTGTCTGAGAATAGTGTTGGCTGCATTGGGACTACAAGAAACTGCGACCACATCTTCCTGAGTCAGATACATGCCCTTGGGTGGACGGCACTTAGAACGCTGAGAATGATGTCGGTGTTGTAAACTCTGATACTCTCTCCTACCCAGTCCAATCTTGCTAGTTTGGACAGGCTGCTCAGCATTACCCTAAATTTTAAAAAAGGAAAATAAAGAGAAGGAAAAAATGAATGTAATTTGTGTTGGTAGACAGGTACCCATTTTTCTTAGTTGCTCTAACCCTTTACCAAACAAAATATAGCTTTAAGCAACTGTATTATATCCATAGTATCCAGAAAAAAAATTATTTCAGCTCTATAAAAGTTGTAATGTTTTAGAAGCAAGGTATCAGTGCCTTTTATCAATTAAAATTATTCCATTTAATATCTAAATGCATATATAGCATTTACCTTAAAACAGAAATTAATCTATTTTATCCAACTATTGCTGGTGCCTGGTCTTATGAAACTTATACTTTAGTAAGGCAGTGGCAGAAGAGAGAAAGCCTGGGGCAGGTATACACATACACACACACACACACACACACTGCAAAAGTTCAAAATAAAAGTTGTAAATAAAATCTATAAAACATTATATAAATCATTTCTGTCTGGGAACTGGGAAAAACCAGATTTTATGGAAGAGATGATAATTTACCTGGGTCTTAAAAATGCAAAGAACTGGATAGAAAGAATGGGAAATGTGTATTCTAGATAAAAGAAAGTACATGTACAAAGAAAGAGAGGGAGGGAGGAAAGTAGTATAAATTTATGGAGATGGGTACACATTAAGATTTGAAGAAGACTTGTGAATGGTGAGAAATCTAACTGGGTTGGAGCATGAACTATGGAAAAGGACAATAATCAGAATTCAGGTTCTATGTTAGGCTGGAATCAAACCACAGAAAGTCTTATATGCCAAACAAAAGATTGGAGCTTATTCTATAGGCAACAAGAAACCATCACTGTTGAAGGCTTTTGAGTGAGAATTTGTAGTATTCAAAATTTTGCTTTAAGATAATTAATGTAGCAGTAGAATATAGAGTAAAAGAAGAGAGAACAAAAAGACTGTTACAATAGTCCAGGTGAGAGGTAAGTAAAGCCTGAATTAGGACTTTAATAGTGCTATCAGAAAAAGGGTAGTAGGTGCAAGAGGTATTGTGTAAGTAGAATCACAGGATTCGGTGACTCACTGGATATGGAGAATGAGGGAGAAGTCAGAGATATTATAGTTGTGAATCTGGGTAACAGGAAAGTACCATTAAGTAAAGATATAGAAGTCGAGAAAAATAAGGTTTTTGACAAGGGATTAAAGAAGATAACTTCAAGTTCTGACAAACTGAGTTTGAATTATCAGTCCAAAGTCTTGACTACTGAAGGTACTCAACAAAAATTTGAATTTTCAAATACATGTTTAATACTTATTTATCCATGCTTGATTGGCTGAACCAATGGTATATTATTTCCTTACTGATGCAAAATTAATTAAATAGGAAAAGTTATTTAGGCTTTTATTTTAGAAAATTTAAAAACTTTCAAATATGCATATAAATTATCAGGTTATCTTCTTAAAGAAAGGAAGCTGATCTGAGAGAATATTTGACTTCATTTAACCTCTCACAAATTTGATAATAGGAAAAATCTGGTTTAATTTAATATGTTCTTATATCAAATATTTCATTCTTTGACAAATATCTCTAAAAGATGCTTTAGGATTTGGGGCACCAGCCAAAGATAAGTTATGGTGAACACATTTCAGATGCTAAGAGAGTTGTAGTACCCATAATTTAGACCTAGTCAAATTAATAAACAAATGAAATTATGATGCCAAGTCCTAACTAATGGAAAAGAAAGAAGTTTCAAGTTATCTAAGTAAATCTAGAAAGATTTTTCTAATATATAACTGAATATATAATCAATTCAAAAAGATACAAATCTCAGTAGCAGCTCACAATTACCACAATGCTTTCAAAAAGTTTTTTCTTCATAACAATGCTTTGAAGAAAGCAATATAAGTATTAATTCATATTTTACAATTGGGAAAACAGATTCAAATAAGTTGATTTGCTCACTGTCACATAGCTACTGTAAGAGAAGGGACATGAAAATGGGTCTTCTGGTTAAGAAACAAATCATCTTTCTGATACTCTACACTGATTTTTTATGTAAAAACTATCTAAAAAGCTCATAAAGGCAAATACAGATGTTCAATACTTGTGCCAGGGACACAAAGCATCAGATATTTTTCCTAATGATAGCTGTCTATTCCTTCTTGAAGCAGTTGAAAAATGAATGAAGTATTATTACCCTTGAAGATAGTCTTCCCTTTTCCCATGACCCTTTCTAGACTCCAAGCACACAAAAAAAGCTCCATGACAAATGAACATTGTTAAAGGTCATTTATAGAAAATTTTTCTCCATTTTATTTAAAAAAAAATTGGCACTTAAAACAGGCATTATTCACTAATTTTGAGTATTTTTTGTTGGAAACTTTTGAAAATGTATTTTTCTTCTTTGATAAACTATTTAGTCTTTTCTTGAAGACAGGCTTATTATCATCATGAATATTCTAGCAATATACACTATATTTGAAGTAATGTCTTCAAGAACTACTTGAGTATATATAAGCTTAATTGTTCAATACCATACTGCTTTGGATGATGATTTTTACCAGTTGGTGTTTTCTTTTGTCTCCTCGTTGTCATCTGGCACTTTCCATTGCAGTGTCTGTTTCTAGGAAAGATCACCTTCTGATCGGCTGTTATTTAGGAAAGAACTAATAATTTCCAATGGAAGCCAAATAACTAAGCTGGTTAAATCAGTTGCTTTATCTTTATACATAATGCTAAGCTGAATGTTAAAAGTTAACTTTGTTAACAAGGTTTTTCCACTTACTTTTGAGTATGTACTTATATTTTGGTTGACTGAGATGGCAGAAGTCTGCCCATTAGAGAAGTGTCACTTTATTATGTTTAAAAAAAAAAAAATCTTCTACTCATGTACAGGGGACAGCTAAGCAACACAGTAGCTAAGAGTGTTAAGCCTGGATTAAGGAAGACTCATCTTTCTGAGTTCAAATCTGGCTTCAGACACTTAATAGTTGTGTGACTCTGGGCAACAACACATTGTTTGCCTCAGTTTCCTCATCTTTAAAATTAATCAGAGAAGAAAATGGCAAAATGCTCCTTTATCTTTGCCAAGAAAGCCACCAACAGGGATTGCAAAGTCAGACAAACCTGAAAAATGACTAAACAAAAAACAGACAGTTTTGTATATAGAAGAAACCATGGCATCATTTAATTTTACTTCCATTTTGCAGATGTGGAATTTATGGCCCAGAGAAGTTCAGTGATTTCCTAAGATCACATAACTAGTTAGTAGGGGAGTGGGACTAAAAGCCGGTTATGATATATTGCTTCCCATCAGCAAAAAAAAAAAAAAAAAAATCCTTTCTTTAAGCTGTTATTCATAACCATTTAAAAAATATAAATTTATATCACAAAGCAAATTTTTTCTTAATATGAAATTCTATTCTTTTAATTTCTCTTGGTAGAGAATTAGAATAAATTTCTAATATCTTCTGTGACTAATGAACATTATTACCTCTTTTTTGGCTTCTTTTTTGGGATCATAATCACTATCATTCCCATCCATCGGGTGTGCTTCTTCCACATCATCATCACTGAGAACAAACATCAAAATTAGTAAACTTGGCCCTTTCCCTCTACTTCAATAATCTTAACAGTGTTTATTCACTTACAGTTTTAACAGATGCTAGATACTATTTAGTAGAACAGGGCTACCTTTTCTGAGAAAACTGCCTTTACTACATGATATCATAATTTAATTTTTTATAGTGTTTAAAATATTAGACTTTTGTTCAGTCCTTCTACATATCATTAAAATGAAAAAAGAGACTCAGAATGGCCCACAGTTCTATGAGGTTCCTATTCCACATGATTGTGACAATGGCAGGGAAGAAAATGCAAAAGATTACATGGAATTTAGATTATTTACAAATAACTTAGCTGTTCTTAACCTAAATAAGATATTTATCCATAAACTAACAGAGACATACTGCTGAAGGAAATGAAATATATCTGTGTTGATGACATTAAAAAAACAAGAAGAAAAGAGAAGTCACATATAAATGGAAATATAGCTCTCAAGCTCTCTCTTTAAAGAAGTAAATGAAGAAGTTAATTGGTTTTACTGTGCAACTAAGGACAAGAAAAATAATTTCATGGGACACTTAATTTTTTGTTGTATCCATAATAATCCATAATAAAGAATTTGCTCTTTATTAGATGAAAAATGAAAATCTCTGTAATTTACTTGCTAATACATGTTGCTGAATATGAAAAAATAGAGAAAAGCTAGGGAAAAACTCTGATATTTCCTAAGGAAGTTTAAGCAATGTAAATCAATCACAAATTGAGATAAACCATCTCAATCAGCAAACACTTCATCTTGCCAAGTGATAATGCCAGACAAGGGTTTGTTAACTTTTCCATATAAACCTTTCTGTAAGATCCTCTAATAGAGGATGGAAGAAGACTATGAGCAATGTAATATCATAAGGAGATAAGAAGCAATGGAGGAAAATGCAAGTCTGAAAAGTGCTAGGTGAGATGCCTAACTAAACAAATCATCTCTAGGGCATTTAAAGATGAAAATAGGAGAACAACAGATGGAAAGACAGAGAAGACTCTAATATCAGATTTGCCAAATATATCAAATGAGGAAATAAAAATGCACTAAAAACAAAGATAAGAAGATCAGCTCGATTAGACCAAGTATATTTAGAAAAGATCTGTGTTGGAAGCAAAAATTTAAGGGTATTAGGGGATCAATTCTGAAGATGAGAGGGATTCCAAAAGCTTGGAAAATTTTTGAACTTTACTGATATCCCTATATAAAAGGTGAACAAGAAAACAATAACAACTAATGACCTATATTGCCAACATTTCCCATTCTATGGTTTTTCCTGACAATTTAAACATGTCCGGATGCCTTTAATGAAACATATATAAAGGGAAATAGTAAGATTTTTCTAGAATAATATTCTTAAGCAGACATCTTTATAGTTACACAATTGAATGAAAATTGTCAAAAATAGTCCTTCTACTAGTTGATTATTTTAAAAAGCATTTGGTTTGATAGAGAAAAATGTCACCTTTAGATTCTCCGTTGAGAAAATAACTTCCCTGGCTATGTCAAAGTCATATGATTCCTTGAAAGATGTAACAGATATGATTTCATTCAATAATTCTGATTAATCCTATTAAGCAAAGCATTGATTAAGGATAATTCTTGCTAAAGGTATATGCAATTGCCAAAGATTTCCAATTAAAATGGAAGACGGTCTCTAAAAATTGGGAAGTGCTTCAGATACTCCTGCATGTGAACAATAATGCTGTGTTGAATGCATCACATCTTAATTAAGATACTATGGAGATTCCTAATGAAATCCAAGATAAAAGAGTTCAGTGCAATTGACAATGGAAAAAACAGAGATGAAAACTGCTGATTGTCCACATTATGCCATGCAACTGAATAAACCACTCATTAAACATTTAAGATGTGTGTATCTCTCCATAAAGTAGATGGTACTAATGGGGAGAGAAACAGAATTGAGAGGTTGTGATAGGCCAAAAACACAGCTACTTAAGTGTCAGAGGCAGAATTTAGTATCTAGTACTTTGTGAACCAGACCCTGTTGCTGTTTTAAACCAAAGCCCATCTTTTTTTTTTTTTTTTTAAAACATCAATACTTTTACAGTTATATTACGTGGCTATGAGCTAAGGAATACCACACTGTGTATAGAATTAAGGCTGACTATCACCCAAATATAAATGTAGAGAATTATAGGAATTAATAGGCCATAATGCATTATCAAAGAAAAACTGCTTAAGAAGTTTAACTGCTTAAGAAGTTTAGGAAAGGATGTCATCAAGCAGGGTATAGGACTGGGGGGAAAAAAAAGGGCACGTCTGTGTGAGGAGACAGGGATATAACTGATAGACAATCCATATGCTTCACTGGTATTTGTACAATGTTACAGGAATCAGTGTTAAGACTCCTAGAACATTTAATGGACACCCTGTAGAGGATTTATGGAAAGATATAGACAAGTATTGAAAAGGATGAGAGGGCATGGAGAGAGTTCTACATCACTGGAGAGAATATCAACAATAAGATTAGATTTATAAAAGTAATTTTTATTTCAAAGTTAATTTTTTCTGTCTTAAGTTCTTAATGTTAAAAGCATTAAACCTACCTGTCACCCTGATTATGTCTGTTGGCTAATTTTCGAGCCTGGCGATCCATCAAACTTGTCCGAGACCGAGTTTTTTTCCAAGAATAGTAGTATTTTACAAGACTTGCAATAGTCTTATCTGGAAGCTAAAATAATTTGCGTTATTAATATGTGCAGAATGAATTTATTAATACTTTTAGTAGCAGCTTTAAGATATTTTCCATAAATAGCAACTGTAGATACAATAGTTTTAATTAATTTGATGATAGTAAACTAAAGTACTTGATAAAGTCATAAGCTATTCCATGTAATAGGATGAAGAAAGGTGCTAATAACTATTATGTCACCTTCATCTTTGGATATGACCCTCTTATTTAATTAATATGTACGGTTTTACATATAGTAGGAAATCAAAAAAGTATATAATCAATGCCCTCCCTCCTTAATTTTGCTTTGTAGAATCCCTGGCTTCCTTAAATATACAGCTCAAATACAATATCCTATGGGAGGACTTTTCTGGTACAAACTGCTAATGTCTAACTTCCTAAGATTACTTTTCATCTACTCTGTGTAATTTATCTCTTATGTATGTTACTATTTGCATGGCATCTCCCCTATTAGAATATAAACCCTAGATTAAAGAATGGATTTTGCTTTTTCTTTGTACTTCTAGTCCTTAGCACATCTTTTTTGTTGTTGTTAAGTTCTTTCAGTTGCGTCCAACTCTTCGTGACTTCTTTTGGTGTTTTCTTGGCAAAGATACTGGAATTGTTTGCCATTTTCTTCTCCAGCTGACTTTACAGATGAAGAACTGAAGTAGGTCTCTGAGGCCAGATTTGAACTTAGGAAGATGAGTCTTCCTAATAACTCCAAACTTGGTTCTCTGTCCACTGCACCAGCTAACTATTTTCTGGCACATTTTAAACACGATTGAATTCATGGGAATTTACTGAACTGACAGACTGAATGAATGTGATAAAGTACTTTTGTCTACTTTTTACCTTGAATACTAATATAGTAAGGGTAGCAGAAGTACCATGGTCCCAAGCTGTTTTGAATGAAATAATAATGGTATTCAATGCTCAAGGCTTTTCTTAAAAGTATTTTCAAAGCTAGAAAGCAAGTTACTTATGCCAATTTTATTTAAATGATAGACTTTCAAAGTGGCTCTAATCACAAAATCATAGATATGTACTATGAAAAGATTTCCTATTTATGACAACATACCTGGCTATAAGAAAACTATCATTACCAATGTCCTTTTGCAGATTCAAATGCTAATAAACTAATAACAGATAGCCTACTACTAATACAAATTTCTAACCATTCTAATTTTAAAGTATGTCCTGCGGAGACTTATCAGTTTTATACTATTTTGGGTGAGATATCTTAGAAGTTTAAGAATCAAAGGTATCAATAAATTCATATATAACACTTAAAAAAAAAGAAAAAAAAAGGACAACACTCAAATAACTAGGATATTTTTAAAATGTGGTTTCATCTCTAGAAAAATTTCAAAATAGAAACAAAGATGCTAGTAATTACAACCAATCCAATATTTATTCAACATTACTAAATATTTTCTTGAACCTACAAGTAGCTTAAATATAAATATAAGAAAATTATTGACTACCAACAAATAATGAAGCTGAGAAAAGTGAAATGATTAACTTAGACTTTCATAATATAAAAAAGCATTTTCATCCTACAGAGTAATAATAGAAATTTCCACATATTTATAGATATGAAAACCCTAGCCATTAAAACTATTGTCCAGAAATCTAAAATTCAACATGTAACCATTGCATGCTCTTTGTACTTAATCATGGCAAAGTAATGAAGAAAAAAGTTAAATATCATAAGATGTTACAGTAAAATAAAAAATGTTACCTTACCATTTGCTGAATCCTGTGGAAACTCTTCCCATGAAAACTAAAGGCTTGTTCAAAGAGGACTTTATCTTCCACGGTCCACTCATCAGGGAAGGGAGTGAAATTAGGGAGATCAGCAAGGGACTTCTCAATGTTATGTTTATGCCAGAATAACATGCCAAGTGCCTTTGAAGAGAAATCATCCCTTTTTGGTTTTAGCTGACTTATGACTCAAGTATGACTTATCACACTTTAAGAAAGTTAAACACAAATTAAGTTAAAATACTAAGGGTCAACTTTTTAAACTGAAAAACAAAAAAGAAATTAATAGTTTTAGGTTTTTTTAATGTGGGGTGCCTATGTATTATAGCTCATATGGTTTCATGGGCCTGCAAAAAAAAAAAAAAATCCAGGCCTCATAACAGTGGGTGTCTTATATACCATATGTGCTGTAATAACTAGGCAAACAGTGAGTTGAGAATATATTGTTTACACAATTAATAAATTAGATTTTTAGGCTAAAAAACTAGACTTTAATCCTATTTTAGATTATGTCTTTAATGTTTGTAAATATTGTTAATTGGGAAAAAAATTTTAAATGAAGGAAATAAATATTAAAAGAAATTATTTAAATAAGTAAAGACTTGAAAAGAAACTTAACACCACACCACTAGCCACAGTACAAAAATAGAACAGCAAGGTGGGGATTCAGTAAGGAAAGATTTCAGTTACAACTTTTAAAAGCACTCCATGATCTTAAAAAGTCCCAATGAGTAAGAATGCATTGAGTAAACTTTTGAAATTTTTCAATATTTGTTGTTTTACATTTTAAAGCTCATCTTAATATGAAACAATAGTTAAGACTTCCAATAGACCATATGAGATTCTTCACAGTATTTTGTCCACGAATAGACAAAAAGAGGGAGGCTCCATTTGGAATGTTTAAATTAAAATTGCTTTACTCACTGTTTTACTATAACCCTTTGGAAGCTTGAAATGGAAAACTTCCCTTGCCAACACTTTCCCCCTCTACTGTAGGCCTCATGTGTTTTTGAGGAGTTGCTTCTGAGCACTGCATAGCTGGCCCTGATCTTTATTGAAAGAGCAATGAAATATAGTTTGGAAAGAAACACAAAAACCAGACATATCAACTTTATAGGCAGTTAAATTTGAGAAGTTGCATTTCTGGACCTTAGTTATATGTCTTCAAAATAAAAATAAGTTACTTAAAATTATGTGGCAACTTTTTTCTAAAGCTGCACTTTTCAAACAATCCTGCAATTCAATTAAAGGTTTAAAAGACAATAGCTATAGAATTACACATTTTAAAAAGTTTCCAATAAAAAAAATTGAACATATATACTGCATACATATTATATTGAAGTTTCAACTTCAAAGGCATTTAAGTAGATATTTTACTAGTGGATACATATACTTGAGTATAGATAGATAGATATACTTGAGAAATCTCTATTTAAATCTCTATGATTCCTCATTTGGTATAGAGGTGACCCCAAGTTCAGATTATGCCAATTCTGACAAGATCCATGACAAGTTAAAATGATTTTATAGTGTCACTATATAGTGTCTCCATAATCAATTCCTAATATTTTCAGAGGTGGTTAATAAGTTTGTGGATAATCCTTTCTTGCTTCTCTTTCCCATTATTTAATCTTTTATTATACAAAAAAAGAAGGGGATAAGTACTAAAAGAAGCAAATTTTTATTACTTGTTAATAACAAAAGATTTGCTGTAAGAGAAAACTGAACCTTAGTAGAAGAGAGCTTAAAAAATCTTTAGTGATAATTTATGCTTTACTTACTCCTTTCATAATAGATAATCAAGAGTAGAGTGCCTTGGGTTATTTTTAATGTTTATTAAGTGCATATAAACATTTTAGATATTATTTTAAGACATCTAATGTCAAAAGCTTTTTGTTAAATATTTCAGCAAAAGTTTTAAAAAGTAACAAATTGAGTTTTCTTTTAAGAAGTATGTGTCATACTTGCCATGTAGAGGAGGGGGTGAGGGGAAGGGAGGGAAAAAATTTAGAACACAAGATTTTGTAACAGTGAATGTTGAAAATTATTCATGTATATATTTTGAAAATAAAAAGCTTTAATTTAAATAAAAGAATTATGTGTCAAAGTCAACTCCAAAGGACTCATGATAAAAAATATTATACATCATCAGAGAAAGAACTAATGGAATCTGAAGATTGAAGCATACTATTTTTACTGTATGTTTTTTTCCTTTTGATCTGTTTCTTCTTTTACTACATAACTCATATGGAAATACATGATTACACATATCATCTATTATCAAATTGTTTAAATTTTAAGGCAGGAGGTAAGGTGAGGAAGGGAGAAAATGTTTTAAAAAATGAATGTTAAAAATGATTTACATATAATTGGAAAAAAGAAGTAGATAATATTTTTTAAAAGGAATCAAATCAAAATATAAAAGAAATAAATACCAAAGGACTATACTATACATGAAGACATAAAGATTTTTTTTTTTTTAAAGAATGAGGGATCCATTCAAAGTGATCAACTTTTCTCAAGGATAGGTCAAGACATCTCATTTTATTTAGAATTCTCTTTATGCCAATAATGACATCTTCTGACAAACTCTTAGCAAATTATCATAGTATATTTGAGCACAGAATATTATTTAAAATAATAGATAATTAAGAAAATAGTTCAAATCATTGGTGTGAGTGAATAACTTTCAAAGTTGAAACCTAAGTATCTATTGTTATTTATTAAAAACATGTACTTGAAACATTTATACACCATATAAATGCTTGGAAAAATTCTGAAACTTACATACCTGTTCAACATTGTAGCCATGTTTCTCTTTTGCAATTGCAATATATTCATCCACTACAACAACAACAAAAATGACATCAAAAAACAAAAACAGAATTAAAAAACCCAAACCCAGTAGAATATCTTACTTAAAATATATGAATCTGTCCAAACCTAACTGTATTCTCCCCTCAAGCAATTTATATTCCAGTAATAAAAGCAATGTTAGCTATCTTTTACAAACAAAAACCCTTTTTTGACCTTTTTTATTTAAAGAGGGTGAAGGGAAGTCATCTTTAAAATTATATTGCAATATCTACGAATGTATAGAAGACATAAAGCTATTTTTGTGTTCCAATTGATACTATATTTAGATATACTCATAAGTGTGGCTACAAACACTAACTTACAGGCAAGAATTCTTTTTAATGCTGTAACTATATGATGGACATTTTCTTTTGATTTTAAGCTGCAGCACTTCTTGTACAGAGCTGATAGCTGTTTTTAATTATTTCATAGAAATGTTGGTCCAAAGCCTTTGCTGAAAAAAACCAACCCACTTTGATCAATCCATACCTCACTAGTCTGTTGTTTTCTGGTCCACAAGCATGCCACAATGTCTGAAGCTGTGCTTAAATGCTTCCTCAATACCTTTCTTCTGCCTTCTTGCTCTCCGTATCCCCACTTCAACCTGCCATTTGAGAAGCTGTTCCAATATTTTATTTTCATTCATTTTATACACAAATTTAAGGTTGTGTTTGAGGACAGTTTCAGTGGCAATGTTCCAGAGCCTCTCAGTTGGTGATCAGGATTAAGTGAAACTTTCTGTGATGCCAGATTGCACTGATCTCTCTCTTCTAAAATGAACACCCTATGTGTTATCTTATTTTCTAATTAGCTACAAAGCAAATTTTACTATTTTAATAGGAATATATAATACTGTTCCTTCATTCAGATTCTACTATGATTCTTCATTTGGTACGGAGGTGACCCCAAGTTCAGATTATGCCAATTCTGACAAGATCCAGGCAATCATTCCTAAGATATACAGGTGTCAGAACATCTGAGTGAAAATTAAGGTTCTTTATTTTTTAAGGGTTAATCTAAGCCCAAAAGTTGTGTGAGACTTCACCAAACTGGACATCAAATATAGTTTTTAAACTATAGCAATTCTCAAAAACAATCTACTATTACGTAGATGGGTTATAACACAGACAATTCTCACTTTACAAAATTCAGCTTTATGTAAAGGACTCCACATTCTTAACAAACACCTACGGTAACTTTACAATACTGTGTATTCTCTCTTTCTCATAACCTTTGGCTCCATACTCAGCCGCTTCCTATCTTTTGAATCCCTTTCCTTAGCCTCCCCCAAACCCCTCCCAGTGAAAGCAGAACAACTGCGAGAGAGAGGGGCTTGGCTTGAGACTTTCAGAATGGAGAAAGGAGATTTTTGTTCAGTTCTACCCACCCACCCCTGTGGTTGGCCATACACACGTCCTCTTTTGTCTGTGCTGGGGTACCAGTGTCTGTCTCAGACTTCACATGTCACCCTGTCTGTTTATCCTCCTCTTCTCTTTGTGTCCTTGTCTGGCCCTCAAGAAAGAACACCTTTCATGTTCTTTCTCTTGGTTCTGATTGGGACCTCTACCTTCTGCTCTCACTTCTCTGTCCCTGGGATCATATGCCAGTCTCCACTGCAGGCTCTTAGCCACCTTCCTTTTCCTATTTCTGTGGGCAAGTATGCTTTACATAAAAATCGTTTTACTTAGAGGTCTGCATAATAGTCCAAATACATAATAAAGTGAGAACTGTCTGTATATGTCGGTGAGAAAAGAGTCCATAAAGATGAAATCAAAGATCTACAAAGTATATATTATAAGGAAATCTTGTCCACTATGGTTTCATATACTGCATATCTTATCCTTCAACTAGACCTCAAACCTCTTGGAAACATATAGTATGCCTTTAGTGTTCACAGTTCAGTATAATGATGGATATGTAAGATTTTCATGATATGACTGGTGTGCTATCCAATGTAGTTTCATGTCTTGCAGCATTATAAAAAGGCTTTCAAGGCCTTAAGTTCGGTATGCAACTTGAATACACTCCACTAACACACACAGACTTCTAAGAATTGGTTTTCTTATGTTGTTAATGTATCTTTATACACTATTCTGCCATAGGCAAAATTTCAGTCCTCTATTGCAGATGTAAATCTCTGGCCATCTGGTCCAAACTAGTAAGTGATCTCAAAATTATAATTATTGGTTTACTGCCACAGACCAACTCTAAAATCATTAATGAAACCACATCTTTTCTTCTACATGTATTTTAAATGTACACCTATCAAGACATACATAAAAATTCTTAGAATACTAAAAATCTTTTGTGCTATTCTTAATTTCCTGAGTCAGAAAAACATAAAGCATAGCCAGATATCACTAGAAGCTTAAATTCTGATGGATCTTTGATTTCATCTGTATGGGCTTTCACACAGATGTGGGATAACTGGACTGTTATGCAGATCTCCAAGTGAACTAATTTTTATGTACAACACTTTTTGGGTTTTAACCACTTTGAGCCATGGACTAAACAAAAACACAAGGTAGCTTACAATCCTAAGTAACCCCTTTCTAGTTCTACAGTAATGTAGGCAGCAATATTCTGGTATGCTAAAACATTTATATATATTATACACACACACACATACACACACACACACACACACACACATATAATCCTTAGAGAAACTGTAAACATTGCATTTTTGCTAAGTTTAACAAGGGGTCTTTGTATAACAACCAATAAGTTGGTGGAACTAAGGCATATTCATTTTTAACACTCTCACTATTAAGTGAAAACCAAATTCACAAAGAAATTGCAACTAAATGAAAAAATGGCTTTAAAATTCTTATCAACATAAAAGAAGGAATTTAAATCGTTGTTTCCCTAAAGTCTATATGAGACATCAATTCAAGTGAACTGGGTCATCTCAAGATGACTTTCAAGATTCACAATGAACATAAGCAAACATTAACACAAAGACAAATGCAATTTATGTGCACAAATCTTTTGAAAATGTAGTGAAGAAATTCTATGAATACACAAAAGTCTTTGAAACTATGTGAACAAATGAATGTTCCTTCAAAACTAAGTGATCATTTGATACTTAATGACTTCAGTGAAAAAACATGTATAGGAAAGAAAAAAAAATTACATTAGAAAATACAGTTTCAGATTAAGATCAAAGAAGCCAAATTAGATTTGTAGACCACTTTGTAGCCCTGAACCAGTATATCACAAAAAAGTTCTTCTTTAAGGCTAGATTTAGTGAGTACTTTATAAAAGAATTAATTTACCTACACCTTAACAGACATGAAAAGATTAGTTGTGAATTCAGCAGCCTAACTCACCTCTATATACTTAGATCAATATATAAAAGGCAAAAGTAAATACCAAATTAGAAAAAAAAGGATAAAAACATGATGAAATTGTGTACAACTATAGCAGTGTCATCACACCCATGAAGTAAAAAATGGGAATTAACATGTTCTTATCTTCAGTCATACCATTTCTTTTTTTCTTTTTCTTTTTTTCTGCTGAGGCAATTGGGGTTAAGTGACTTGCCCACAGTTATACAGCTAGGAGGTGTTAAGAGTCATATCATTTCTTAAAGAATTTGACCTACTGTCATAAAAAAGAAGCAAAAAGAATGTGTAGAAAACGGGAGCCAGTTTCTTGATTTTCTCACCAAGTGGAAAGATATGGAAACTTGAAGGCAATGCTAATTCAGAACACAAGTTCCTTTGTAAAACATTATGGAAGAGGAAAGGGAGAAGATAAAATAGCAACAAATATCTGAAGAAAAAACAAACATGAAGATAAATTGGTATGAAATCTAGCTAAGAATGATTGAGAGCATTCATAAATGAAATCAGAAGTAGAAAAAAAAGATACTACATTAAAAAAAAGACTGACCAGCACATATGTAGTGATGTTTTCACTGATAATGAGGACAGAATCACTACATTTGGATCTTACCATCTCAGTACCTAATGTACAATGATAAAGTAGAAATGGAGAGTTTTGTTTAATGCCAGATAGTTTATGATTTCATCTGGAGGTTCTTTTTGAACATAATATGGCTCTTCCGTTGGCATTAAAATTAGATGAGACTGACAGATTCAACAATGGAAATAATTTTCCCCAATAATTTGCTCTGTACTTTTTAGCAAGCAAGTTGTACAACAGAGATGAGCTCACCAATGTCATGGATGACAGATGTCATGTGCAAAAGGATTTCCCAGAGATGGCAAGTTTCCTATTTGCAGGTGACATTGTTTTACTCGCATTAAGCTCCTAAACACTTTTAATATCTTCTCAAAGAAATCCAAAGCTCCAAAAGGAGATCAAATGGTATAGCCATCTCTTCTAGAAAAGAAAGAGATCATCTACTGCCTAGACTTTGAATAGCAGACATACATCTAAATGGCCCAGAATTGGAAAGAAGTGTTCACTAATATTCTTCTGGCAATAGAATGCAAAACTATCTGTAGAACTAACATTATAATAACTGTATGGAAATGTATACATATCTAACTTATACTTTAACATATTTAACATGTATTGGTCAACCTGCCATCTGGGGGAAGGGTTGGGGGGAAGGAGGGGAAAAGTTGGAACACAAGGTCTTGCAATTGTCAATGCTAAAAAATTACCCATGCATATAACTTGTAAATAAAAAGCTATATATATGTAAAGAACTAACATTATAAGCAGCCAAAATCACAGTGGATAGCTGTATGAGAAGTCATAATAGGCTGAATGTCATTAATTATTACCTATGTAGGAAAAGTACCATAAAGATCGGAAAAAAATGAATAACTCATCTCTTTTGGAGTACTGAAAATGAGAGACACCAGATGACTAGCAGAGTTGTATGCAAAATACTCAAGATATTAAAAAACAACAACAACAACAAAAAAAACAACAACCCACAGATGAAGGTTTTTCTAGTCTGTTGGGTGGATCATTCTCAGAGGATTTATGAAGCTCTATGGACAAGACTCAGACTGAGAAAACAAAGGACTGCAAGAAAGATATGCCTAAACCAATAAAATCATGGTATCAAAGTACTGTCAGATGCCAATTTCCAAGTCATCTAGAAGTATGTTTGTGTCTATCAAAAAACCATGACTTAAACATAGGAAATACCATTAATTTTGACATGGCCAACTACATATTCCAGAATATTACAATATCCTTGGGATACTGGTGGATGCTAAAGCAAGACAAAATGTTTCAATAGTTGTCCAACCTTGATCAATGGTTTTATTCAACATTTTTGCAAAAATTCCATAGAAACATTGTAGAAATCTCAGTACTATGTATTACATACATACATAGATGATTCTATGCTTCTTATATTTTATGAAAAGCAAACAATCATGTCTGTTATACTACGCTGTGGTCTCATCTCACCATAAATCAGGGAATATTCAAGTATAAATAGAATCTTACCAATTTTAGATGGTTAATGACTTAATTGGTTATTTGCCATACATACTACACAGAAATAACCCAATGATTGTTTTAGTTGACTTCCTTACTTTTAATCTTAAAGGATGGTAATGGTCATGAATTCCTAAAGAGTTATGTCATTTATCTACTGAGGAAAAGTCATTGTAGATAATTACATGGTATTGCTTTCCTCTACTCAAAAGATTTTAGCAACGATATAGTCAAGTCATAAGAGTTTTAACACCCTAAATGCATAAGGGAGAAAGACTAGTTTCCTTATGACCAACTCTTTTGACTCCAAATATGAACTACATTTTGACAAGTTTGTAATATTGTTACATCACAATACAGGGAAAGGAATACGTATTTATACAGTGCTGATTATTTGCTAGGCACTGTATAAGTATTTATTTCATTTGATTCTCACAATTCTCTCTCAACAACCTTATCTATAAGGTATGCAATAAATTATTCCATTTTACATTTGAAGAAAGTGGGGCAAACAGGGGTTAAGTATCTTGCCCTAGTTACACAACTAGTAAGTGTCTGAGGGTTGCACCTAACTCTTAAGGCCAATGCTCCATTCACAATGTCACCTAACTATCTCTATGCAATCATTTACATTACATGATGCTTAAATGTTTTCAGAATATACTTAATGTCATTTCACAGCTTAGATTTTATGTAAAAAAAAAAAAAAAAGGGTCAAATTTAGATACTGACTTACATTTTGCATCTGGAATGCTATGATATGGGGACCAGACAAGCATTCCTCCATTGTCTTTATCTGTGTACTTTGTAGCACCTGGAAGGAAAAGAAATCATTTTGAGTTCTTCAGTTCACATTAACATTTTTAAGAAGAGTAAAAAAATTTAAGTTTTAGTTCTACTTTAGTCAAGTATGTACAAAAGAACAAAGCTGTAAATTTAAAGAACCTACTAAATATTAAATATGTTCCCACCTTATTGGGGAATTTTTATTAATCAATTGTCCATAAAACTAAAACTTAACCCCCTTTTAAAGCCTTTTTTTTTTTTTGCCGGAAATCTTTCTAAAATAAATGATATTCTTTTCTTTTTAAATAGTTTGCCCTTTTAATGATGACTGAGGTTTATTATGTATGTAATATTTGGTATTTACATATCTATTTACACGTCTGTTTTTCTCATCAGAATGTATGCCCTCTTCAAGGGTAAGAACTGTTTTTTTTTTTGTTGTTAATACCTAGCAGAATGCTGGGCACAGTTAAAAATGTTTACTGATTGCTCTATTACACTGTGCTGCAATAACTTTGAATTGTAGGTTATCCTTGCTGTTTTCTACATCAAATGGGCTCCTAAACTACTATACTTTAAGTTGTAGTTTTTGCTTTTTATAATTTTTTTCTCTTTTGCTAATTCTTGCTATGATTAAGTGTGCGTTCCAGTTTACTACTTTTAATATGGCATTTGTGAGGTAAAAGGTCAGATAATCAAACTTGTTAGAAAAGCATATAAGTAAAAAAAAATACTATAAGATCGACCTGTCAAGTCATCAGCCTGTATTCAGCATATGAATTTTGTGACAAAAAAGATTTATTTCCCTTCCTTCCACCCTCACCTATCACCTACCACAGAATTCAGAATGCCAGACTTGAAGTCAGGAAGACCTGAATTCAAATCCTTACTTACTAGTTGTGTGACTTTGGATAAGTCACTTAACCTCTCTGTACCTCAGTTCCTCTGTATCTGTAAAATGAGGGTGCTGAATTCAGTGGCTTTCGAAAGTCCTTTCTAGCTCTAAATCTATGATCCTATGATTCCTAGAACGTTTTGAATAGTTAAAGATTTTAGGTGAATTGATACTATACTATTTTATAAAGTTACCTACAGAATATAATGTTGTAGCACCTTTGAAGATGAAAAATTTAAAAGCTACTCCAAGTAATGAAAAGAATTAAAAAATTATCTAATGTTAGTGACTAATATTTATATAGTACTTTAAAGGTTACAAAATACTTAAACATACACTATCTTATTTTATTCTCATGATAATCCTGTGAGGTAGCCATTTATTACTAATGCCTTTATTTTACAGATAAAGCAGCATTCTTAGAGAGGGTAAAAGATTTGTCCATGGCACATCATAGCTAGGAAGTATCACAAACCGGATTTGAACCCAACTTTCTCCTCATTCCAAGTCCAGTGCTGTATTATAGCATGCTGCCCTCTTGACAGGGGATTTGGAAAATTGACGTAAATAATAAAATTGTAACATGTTTAGAATAAAAAACCTTGCAGAGTGGGACATAAAACTATTGCTCTGAAAACAGTGCTATTTTTTGAAAATGTACTTATCATCTAAAGTTTTTTTTGCTCTTCCATTCCTCTCCCCACAAAATGACATTTTAATATCTATCATTGATTATTTTAAAGTGTTAGGATAAATATTATGGGCAAATTTTGTATAGCTATATATTGTTATATTGTGATTAAATGTGAAACTAATTGTTACAAAGTATAACTATAGTAACATGTAAGGAAAAATTAAGAGATAAGAAAAGAAAATTGAGGAAACCCACAAATTATTATAGATCCACACCTAAACATATTGGAAAATCAATTACTTTTAAAATAATTAAACTGTTACTACAATTTATACAGAATTCTTTTTTAAGGTTGCCCTTTCTTAAAATTTTTGGAAGAGGCAAGTTAAAAAATTTTACTCAATTCAGTTTCAAAGTGTTTCCCTAAATTAATAGTTAATAAATACTTGATTAATCCTCTAAGTAAAATATAGCTTCCAACTAGATTCCTGTCTAAAAAATGTTATAAAACTTTAACCAAATATACTGTTGCTACAGCTCTATGATTACAATAAATTTTAAGATTTGAAAGTGTGATTGGATTTTTTTGCACAATGAACTGGGAATTCTAAAGGAATGATTCAATTATCATCTAAAAGCAGAGTAATCGAAAATCTTAAAAAGGCACATTACACTCTTCACATGTAGCTTCTATTTTATTACTACTTTAAATAGTCCAAAAAAAAAGTCTAAAATAGAAGTGTCCTCATTAAATTTCTTTTCCTAAACAGATATATGCTGGTTTATTATTACAGGTTGTAAGAATGATGACAGTTTTCCCTGCAAAGTCTTACCATTGTAATTAAGGGTCTGATCCAACAGAAGCTGGCATCCACAGCAGCTGTTCCACTGAAGCACGACAAGCTTCTTCAGCTCTACAGCTGTGAGAACTAATAGCTATTCTAATAGGGAAAAATCCCATTTAGTAGCAGTGGAATGCCTAATTAGACATTTCATATTGTCCTTTGCCCAGCCCCAAGTCAGACTCTACAGTTTTCAATTGCTACATGTGGCAACCAAGCCAGGAAGATGATATTGATGTTCTCAGGCATTTTACTAAGTTTATTCAAAAATGATCTATAGTAATTTTATATCTCCAATAAGGGTCCTTTTCTCCTTGTTGGTCAACTGAGGAAAAAGTGATGAGACTACTGCCCCAAAGGAATGATGTTCACCCTAACCAATTCAGTGAAAATGAGAGAAAATGAATAGAAAAATGACCTTTTGTCCTTTCTGTCTACTTTTAAATGACTACATTTCCCTTTCAGAAAACAGTAAAGAAAACAAGAGCTAATAAAAAAGAATTTGAAATATTATATGCTTATATCATTAGAAGCCTGGTACCCTACCAGGTACCTCCCTTCTCCTTTCAGGAGCTAAAATGATAAGGAAAATAAGAGGCCCTAAACCCAGTGTTTGCTTTTGACTTCTAAACTTCATGTTAGTTTTCTTATTGTAGAACTTATACCTAGCTACTGCACAGATAAACTAATGATAACTGAGTATCATGCAAAACATATGAGATAATACTACTAAATGTATGCAAAATTAAGTAATTTTTCAAACATCACCATGAAATATATATAATTCAGAAAAATTTATGTGAACTAATTTTAAAAATGTAACTTTTAATATTTCAGTTTCTACTTGAAATTTTTAAGGTCCTCTTAACAATAACTTGCTCAGGAAGTTATGATTATAACAAACTGACATTTCTATAGTGATTTAAGGCGTGCAAAATAGTTTACAAACATTATCTCCTTTGAGATTAACACTATGAGGTAGATACCACAGATATTACCATACTGAGTTTATTTTGAGGAATCTGAAGGTTAAGGAGGATAAGCAGATGGTATTTACCCATCTATCACAAATAAACATGTCAGCAGCAGCATTTGAACCCAGATCATCCTAAATTCAAATCCACTGTTCTCTCCTAAGCATATAATAGGATATAAAGGGAATCAGAAGAATTTCCCAACAAGTGAGTTAGCAGCATTCCTCTTATCAAGTAAAATGAAAACCTTTGTTAATCCTTAAGATTTTGTTTTCTGAACATATAATGAAGACATAAACAATACATTAAATGAAAAAAAGCTTAAATATTAACATTTCCTAAAAGTTCTCTGTACATTTAGCATAAACTCAAAATCTTACCAAATTGAGAAAGGATCAAAATAAGAGAATGAAAATCAGAAATCACCAGCTAGTGAATTATGAAGACTATAGTTATGGTAACTTTATTTACTAAGGCTATCTTTAAAATTTCTCTTTCATTATTTACCTTAATCCTTCTCATTACTTTTAAGTATACACTCATTCTGTTCTTTTTCCTTCAAGAATTTTACCCCTCATCACCTCTTATATTTCAAATCTCATCTTTCAAACTCCCTATTTTTTGCTAAAAACCATATAGCTTCTAATCCAACAATTATGGGTTTCAAAAACTCAGTCCTAAATGATTTATTAAGATACGAACATAAGCAAATATCACCATCTTGATGATAACCAAGGATATTGAAAGACATATGAAAACTGAAAAAAGGAACCAGGACTACGATTAAAGTAGTAGAAATAATCTCTAAATGTTAACCAATAAAGTATTATTCTATTTTTTATTAAAATACGTTGTAATTTTGACTTCTTTATGTTGAGATGAAGTATAGTTGAATAAAAACATAGTACTTACTAGAGTAAAATTAGGTGATAGGACTATGTTCAAACAGCATTTGACAGTACCTGTCAAAATCGAAGAGACATGGCAGGTGCCTGATAATTAATCTTTAGGTGACAGTTGACCTCACATAAATTTTAGTGTTGGGTTGTTATGGATACTACCTTAATATTCTTCATATAGGACCATTAAGAGATAGGGAAATAAACTATATGGAACTTGATTAATAGGGAGCTATTGTAACATTTATCTATGTCAAGGGAGGCAAGACAAATTTTAATCTATACAATGAAGAAATAGTATCTAACTGGGGTGATTTAAATATGGAAATGCAGTGATTTTTCAGAAATTTTTGTTCAAATTAAAACAAACAATATATGATAATCAAGACTACTAAAAAGTTGGATAATCTAAATAAGAATGTTTTATACTGCCTATGATTTTATAATTATGTTTTCCAAAAAACACAACTCAATAAGTTTACACCCTCAAATAATTAGGCTTATTTTGAAATGCAGTTAAGATTTCTTTTTCTATTTTAAAAAAAAATTATTTACAGTAATCAGTCCTTGGCATGCACGGTTTTGTTCCGGCATGAAGTGTGGCTTTCAAAGAGATGACGCCTCATAAACCTGATCAGAAAGGAGAACAAAATTATTTAGGTGGGTTTATAAGTCAAAAATCATTTGGTTAATAGATATCCACATTAAAGAATTAATGGAATAATTCTGGTTTCAGGGGATAAGTTACCTTAAAGACTACCCCTCTATGCATTTAAAGAAAGCAGAAGGCATTAAAATCTGCTAAGTCTGTAAAAGAAGATAAACAAATTCTCTAACCTCTCCAAGGGCATTCTGATGGACAGAATATGAAGTATGCTTAGTGGGTGCAAGCTAGACTTATCAGGCATTAATGTTAAATGTACTGCTACCAGTTGCACAGATAACAGTAAAGAAGGTTACCCTTTGACAAAGCACTTACATGGTTTCAGAAGACTTACCATAAATGGTATACATTTGTATATATGTAGATCAAATAGTATTTGATAGTTTTGTTGTCACTTATATGACAACAGAAACTAACAGCACTGTAGCTCAACTATTTTGCAGCTGTATGTAGAAAATAAATACACCTTTTCATTGAGGTTTTTCTATTACAAATATGATACATCTCTTTTTCTATTTGCTTTAAGAAAAACTGAGTGACCTTCAATGACCTTATCAATTTAAATGGGAGCTAGTCATTTTACAGTGTTCTAGTATAGGAAAGGGCTGGGGAATGTTTGTGGTGGAAGGAGGTAAAGAACAACCACAAACATAGTCCCAAACATCCTTCTTGTATTTGTACCAAGTAAAAATACACTATTTCACCAAGAAAATGAACATGATTTGTATAGGAACAAAATAATAACTTAAAAGAATGTCATCCTGACTTAAAACAAGTTAAAAGCTGTGAGTTGAGAAGAAAAGTGATAAAACTGCAATTAAATGACCTCTTAATAATCTGTCCTCAGCCTTAAACTACATGGGGTCGAGAGAAAAAATGTGATCCCCATCAAGAGGCTCCCACAAGGGAGTCTCCACATGAGGAACTCTCATCCAATCCCCTTCCCAGCTGACATCCCGTGACCACTATGGAGCTTATTTGGAGAAAAGTAGACTGGGAGCCCGCAAGCTGGGCTGGCAAAGGGCGCTAGAACCTGGCTGCTTACTGAGAAAATGTCTCCTTGGCAGCTGCAGCCACCGTCCTGTGGTCTGACTTCCTAGGGCTGACTAGCAGACGAGGTGTGCCTCTGGCGTCTCCCCACCCCCCTTTCCCCTCCTCTCGGCAGCTCTTAAGAGTCTGCAGAGGCGCCTCTACCGAGGCTACTCCACCTTGCAAAAAAAAAAAAAAAAAAAAAAAAAAAAAAATCCTGTCTGCACTCAGCTCAGAGCTAGCCTTCCGACTCAGCAGGGTGACAGTAGCCAAGCAGTAATTCACCGCCCTTGCAGAACACATCCCTTTCATTGCCAGTGGCAGGTTATTAAGCAAGAAATCCATTTGTATTTTTCTTTTTCCTATACTAATTCCTCATACTCTCTCCGCTTTGCAGCACCTCCTCCCCAAAGCACATTTAGGGGCTTTGCCCCAAACATCTTTTTTCCCACCAATTCAGATGTTTCTCTAGTGGGTAAAAGATGTTTCTCCTTCCTTTCGCCCAGACCTGAGTGGGCTCCTTGGGTGGAGCAGAGATCCTTCAAGTGGCCTCCAATGGTAACCATGTTAACCTTGCAAGGCACAGCTTTCACACCCCTCTGCCTATAAGCCTTCTATGTCACAACCCCTCCAACCCTGACAGCCTTCCAGACATAAAACGCCTAATCCATCCCATCCCCACCCTCCTACAACATCCACTTTAGCCAGCTATCCCACAGACGCCCCCCTCCCACTCACATCTATTCCATCCCAAAGTCAATATAACAGGAGGGAAAAAAAAAAAGGAGCCAGGATTTTTTTTTTTTTTTAAAGCAAATACTGAGATATTTACCAGGATCAAATTCAGGGATCCGAGCTTGGTATTCGGCGCCGACTCTCATCCCAACATCTGCAAAGCAATACAAAATAAATAAATAAAATTTTTTTTTAAAAAGAAAAAGAAAAAAAACACTTAATAAAAAAATTTAAATTGTAGAAGACTGGAAAAAGAATGTGGTGGGTGGGAAAATATTAACTCCAAGCCCCATAAGAAATAGATGTAAATGAGGGGGCCTGGGGTGGGGAGGAAAGACTAATGGGGGGAGAGGAGTGGAAGAGGGGGTCGCGGTGGGTGCTGCTGCTGCGGCTGCACTGCACCGGGAGTTCGAGGCTACCGCAGCGCCCGGGCTCGGAGGGGAGGGAATAGGGAGGGGGGAGGGGGTTGGGGGAGGGGAATGAAGAAGGGGGAGGGGAGGGGAGAGCGGGAGGGCTGGCGGGGAGGAGTTCGAGGCTACCACCGTGCTCGTCGTCGCTGCTGCAGCCGCTCTCGGGCTCCGAGTAGTGGAGTCCGCCGTTGGTGGACGAAGTGCCGCCGCCGCCACTGCCGGCCGGGTTCTTGGTACTGCCGTTGGCCGTGCGGTTCTTCCCCAGGAACTCAGGCCCTTTCTCCATCATGCCGGGCATGGTAGAAAGGGGGAGGGGGGAGGAGGTGAGGGGGGAGAGGTAGGCGTCTGGGAGAAGGGGGGAGAGGGCTCCTAGGAGAGGGAGGAGGAGGAGGAAGGAGGAGGAGGAGTGAAAAGAGGATGAGGAGGGGGAGGTGGTGGAGGAGGAGGAGGAAGGAGGAGGAGGGGGAGGAGAAGGAGGAGGAGGAAGAAGAGGAGGAGGAGGGTGTTAATGTGGAGCCGCCATAACCGCCCCGGTCAGGCAGTAGCGCAGTCGCCTCACAACAACCCGCCCCTGTCCCGCCTCCTTTCGCTTCTCCTCCCCTGCCTCCGCCCCCGGGGCCCCCGGGCTGGCCTCGCTCCTCGGCCTCGCTCCTCGGCCTCCCTCCTCGCCGCCACCACGGCTGGTATCACTCCGCCCCGTGGGGAGGATCCGGCTACTGGCGGGGGGAGGGGGCGGACGGGTGGCTAGAACTAGGAAAGGAAGGTAGGAAAGGGAAAGCCCAGCTCCTGAGAAAGGCTCTGGCCAACCCCCAGTCCAGGCTGGGCAAAGCCACAGGCGGGGCGGGGCTAGGCGAGGCGGCTGCTCCGGCGCCCTTACATGGAGAAGGAGGCGCGCTGGGGGGATCGCGTTTGCCACCCGAGTTGAAGGTGGAGTTGGGGAGCTGGGGCGGGGGCGGGACTCTTTGCAGTCGCTGGGGCGGAAGGAACTCGGGTCAGTCGAAGGGAAGGGAGGTCCGTGAGGCGACCGCCTTCAGTCTGGAAGAGGAGGTGGAGGGGGCTGCCTCGGAGGAGCCGGAGGCTGGGTCGGGGTTGGAGGGGGCGCTAGGAGGGAGTCTCGTACAGCCGCCTCCGTTCTTGGATGGATGCCGTGGGCTCCAATTCCCGACTCCATGGTTTTCTCGGTCGCAGCCCTTCGGCTTCCGTTTGCTCCCCATGGGGTCTGGGTCTGGATTGAGCGTCAGCCCCTGAGAAGGATAGTCTTCCTTCCGTTTGCTCTCCCCTTAAGCCCACAACAACTACCCCCAAAATGAGATCTTGATCATTTGTTAAAGTCCGTTGCCCTGTGGCACCTGGGGGCGGAATCCTTGGAGGCCGAGGAAGGTGAGAAGGTATTTTTGGGCTGGGTTACTCAGCTGTGTGTTGTCTGAAGGATTTCCTCTTCTCTTTTCCTCCTCTCCTTTCGTTTTTTGTTCTTGTTATTTAACATTTATGAAGTGACAGAGAAAGGGGAAGATAAGATTTGGAAAGGGTCCCAGCCCTGTTGGCTCAGTCAGTCCTTCACAGATGAGCCAGTCGGTGGAAGACAGTGAGAGAGAAGTCAGGGTGTAGCCCTGATCCAGAAATGAAGAAAGAGCAGTTTTCTGGAGGCGTTTTCCCATTCTGAAATCACCCTTTAAAGTATCTGCTCAAAGCGGGGGAAAAAAAGAGAAGTTAGGCCAGGCAAAAGAAACACCGTGAAAGAATGCCCGTCAATGTGGTCCGTCCCCACTCCTCAACCCCTGCTCCCCGACTTCGTAGAGTAGGTGAGAAGGAAAGGATTCACGTGAGCATTTTCAGTGCTGGGACTTAGGTTTTTTCTTAGGTAGGGTCAGAGGTGAAGATGAATATTACAAAGTTTTTGCTCTTTCTGGTCTCCAGGCTTTGGAATAAAAGCTCTGCTAGTCTAGCATCTTGACACTAATTTTTAATAAGACCTTGGGAAAATTGGCGCACACTGATTACACTGGAACTTACTGAAAACTAAGAATAGTTTATAAAAGAGGTTTAGTTTTTTAATTTAGATATTTCCTGGAAAGGTAATTTTATTTATAATTGTTTTGAATTCTAATGGAAAATGTCCCTTTTCGTACAGGAAGCCTAAATTAATACAAGAAGGTTTTTTTTGTTTTGTTTTGTTTTGTTTTTTATTAAACATCTGCTAAATGTGGTACGTTCTAGGGTTTATGGAAGATACAAAGATTCAATTCAACAAAGATAAGTTGTAAGGCATTTATTTCTAAGACACTGAGACTGAGGATACAAAGAAAAACGAAAACAGTTCCTACGCTTAGTGGAGTAACATTTTACTTGGAAATAAGACATCACCTTTAATTTCATTCATAATACTTAAGGGAGCTAAAACATTAATCTGTTGCATTTTAATACAGTGCTAAATAAAAATGCTGAGTGAAGTATGAAAAAAAAGATAGATTTCATGAAGAATATAGTTGAGCTAAGTTTTCAAAGAGAGACCTTTCAACAGTCAGATGGTATAGAGTCTCAGCTAAAAAGGTACCATGACATAGCTTGCCCAGTCTTGTTGGACTGGGCACTCCCATAACCTTTGTCTTCAGACAAAGTAGAACAGGTGCTCTTACGAAGATTCTTTAAACATAATATGTTTCAAGTGTTTTACTGTGCCACCCATAAGTATATGCCACAAAAAAGATTCCAAGTGGTTCTTAACAATTCTATCCAAGTTTTACATTACAAGGATCTTGCTTCCTAGGAAAGATCTTTAATATATATGAATACATTCAACAGTAAATATTTATTGATCATTATGTATAAATTATTTTGTCCCTCTTATCCAGTGGGGACTTTAAATTCAAACAAATATTAAGTGGTTATGTGGAAGGCAATGTGCCACTCCAAGATGTATAAATCATGGTCCTTATCCTTAAGGGATTTATTGTTTAAAAAGAGAAATAAGACAGCACAGCAACTATAATAGAAGGGAGAACATATAATGTGTTATATGAGACTCAAACTGGTAGGAAGCTAGAGAAACTAAATGTCACATTTGGAAGGGGGATCAGGAAGAGCTGAAGAGATGAAGATGATATTTGGGGTGTGCCTTGCAGGATTTTTACTGTGAACACCATGCCAAGTGGAGGAAAGTTAGTGAGACAAAAAGAACAAATTTCAGGAACAGCTTTAGTCCAGTTTAGGGGTTAGTGTACATGAATGTACAAAAGAATAGTAAGAAATAAAATTACTAACAAGAAATTAAAGAAAATGTCTTAAAGACAATGAAGTCTTATATTACATTATCCAAATCAAGCCCTTCTAGGCAACTATAGTTTTGAGTATCACTTAGTAACTTTTAGGCTGAAGTAAAGGATCCAGGAACTAGAGATCTTAGAAACCATAAGCTATGAGTTTGTGGTAGAACTAGGACTAGACGCAAGATATTCAGAATTAGTCTGGTAACTGCATCTTCATTGTGCTACACTTAGAAACAATCTTTCTCTCTTCTAAAACCCTGTAGCATTAGTTTTCTGGGCAATTAACATCTTACATGCCAGCTAAATTAAAAACTTCTTGAAAAAAACATATAGTGTCTTTATTCATTTAACAAGCACATAGATGCTGGACTCCAGACAAAAACAATGCCCTATTTTGTGTTGAGTTCTACCCAAATATCTATTGGACATTTCCAACTGAATGTCCTGTTAGCATCTCAATTTCATTCATTTTTGAAGCAGTCCATCATTTTCTCCAAACTAATCCTCCTAATTTCCCGATAGTACATTTGGGACAAGTAGATTCATACTTGATGGCCTTCTTGCTCATCCATTCTCCCATATCCATTTAATTGTCCACAGTTCATATTTACCCCCTATTCCACTCACAGCTGCCATCCTAGGTTAGACCCTCACTAGCTCCTGAAATATATCAATAGTCTCCTGTTGATCTTCCTACCTCCTCCTTAATCTATCTCTACACAATTAGCAAAGTATTTCCCCCCTAAAGTTGGGTCCAAATATGTTATTTAAGAAAGTACAAGTAGCTTCCTTTTGCCTTTAGGGTCAAATAGATTTCAAATGTACTTCTGGGGTGTATGGGATGTTCAGGGAGAATTAGCATCTCTGGTATGAGGGGCTTGCTGAACCTTTTTCAGAGCTATTCATCTACCTTTGGTGTCTACCTTTTACCCAACTCCTCATTGTGGCTCCAAAAAAACTGTCGCATTCACAGCAGTCACACTGCAGTAAAACCCTTCAGCAGAGGGTCTAAACCAGGTTAAGGTTAACCAGTGGATCTCAAACCTATTAGTGAGTTAGGGAGATGTCTACCTCAAGTATGTGAAGACTGTGGAATGAGTGGATGAGAACATTTTGTTCCAGTAGCTATGAAGATGATTGAAGCAGGTACTGTGGAGCATTTAGAGATTGATTAGGCATCAAAGATGTCAAGGTCATCTGCTGCATCCTGTGCTGTTGGACTACAATGATTCTGTAAGAAAATAGGTTGACAAATTTGGGCAGCTTTACCTCACTTGATTACAATTCTTAAGTAAACACATCACACCCAATGGCATGAAAAAAGAATGACTAGCAGGTCAAATTCAAATCTATTTGGCATTTAAAGCCCTTCATAATTTGGTTCCACCTCCCCCACCTCTGATTTACTACATATTACTGCTGTTCATACCTTCTATGCACTAGCTACACTGGTTTACTTAATATTTGTTGCTCATACATAGAATTCCATTTTTTATTTCCATTCCATTGCATCAATTTCTTTCAATGCCTAGGATATATTTATCTCCATCTATTTGAATTCCTGAATTTTTTTCCCCAAAACTTAGTTTAATGCATCACTCTTTACATTCTTTTTCCTGTTCCCATATATTCCCTTGAATTTACATTGTGGGGTTTGGGTTTTTCTTTTTTTTGGGGGGGGAATATAGGATTTCATTGATCTAGGGAAAAGAATTAGCATTTAATGAGTACTATTACATGTTAATGGTAAATACTTTATAAATATTTGTCTCATTTGAGTCTCATACTCTGTGAGGTAATGCTATTACTGTATTTTACAAGTGAGGAAACTGAGGCAGGCAAAGATTAGCTGATTTGTCCATGGTCATACAACTAGAAAGGTTTTAAAGCCATATTTGAATTCAAGTTTTGCTGATTGCCTAGAGCAGTCCTGTGGCACAGTGGATAAAATGCTAGGCATGATGTCAAGAAGTTCTGGATTCAAATGTGCCCTCAGACACCTAACTAGCTGTGTGACCCTGGGCAAGTCACTTTATCATCTTGTTTGTTTCAGTTTCCACATCTAGAAAATGAACTGGAAAAGAGCAGGGCAAACCACTCCAGTATCTTTGCCAAGATAACCCCCAACAGGAGTCATGAAGAGCTGGACATGATAGAATAACAATGACTTCCTGACTCTAGATCCATTGCTCTATCCATTGCACCACTTAGCTGCTTCTATAATAGGATACTTGCATTGAAGAACTTCAATACTACAAGGTGATACTGGTAATTTGTGGACTGAGTGGTCCAGGAGCACTAAAAACTTGTGATTTGTTCAAGGTTAACAGCCTCTATTGTCTTTGAACTTGGATTCCTGACTCAGAATTCAACTATAAATCTAATACTTGCTTGTCTACAAAAGCATTTATTTTGCATGTATTTTGTATTGTTATAGATGTATTTGTTACACACATGTATGTACACATACATACATAGAATGTAAACTCCTTGAGAACAAGGACTTTTATCTTTGAATAGTATAATGCTTAACCTTTAATAGGAACTTAATAAATGCTTGTTAATTGATTCTCAAAGAACTTACATTTTATTTGGAAAAACTTCACAGAAAATGCCCTATATATACACATATATACATACATTTAAAGTAGTTACAAAGTAACTTCTTGAGGTAGGGTCCAAGTATGTGGAGAAATCTAAATCTGTTTTCTATAGGACCTCAGTTAAACAATGTAGGAACCTAGAGATTCTTTGAGATAGAGATTTTGACACAGGTATCTGTGTGCTAGTACAAAGATGGGAGATGGAACATAGTGAGAAGCAACAAGGCCAGTTTGAGCCAAAATGTGAGAGTAATGTGCAGTGAACATGGAAAGGAAGACTGGAGCCAGAAGGTATGGGATTATTTAAATGTCAAACAGGAATTTGTATTTTATCTTAGAGGTAGTATGGAACTACTAGACCAGGGGAATGACAAGGTTAGACTTTAGTTTTAAGAATATCAGTTTGGCAGACTACTTTGTATTCCCAGTATCCAAAATATAGGAAATACTTGCTTGATGGAGATTGAAGCTTTTAGGTTTAGGTTTAAGTTTTAAATTCAAACATGGACAGAGAAAGATAGCTGTACCTATGCTATTGCTACTACTACTACTACTACTATTGCTATTTTGGACTATAGAAAATATTTCCTTGAAATCCCTTATATTGTATAATGCCTTTTCTAGAAACTGACAAGAGTGGATGGGATGGATGCAGATGTTCTCTCCTGTATCTGTTTTAGATTCTTAGATTAAGGAGCTGCCACAGTAGAGAGTACACCAAGGGACCATCAAAGAGGGTATGGATATCTCCATAATTTAAAAAAAAAAGTCTCTAAGCTTCTTGTAACTTGAATTGACAAATTGTTGACTTTCATTCCTTGTGTATCAGCTTCCTGATCTTCATCAGATTCCCTTGGCTTCCATCTCTGATTTGCAACTGACTCATTCTTCATCTCAACCCCTTGGGGACTGATATTTCTGATAATGTACTTTACTCACTGTTCTTTGGATTCAGTCCTTCTCTTCCAGTCTCCAGCTTCAGCTTTCTCATCCTAGAGAGGATTCCTCATCCCCTGACTTGAATATTACTGCAATTATAATGTTTTGGTCCTGCTTCACATGGCCCATAATAGATAGCAGTGCTCTAGTTTTTTTTTTTTTTTTTTTTTAGTTTATTTTGCTTTTGTTTTCTTGAAAGGTATAAAGTAATATTACAAGGGATTTCTTTTCATATAGATAAAGTATAGTATCTGTTTACTTTTTGAAATTGCTAGGTGTAATTTAACCTTAGCCAACCTTTGAAGAAAAATCTCTGTATTTCTGCTTTGAATAAATATATTTGTTTACTTCTTTTCTAATGAAGATAGGGTTTTCTACATAGGTACTTAGTGTTTGTAGAATCAAATTACGAAATTCAGTTGGTATAAATATAAGATAGGTATAAATATAAAATGTAGGTTAAAAGAATCAGCTGTAGAAATACAAGATGGGAGACATATTTTGCAGTTTTTCTTTTTTAAAAATGTATTTTTTAGCGTACTCCAATTTTAGTGAATCAGTAATGTTACATGACAACCAAACATAAATGTAATCTTGGGCAATTTTTAGAGAGACCTAGTTTCCAGGAATTAGGAGCTCATAGTTCCTCATACTCTGTATTCCAGACTGCATCTGGAATATCATATTCACTTCTAAGCACCACAGTTTAAGTTTAAACTGGAGAGCATCTAGATGACGACAAGAAGGATGAAGGGAGTAGAGTCCATGTCACAGGCAGTTGACCAACTGGGAATGTTAGGCACGGAAAAGATGGGGAGATATAGTTATGGGAAGACATGATACCTATCTTTATAAAGTTTTAGGTGGCTCTTTTGTGGAAGAGAAATTATATTGATGTTTGTCTTCAGAAGAAGAAGTCAGGAGCAATGGGTAAAATTGGCAAAGTGACAAATTTAGTCTTGATGTCAGGAAAAACTTATTTTTAAAATCTTATTTAATATTTTATTTTCCGCTAGTTACCTGTAAAAACAGTTTTAACATTTGTTTTTCAGATTTTGAGTTCCAAATTCTCTCCCTCTCACCATTCCCTCCCTCTTTACTGAGAAGAATTTAATGACTCGAGCAAACACCAAGAATCATTCAAGGAAAATACCTTCTTGGTAAAAACAACAGACCTGGAAAATAGATCTAGGAGAGATAATCTGAGAATTATTGGACTTGCTGAAAAATATGCTGAAAAAAAGAGCCTGGACACTATTTTCCAGGAAATTATCAAAGAGAACTTCCCATGTGTTAGAGAAATAGAGGGTAAAATAGACATTGAAAGAATTCATCAATCACTTACTGAAAGGGACCCTAAAATCAAAATTCCAAGAACTATTGTGGCTAAATTCCAGAACTATCTGACTAAGGAAAAAAATACAAGCTGCTAGGGAAAAAAATTCAAATATAGAGGAACCACAATAAGGATTACTCAGGATCAGCGTCCACATTAAAGGATTGAAGGGCCTGGAATCTGATATTCTGAAAGAATAAGAAACTTGGTATGCAGCCAAAAATAACTTACCAGCCAAAATGAGCATTTTTTTCCCAGGGAATTAGATGGACATTCAATGACATAGGTGAATTTCATCTATTTCTGATGAAAAAAACCGGAAATAAAAAGTTTGATCTCCAAATATAGGACTTGAGAAATCTAAAAAGGTTGTCAGGGAAAATGAAGTTTCCCTTGAAGGAATAGGAAAAAATAATTCAAGCAGAAGTCAAAGAAGAGAGAGGATGTGAAGAAGCAGAGGAGAAATTAGGAAACTGGAAGGTGGCAGAGTGTGATAAAAAGATGGAAAAGAAGATTTGGAGGTATATTATAAATTTCACACTCTTTCTATAGAGAGAAGATGAGGATGAAGCTTCATTAGAAGATGAAGCTTCTTTTGCTGAAAAGAATAGTGAAGGAAAATCACAGGTCATCAGGTGAAATATTAATGGTCAAAAAGAAAAGTAGCTATCATTTGGAACTTCCTAAGTTCTAGAAGCAATAATTTCCTAGGGCCCTACCCAGTATGTGTTGGATTAATACTGAAACCTTCTTAAAAGTCCTAGAGGTTCTAGTGACTAAGGGATAGTTTTCTGATAACCTAAGCACAAGAGCAGTATGCAAGGAATCAGGAGCTCCTCCATCAGGGTTGATCAGTGTGTCAGCATGATCAACACAGAGGTAAGGAATTTGGATTAATGTTGGATACTTGCTAAATATCCTCTCCATGCCATGATTAAATAAAATCCCTTTTATCAAGCATTGAATGGTCTACAGATTGATCAAACATGTAATCTGAGTGCTTCATGAAACTCCAAAATACTGTCCAAATCAAATCAAAATGTAGTTCCTCTCTGGTTTAAAAGCATTGATATATTAATTTTTAAAAAAAGAAACATGTAAACATGTATACTTTTCTATATGGTTCACAAGGCTCCCCCTTAGATTGTACATTTCTTAAGGGCAGACACCATCTTTTGCCTCTTTTTGTACCCTTAGTGCTTGACACAGTTCATGGCACATAACAAGTGTTTAATAAATGTTAATTGATTGTTAAAAAAAAAAACAGTATTTTTCCAAATACTTGTATAATTTTCAACATTCATTTTTGTGTTCCAAGTTTTTCCTTCCTCCCTCACCTTTCCCCTCCTCAAGGCAGCAAACAATTTGATAAATAGGTTAAAGCAATCTTTTAAAACATATTTCTATATTTGTCATGCTGTGCAAGAAGAGAATTCTGGGAAGATGGTGGAGTAGATTGGTAAATTTCTAACTCTCTGGATTTTCCTTATAAATTGAACAAATTTGTGCCTCAGGGTGAACATAGACTGGTGAAAAATCAAGAAGACTTGGGGCAGAACTGGGGTCCTCCTGATACAACCTGAGAAAATCAAAATAAAGATCCAGGGTAGAATTAACTCATGTGAGGTGCAAACACCTCCAAGCTAGCTTCCTGGAAATACCAAGTGGGGAATCCTGGGGCTAGCTGGATATAGCTGGAGCCTCAGCAGGAACTATAGCAACTTTCACTTTCTGGATTGTTTGTGGAGTTGGGGTCTGAGTTCCAGAAGATTGAGGGAAGCTTGGCTGATTAGCAATGCCAGGCCTTGCTGTGCTGCTGAGAAAGGGCCCTGAGCAAGAAGGAACCATGTTGAGTACAGAGGCAGTGGGGCAGGGAAATTGCTGGCAGCTAGGACTTGCTGAAGTGGAGAGCTCTTAATTTGGGAGTTTTGATCAGAGAGGAGAGCTGAAGTAAAGCTAGAGACACCATTCCCCCACCCCATGATTAGAGATTATTACACTAATACTTCTTCTTAAAAAAGTAAAAATTGAACCTGCAAAAAAGAACCCCACCATAGAAACTCTGGGGACAGGGAAAATGGAGGGTTCATCTTTAGAGGAAGACACTGAAGTAAAAAAAGCTGCTACCCCAAAGAATAATGTGAAATAGCTTCCTCTCCTGAGAGAACTACTACAAAAAAAATTAAAAATGAGGGACATTGAGGAAAAACTAACTAAATAAAAACCATCCAAGAAAAATAAGATTGTTTTAAAAAAAACAACTGGAAAAGGAGATGAGTCTCAAAAACAAAATTTTGAAATTAGTTGGGCAAGGGGAAGCCAATGAATGTATGAGAGATCAAGAAATAAAACAATATAAAGAATGAAAAAAATGGAACATAATATGAAACATAAGAAAAATGAGAGATCTGGAGAACAGGTTAAGAAGAGAAAATACAAGAATAATTGGATTGAAAGTTGTGATGAAGAGAAATGCAAATTAAGACAACTCTGAGATACCACTATACACCTGTCAGATTAGCTAGAATGACAGGGAAAGATAATGGGGAATGTTGGAGGGGATGTGGGAAAACAGGGACACTGATACATTGTTGGTGGAATTGTGAACACATCCAGCCATTCTGGAGAGCAATTTGGAACTATGCTCAAAAAGTTATCAAGCTGTGCATACCCTTTGATCCAACAGTGTTTCTACTGGGCTTATACCCCAAAGAGATACAAAAGAAAGGAAAAGGACCTGTATGTGCCAAAATGTTTGTGGCAGCCCTGTTTGTAGTGGCTAGAAGCTGGAAAATGAATGGATGCCCATCAATTGGAGAATGGTTGAGTAAATTGTGGTATATGAATGTTATGGAATATTATTGTTCTGTAAGGAACAACCAGCAGGATGAATACAGAGAGGACTGGCGAGACTTACATGAACTGATGCTGAGTGAAATGAGCAGAACCAGGAGATCATTATATACCTCAACAATGATACTGTTTGAGGATGTATTCTGATGGAAGTGGACCTCTTCGATAAAGAGAGCCTTAATTGATCAAAGATGGACAGAAGCAGCTACACCCAGAGAAAGAACACTGGAAATGAATATAAACTGCTTGCATTTATGTTTTTCCTCCCGGGTTATTTATACCTTCTGAATCCAATTCTCCCTGTGCAACAAGAGAACTGTTTGGTTCTGCACACATATATTGTATCTAGCATATACTGCAACCCATTCAACATGTAAAGGACTCTTGCCATCTCGGGGAAGGGGTGGAGGGAGGGAGGGGTAAAATTGGAACAGAAATGAATGCAAGGGATAATGCTGTAAAAATTACCCTGGCATGCGTTCTATCAATAAAAAATTATTTAAAAAAAATAAAAAATAAATAAAAAAAAGAAAGTTGTGATGAAAAAAGAACCTTGACATAATAAAGGAAATAATCCAAGAAAATAAGGGGTAGAAATATAAAAAATCCACCTATCACTATCTCAACGAGATCCTTTGTGGAAAACACATAGGCATGCTATTATCAAATTTTGAAATCCCCACATCAAAGAGAAAATTTTTCAAGAAACAAGAAAATACAATTCAAATACACTGGAGCTACAATTAGAATTGTATAGGACTTAGCAGCAGCCACAATGAAAGACCACAGGTCCTAGAATCATATCTACTGACAAAAGAACTTGGCGTGTGACCAAAAAATATCATATGCAGTAAAATTATGTTGAATGAGAAAAAAATGGATATTCAATGAACTTGCAGATTTTCAGTACTATTTATCAACCAAACCATAGCTTAATAGAAAAATTAATATATGAGCCAATATCAAAGATCAATTTCAAGGAACTCAATATGGACAATTTTTTTTTTACATGGGAAATGTATAGCATATGTTTAAGATTGACATCAACAGGGCATCTAAAAAGAAAGATTGAGGTAGAGTTAAGGTAAAAATAGTAATCATGTCATACAGATGAGGTGCAGAAGAAGAATAGACTCAGAAGCAGTGGAGGGCAGAGGAGGGCTTGTAATTCTGAAAACCTATTCACATGGGAATGGGTTAAATAGGCAACACTACACATTTACTATGAAGGAGATATTCTCTAAAATCTATTTAAAAAAATGGCAGGGGAGGGATGAGTGGATGGGAAAGCAAAGGCTATGGGAAGAAAACGAGGGATACATGATGAGGGGGGGTAAGACAAGATAGAAGCAGAATTAAAGCAGTGAGTCATCAGGGATAGGAAAGGTGTGTGTGTGTTTATATATGAGTATGTATATATCTACATACATATCTATATCCTTAACTATAGTTAAGCCTTCTTGGGGGTGATGGGGAAAAAAATTTAAAAGGTACAGAGCAGGGAACAAAAGACCAATTTACAATAAAGAAAAGAAAATATGGACACTCATGAATATAATTTTTCCTACTAATACACACACACACACACTTTCTTGAACTGGTATTGTTATATATTTTGAATTCTCCCTGATGTTCTTCTGGGCACACGACATTGTTCTCCTTTGTTTTGTTTCATTTTATTTTGCATTACTTTTCTGTTTTTTTCCTTTTCTGTTTCTTTAAATAAAATAAATTATATAATAAAAGAAAAATCAGACCAAAAAAGATATGAGGAAAAAAAAGCAAAGAAAAAAAAAGGTGAAAATGTTAAGATCTGATCAACTTTCAGTCTCCATAATTCTCCCTTTGGATGTGAATGGCATTTTTCATCTTAAGTCTATTGGAATCATCACATTGCTGAGAAAAGACATGTCTATCACAGTTGATCATCGCGTAATCTTTTTACTGTGTGCAGTGTTCTCCTGATTCTGCTTACTTCACTCAGCATTTCCAGGCTTTTCTGAAATCAGCCTTCTCCATTTTTAAAATATAACATTCCTGCTTATTTCTAATATTTTTTATTTTTCAAAATATATGCAAAACAATTTTCACCATTCATTCTTGGAAACCTTGTGTTCCATATTTTTCTCCCTCTCTTTCCTCCTCCCCCACCTCCTCTAGATAACAAGTAATCCAGTATAGATTAAATATGTGCAATTCTTCTAAACATATTTTCACATTTAACATGCTGTTGTACAAGAAAAAATCAAATCAAAAAAGGAAAAAAAAGACAAAAAGCCCACTGCTTATTATTTATTAAAGCACAATAGGATTCCATCACAATTATATGCAACTTGTTCAGCCATTCTCAAATTGATTAGCATCCCCTTGATTTCCAATTCTTTGCTACCAAAAAGAGCTTCTATGAATATTTTTAGCATATGTAAGTCCTTTCTCTTTTTGAACTTTTGGAATATAAACCCAGTAGTGATATTACTTGGTCAAAGGGTATGCATGGTTTTATAGCCTTTTGGTCATGGTTCCAAATTGCTCTCCAGAATGGTTGAATCAGAATACAACTTAACTAGTAGTATATTAGTATTTTAATTTTCCCACATCCCCTCTAACATCTGTCACTTCCCTTTTTTATCACATTAATAGATCAGAGTTGTTTTACTTTGCATTTCATCAATAGTGATTTAGAATATTTTTAAAATGTGACTGAATAACCTTGATTGCTTTGTCTGAAAACTGCCTTTTCACATCTGTTAGCTATCAGTTGAGGATCAGTTTTTATTAATATTAATCTGACTCCATTTCCTCTAGGTTTGAGAAATGAAGTCTTTATCAGAAAAACTCATTGTAATCTTTTTTCATAGTAGTGATTACCAATTATGTATTTCCCCCCATTCTATTCCCCTCTTCCCCATTTATCCTATTTTTCCTCTCCTTTTACATTGTCCATTCTCAAAAGTATTTTGCTTCTGACTTTTACTTTCCCCAAACTGACAATTTTCTATTCCTTTCTATTGGCAATGCCTACCTACCCATCCTCCTTTGGCCCTTCCTCTGTCCTTATCCCCTTTTCTTCTTGTTTACCTGTTTTGTAAGAAAGATTTCTACACTTAACTAAATGTGTATATTATTCCCTTTTTGAGCTAATTCATGTGCTCCCCTCCCTGCTTCTCCCATTTTCTTCTCTGCTGTAAAACTCTCTTTCTGGTGTCTCATGGCAAATAATTTATCCTATTCTATCTCTCCCTTTCCCCATCTCTCAATGCATTCTTCTTTTAGGAGATGATCAGTAGATTTTTTCAATTTCTAATTTATCCCCTGGTTCTAGGATATTGGCAGTTTTCTTTGATAATTTCTGGAAAGATTTTGTTTAGGTTACTTTTATTATCACAGATTTTAGGCATTTCAGTAATTTTTAAGTGATCTCTTCTGGATCTATGTTCCAGGTCAATTGTTTTTCTAATGAGATATTTTACATTGTCTTCTATTTTTTTTTCATTCTGTTTTGTTGTTTTTTGTTTCCTCATAAAATCATTAGCTTCCACTTGCTTGATTTTGATTTTTAAGGAATTTTCTTCAGTGAGTGTTTGTGCCTTTTCTATTAGGTCAATTCTGCTTTTTAAAGAGTTTTTGTTGTTCAATTTTTTTTTGTTTGCTTCTTAAGACATGCTTCTCCTCATTGGCTTTTTGTACTTCTTGTAATATTTGGCCTACTCTGAGTTTTTTTTAGATATTTTCTTCAATTTTTTTTGTGTCTCTATTAAAATGTTGATTCATTTTTCATGATTGTCTTCACTCTCATTTCTCTTTCCAATTTTTACTCTACTTTTATTTTAAAAATCCTTTTTGAACTCTTCATTGGTCTGAGAGCAATTCAAATTTTTCTTTGAAGGTTTGGATGCAGGAATTTTGACTTTTTTGTCGTCTTCTCAGTGTGTGTTTTGATCTTTCTTGTTACCATTGTACCTTTCTAGTCAGAATTTTTTCTGTTCTTTGCTCATTTTCCAGTTTATTTCTTATGCTAAAGTGGGTCTCAGCTTCTCAAGTGGAAAAGGAACTAGCCCAAACTTCGGGTTTTTTGTGCAGCTGTTTTCAGAGGTAATTTTGGGGACCTATAAGTTTTTGGCTTTTCCAAGGTGATATGAACAAGGGAGAGGGGTGTTTACTACTCTCTGTATTGTACACTAGTTTATGAGCACCCCTAAGCACTCTTTTTAACCTTTGAGTTGTGAGCAGGGTCCTTGCTTCACTGCTGTTGCAAACTCTGCTGTGCTTGTGCTCCTCCTCAAGCTGTGACTAAGTATCAGGACGGTGACCCAGATCCAAACATAGGAGTCCGGCCCCTGGTGCCAGCAAAGGGACCCCTGTAAATCTTTTAGCCTGTAGTCTGATCCCTTTACCATCTGTGGGCTAAGTCTGGAAACTGTCCCTGCTGCCACTGATTCAGTTGCCTCAAGGTTTGTTTCTGGGCCTGGTTTGCCCTGGTATAGCTGTGCTGGATTGCATTCCTCTCTCACCCTAGTGCAACAGACCTTTCCTGCTGACCTTCTAAGTTGTCTTGGGCTGGAAAAACTGTTTCACTCCATCTTTTTGTGGGTTCTGCCTAGAATTTGATTAGGGTCATTATTTAATGTCATTTGGAAGGTTTTAAGGGTGAGCTGGGAAGATTTTTTGCCTTTACTATGCCATTCTGTCTCCTCCAGAAAACCTTATTAAAGAAGGAAGTAAACAACCATTTATTCAGAACCTGCTATGTGCCAGGCACTATGCTAAGTGCTTTACAAATGTTATTTCAATTGATTCTCACAATTCTAGGAAGTAGGTACTATTGCATCTCTATCTTGCCATTGGAAAACAGAGATTAAGTTACTTATTTAGGATCACATAGCTAGTAAGTGTCTGAGGCTAGATTTGAACTTAGATTTTCCTGACTCAGAACTCAACCCATTGAGCTACCTAACAAGAGCTTTCCAAAAGTACACTGATGATTTTCTCTTTCTTGTAGATTTTCAGGCAGATGCTTGAGAGTCATTTGTTGATTATGTTGATGGGATCCATTTGTGTGTGAGTTGGATCAATTAGCTGTTGATGTCCTTTCCATCTTTGAATTTCTGGATTCTGTCCTCAGACTTTCTACTGAACCAAGCTATTTACTAAGAAATACTGTTCTAAATTTTTTTTCTAATGAATACAAAATGCAAAATATAATAAAACTTATACTGATGTTTTCAAGAGAAACTCTGAATCAGCTTTATAAACAAGCAACTAGTAAGGAATTTTGCACCTGTTATATGAACAATACTGAGCTAAATGCTGTGAAAATGATGTAGTAAATGTTCCTGTTTATATGTTTATTTAAATAAAATTACAATTTTTAAAGGATAAGACAGAAGCATAAGCAAAAAACAAAACAAAACAGTGCAGGGTATTAGGAAAACAAGAACCAAATTTTGTGTTATTAAGCATAAATGCCAAGAGAGTTGAGAGAAGGGCAAATCATTGGTCAGGAATACTTGCAGAAGGCAGGTTCATGAAGTAAATAGAATCTGAACTGTTCCCTAATAAATTGGGAGGATTAGAAGGGGATAGACAGTGAAACTTTAGAAAAAGTATATAATGATCAATCAGACATCTTATCAATGTGACAAGAATTCCCCTTCCTTCCTAAATTGCCATGTGTATTGGAAGGAAGACAGGTTTGCATAGGGACAGAGGAACAAATATAGTGAGTTTCAGTTATCCTAAGGACCATGTCACATTACCATTCATATGATATCTGCCAGCATTTGGTTTCTATTTAAGCTGGCATTCAAGAAACCTCTGCCAGAATTAGGTTATAGAAGTAATAGTTAATATTTATATAGTATTTTAAAGTTTGCTAAGAGCTTAACAGATTTTATCTTATTTGATCTTTAACAACTCTGTGAGGTAAATGTTATCTTTTTTACAGATGATGAAACTGAGGCTGGGAAAAGTTAAATGGCTTGCTTAGGTTCAGAAAGCTAGTAAGTATCTGAGGTGAAAGATTTGAACTTAGATCTTTCTTTACTACAGCTTCAGTACTATTGACAGTAACATCTATTTGCATAAAAAATGACTGAACATGGATTAATTAATTTATATATGTTTTCTAAGGATTAGTATAGCTAAGTCCATGGAGGCTCACTACCAAATTAACCTCTGGGTGATAAATTTTTCTTTCAAAGTGGGGGAAAACCCTTTTAGCTAAAATTTTAAAATATCTTTCCATCTGAGGCATTCACCAAAAAGGCTGTGGGCATGGTAATATAATATGACCTTAAAGCAAAATGATACTCTTGGATTTGTGTAATTACATTTTCATGAAAACCGTATGTAGCCAGTACTAGATTGTGTGGCACCTTTGAGGAACAAATGCTTTTTGAGGTATATTCAGTTTGAATTTAATATTCTTGTCGGTCTACATGAAACAAGTGATGCTATACAGTAAATTTTTTTTTGTTGTTGTTGAGGCAATTGGGTTTAAGTGACTTGCTCAGGTCCCATACAGGTAGGAAGTGTTAAGTGTCTAAGGCCAGATTTGAAATCAGGCCTCCTGACTTCATGGTTTGTGCTCTATTCGCTGCATCACCTAGCTGTCCCTATACAGTAAATTTTGTGCTCAGACTTTTTCAAAATACTTTTCCTTCCTTGTCATAATCTACTCTCACCTGCAGTATATATTCTAAATTGAATATTGTCTATATTATAAAAGTTTTCAACTTTTAAGAATTTTCTCCATTAAAGAGTAGGGCTTTCCCCAAATAGGGTTTTTAGAATGAGTGAAAAAAATTTTTTTGAGTTACTGATTTTAAAAAAGACTCTTATTTGGAAGAGATCTTAAATACTAAATATGCTATTGGTACAATTATGACCTAATCCAACTATTCTGGAGAACAATTTGGAACTTTGGTCAAAGGGCTATAAAACTCTGCATATCCTTTGATTCAGCAATATTACTAGAGGATCATAGTCCCCCAAGGGAAACATGAAGGGGGGAGGAAGGACCTTTTTGTTAGTGTATAACAGTAGAAATAGGAATAACCCCCTAGCAATTAAGTGATTTAATACCATTCTACTCTTAAGTAAAAGGAAAATCTTTAATTAACCATAACATTTTGTCTTTTGAATGAAATACATGTAGAAATCAACAGGAAATTTTAAAAAAGACTTAAATACTGATACATTTCCAAGAATTTTTTCCCTCCTTCCCTTTCTTTCTCTTTCCCTCTCTCCCTCTTTCCCAGAAAATGCCTCTTTTAGAAGGTAGGATCTGAGCTGAGTCTAGAACCTTAGCAGAGGAGAGGAGGGTCCTGAGGCAAAGCCAGTGGGAAAAAAATGGATTCTGGAAATAGAACAGAAAGATTGTCACCAGATTATAGAGGGGATGGAAATGACAGGAGTCAGAAAAGATAGGAAGGGACTAAGTTATAAAGGGCTTCAGAAACCAGATAGGATTTTATATTTGATCTTGGAGGAATAAGATGATGAATATGAGAAAAGTTGTGAGACTACACAGCAACAGAATCATTTTGTGACTGCATGAAGAATCAAGGGAGAAATCAGACTGTATAGAACCAAGTCAAACATTTATTAAGTCCCTACAATGTGCCAGGCACTGTATTAAGCACTAGGGATACAAAGACAAAAAATAGTACCTGTCCTCAAAAGCTCAAAATCTAAGGCAATAACATATAACTATGTATAAACAAGAGGTGTGCAGACTAAATGGGGAGGGGTCCGCATTAGAGAGAATGAATTGAGAGAGAGAGTGAGTATGTGTGACACATCTCTACAGCTTCCTACAATATATTCAATTACCTTTTATATCTGAATAAATATATATTTTATATCTGAATTAATTCAACTAAATTTATAAGAGTAAGGAATAATTTAAGGAAGTACTTTTTGACAATTAAAGCTGCTCAGATATTAAACTGGGCTGCTTTAGGGGCTCTGGAAACTAAAGCTGTAAAGGCAAGAGACAAGCTGGATAAATAGATCTTACAATTATCTGCATAGAGATAATTGAATATATTGTAGGAAGCTGAGGAGATTACCAGACAAAATCTTGTAGTGGAAGAAGAGAAGAGAAAAAAATTTACAGTCTACTGATTTAGAGCAACTTCTCACCCAATCTAGATGTACCTTCCATGGTATCTTTGGCACATGGATAAATGTTCTCTACTTAAATACTTTTAGTAATGTAGAGAGTTTAGGACCCTCCAAAGCAACCCAGTTTTAAATCTGAGCAGCTTTAATTGTCGGAAAGTACGTCCTTAAATTATTCTTTACTCTTATAAATTTAGTTGAATTAATTCCTCAATAAATGACTGCTGCCTATAAACAGCTATGCTAAGTGCTGGAGTTTGAAAGAAAAAAAAATACCTGCCTTCAGAGAGATTAATGCTGGCTGAGAGGAGAAGGAAACAGCATGTACATAGAGGCTGGACCGGTCATTTCAATGGTGGAGGATGCTCCCTGTGGGAAATGTCCCTTGACCAGAACAGGGTGGCACCTTCTTTTCAATTTATAGCTTGGAGAGTTTTGTTTTGTTTTGAAAGACTAAGTGACTTGCTCAGGGTCACACCCTTAATATGTATGGTTGCAAATTTTCTTGGTTCCAAAACTAGCTCTTTATGATACCAGATTGCTTCTCATAAATTCAAAAAAGGGGAAAAAGCAATTTCAAGAAATTAAAAGTGTAACAATTGAAGGAATTAGGAGAGGTCTTTTATATGAGGCAGTATCTTAAAGGAAATTCAGGATTCCAAGAAGTACTAGTGAGGACAGAGAAGTGATTTGAAGAAGTGGAAGGGGAAGGAGAGATGCTAGTGGAATCAAAGAATAGAGTAGCAGGAGGAAGTACAACAGAGCTCTTCCCTCAAACTCCTTCAAATATTTCTAGACAGTTTATCAGTCCAAATGCCAATGGGGAAATCCAAGAAAAAAAAATCAGCTACTTATTCAGTTCAGATTAGCAGGGGGGCCGCATAGGTTTGTAGATACTGTTCTGATTAGGAATGTTCCATGAAGAGTATTCTGATGCCCTGGGGCTGTGCCCAAGAGCAAAATGAAGTCCCAGAACCATACCAGAGTAATGAGATCTAATACAGTACAATTAGTACTAATTGGCATCTGATGCTTACTACCCAAGTCTGGGTCATAGGTCCAGCATATCCTAAGGAAAGGACTTAGGCCCAGAGCTGAGGAGCAGTTGCAGGTTCTAGCCAGTGAACTGAGCAAGGAGCAAGCAACAGTTTTGGGTCTTGAAATCTAGGATCAGAGTGGGTTCTTAGTTCCATCTTACATCTTTTTTTTTTTTAATTTTTTTATTTAATGATTACTTTATAATGACAACATTATTCCTTGCACTCGTTTCTTTTCCGAATTTTTTTCCTCCTCCCTCCCTCCACCCCCTCCCCTAGATGGCAAGCAGTCCTTTATATGTTGGATATGTTGCAGTATATCCTAGATACAATATATGTTTGCAGAACCGAACAGTTCTCTTGTTGCATAGGGAGAATTGGATTCAGAAGGTATAAATAACCCGGGAAGAAAAACTAAAATGCAGATAGTTCACATTCGTTTCCCAGTGTTCGTTCTTTGGGTGTAGCTGCTTTTGTCCGTCATTTATCAATTGAAACTTTGTTAGGTCTCTTTGTCGAAGAAATCCACTTCCATCAAAATATGTCCTCATACAATATCGTTGTCGAAGTGTATAATGATCTCCTGGTTCTGCTCATTTCACTTAGCATCAGTTCATGTAAGTCTCGCCAGTCCTCTCTGTATTCATCCTGCTGGTCATTTCTTACAGAACAATAATATTCCATAACATTCATATACCACAATTTACCCAGCCATTCTCCAATTGATGGGCATCCATTCATTTTCCAGTTTCTAGCCACTACAAATAGGGCTGCTACAAACATTTTGGCACATACAGGTCCCTTTCCCTTCTTTAGTATCTCTTTGGGATATAAGCCCAATAGAAACACTGCTGGATCAAAGGGTATGCACAATTTGATAATTTTTTGGGCATAATTCCAGATTGCTCTCCAGAATGGTTGGATTCGTTCACAACTCCACCAACAATGCATTAGTGTCCCAGTTTTCCTGCATCCCCTCCAACATTCATCTCCATCTTACATCTCAATCTGAAGCCTACAGAAATGTAAATGAAACAGGAATCCCAGACGAAAGTGAAGTCTACAATTCTTTCAAACCCAAGTCAGGAACTTGTAGACCTCAGACACAAACTTTTCCCTGGATCAGACTACCTTGACAGCACTAAAAGTTTGCAAGTTTTTAGCCTAATCTGTCCTTGAGAACTTGGAATAAAACAACACTGAATAATTCCAGAAAGTAGCAATATCAACATCTGAGTCTCCCTTCAGAAATGAGTAGACTGACCCTACTATAAGAGTCCAAAGTCAGACAGTAAGTTGGATGAATAGGTGGAATATCTTATAGTTAGTTCTACATATCAGTCTTAGTTTTTCTTCTTTTAACTTTGTAAAAAAAAAAATTTAGTCTCTTTTTGAAGTCACTCTTTGTGCTAGTTTTAGTGTTTTGCTTTTTTTCCTGTTTCAAAATGAATAGCCTTGCTTTATTCAGTTATTTCTGATTTCATGGTTTCTAGACTCTTCACTATCTTTCTTACTGATAAAAGTGTGTCAAGGATCATCTACTATGACTTCATGAAATTTATATCAGGAATGCAAATTTGATTCAATATTAGGAAAATGACAAACGCAATTGAACATCTCAATAACAAAGCCAATAGAAATCTTATTATCTCAATAGAAGCAGAAAAGCTTTTGACAAATACAGCGCCTATTTCTTTAAAAACACTAGAAATACAGGAATAAATGGAATTTTCTTTAAAATGTTAGGTACTTTTTATCTAAAACTATCAACAAGCATTATATGTAATGAGATTAAGTTAGAAGCCTTCAGAATAAGATCAGAGTAAAACAAGGATACCCATTATCACCACTATTATCAGAATTGTACTAGAAATGTTAGCTTTTCACATAAAGTCACATAAAAACAATTGGAAAAATATCAATTGCTCATGAGTAGACCAAACCAATGTAATAAAAATGACAGCTATACCCAAGTTAATTTACTGATTTAGTGCCATACCAATCAAACTACTTGAAAAATTATTTCATAGAGCTAGAAAAGTTACCTGGAAGAATAAAAGGTCAAAAGGTCAAGAGTATCAAGGAAATTAATGACTACAAATGTGAAAAAAGGTAGCTTATTTGTACCATATAGCAAACCATTGTATAGCCGTCATCAAAACAATCTGGTATTGACTAAGAAATAGAATAGTAGATAAGGTGAATACATTAGCTACACAATACACTGTAGTAAATGATCATCGTAATCTTATGTTTAAAAAACCCAAAGATCCAAGCTTTTGGAAGAACTCACTATTTGACAAAAACTGCTAGGAAAACTGGAAAACAGTATGGTGGAAACTAGGTATAGACCAACATCTTACATCATATAACAAGATAAGGTGAAAATGGATACATGATTTAAACAAAGAGTGATATCATAAACAACTTAGGAGAGCAAGGAATAGTTTACCAATCAGATTTATGGTGAAGAGACGTTAGGACCAAATAAGAGATAGAGAGCATTATAAAATGTACAATGGATAATTTTCATACTTAAAAGCTATTTCTCAATTGATAAATAGTCAAAGAATTTAACAGGCAGTTTTCAGATGAAGAAATCAAAGATATCTCTAAATCACATAAAACATCCAACTAGTCCTGGTTATTTTAATTCAATTTTATATATTTATTAAGTTGATGCTGTATAAAAGCCACCATGCTATGTTTTTAAAAACCCAGAACTGACTAGGTTGTAACTCTTATCTTCAAGTACTTTACAATTTAGTAATTGATTATTATCACTGTTGATTAGAGAAATACTAATTAAAATAAGTCTGAAGTACCATCTCATACCTATCAGATTGACTACTGTGACAAAAAAGGAAAATGATAAATGTTGAAATAAAAGTGTGGAAAAACTGGGACACAAATCGTTGTTGATGGAGTTGTGACCTGACCTGATCAATCTGGAGAATAATTTGGAACTATGCACGAAAGGCTCTAAAACTAAACATTCCCTTTGATCCAGTGATACTACTTCTACGTCTGAATCTCAAAGAGATTTTTTTTTTAAGGTAAAAGAATCTCTGGTGGCAAAGAATTAGGAATTGAGGGGATGCTCATCAATTGGGGAATGGCTGAACAAATTGTGGCTGTAATGGGAATACTATTGTGCTCTAAGAAATGATGAGCAGAATGAGGAGAACATTGGACACAAAAATAGCAATATTCTATGATGATCATACATCATGATCTTAGCTATTCTCAGCAATATAATAATCTAAGATAATTCCAAAGGACTCATGATGAAAAATGCTATCTACTTCCAGAGGAAGAACTAATAAGAGTCTGAATGCAAATTAAAATGTACTATTTTTCAAGTTTTTTTTTTTTTTGGTCTGTGTCTTCTTTCACATGACTAATATGAAAATACATTTTGCATGATTGCACATGTATATCTATATCAAAAGTTTGTGTATGTGTGTGTGTATCTTCCTATTTCAGAGATGGAGAAAAGGAAGGACAAAAGAAGGGAGAGAATTTGGAATGCAAAAATTTTTAAAAATAAAAAAAATTTTTACACATATTTGGGAAAACTGAAATATTCAAAAAAGCGAAAAATAACAAAGTGTTTCATTTAATGGAGGAAAAATGTGTAAATGACCTTTAAAATCACCTAGAATTAAACACAAGGCTCTCGTTATGGTTTGGAAGTATTGGTGAAAATGTTAATTCCCCATATTTTATCTAAGACTTAAATATATTCCATACACTTTTTTTTTTTTTTTTTTAGTGAGCTCATCTACCCTAATGGGATTCATTTCCTTCCATACCAAAGCGACATACATATCTCTATTTTTCCTTAGCTTAAGTCTAGACCCACATTTATAACTGCCTACTGAATATTACAACTTATATGTCACTATATTGCAAAAGTTTTCTTTTGATGTCACTCTTGTTTTCCCATTTGGGAATATTTAAGTTCTTTCTCTCTTTCTCCCTCTCCCATATTTAATTAGTCATCAAGATGTGATTGTCTAAATTCATAGTTTCTCTTTTCTTCATTCACATTGTCATTACTCTAGTATAAGCCCAATTTTATCATAATGTACTTCACCCTCTTTCCCTTAATGTATTCTTTTTTCCTCTTAATGTACTCTTGCTTTGGTCTTCTTTCATCTCTCTGCCTCTAGTCTCTGTATATTTCTAATTATATCCTTCCTTTTCTCAAAACCCTCTGGTATCTTTCCATTGCCCATTGCCTAAGATATAATGTCCAAACTTCTTAGGTTAACATTTAGAATCCTGAATAATCTGGTACCAATTTATTCTATAGTCTTATACTATTCTTCTTCCCATGCCCTAAACTCTACTACTATACCTTTGCTTAAATACCACATAAATATGCATGTATATGTGTATCTGGATTACCCTTCCTCCTATATGTTCACTATTCAAAATTCTGCCCAACTTTAAGGTCCACCTAAATGCTACTTCATCCATCTATTTTACCTTTGCTATTGAATTAGAAGTGATCTCTCTATCTTATAAACTCTCCTAGTAATATGTACATCTTACATATGTTTCTGCTGTCTTTAGTCACATATTTATTTTGTTATATATAACATTACCTACTAAACTTCTTGAAGATAGGAGCTATTCAGTTTTGGATTTTAAATGCAGCATGGTAGTTTGTATAGAGCATCATCTTAAATGTGTAAAATTTAATTAAAATAACCAGAACTAGTTGGATAGAATCAGAACATTCTTTCCCTTCAGATAATACTAAGGTCTTTGACTTTCCTTTTTCTAGAATTCCATCAGAGCAAAACCTCCATTTGTTTTAGTTTTTTTTTAAAAATAAATCCTATATTTACAATATTATATTAGTTATATTGTTTTTTTCCAGGATCTTAGGAAAGATCCTTAAATAGATTTTATTCCATATGAATAGCAACTTAGCTAAGTATTAAGAAGCTTCTTTCTGGAAATATAGTATTATTCATTCTGAACTGGAAGAGACCCTAAAGGTCATCTTGTACAGTTCCTTGAATTTATAAACAAGAAGTATGAGGCTCAAATGTTCAAACTCACAAAGGTTGAATATGGCAGAACCAAGATTCAAACTCAGGTTCTTTGACTCCAAATCAAACACTTTGGTAATAAATTACATCTTATTCTCTCCCATGTACTTTGCAATCCAACAACGCTGACTTTCTCTTTGTTCCTTAAAGAAGACATTCTTCTGGCTATTTCTCATACCTGGAATATTCTCCTTCCTTATTTCCATTTCCCACCTTCACTGGCTTGCTTCACATCTCAGTCTTTGATACAATCACCAGTGGAGTGAAACAGGACTCCAGGCTTTCTTCCATGCTTTTTAACATAAAGTTTTTGGTGATGTTATTAGATTCCTTCAAAAAGTATGAAAATGGCTTCAAGGACAGCTGCTGTACTCATGGTAAATAGTTTAACTAGAAAAGGCTACACACCAAGATTTAAGGGGAGAGAGTTGTGTGACTTTTTGTTCTTAAATGATTGTGCACTCAGTGCAGCTTCTGAGGCTGTGTTACTTTGGGCTTAACAACACCAAGAAAACAGAAGTTCTCCCAGTCAGCATCATCCCATACGTGGAACCATCAGTTACAGAGAATGGAGAAGGTTTGAATGCTGTGAATCAGCTCACTTAACTCCGCAGTACACCTTCCAAAATGGACACACAGGTGATGCACACAATGCCATAACTAGCTCAGGGTAGGAAAGCTCGAAGGAAGGTGTGGGAGAGAAGAGGTATCAGTCTGATTACCAAACTGTACAGAGGCAATGGGTTGTTGTATGCTATGAGATCTGGACAGTTTTCCAATGCCATGCCAGGAAATGAAATTACTCCCATCTGAATTGCCTCAGGAAGGCTCAGAAGACTGCCTGGCAAGATCAGTTACCAGACACTGGGGTCCTTTCTTGAGCTGAACTGCTAAATATTCCAACTGTACCTCAGAGAGTACAGCTCCCATGGGCTGACCGTGTTGTTTGCATACCAAAACAAGCATTTGCCTGAAAGTCTATTTTTACAGCGAACTCACAAGGAGGGCACTCACATCGAGGTCAAAAGAAAGATACAAAGACATTCTCAAGCTCTCTCTGAAGAATGTTGGAATCAACTGGGAGATCTGGGAGACACTAGCCCAGAACCCCTAGTCCACTTGTATCATAAGGGGTGTATACTCTGGGAGCAAGCAGAAAAAGAAACATGAAATGCACAAATTTAGAGACAGTCCCTCTCCAGATGCTCACATGAACTATTTGTGCCTCATCTGTGGCAGAGCCTTCTGAGTTCTTGTTGGTATGATAGCCACAATTATACCTTGACCCTAATGCAGTGATGTCATTTTGGTCCTCTTCAAGTATGAAGGAACAACCAATCAAATCTCAGCTAAAATTTCAGCTTCTACAACTTTCCTATTCCTTAATCTTAATGCTTTTCCTCTGAGATTATCTTCAATTTATGCTGTATATATCTTGCTTGTATAATATTGAGGTTTTCCCTCCTGTTAGTCTGTGAACTTCCTGAAAGCATTTTTTTTTTTGGCCTTTCTTTGCATCTCTAGTGTTTAGCACATTATAGGGACATGATACATGTTTCTTGACTGAATTCTTTGGTTGTATTGATTGATTAAACTATTTGCATTGTTTTTATTTTAGAGTAAGATTTTTCATATTTACATCAATTCTAATTATGTAACTTATTTGGGTCCTATGTATTTTATGTAGCAAATAAAACATTAAAACTGAATTTATTGACCAGAAATCTTTGACTTGTGCATTTTATTTGACATTCTATGAAACTCAGACAAAGAAACTGATAGGAATTACACTTTTTGTACCCAGTGACAGAAATCACATAGGAGGTTATAGAATTTAGTGAAGTTAACTATAAGGAAAATGAGAGTGGATGAAACATATATTATTTATCATATCTCTTTGCTTTTAAGTAGGATTACACAGAAATTATCTCATACAGATAAAAGTTGTCCTATTTTTAAGTCTTTTAGGGAAAGATTCTGCAGATCTGCATAGTAACTACACCAAGTGTTTAAATTTTTTTTTTACTTCCATCTTTCATATACTACATTGCTGTTTGTGTTTTTCCCTTTTTAGTATTTCAGTGTGATTAGAGAGAGATTTGACTTAAATAAAATTTACTTAAATTATGACAAAATCACTGGTTGTGAAGACTTAATTTAGTTCTTTGTCTTCCCCTCAAAATACATTCATTTGATATAACTATAATGTTGAGAGAGAGAGATGTGTGTTAAAAAGTGCATATTATATGCTTTGAAATAATGTTATCTTTATTCTTTTCTAATTAAATTTTAATCTAATCAATACTATTGATTGAAAATGCTATGATAATTTATATCAAAGCTGGGAAACAACTATTGGAATATTCAATAAGTTGAGCATGGGAGGTAGGTAATTTGGAAAGAACATAGGACTTGGTTCCAGTAGATCTCAGAGGCTTCACTGGTTGACTATGAATAAGTCGCTAAGCCTCTGAGCCTTAATTTCTTCATCTGTAAAATGGGGATAATATTTCATTATCTACTTTAAAAGGCTGTTTTAAGGAAAATACTTAATATATATACATGTACATATATATATATGAATTACTATTGTTATGAATATTTTGGAAATTTTTTTTGCAAGTTTTGTTAGAACAATATTTTCTTTGTTAGCTAATGGCTACATACAGTGCTGGAATAGGAATCAGTAAATCCTGAATTGAAATCCTGCCTCAGACATTACCCTGTGTGATGCTGGGCAATTAATTTTACTTCTCTCAGCCTCAGTTCCTTCTTCTATAAAATGGAGATAATACTTGCATTTACCTTACAAGTTTGTAGTGAGCATCAAATGAGATAAAGTGAAAACTGTAAAGCAGTATGTAATTGTTACCTCTTATTGTTATTCATCACCAAAAAAGGGAGAAATGGTAAAAGAAAATGCATATATATTTCATAAATTATTCTCCTGCAAACATATGTAATTAATTTTGTGAAACAAGTTTGTGTTTATTAAACTTTTAATTCAAATTTTCATTGTGACATGGAAGTGATTATGGAGGTTCAAATACAAATACAAAAATAGCACAAATTTTAGATATTGCTATCCAAGCATAGACTAACTGAATATGGACATACAAACTTTATTAGAAAATTAACTATTAAATGATGAATTTTTTGACCATGTCAATTTATGAAACATATGAAAGAAACTTTCAAATGACTCTCAGTCTTGTATGTCTATTTGTAGTAATCAAACTTTTCTTGAAGCCATTAAGTCTGGAATGGCAGAAAGCCAGGCAAAACATGTTTAGTCACATAGATTTTAGGCAGTTTATAAACATTATTTTAGTTTTTAAATTCTGTAAATGAGAGATATTTTTCCAGTGACTAAAAAGTTGATACATGATGTACTTTTGTTTTTTTTAAATCGAGGCTAGGAGAGTATTATAAAATATTCACAAAATTTAAGAATAGTCAATTTCAAATGTTAGTAAACCTTTGTCATCCATTCAACTTAGGATCATTAGAAGTAAGAAAGCATCTTTGCAATACAAAATGTTATTTTGAAACATGAATAGGCTCTTCCTTTCTTTTTCCTATTCCAAAGCACTGTTTATTATGATAACTTTAAGTGCTTTGATGAGATGTTAATCTAGAATGATCCTAAAATACCAGATCTTTCTCCTTCAAATCCAGTGTCATTCTAGTAGCAAAACTCAAGTTGTGGACCAAGTATATAGGATACTTTTTCAGTATTTCAGTAGAGCTGTGATTTCACCAATGTTGGCACATTTCTTCCAGCCCCATTCATGTATTAAAATCCTTTCAGATTCTTTTCCATAGCCTCCAATAAATCCCCTACAGGAGATCAGGTCAATGTATTTGTTTCTCTAGATCTAGATCTTCTAACATTACATTTTAACATTATAGCATTCAGGCTGTCCATTTGTTGCTATCCCTAATTTTCTCTACATGACAAGCCTACCTCTTATAATCATATTCTTTTTTTTTTTTTAATTTTTTTTTATTTAATAATTACATTATATTGACACTTGTTTCTGTTCCGATTTTTTTCCCCCTCCCTCCCTCCACCCCCTCCCCTAGATGGCAAGCAGTCCTTTATATGTTGGATATGTTGCAGTATATCCTAGATACAATATATGTTTGCAGAACCGAACAGTTCTCTTGTTGCGTAGGGAGAATTGGATTCAGAAGGTATAAATAATCCGGGAAGAAAAACAAAAATGCAGATAGTTTACATTCGTTTCCCAGTGTTCTTTCTTTGGGTGTAGCTGCTTTTGTCCGTCATTTATCAATTGAAACTCAGGTCTCTTTGTCAAAGAAATCCACTTCCATCAAAATATGTCCTCATACAATATCGTTGTCGAAGTGTATGATGATCTCCTGGTTCTGCTCATTTCACTTAGCATCAGTTCATGTAAGTCTCGCCAGACCTCTCTGTATTCATCCTGCTGGTCATTTCTTACAGAACAATAATATTCCATAACATTCATATACCACAATTTACCCAGCCATTCTCCAATTGATGGGCATCCATTCATTTTCCAGTTTCTAGCCACTACAACAGGGCTGCTACAAACATTTTGGCACATACAGGTCCCTTTCCCTTCTTTAGTATTTCTTTGGGATATAAGCCCAATAGAAACACTGCTGGATCAAAGGGTATGCACAATTTGATAATTTTTTGGGCATAATTCCAGATTGCTCTCCAGAATGGTTGGATTCGTTCACAACTCCACCAACAATGCATTAGTGTCCCAGTTTTCCCGCATCCCCTCCAACATTCATCATTATTTTTTCCTGTCATCTTAGCCAATCTGACAGGTGTGTAGTGGTATCTCAGAGTTGTCTTAATTTGCATTTCTCTGATCAATAATGATTTGGAACACTCTTTCATATGAGTGGTAATAGTTTCAATCTCATCCTCTGAAAATTGTCTGTTCATATCCTTTGACCATTTATCAATTGGAGAATGGCTTGATTTCTTATAAATTTGAGTCAGTTCTCTATATATTTTGGAAATGAGGCCTTTATCAGAACCTTTAACTGTAAAAATGTTTTCCCAGTTTGTTGCTTCCCTTCTAATCTTGTTTGCATTAGTTTTATTTGTACAAAAGCTTTTTAATTTGATGTAATCGAAATTTTCTATTCTGTGATCAGTAATGGTCTCTAGTTCATCTTTGGTCACAAATTTCTTTCTCCTCCACAAGTCTGAGAGATAAACTATTCTATGTTCCTCTAATTTATTTATAGTCTCGTTCTTTATGCCTAGGTCATAGACCCATTTTGATCTTATCTTGGTATATGGTGTTAAGTGTGGGTCCATGCCTAATTTCTGCCATACTAATTTCCAATTATCCCAGCAGTTTTTATCAAATAATGAATTCTTTTCCCAGAAGTTAGGGGCTTTGGGTTTGTCAAACACTAGATTGCTATAATTGACTATTCTGTCTTGTGAGCCTAGCCTTTTCCACTGATCCACTAATCTATTTCTTAGCCAATACCAAATGGTTTTGGTGATTGCTGCTTTATAATATAATTTTAGATCAGGTACAGCTAGGCCACCTTCATTTGATTTTTTTTTCATTAATTCCCTTGAGATTCTCGACTTTTTATTGTTCCATATGAATTTTGTTGTTATTTTTTCTAGATCAATAAAATATTTTCTTGGAAGTCTGATTGGTATAGCACTAAATAAATAGATTAGTTTAGGGAGTATTGTCATCTTTATTATGTTCGCTCGGCCGATCCAAGAACACTTAATATTTTTCCAATTATTTAAGTCTGACTTTATTTGTGTGGAGACTTTTTTATAATTTTGCTCATATAGTTCCTGACTTTCCTTTGGTAGATAGATTCCCAAATATTTTATGGTATCAACAGTTATTCTGAATGGAATTTCTCTTTGTATCTCTTGCTGTTGGGTTTTGTTGGTGATGTATAAAAATGCTGAGGATTTATGGGGATTTATTTTGTAGCCAGCTACTTTGCTAAAATTATGAATTATTTCCAATAGCTTTTTGGTAGAATCTCTGGGGTTCTCTAGGTATACCATCATATCATCTGCATAATCATATTCTTAAAGAACCTTTTGAATATGTTATTAGTAATATTTAGCAATCTACTTATACCTACCAGAAATCTCTCAGTTGACATTTGAATTACCTGATATTTGATTCTTAGGCAATTATGGCATTTCATTTTTTACAGCCATATAGCATACTGGAAGAAAATTAGTGTCAAACACAGGTTTTTATTTTCAGGGAGCTACTTGTTATCGTCAGAATCATTGCACAATTTCCTATACAATATTCCTACATGAGCCTGTTCTCTTTTTCTAATTCTGGGCCTAGCTCATTGTTCTTTTGCAGTGTGTATCCAAAATATAGGTACTAAGGGACATGGTAAGTGATCTATTCCTCAGATCCATCTCTCATTGTGTTACTGCTCTCCTTTGTTAGAATGAGTTATATTTATTATAGATTTATTTAATCAGAATAACTCCCCCCCCTTCCCAGAATTCTACTTTTTCCTTGTATCTGCTATATTTCTCTGAGATCTTATTTTATGACCTTGACGTAAGGGAATCGGCCCCTATATGAACAAATCTCTGGATACTGTAATACAGTATTTTACTTTTAACATAGAATCAATAATTGAAATAAATGATACAAAACAGAACATCTTGTGATCTCATAGCTCCTCTACATTCAGATTTCTTTTAAGCAGTATATAGAATTTACTTTATATGCTGAACTCAAGAGTTGCCAGAAAAAAGCAAAAAAAAAACCAAACAAACAAACAAAAAAAAAACCTTTCATTTTGTTGAGCATCCCAATAGCCACTCTTTTCTTGAGTAAGTAAAAGTAGGAAAGATAGCACAGCTGTCAATTTATATTTAGCTCCCAGCATCTAGAAATGTCAAGTATTAGATGAAGGACTCATGAATCCATTCCAGGTTTCAGCACCTCTTTACTTCACGGGGCATAAACTCAGATATAGAAATCCTAAAGGCAGTGCTTTTTTATTCAATGTCCTGTCACTGGTAGGGACCTCTGATTGATTTTCTTCATTGCTAGCTCATAAGTCATGGAACAGGAAGAATGAATTCCATTTCAAACCCTACCAAGGAGAATCTGCTGCTGACATTCTGCCCTTTCCTCTTTGAACTTGAGTTCAGGTCTTTGGTCTCTTAGGAGTATGTCACATCCCTTTTCACTCCCTTTCATTCCTTCTGTTCTCCTTGGATTTTAGGCTTTGTGGGTAGGATAACAATGAGGCAATGATAGAAAGTATTTAACCCCTAGTTACAGATCTAGCTGCATATCATTGTTTTTCTTGTGTAGAGATGGTACTGCAATTGGTGATGCTAAATATAATAAACAGAGCAAACTTTGATTGCCAGTAGTATTAATTTGAAAATTATTTTTAGTTTTCTAGAATCTGATTATTTTTAATCCTGGAACTGGACATTTGAGGTTTATTTCAGAGGTATGAACCATGCTTTGAAAAGTTTCTAATGGGAATTTTTTGAAAGGTTCACTAATTGCTTCTGAGTTTCAAAAAATAATTGTGGTTATGAGGTTGCCCCAAATAGGGTACATGGTATATTGTAGAGTATCAAAAAAGATGGCAAGTATGCATCATAAAGTCAAAAAATGTATATTTGAGTATCTACTATATACATGTAGGTGTGTAAGATGATAAAAAATATGATGACAAAAGATATAGACCCTGTCTTTAAGGAATTTGGATTTTATTACATCCTCTATAATGTGAGCACAAAATATATATAAAGAAATAACTACAAGATAGAGTATGATAGGGACAAGAGAAATCAAAGTACTCAAAAATTTTGAAGAAAGCATGATTCAGTCATTAAAAGATACCAAAAAAACAGAAAAGCTGATCAGATTAGGTGCAAAACAATTGAAAAAGCAATAGATAAGTAGAACAGATTGGGTATATGACATGCAGAAGGAAACAAATATAGTAGTATAGTGTACAGTAAACCTAAAGACGCTAGTTACTGGGGAAAGAACTCACTATCTGACAAAAATTGCAGGGAAAATTGGGCAGCAGTCTCACAGAAATAAGATTTAGCTCACATAACACTATATATCAAGATTCAAATGGATAAAACTAAGAAGTATTTTCCAGTAGATAAATGGTCAAAAGATATGAACAGGCAGTCTTCAAAGGAAGAAATCCAGGTTATCAAAAACTATTTGAAAAAATGCTCTAAATCAACAATTAAAGAAATTCAAATTAAAGTAACTTTGAGGTTCTTTCTCATATCCAACAGACTGACAAAGATGACAAAAGAAGAAAATAATATATAGAAGTTTGTGAAGCAATTTGGAACAACCTCCAAACTTACTAAATTGTGTAACACCTATTCCAGAGAAATAAAAGAAGAAAAGGCTTATGCATATAAGCATCTCTTTTCATATTATCTCCCAAGTGGAAACTAAGGAGGTTTCTTGTTGGTGAGTGGCTTAACATTATTTTAAAGGAATGTGGCAGAATATTATGCTGTTAAAATGGAAAAAATGCAGTTTCAGAGGAAATTTGTAAGACTTTTATAAACTAATGCAGAGCAACTAGAACAGAAGAGTAATTTATAGATGACAGCACAATTATAAAGAAAAACAGTTTTGAATGACTTTAGAACTCTGATCAATTCAATGATAAAGCATGAGTCCTTCAGAAAATATAATCTGGAACATGCCATTCACTTCCTGACAAAGGAATGATGAACTTAAGATAGAGAAAGAAACATATATTTTGGGACATGCCCAAATTGCAGGAATTTAATTTGCTGAATTAAAATGTTTATTATGATAATTTTCCTTTTGGTTGTTTAATGAGGGGGACAGATGTAGGAGGAATAGTTTGTAAATGCATGTAAATTAATTTTTTTTAAAAAGGACTCAAATAATTGAGAAAATCATAATCACAGAGGATATGGCTACTGCCTGAAGAAAAATAAGGGTTATGAAAGGCATAAATGAAGAGGAAGTGCATTGAAAGCATGGGGGACAACTGGTTTTGGTGTAGTCAATTAAATGTTTCTTTACGAGTGATTTATATTTTTTTATCTGTTCCTGTGACTTTATTGGTATAGGGAACCCATATTGAGAAAAAAACCTACCAAAGCAGATTGGCAACTGCTAGGTAGCTTAGTGTCTTAGAGCATTTGCTACAGGCATTAAGAGCTTACATAATTTGCTTAGGATCATATCGTTGTTTATCCTTCAATTTGACAAAGGCTGAATCAAAACTTGAACTTAGGTCTTCCTGACAACCAATTCTAGAGTTCTTTTTGCTAGACAATTTAGCTGTTTCACTCTATAGTGGAATGAACTCAAATAGAAGATGAAAAACCTGGTGCTCCAAAAGATACAAAAATCTAACACTCCTATGGGGTAAATACTAAGAAAACCAAATGATAATAATGAAGTGCACCTATATGTAACCTTAAGGTATTATTATTATTATTATTATTACAACAACCCTATATATTATATGTATAAAATGGAATGGACTTCAAAAATATGTTTCATGACAATAGTAAAATTTCAGATAACAAAGCTCTAAATGATAAAATTCCAAATCCCTTAATATATAAAAAGGCCTAATCCTGCATTAGACTAGAGATCAGTAAAACATTATGTTACCTTTGTAAAATGCATCCAGCTGAGGTTAATTACTTTTACCTAACAGACTATTTGGTATCTCTTAAAATGGACAATTTTACTTGCAAGAAAGCATATATTTTAGTTGTCCCCCTCTAACCAATCCCATAAAATACTTAATTGCATTTCAATAGACAAAAAGTTTTCTTCAAAGAACCTTTATGCATTTCAATAGACAAAAAGTTTTCTTCAAAGAACCTTTATGCATTTATCTATGAAGGATTCTTCCAACCTATTTGAGTTTGCTTACATTGAAATTTCAAGTCTTCAATCTGCATTTTAACCTCATTCTAGAAGTTTTATAATCTAATATTTGATTCTTCACAAGAGAACAACATTCAATCTCATTTTGAAGTCTTTAGCCAGTATTTATCAGAAGTAGCACTTGGATCCAGATCTCAACGTATGTTTTTCTAGCCACTTTGTCAATTGTCTCTTTACCAGTGATAAGTTTGTGAAAATTACCTCTCCACCTGAAGCTTATCATAACCCTTATTTATTCTAGGTGCAGAGAAGATTTCTTCTTTTAAAGTCTTTAAAGAGTTCACTGGCTTATTTAATCTTTAAAAAGAGACAATCTGTACTTTTAGTATTGTACTTCATATTTATGAAGTTGATTTCTGGAAGGGTCTACAAAATTTTCAAAAGAAAAACATGTTATTTCAGTTTTAAAGACAAACATGCTAAGGTATAGAAAAGTCAAAATTTTATTTTCCTAAATGTATGCAGTAAATTATTGAAGGAATTCCCATCCTGTTCTCCCTCATATTCAATCATTTGCCAGGTCCTAACATTTCTGTATTTCAAATAACTCTCTTATGCACTTCCATTCTTTTCTCTCCATTTCCAACACCCTGGTGCAAGCCCTTATCATCTCACACCTAGATTATTGCAGTGGCCTAGTGACTGGTCTCTCTATCTGCTCTCAAATTGATGTTCCTTTTTTTTTTTTTTAAGCTTTTTATTCTCAAAACATAGGCATGGATAATTTGACAACACTGACCCTTGCATAGCCTTATGTTTCAGATTTTCTCCTCTTCCCCCCCCCCCACTCCCTCCCCTAGATGGCAAGCAATTAAATATATGTTAAATATATTAAAATATGTTAAACCCAATATGTGTAAACATATTTATACAATTCTCTTGCTGCACAAGTAAATGAGTAAGAAAAAATGCAAGCAAACAACAAAAAGAGTGAGAATGTTATGTTGTGGTCTACATTCAGTTCTCACAGTCCTCTCTCTGGGTGTAGATGGCTCTCTTCATCACAAGATCATTGGAATTGGTCTCAGTCATGTCATTGTTAGAAAGAGTCATGTTCACCAAAATTGATCATTGTATAATTGTGTTGTTGCCATTCATAACGATCTCCTGGTTCTGCTCATTTCACTCAGCCTCAGTTCATGTAAGTCTTTCCAGGTCTCTCTGAAATTATCCTCCTGATCTTTCTTACAGAACAATAATATTCCATAACATTCATATGCCACAATTTATTCAGCCCTTCTTCAACTGATGGTCAGCCACTCAGTTTACAGTTTCTTGCCATTACAATGAGAGCTGCACAAACATTTTTGCATGTGTTGGTCCCTTTTCCTTCTTTAAGATTTCTTTGGGGTATAAGCCCAGTAGTAGCACTGCTGGATCCAAGGGTATGCACAGTTTGATAACTTTTTGAGCACAGTTTCAAATTGCTCTCCAGAATGGCTGGATCAGTTCACAACTCCATCAACAATGTACTAGTGCCCCAGTTTTCTCACATCCCCTCCAATGTTTGTCATCAAGTGCAGAGAGAGGTAGCTTCCAAGAGGAGTAATTCTTACATGAGGAGGGAGATTGCATGTGTGGGCTTCCATTCTAAGAAATGTCAAGACAGATGCTGTATTGCTGAAACTGACCACATCCTTCCCACTCCCCTTAAATTTTCTTTTGTATTTCCTTTCTTAAGCCCAAATCTCTTCCTTGGGTCATTGGGAAAGACTGTTTACTTTTTTTTTTGTTTGTTTTAAATGTTTACTTTGTCTTTAGAGATAATATTAACTACAAGACTTTGCTCCTCTGAATGTAATGATCAGAAATCAGAAGAGGAAGTTAGGATTGGGATATGGTGGGGATAAGGAGCATCTCCAGAGAAAGAAGTTCTAACACAGATATTTTGCCAGAGTTTTGTGTCTGACTAGGTTGTTGTTGTTGTTTTGGTAGTAAAAATAGATCCTTTGATAGAATTTCCAGAGTAGAGAAGTGGTTCACTTTGATACATCCATTTAGATATTGAACCAGGAAGAAGATGAAAGGGGAAAATAGGAATGGTTGAAAGACCCTGTTTACTATCTACCCTACCACTTATATAAAAATAGATGTGTTCATAAGGTCTCGGTTGTATTATGACCATGATTTCTTCAAAGCCAAGACTTTCCAGTGTTTGTAACGATGGCAGCAGTTATCTCTCTCCTAAAAAATCAATCAGTAGAGATCACTCTCCAAGAAGACAAGGTTCTCTGAGGGTGAGGCAGAGAGGCAGATTTAAGGGGGCAACTGAAATCAATAGTCTGATTGAGTTGCTGTGGTCCTCCCTAGTCCTTCCTCCTCTCATGTGTGTGACCAGTAGAAGCTTAAGTTTCTTTCCTCATATCTGCCCCTATTTATTGCCACATGAATTCTCTTGATTGTGTAGAATTATGTTTATTGTTCCCTTTTCCACTCCTTGCTAATCTCTCCCAGAAAAGGAATAAGACATATCTTACTTTTACTTCATTTTTATAACCACCCTTTAAATGCTATCATTCTATAATAATATTTAATATTTTAGCTTTTAATTGACTATATCCTAATAACTATGAATCTTTACTAATTACTATTTGGAATTCACGTAAGACTTCCTGAATATTTGTTTAAAAATCTATTGATTTATTTTGCCAGTGATCACCAGAGAGGCTCTTTAACCTTCCTCTCCATCTGTTGGGCCAAAAAGTCATGTAGCTTTCCTCTCTCTCATCATTTCCAGATCAGTGGAAATTTGAAGTCTAGCATCAATCTCTCTGGGCTTCCTTCATGTTCTGCTGAATCTAAGGTCATTTTCCTTCTTAGCACTGGGTAGTTCCCACAGAGGCCTCTCCCTCCTCCTTCTAGTACACATACTCTGTACTCATGTGGCACATTCAAAGAGAACATGCCATTTTTATGGCATTTATTAATCATGCTTATTTATATGTTTATTTTATATTAAGTTCCTTAAGAGCAAAAATTGTGGTTTGTTCATGCTTGCATTCTCTATAGTGCCTGGAATGGTACTTCATTGCACCCTAAAGGCAGTTAGGTGCTTTTGGAATAGATAGAGTTTTGAGTCTGGAATCAGGAAGGCCTAAGTTAAAATCTGGATTTAGCTACTTACTAGACACTGGACAAGTCACTTACCCCTGTTTGTCTCAGTTTCCTGATCTGTAAAATAGGGATAATAATAGCATCTACCTCCCAGAGTTATTGTGAGGATGAAATGAAATAGTATTTGTAAAGAGCTTAGCACAGTGCATTCTTTCTCTTCCTCTCTTTTCTCTCTTTTCCTCTCCCCCTCATTTTAAATGTGAGGAAAATGAAGTTCAGAAAGACTTTGTGGACTTGCTACACAGTTTTCAAATTTCAGATGTGATCCTAGCTCTGCCTGGTTCTGAGTTCAGGATTCTCTCCACTATATCATATCATTGCCAACATTTTATGATTCTTCCATAAAAGTATATGTCTAGATGAAACTATATACTTAATTGAAAGCTACTGTTAAGATATGAAGCATTTTATCTAGCACATATTAAATGCTTAATGAATTAGAAAAGAAAACTGGTTTTATTAAAGTCAGTCACATTTCATTTTTAACTAAAATAATGTTCCTCTGATATCATTTCTATATAGGGCTTTCAGATTTCCAAACTTTTTTTGCAAATATTATCACATTTTTGAAGACAGGTAATTATTATCCCCATTTTACAGATGGAAAGCTGAAGCAAGTTAAGTAATTTGCCTAAGTTTACACAGCTAGTCAGTATCTGAGATTGGATTTGAACAAATCCAGAGCCTGTGTTCTATCTATATACTATTTAGCTCCCTATTTGACTTTATTTACTAGACTTGGCTATTTCAATTAAATTCAATCACAAAAGACAGATTTGTTGCCATATTAAGGAGCTTTTAAAGAACATGACATAGATTCAGAAAATAATGTTGAAACTGGAGTTCTAAAAATACTTATATTCAGCAATGGTAGCATCAGAGTAAGTTTATATCTTCGTGTGGTTCCTGTTTTAAAAGGAGATGTAACTTGTTTGGATTTCTAATTTTATTTTTATTTATTTTTTAAAATAATATATTTATTTATATTTATATATATTGAGTTGCTGTGCCCTCCATATATATATATTATATAAGATAATGTATAATAAAATAATATTATTTTATTTATTTTAAAAATTTTAACATATTATCTTCATTCTGGCTTGTTATGTTTCTTGGGAATTGTGATTTTGGATAATTCTTTGTTGCTTAGTTTTTTTTTTTTGTTTTTTTTTTTTTTAGTTATCTCTCTACTCACTTAATGGAATTTTTTTTCAATTTTTTTCAATTAAATGTAAAGATAGTTTTCAGCATTCATTTATTATAAGATTTTTGAGGTCCACAATATTATTCTTATTTCCCTTCCTCCACCCCCAAAGTGTCAACTAATATGATATAGGTTGTACATGTACAATCATATTAAAACTATTTCCACATTAGTCATGTTGTGAAAGAAAAATAAAGAAAGGAAAAAAAAATGAAAATAGTGTGCTTCAGTCTGCATTTCAACCCCATAATTTTTTCTGTGGATAGCATTTTCAATTATGTGTCTTTTGGAGTTTTCTTAGATCATCGTATTGCTGCTAAGGGTTGTGTCTGTCAAAGCTGATTATCACATAATGTTGCTGTTATGGTGTAAATGTTTTCCTGGTTCTGCTAATTTTACTCAGCATTAATTCATGTTAAGTCTTTCCAGGTTTTTCTGAAATCCACCTGTTCATTATTTCTTATAGAACAATAATATTCTGTTACATTCATATACCACAATTTGTTTAGTCATTCCCCAATTGATGGGCATCCTCTTAATTTCCAATTTTTGCCACTATAAAAAGAACTGTTATGAACATTTTTGTAAATGTGGGACCTTTTCTATATTTTATAATCTCTTTAGGATGAAAACCTAATAGTGATATTATTGGATCAATAGTTTTATGGTTAGATCAATTTGCAGATCCACCAACAATGCATTCATGTTCCAATTTTCCCACATCCTCTCCAACATTTATCATTTTTTTCCATTTTGTCAAATCTATTTTGTAAGGAGTCATTTGCTTTTTCCATTTTATCGAGTCTATTTTTAGTGAGTTATTTGCTTTTTCCATTTCACTAAATCAATTATTTTTAGGGAATTTTCTTCAGATAATTTCTGTGTTTCCTTTTCCAAACCCTCTTGCAAAGTTCTCATTTCCTTTCTCCATTTTTCTTCTAACTTGCTTTTAAAATCCTTTTTGAACTCTTTCAAGAGAGTCTTGTGAGATGGGGACCAATTCATATCACCCTTTGGGGCTTCATATGGAGATGATCTGCTTTTAGTTTTCTCAGGGTTTGAAATCTGTTCTTCTCTTTCTCCATAAAAACTTTCTATGGTCAGAGTTCTTTTTGCTTTTTTGCTCATTTTTTTTTAAAGTTGAGGTCTATTTTTAGGGCAAAGGAGAAATTGTCCAAGCTTCCTCTATAGGCTACAGTGGCTGCACTGGGTCAGTGTTAACCAACTTCTGGTGCTGCGTGAGCATGGCCAGGTCCTGTGATATTCTGGGGTTCAGGGGCTCACTATTTGCCTTTTGTATTTGTGTTGGATGTCTTATCACTAGTCTGCTGATTTACTGGCTTGCAATTAGGATAGAGTAGCCAACACTGCTGTAGATTCCTCCAGCCTGGGGTGTGGTAGATGCTACACCACCCTGGGTTTTCCAGACTGTGCCTGCACTTAGACCATCCCTCTATGCCTGATTGAAACAGACCTTTTATGAAGATCTTCTAAATTATCTTCTGCTGGAAATTTGTTACACTCCAAATACTTGTGGGTTCTGTCACTCCAAAACCAGTTCAGAGGCTTGATTTGGTGTTGATCTGAGAGATATTAGAGAGAATATAAAGATAAAGATCAGATAAAGATGTGTTTCCTCTCCGCCATCTTGGCTCTGCCTCCAACATTTATCGTCTTTTTCTGTCATTTTAGTCAGTCTGATAGGTGTGAGGTGGTAACTAAGAGTTGTTTTAATTTGCATTTCTCTAACCAATAATGATATAGAGTTATTTTTCATATTGTTTCAATGTGATGAATTTAAATATATTCTGATAATTTTTCTGAAAGTTAAATGAATCGTTAAACATCAATATAACTAATTAAATTTGTTTTTTCAACCACATTTAAGTAAATGTGTTTCAGGATAGAATAAGTACAATTTTTCAGTCATTCTCTTTTCCTCTATGAGGATTCTTTTGTCCATTCATTCCCATTCATTTTTTTTCACTTTTCTACTAGTCATAATTAGCATTCATTCTTTTCTTCTTCTTCTTCTTCTTCTTCTTCTTCTTCTTCTTCTTCTTTTTCCTTTCTCCTCCTCCTTCTCCTCCTCCTCCTTCTACTCCTCCTCCTCCTCCTCCTCCTCCTCCTCCTCCTCCTTCTTCTTTTTCTTCTTCTTCTTTCTTCTTCTTCTTCCACTTGTAGCCCTTATAAGCTCTGGATGTCCTTAACCCAATTGCCACTTTCCCAAGCAAGTTGAGTCTCCAGAAAAAGATTTTTCTTTTAGAGTTCTAGGGTTTTTCCTAAGAAATTGTTGAGTACCTTCTCGAATACTACAGATTTAATCCCCAATCAAGTATGTTCACTCTTACATCAAATGTCACAATATCATCTAATTAATATCAATTAACATTTACTAAGAAGATAAAAACAAGAACAAAAGTATAAACTTTTTTTCTCCCTCTGACATGCAAAGGCACACTTTCCTTTATGGAACTTTGGTCTCTGAAAAGAATTAACCATTTAGAAGAATTAACCCGGAAGCAGTTGCTATAAGACATTCATTCCATCAAGTTCCATTCATAAAGCTGCTAGTTACTGGACAAAGTTGCCCACTTGTTTGTAGGACAAAGCATCTTGATTGAAAGGTTAATCTACTTTTGAGCTGAATCCCATCATTAGAGCTATGCTGGCTACTTGTGCTCTGTTTTGGTCAAATTGTTGTGCAGATTCTGCTTCTGGACCTTTGGTAGTTCTCCCAAACTTTTGGAGTCCATGTGGTTTTTGGCCATACTCCTTTATCTCTGGCAGGAAAAAATATACTCAACAGGAAGAGGAGAAACAAGGCCTGGTGCTCATGACTTAAGATCGGGCAGAGCAGACCTCTGGCAATGGTTCTACCTTTTTCAGCATCTATGGGGTCAGGGGCATAAGGCTTCAAATCTATTCTAAATGAGAGGGAACCAGAGACTCTACTGTATCTCATCCTACTCAGTAAATACCAGGGAAGGGGGAAAAAAGGCAAACTATCCTTCACAGGAGTCTTTTATGTATACTCCAAATTCCAGTTAAGCAGCTATTCAAAAGACCATTTCTTTAACATGTTCTTGATAGAAATAATCATATAATACCTGTGCATTTTCCAAAGTCCACTTGGAGATTGCATCAGCTTGAGTTCACATAGCATGTTTCTAGAGTGTGAGCTCTCATTACAGAGCATTTTATGTCTTCAAGTAGATAGAGCTCAGTGGAAAGAGTGCTGGACCTAGAGTAAGGAAGAACCAAGTTTGAATATGGCCTCAGACACAAGTTGTGTGACCCTGAGCAAATGACTTAAACTATGTTTGCCTTACTACTGTAGAAGGAAATGACAATTCAGTTCAGTGTCTTTGTTAGGAAAACCTCATGGAAAATATTGGTATGCTATGGTCAACAGGGTCAGAAGAATCAGACTGCTTTTAGATACAGCAGTTTCAATCAATGGTAAGTTCAGAAGCTATATTGCAGAGAGTTATACTTTTAAAAAGGAAAAAAAACCCTCAATGCTGTGTAAGATTTGTTATATAGAATCCATTTCTCTGTTTTTATTTTCTATAGGTTTATCAAATCCTATGTATTTTAGTATGTATTTAGTTAGATATCTGACATTGCTCTTCTGTTCTACTGTTATATTTTTCTATTTCCCCTAGTATTAGATAGTTTTTATGAAGACTTCGTTGTAATATTTCAAAATATGAAAGTATAAGCCATATTTTTTGGTTTTTATTTTTTCCCAATGTGCAACTTTACCTCTACTTGTCTACCCTTTCTTTTTCATGTAGATTTCAATATTATATATTGCTGCCTGTTGAAAATTTGGGGAGGGAGGCAGTTGGATGGCACAGTTGATAAAATACTAATCCTGAAGTCAGAAACACCTGAATTCAAATCTAAACCTCAGACACTTAATTTACTAGCTGTGTGACTCTGGCCAAGTCACTTAATCCCAATTGCTTCTCTCACACACAAAAAAGGAATTAAAAAAAGAAAAATTTTGTACAGAGAATTCCAAGTCATATACCAGTTGAACTTGGTAATTTCTGAAATCCCATTTAATCCTGAGACTGAGTTTTTCTGCTTTACCCTATTTCATATAACTGAACACTTCATAGTACAGCAAGTGGGAGAGGAGGCAGAACTCAGTTAACTGAAGACTAGTTGAACTACTCACTCTCTCCAGTATATGTCCTGACATTTCCTGCCTGCTTTCTTTGTTCATGTTGTTCTGTATGCCTACAATGCCTCCCCCACTTTTGCCTATCGAATTCCAATTTTTATTTAAAGTGTTCCTAGAAGCCTATCATATATGTCACTTTCTCCATGAAATCATCCTTAATTGATGATGATCTTACATACTCTCAACACTGTCTCCATTCCTACCTCAGAATCTCACAAAGAACTTTGTATAGTATTTCTCATGCACATTAGATTATAGATTTAAAGTTTGAGAAGTGGTTATCAAAGCCAACCCTTTCATTTTAAAGATGAGCAAAGTCAGACTCAGAGAAGTTATGACTTAGAATGTATTATTTTGTGGTAAAGTGATTTGCATAATCATTTGTATATAAAAATGTATTACACAAACTTAGAGCACCACTCGGAGCTTGTTTTGTCTGAAAATTGTAGCTGAGATAGCTTAGGGTTTATCACAGCACTCTGGACATAATGGATACTTAATTAATGTTTATAGTTATATTTTAAAATTGTTTAAATTGCTTTTTTTAATTAAGAAAGTTTTAAGTTTTTAGTGAATGGGCTTTTGAATGCTAAACATTGAAATATAGATTATGTTTTTTAAAATGTAAAAAAAAAATTTGAAATATACAATCTCTTTCAAAACTAAAAAATATGAATTTAAAAAACTGCAGTGTAGTTATACCATATTTTAAGAATGATATTTAAACATTCAAATCTGAAAAGGATTAATTATAAATTAGAAAGATATTTTGCTTTAGAATTTTCCTTTGAACGTTCATAGAACGTTGCTGAAAATGAATTCAATTCCTCTTGGCAACTTCTGGGGACAAGCGAATTTAATGTTGAAGGACTTGGGGTTAATACAAAACTATCCCAAGTGGTTCCTGTGATGTCAGCAAGAGGAGGAGGCTGTGTTCAAAATAATTGGTCAGTAAACCAGAAATGATTGCCTGCTCAGTAGACATTGAAGAGAAAGGCAACAACTTTTTTCTTTTTCTTCCTGACTCTTGAGCATGTGGGGACACCATAAGTGTTTCTCTTGAACCTCACATGGAGGGAAAATGGTTTCTTGCTCTATTCTGGCAATTATGATAGATGCTCACTCAAGTCAACTAAGCATTTCTAGGCAAACTTGAGACTGGACCTCAGGCCCCTGGCTTTTTCTTCTCCTTTTTGTTTCTTTCTCTAAGTACAGATGATTAAATAATAATCTTGATGATAATAATGATAACAAAAACAATAATAGCAGCTAAAATTTATACAGTGTTTTAAGTTTTACAAAGTACTTGATATATCTTATCTTATTTGCTTCTCACAAGAATCCTGGGGAAAAGGTGCTATTATTATTTTGCAGATGAGGAAATTGAGATAAGAAAAGTGACTTGCTCAGGGTTATATAGGGAATATGTATCTGATTCAGGATTTCAAGTCAAGTTTTCCTGACACCAAACCCAGCACTCTGTCTACTGTGCCACATTTTTGAGAATGACTCTCCTAGGAGTCCAGAAGTTCTTACCTTCCCCAGGCAGGGATAACTGTTAGCAGGAGTTTTCTCCAACTTTTTGTCTCCTTTTTGGAGACAATGATCACCAGCAGAAAAATAAGTCCAAACTTAACATGCTCTGGCTTATCAGAAAATTTTAACCTTGACGTACTTGCCAAAAAAACATAGAGCTAAGGTAAAAGTGAATCCTGCAAAATGATTCATCTTTTAAATATCAAACTTCTGGGAGAGTGCAATAGGATTTATGAGTTACTGTGTCATGTTTTAAGTCTGTTGATACATACTTGTGAATCTTTTGTGTTTTAGGTTTATTTTATGTGGGAGATCTATCTTGTACCTTCTAATTCCTTCTGTGGAAACCCTGGATTTGAGCCAAAGTTGTGCTTCCAAATGATTTTCCTGGGCCTCCAGATTGGGGGGGCTCCATAGCCTCAGAAACAATGAAAAAGAGTTTGAGTTTAAGGGACTAGACTCTTTAAAGCACTGAATCCAGTCCATATGCCGAAATGAAGCCTTTAATAGGAGAGAGTGCCTTCACCAAATGATCAAATGGCATCTGTGGTTAAACTTTTGTTAAGATTTTACTTTAGAATTCACAATGCATATAAAATATGATTGGAGTAGATGCAGTTTTAAAGAAGCTAGACCTATTCATTTCATAGTATGAAATCTGCTTTCCTCATAGGTTAATTTAGTACTAGGTTAACTATCATCAAGAATGACTCTAGAAATCTTAAACTCTTTTGCCTTCTGTGGAACAAAGTCATAGATTTAACAGAATAAAAGAATTGAAAGGTAATTCATTGCCTATCTAATCCAACTCATACCTGAAAAAAAGTAATCTCTAAGACACTTTTTAATTTTTTTTTTAATTTTAAAATTTTTATTGAAGCTTTTTATTTTCAAAACCTATGCAAGGATAATTTTTCAACACTGACAAAATCTTGTATTTCATTTCTTCCCGCCCTTCCTCCTATCCTCTCCCCTAGATGGCAAGTAACTCAATATATATTAAACATGATAAAAACATATGTAAATCCACTACAGGCATACATATTTATACAATTATCTTGCTGCACAAGAAAAATCATATCAAAAAGGAAAAAATGAGAAAGAAAATAAAATTTGCTTGAATTTGCTTAAAATTTGCATGTTGTGATCCATACTCAGTTCCCACAGTCCTCTCTTTGGGTGTAGATGGCTCTCTTCATCACAAGATCATTGGAACTGGCCTGAATCATCTCCTTGTTGAGAAATCTACATCCAACAAAATTCATAATCACATAATCTTGCTGTTGCCATGTACGATGATTATTTAGCCATTCTCCAATTGATGGGCATCCATTCAGTTTCCAGTTTCTTGCCACTACAAAGTGGGCTGCCACAAACATTTTTGCACATGTGCGTCCCTTTCCCTTCTTTAATATCTCTTTGGGATATAAGCCCAGTAGAAACACTTCTGGATCAAAAATGTGCTGTTTGATAATCCTTTGAACATAGTTGCAAATTGCTCTCCAGAGTGGCTGGATCAGTTCACAGTTCCAACAACAATGTATTAGTACCCCAATTTTCCCACATCCCCTCTAATATTTGTCATTACCTTTTCCTGTCATCTTAGCCCATTTGAGAGGTGTGTAGTGGTACCTCAGAGTTGTCTTAATTTGCATTTCTATGATTAGTAGTGATTTAGAGAACCTTTTCATATGACTAGAAATGGGTTTCAATTTCTTCATCTGAAAATTATCTATTCATATCTTTATCAGTTGGAGAATGGATTGAATTCTTATAAATTTGAGTCAATTCTCTATATAGTTTAGAGATGAGGCCTTTATCAGAGCCCTTGAATGTAAAAATCTTTTCCCAGTTTATTGCTTCCCTTCTAATCTTGTATGCATTAGTTTTGTTTGTACAAACCCTTTTTAATTTAGTATAATCAAAATTACCTATTTTGTGTTCAATAATATGCTCCAGTTCTTCTAATTTGCTCATAATATCACTCTTTATATCTAAATCATGAACCCATTTTAACTTTATCTTGGTATATGGTGTTGTGTGGGTCAATGCCTAGTTTCTGCCATGCTAGTTTCCAATTCTTCCAGCAGTTTTTGCCAAATAGTGAGTTCTTATCCTAAAAGCTAGGATCTTTAGATTGTCAAACACTAGATTACTATAGTCATTGACTATTTTTCCTGTGAACCTAAACTATTCCATTGATCGATTACTCTATTTCTTAGCTAATGCCAAATAGTTTTGTTGACCACTGCTTTATAATATAGTTTTAAATCTGGCATAGGTCACCTTCATTGGCATTTTTTCATTAGTTCCCTTGAAATTCTTGACTTTTTGTTCCACCAGATGAACTTTGTTATTATTTTTTCTAGATCTGTAAAACAATTTCTTGGAAGTTTGATTGACATGACACTTAATAAATAGATTAATTTAGATAGTATTGTCATTTTTATTGTATTCAGTTGGCCTACCCATGAGCAGTTGATATTTTCCCAAATGATTAGATCTGACTTTATTTGTGTGGAAAATATTTTGTAGTTGTATTGTTATAGTTCTTGACTTTACCTTGAGAGATAGACTCCCAAATATTTTATATTATTGAATTATTTTAAATGGAATTTCTCTCTAGAAATATAAAATTTCCCCTAATAACCACTTTGGCTGCATCCCACAAATTTTGGTATGTTGTCTCATTATTGTCATTTTCTTGGATGAAATTATTGATTGGGTTGTTTTACTCATTTATTCTTTAGGATTAGATTATTTATTTTCCAATTAATTTTTGGTCTGTTTTCCCCTTGCCTTTTATTGCATGTAATTTTCCTGATCTGTAAAATTGAATTTACTATTTCTGCCTTTTGGCATTTGATTTTGAGGTCTTTATGTCCTAATATACAATCAATTTTTGTATAGGTTCCATGAACCGCTGAGAGAAAAGTGTACTCATTTCTGTCTCTATTCAGTTTTCTCCAAAAATTTAGCATACCTAACTTTTCTAAAATTCTATTTACCTCCTTAACTTCTTTACTATTATTTTGTGATTCAATTTATCTAGTTCTGAGAAAACATCCCCCACTATTATAGCTTTGCAGTCTATTTCTTCTTTCAGCTTTCTTAACTTCTCCTCTAGGAATTTGGATGCTCTACCACTTGGTGCATATGTGTTTAGTACTAATATTGCTTCATTATCTATGGTACTCTTTAGCAAGATGAAATTTTCTTCCTTATTTCTTTTAATTAGATCTATTTTTGCTTTTGCTTGATCTGAGATCAGGATCGCTACCCCTGCTTTTTTTTTTTTTTTTTTTTTTTTTACTTCACCTGAAGCATAATAGATTCTGCTCCAGCTTTTTAACTTTACTCTAAATGTATCACTCTGCTTTAAATATGTTTCTTGTAAACAATGTGTTGTAGAATTCTGGCTTTTAATCCAGTCTACTTATGGGAGAATTCATCCCATTCACATTCACAGTTAAAATGATTAATTCTGTATTTCCCATCATCTTATTTACCCCAAATTATGCTTTTCCCTTTCCTTTCCCTCTTTCCCTTCTCCCGAGTATTTTGCTTCTGACTACCACCTTTTTCAAACAGGCTTCCCCCTTTACAACCCCTCCCTCTTTTTTATACCTTTCCCCTACCACTTCTTTTTTCGCTTTTATTTGTCTCTCCCTTTTCTTTTCCCTTTCCCTTTCCACTTCTCCATAAGGTGAGACAAATTTCTCTGTGAAACTAAATATGTCTGATATTCTCTCTTTGAGCCAAATCCAATGAAAGTATGATTCACATAATATTCACCCTCCTTCCTTTTTTCCCTCAATTGTAATAAGTTTTCTTTGCTTCTTCATGAAATGCAATTTCCCTCATTTTACCTCCACTTTCCTCTTTTTTTCCAGTACAATCCCTTTTCTACCTCTAGTTATTTTTTTTATTATCATAGTAAAATCAAGTTATACCTGTACTCTCTAGATATATTCATAACAGAGATATAGTTCTCAAGAGTTCTTTCTTTTTTACCTTTTTTGTGCTTCTCTTGAATTCTGTGTATTTGGAGATCAAATTTTTTGTTCATCTTTGGTCTTTTCATCAGAAATAAATGAACTTCACCTGTATCATTGAATGTCATTGAATCTTCCCTGAAAGATAATGCTAATTTAGCTGGATAGTTGATTTTTGGCTGCAATCCAAATTCCTTTGCCATTTGTAATATCAGCTTCTAGGCTTAGATCCTTTTTTTTTTTTAATTTATTTTAATAGCCTTTTATTTACGGGTTCTATATATGGGTAACTTTACAGCATTGACAATTGCCAAACCTCTTGTTCCAATTTTTCCCCTCCTCCCCACCCCCTCCTCCAGATGGCAGGATGACCAGTAGATGTTAAATATATTAAAGTATAAATTAGATATACAACAAGTATACATGACCAAACTGTTATTTTGCTGTACAAAAAGAATTGGATTCTGAAATATTGTACAATTAGCTTGTGAAGGAAATAAAAAATGCAGAAGGGCAAAAATATAGGGATTGGGAATTCAATGTAATGGCTCTTAGTTATCTCCCAGAGTTCCTTCGCTGGGCATAGTTGGTTCAGTTCATTACTGCTCCATTGGAACTGATTTGGTTCATCTCATTGCTGAGGATGGCCTGGTCCATCAGAATTTGTCATCATATAGTATTGTTGTGGAAGTATATAATGATCTCCTGGCCATGCTCATTTCACTCAACATCAGTTCGTGTAAGTCTCTTAGGCTTAGAGCCTTTAAAGTGGAAGCTGCTAGGTCCTGGGTAATCCTGATTGTGGCTCCTTGATATTTGAATTGTTTCATTCTGGCTGCTCGCAGTATTTTTTCCTTGTTCCAGTAATTCTGAATTTAGCTATGATATTTCTTGGAATTTTCATTTTGGAGGTTTCTTTCAGGAAGTGATCAGTGAATTCTTTCAATGATTATTTTATCTTCTGGTTCTAGGACATCAGAGCAGTTTTCCTTGATGATTTCCTGGAAAATAATGTATAGGCTCTTTTTTCATCATGGCTTTCAGGAAGTTCAATAATCCTTAGATTATTTCTTCTAGATCTGTTTTCCAGGTCAGTTGTTTTTCCAATGAGGGGTTTTACATTTTGTTCTGTTTTTTCATTTTTTTGGTTTTGTTTGACTGATTCTTGATGTCTCATTGAGTCATTTGTTTCCATTTGTTCAGTCCTAACTTTTAGTGAATTATTTTCTTCAGTTATCTTTTTCAGCTCCTTGCATATTTTGCTAATTGAATTTTTAAATGAATTGTTTTGTTCTATGGATTTTTTCCCATTTCACAAATTCTGTTTTTTTAAGGAGTTGTTTTCTTTTTCCATTTTGTCAAATCTATTTTGTAAGGAGTTTTCTTAAGATAATTTCTGTGTTTCTTTTTCCAAACTCTCTTTCAAAATTCTCATTTCCTTTCTCCATTTTTCTTCTAACTCCCTGTTAAGATCGTTTTTGAATTCTTCCAAGAGAGTCTTGTGAGATGGGAACCAATTCATATCACCCTTAGGGACTTCATCTAGAGATAATCTGCTGGTAGTGTCCTGAGGGTTTGGAATATGTTCTTCTCTTTCTCCATAAAAACTATCTATGGTCTGGGTTTTTTCTTTCTTTCTTTCTTTTTTTTTTTTTTTTTTTCATTTTTTAAAAAAAGTCTGCTTTTAGGGAAAAGGGGAGATTGTCCAAGCTTCCCCACAAGTGACAGTGGCTGCACTGGGTCAGTGTTGACTATCTTCTGGTGCTGGTTGGCATGACCAAGTCCTGTGATATTCTGGGGTTCAGGGGCTTGCTATTTGCCTTTTGTATTTTTGTTGGATGTCTTACAGCTAATCTACTGATCTGGCTTGCAATCAGGACAGAGTAACCAATACTGCTATAGATTTCTCTTGATATATTCCCCACACTACACCACCCTGGGTCTCTATACTGCCTGCTTTCAAGTAACTGAGCGTGGCTTTCTGTGTTCAGTCTGCCTCCCTCCATGCTTGACCTTTTATGAAGCTCTTCCAAATTATCTTCTGCTAGAAATTTGTTGCACTCCAAATATTTGTGGGCTCTGTCACTCCAAAACTAGTTCAGAGGTTTGATTGACTGTCAATTTGAGGACATTGGGGAGAGCTCAGAAAAAGATGTGTCTTTTTTCCACCATCTTGACTCTACCCTGAGACATCCTTGAGACAAAAAATTGATTAAGCATTTACTATATGCCAAGTATTGTGTTCCATGTTGAGCATAGAAACATCCCTACTCCCAAGAAGCTCACTGTAATTAGGTGTTTAGGTGAAGAAGAAAAAGCTTCATAAGGTCCTGTGGCAGGAAAGATGGCAAGGCTAGGGAATATATAGGGTATAGAGACAGGGCAAATAATGACCATTGATCCTATGCTTTCATAGTCAGTGAAGGAAGAATAAATTAGTGAATGGAGTAGTGAATAGAGTGTATGGAGTCAGAAAGATCTTCTTTCAAATCCTATTAAGATACTTACTAGCTTTAACATCGGGCATGTCATATGTGCCTTAGTTTATTTATATGTAAAATGGAGGAGTCAGGGAATTGGACTCAATGTATGTATAGTCCAGTTCACCTTTGAATTTATAATACTATGAATATAGTTGGCAATTTCCTACTCATTCAAATGGTATCAATGACCACATTGCAGATCTGTAGTGCAGATAGTAGAGGAAGAAGTCAAGAAAGTTAACACTTGCTCTAACTTGACCCTCCAACACTTCCTGGCACCCATAGACTTTGTTCCTGCTGTGCCAAAAGATCTTGCCCATATCTGTGTAGGACATGTCTCTAATGTCTTGGAGCAGCTCAAATTACTTTTAGGTTGCTTTAATTTTTAGGAAGTTTCTCTTATATCATGCCTAAATCTTTCCCTCTTAACTCCCACTCATTGGACTTCTGTCCTCTGACACCAGTAAATGTTGAATTTCTTTTCTTCATGCTATCTCTTCAGATACTTGAAGACAGTTGTTCCTTTAGATTTAACACCCACAGTTCCTTTAATTAATCTTCATATGAAATTCATGACTCTAGTTACCCTTTTCTAAATACTTGCTGGTTTATGAATGTCCTTCCTCAAAAATTGAACTGGACACATTATTAAGAAGAATACAATAATACTATCACTTTGCTGGTCCTGGACATCAAATATATTTAATGAAATCTAAAATTGCATTAGCTTTCTTGACTGCCATAGAATATTTTTGACTCATATTGACTCGTAGTCCACTAAAATTAACACAGCTTTTCCAGATGAACTGTTCTTGCTCAACAACCATAATTAAGTCAATTCTGTTATTGCTGCTGGAAGAGGCCTGTCAGTCAACATTCTCACAGCTCCAATCACTATTCTTGTGACTTCCCAAATCAAAACATCCCTCTGTGACCATGACTTTGTTAATTGTTCTGTTTTTAGGAAGTTTCAACAGTGTTCTATATACTTCAGGTCTCCTATCAATATTAAGTTATATCAAGCTTGTAATATGTTTCCCAAACACTCTAATCAGAAGGATGCCATATGATGCCTGTGTGACATGAAAATTCACTTAACTTCTCAGAGCTCTAGATCTAAAACTCTAGGTTTCAAAGAAGATGCTGACTTGCATTGGTAGAGGGTGTTTCCTTACCCAGGAGTTCCCTATGCTAATAAAATCACAACTCCAGTTCTTATTCAAAGTGCTGGTAATTGTGAAAAGTGTTACAGTTATGAAGACAAAGGTGAAATGGTCTCTTCCATTAAAAAGCTTCCATTCCTAGAAAATAGCATGAAAGTAAAAAATCATGAAGGCTATTACATTGAACCTTTGGGAAATAGGGGATTCAGTTTTTGCTACTACCCAAAATTATATATTTCTCTAGAAATCATTGAAAGCACAGTTTTCTGCATGTGATTCTTTATAACAAAACATTACTTCTGCTAATATATACCTTTCCTAACACAGTAATCTATGAAATAATCCATAAGATGCAGGGGAAATGGGAGATAACACCAGAAAGAATGAAGAGAGTCAAGGGCTAAGATAAGGTCCACAAGGTTAGAAGAACTTTGAGATAAAAAAGGGAAAAGGGCAACCAGCTACTTCTAACTTCCCTTTTCAGCCTTTTGGTTGAACTATTCCCCAGTGGAAAGCTCATACTTCAGAGTGAATTCCTGGTCTCCATTAGAGCTTACTACTCCAACAGTGACCCCCTCCAATGAAGATGTGAAAACAGAATTCTCCATTTTGAAGAGGCTTGAAGCCTATTTTTCAGAAAATCATGGGGATGTATAATAGAGGCATCTTGGAGACATTTAGAGTATACCTAGACACTTCATACCTGCTTCCATTATGCTTCTAGGATTTACTGAGGTTGTACTAAGGTAATACACAGGAACTGAGGGCTTTCGAAATATGCTACTTGACATCATCCCCTTGTCTTCCAATGATTTTTTTCTGCCTGATGATGTTCTTGTGAGAGAAGAGCTGCCAGAGGAGATATCTTGGGTCTTACCCTTATGATGCAGACATATAGTTTTTAAATACTCTTGGGCCTAGATTCTCTGTCTCAGAGGTTTTTTTTTCCTTTTAGATGAAGAAGATCAGAAACTACAGCCTTGTGAGTTTTGAGAGGTAGGAAGAAGGAACTATCTGAAGTCTAGAAGGACATGAAATCTGCCAAGTTTTGCAGCCAGCTCTGACATCCACCCTAGCCCTCCTCCTATCTCTTACCCCAACATGGATATCCTGAGGATCAAGGAAAGGCCTTTGAGATCCAGTCCAGTCTTAACAGAGTAAGAACCGATTCAAAAGATATGCTACCGGGTGAACTTAGTGGGACCAATGTACTATGTAGAAATGATGTTAAATCTGTTTCCAAACTCTGTGGATACTGAGGTGATATAGGGGAGAATGTGCCCCTAAAGTGTTGGAAGGAATGTTTCTGGTTCTGTTCTTATATCTCTGTAATAAATATCCCTTTGTAAAAGATAATTGATGTTACTTGTTTAAGTGGAACTGAGGTGCTAGTAAAATGATCCAGAATGGGGGCATGAACCAATAATATTATAGAGATATTTCTGTCCCCAAGAGTACTCCTTAGAACCTTCTTGTTCAGGAGGAGTGAGGGCAGAATACTCATTACATGAAAATAAATATAAGGTAACTTTTCAGAAGAAAGTGCTAGCAATCTGGAGTGAAGAAATGATTAGTAAAGGTGCAGAGGTGGTGCTGGATCTGAGTTCTGAAGAAAAAAGTGATTCCAGAAGATGGATTTGAGAGTGTGCAAATGTGAAGGATGGCCAGTGCTAAGGTATGCAATCAGGAAATAAAATGTGCTGTATGAAGTTCAGAAAGAAAGTCAGCTTGTTTGGACCATCAAGTAAATGAAGGGAAATAATATATACCTTTCATTTTTCTGTAGTCTTGGTAGCATTATGCTTTCATCCTTAACTGTCCCCAGGATAATTGTAATTGTATCTTTTATTAAGCTGTATTTGAATAAATCTTTTACTTCCCTGTTTTATGAAATGATACTATTCAAGTCTTCATTGTACTGTTCAAATCTTTCTTTGTAATATTTTTCAAATTAATCTACTCTAAAGCTGTGTTGCCCTTGGCTGCCATATCTCTGCTGTCAAGAAAGATAAATGTTTAGTGATATAATGGCAGTCCTGGCCAATAAGGGTCTAGTTCTTAGAACATACTGGAATTTTTCCTCTCCTGGTAAGTTGAATGCATATTATTCCCTGTTCTCACCATACTTGGTTGCTGCTGCTATTGACTCCAGGTGTTGGTTGGACTTCAGATGGCTGTCATATATCTCCCAGTGTCACTAATCACCTGGACACTCCCTTCTCAGAATACTCATTCATTTATGATCAGGAAAAACAAGCATAAAGAAATAGAACCTCCATGTGCTTTGGGACATAAGGCAGCCAGATGGTTGAAAAAGCAGCCAGTTTTGGGGTCAGTGAATGGGAAGTAACCAGCTTCCTTCTCTTCCCCTTCAGTTCACAGTAGTCATTTTCTCTCAAAAGGGGCCACAGAAGAGAAGCTCTAAAAGGGCCCCTGCAGAGGTTTAGTGTGCACAAACTCATTTTTGGCTCTCTGCCTCCTCATCCTTCATGCCTTCCAAGTTATTAGGCAACCACAGGCTTCCTTGTCACCATCCCAGTCACCCAATCAGTTACAAAGATTGTTTGATTGGAAGCAAAAATGGAATATAATATGTTCTGTGTAAAACCAAATGGAAAAGGAAAATCCAAGTATAGTCAAATCTCAACTTTCAAAGAAAAATGTTCTTACTGAAGAAATGTAAAAAAATGTGAATATTCTTACAGTGAATATACATGAAATAAGGGGGGAAGATTCCTGTGATAACCAAAAACTATAATCTTTCACCAGAGATGGAAAATACAAATGAAAATAATTCTTTAACAAAACATTAATTTTGAGGGTATACACTTTTCTTAAAACAAAGTATCCAAAATAAAATCGGTAACATGCAAAACATTTTTTCTTGCTAGTAATTTCCTAGAATTCTGTGCTCTTTGCTAACATCTCAACAACAAAAAAAAAACTCACAATGATTCTAGACATTTACCTTTCATAATACATGAAACCTACAGTACCATAAATACTGTATAGCAAATCAAATTCTTAAAATGAAAACTTTTTTAAACCTAAATTTTATCTTCTGCTGTATGAAATGGTGGTGTGAAGGTATTGTACTGTATGTTATACTTATGTAAATCTTTCTATCTTGCCCTTCCTCTGAAAACCAAGGTACAATTTGTTAGGTCTTTAGATTAGTCTTATTGGCCAGCATCAGCATGGCCAGTTCCATAGGCCTCCAATTCCAGCCTCTTTTAAGTGCTCCAGCAATACTGGGAAGTGCTTACCAGGAGCTTAAACCTGGATGGCTCTGGAGGGGAAAGTGAAGCGGGTGACTTTGTACAGCCCTCCCTCACTTAAAATCCAATTTACTTTCATATCATGGCACTACCTCCTTGATGCCATGACCCTTTTCCAGAAGGAAGGACAAACAATAGGGAGAGAGCATCCCCACTCCTTGCTAACCACCTGAGGCCATATAATTATGTTTTTTCTTTCCTTTCTTCTTTTCCTCTTCTCCCAGAAGAGTTTGGCTTCAGGCTGAGCTGGTAGAAACAAAAAGAGGAAGCCAAGTTTTGCCTTCAACAACTTCTTCATTTGTTCAAAGAAGACTGAAATGGGAGAGGTCTTGACAACATCTCTGATACTCTGACATTGTCTCTCCTGCACATAATGGAAAATATGCAGTTGCCAAAAGGAAAGTGAAGATGATTTTATTAATAAGATCATTAGCATACTGGAGAAAATTAAAGACTGAAATATACTATATATTCTGAGGGCTGAGCCCTCATTGTTAAATCTCCCCATTACAATGACTAAGACAATTTGTAGGCTCTTTGGGACTCATCATTATGGCAATTGATTTACATTATTTAATTTTCTGGATGAAATTTTTCATAGGAGTAGATTTTCTTTCTGCCATCTATTCCCCATTTTTCATTATTAATTGCTTATTTAAATAAGTTAGTGAAGAATTATTTTAATTGCACACTGTATCTTTTTGTCAGTGTCCTATTTTGGATCATTAATTAGTCCCAACCAAATCTTAGGTATATACCATGATTCCAAAGAAAAAAAGGCATTTGGTCTATAGGTCATGGGAAGGGAAATTGTAAAGAACTAAGTAAGATAGTAAATATTTTTTGATCCTATGTACAAAATGGATGCCCTCTTCCAAGTCTTTAGAAGAGTGATAGACAAATTTTCCTTTTATCTGTCTACTTCCCTGTTATAGTAAGAGAAAGACACCATTGACATTAACAATTGCATACATGACATCCGTATTGCATTTTATAAACTAATCCAATTCTGAGGACTCACAGCTTAACCAACAAATGCTGAGTTTTTGCTGAAGTTATTTAATTATTACACTATGGTCAAGCCTCTTTAAAAGCCTTCTCTATGGTCCCATAGTTCTCTGTCTCACTGCTGTTCCTTTTATTCCCTGTTGCCATGGACAAGGATAGGTTAGTAAGTGTTTAACAACCAGATCTCTAAAAACAAACAACTGTATGTATGACATATTTTTAAATTTAATCTGTGCTAACATTTTCTCTTTTTCTTAAAATCTAAAGACAATAAAGCAAGCCCTGATTTGTAGCATTTTGCCAATTTCCAAAGTGTAAATGCTTACACTGAAAATTTAAAACTTGGTTCTCTTGTGCCAGTTAAAGCTAGCTCTATCATCCTTCTGCTCGTAGTATTCCCATATAGTTCTTTCAAGTTTATGATGCTTGCCTGTATATTTTATAGGGCTCTTTCTTACATAGTTTGATGAGAAAACTACATCCACATTTATTTTTTCTAGTTGGTAGTCCAAAGACTCTGGGGTCATTTCATCTAACCCTACCAAGTTTAATTCTAACTTAAAGCTTAATCAGCATTTTTCAGACTACATGGTCAACAAATTGGTCATGGATCATAGAAAGGCTCTAAAGTGTTCAAAGAAAATCACCAATTTCTGTTTTCTGTGAGTCCTTTTTATGGGTAAACTAATCTTAAAATGACAGGCTTTGACATTGGAAGGAACCTTTTCTATTATTTGGCCTATTCCCCTCTCATTTTAGAGAAGAGGGCATGGATATCTAGAGAGATGGAGATTTTGTCTACATTCATAGGAGTAAGAAGATGTAAGTTGAGTTTGTGCTTTAGGAACTCTAACTCCGGATCTGAAGCTTTCCTCAGCACACCAGCTAACATAGGGAAGAGAAATTTTTGTTTTAAAAATTAAATAAAAAACAGAAATACAATTAAATAGACAAGACAAAACAAAAAAAAAGCATACTTTATGTTTTTTAAGTAAAATTCTGATAGGAGATGTCCTCATAAAGAGTAGAAATCTAAGAAGAACTAATTCCTGTTTTGATTCAGCTTGAAAATCAGTATGGAATTTTGACTAGATTTTTTTTTTTTATCTTTTGGGACCATGAACTATCTTTAGTCATTGATATTACTGAACTTACTGACAAAAATGTTTGTGACAGCTAGGATAGAGTGTTGGATAGAATTTTGAGCCTGAAATCAGGAAGACCTGAGTTCAAATCTAGCTTCAGACGCTTATTATCTGGATGACCCTGGGCAAATCACTTAATTTCTATTTGCCTGTTTCCTCATTTGTTAAAATAGGGATCAAAACATCACCTCCTTCTTAGAGTTGTTTTGAGGATCAAAATGAGTTAATAATTGGAAATTAGGTATTATAAAAATGTTAGCTATTACTATTATTTTTATAAAATGCTTAGCATAGTATCTGTCACATAATAAGCACCATATAAGTGCTTGTTCTGCTTCCTTCTTTAAATAAGTGGCATTTCATCAGTAGTCATGTGTTGGAATCTTTACAAACTGCTAACTCATTAGAGTTGATAGATTATTGATCTGATCTTACAAGAAGATGTTTTGGGCCAGAACCTGAAACAAGGTACTAAGTAGAACTAATTAGTACAAGGCTTGTGTTCATCACCTACAGTCATGTTATTTTGTTAAAATAATTACTTTCCTCTCATCAACTCTTAAATGAAAACATTAACATTTTTTAATCTGAATCTTAAACTTCCACTGTGTCAGATGGTAATGTAAAAGCATTATAATGCATACTATACTCCTATAAATCTCTCTATCTTAGCCAAATTTGTATTTGAAGGAATGACATTGTTTCTTATCCAGGTGCGTACATCTATGATATATATCATGGCAATGGTTTCCAAATATTATATAGTGATGCAATGTTTTTAGAAAAACACTATTACTCTTTCCTCCCTTCCTCCAAAATAATCTATGCAAATATCTTTATTAGATTATTAATTAAAATAAGATCAAGAATTTATTAAAATTTATATTCATTCATTAATAAATTTATTAAAATTTTATACTTATAATTTACAAAACAATCCTAATAATAACATATTCATGTGATAAAATTGGTTTAGTTTTGTTTTTTATAGTGTAGTTTTCCCAAACATGGTGTCATTCTTGATACTGCTATTCATACAACCCCTAATTGACTGATTTTTTTCCTTTGTAACAGCAGTAGAGCAGAAAATCCATTTCACATAAATTAGATGTTATGAATTATGACAGTGAAATTTGTACAACTTTTATAAGCTAGGGAATACTTTATTCACATATAGCCAAAATATAAGATTTTCAGGTTTAAGCTCTTTTTTCAAAAGCCTATTATTATAAAATGTATATCATCCATTTTCCTTGTATAGATGAAATAACTCTAAACATCATGTTTCTTGATGGAAAAAGTTCCTTATTCATTCATATTTAGAAATATCTAAGTCTTTTAAATAGCTGAGAATTGCTTCTATATATCAATCAAGTGATTAATAATCAGTTCTTTATTTATTTGCAAGGCAAATATTTTTTAAACTGAGAAACAGCAAAATATTGTTCCCTAAGTAGAATTTGAATTCTATCAATAGCTATAGATAACAATAATATTTCTTCTTCTGAATGATATTTTTTGCACTTAGCAATTCTGTGAATAAGCTTATGAGCTGTGAGGAAATCTTTTGATGCCATAAATACAGTTTTCAAAAAAGTTTATTCCTATTATTAAAAATACCTATTTTTTAATAGGAAATTTATCTTGCCATTGTGTTCTTTAGGTATACTTTCAGGATGTTATTTCAACTTATTAAATTTTGTGCTATCTGCAACCAAAACATTTACATAAAACAAACATGGTTATCTCTTCCTTTTCATCAGTAACAGTACTTGTGTTTTTAATAAGTGCAGTTGACTGTTCTCCAGGTTTGTGTTTTTTACTTTGTTTTCTATTTCTGCTACTCAATTTATACCCTTTATCTTTATTTTAGTTCACTTGTTCTGATGGATTTTCCTTTTAAACTGCTTGTTGTATTTACAATAAAGAATTTAAATAAATTAAATTTAGATTTAACTGTTGAAAATTTTGGAGATTATATATAGCTTATTATTTCGTTGTTTCATCTTTTAAGCTGAATTTTATATAATCTCAATTATTATAATATACTTATTAGTCAGTCAACAAATAAGTGTTTAGCAAGTGCCAATTATGTGCCAGATACTGTGCTAAGTGCTGGGGATACAAAGAAAGATAAAAGACAGTCCTTTTCTGCTCTCAAGGAGCTCACAGATTAACAGAGGAGACAGAACGCAAACAACTATGTACAAACTATGTGCCTATCCATATTTGTGTGCGTGTGTGTGTGTGTGTGTGTGTGTGTGTGTGTGTAAAATGTGTCTACACACTGATATATGTAATAATTTGGAGATAATTAACAGAAAGAAATCACTAACATTGAGGAGGGCTAGGAAAGTTTAGTCAAGGAAGCTAGGAAATAGAAATAAGGAAGGAGAAAGTTTTAGGGGGAACAGCAAATGAAAATAGGAACTAGGTACTAAGTAATATTTAATATTTAATATTTTATTTAAGTATTTAATTCTAAATAGGTCCTAACATTAACTGGATTTGAAAAGGAGTATCTATTGTGAGGAATAGAAGGAGATCAAAATAAATAATGTTAAGAAATCTAATGGGCATTACAGTACTTTTAATTTCCACACAAAGATTGCTTAACTTCAAGTTGATACACTTGATAAACACAATAAATGTTATCCCAGTACAGTGTGTCTATGCTATGATGCTATGCCAGCTGATGGTAACAGATCATGCCATGTTGATGTTCTACATGTGCCAACTCAGATTTGACCTAATTTGTTCCTACCATATTTGATAATTGCTGTTCTGCATTCACTGTCATCTGAGTGGATTCATTCTGCCAGTTTTGCTTTTGTTAACTTTGACCAAAACTTTGTTGTGCTAAAAAAAGTGAATGCATTTGTGTGGGAGTTGTACTCAAATATATGCAAAAATTTTGGCTTTTGCTTTGTGTCCTTCCTGAAAAGATCTTATGCCTAATTGCACTCCACAGTATAGAAAACTCTGGAGACATGAATTCTGCTTTTTTTGTTTGTTTTCTTTTTTAGTCATTGGTAGAAGTAGTCTCTTTTTGCAAATCTGCTATTTGGGAAGCTTAATCTATTATTAGGTGGTATAGTGGATAGAGCATTGGACTTGGAGTTAGGAAGATCTGAATTCATATGCAGCTTCAGATACTTGCTACCTATATAACCTTGGGCAAATCATTTAGGCTTTGTTTGCCTTAGTTTCCTTATCTGTAAAATGGGGATAATAATTTGTAAAAAACTCTGCAAATCTTTTTTTTTAATTTTTTACTTTTTTTTTTTATTTAATAATAACTTTGTATTGACAGAATCCATGCCAGGATAATTTTTACACAGCATTATCCCTTGCAATCACTTATGTTTCGTTTTTTTCCCCTCCCTCCCTCGATGGCAAGCAGTCCTATATATGTTAAATATGTAGCAGTATATCCTAGATACAATACATATTTGCAGAACCGAACAGTTCTCCCACTGCACAGGGAGAGTTGAATTCAGAAGTAAAAATAACTCGGGAAGAAAATCAAAAATCAAATAGTTCACATTCATTTCCCAGTATTCCTTCTTTGGGTGTAGCTGTTTCTGTCCATCATTTATCCAATGAAACTCAGTTAAGTCTCTTTGTCAGAGAAATCCACTTCCATCAGAATACATCCTCATACAATATCGTTGTCGAAGTGTATAATGATCTCCTGGTTCTGCTCATCTCACTTAGCATCAGTCCATGTAGGTCTCTCCAAGCCTCTCTGTATTCATCCTGCTGGTCATTCCTTACAGAGCAATAATATTCCATAACATTCATATACCACAATTTACCCAGCCATTCTCCAATTGATGGGCATCCATTCATTTTCCAGTTTCTAGCCACTACAAACAGGGCTGCTACAAACATTTTGGCACATACCGGTCCCTTCCCCTTTTTTAGTATCTCTTTGGGGTATAAGCCCAATAGAAACACTGCTGGATCAAAGGGTATGCACAATTTGATAACTTTTTGGGCATAATTCCAGATTGCTCTCCAGAATGGCTGGATTCGTTCACAATTCCACCAACAATGCATCAGTGTCCCCATTTTCCCGCATCCCCTCCAACATTCATCATTATTTTTTCCTGTCATCTTAGCCAATCTGACAGGTGTGTAGTGATATCTCAGAGAAAAACTCTGCAAATCTTGAAGTGCTTTATCAATCTATAATAACGATGATGTTAATGCATGAAGGGGATTTTTTTGATCGATTTTTTAGAGTAAAATGGTGATTGGGTTGAATTCTTTTTATTGGGTAAAAAATATCTATAAAGTATCTTTAGTTGATAGTTATTACCTCTTACCCCAAGGGAGGAAGTTAGTTACTTAGTTACTTAGTAATAGTTACTTAGTAATTCATAGGACTCTGGGTAGATCATACCATCTGTCAGTAATCAAGATATATCCTGTGTGGTTGTTTCATTTCTGCATTGCAAATCAATGAACTGAGTGCAAATGTGTGTGTGTGTGTGTGTGTGTGTGTGTGTGTGTGTGTGTGTATGTGTGTGTATTAAAAACATATATATATATATATATATATATGTGATAATTTGAAGATAATCAACAGAAAGAAAGTTCTAATGTTAAGGAGGATTGGGAAAGGCTTCTTGTAGAAGGCAGAATTTTACCTGAAATTTGAAGGAAACCAGGGAACAATAGGGGTGTAGATAAGATGGGAGAGAGCTTTATGGGAGATAGCAAATGAAAATCCTTGGATTTGGGAGAGTTGCCAAGGCTTAGGACTCAGCAGCAGCTTTGAAATTTGCAGACTGTATGCAGCGTTTGCTCAGGAAGAGCTGTTCTCTTTCCAATTGCTATATAGTGGTCAAAGAGCAACTCGGAGCCATGCCATAAGTAATATGTCACTTCAGTATTGTTCTTGGCATCTCTTTTGCCTCCTCTGCTTGATGATATCTTACTTCAATTCATCATATTTCATTCAGCTCACTCACCAAATATTCAGCTGTTACTCTATTCTCCCTTCATGTTTAGCTTGACTTTCCCTGCAAGCATCAGCATTGTCCAATGAACTAATTGAGAGGGAAAAAAAACCAGTTCCCTCTGAAAGAGAAGAGAACCAACACTTTCCTCTTCCCATAGTGGGATTTAGGCTGGCATCCTGTGTATGATTATATGCTGGGAAATGAGGAGACACTGACATGTTGTGCGTGGTCCAAGGGCCTGTTCAGACTCTAGCATGCATAAACTGAGAAGCAGGGCCGAGGGAGAGGATAGTGCAGGGAGTTTATTAGATTTGAGTTGTAGATATTTTTCTTTTCTTTTTTTGGTGAGACAATTGGGGTTAAGTGACTTGTTCAGAGTCACGCAGCTAGGAAACTTAAGTGTCTGAAGCCAAATTTGCACTCAAGTTCTCTGGACTTCAGGACCAGTGCCTGTTCATTGTGCCACCTAGCTGCCTCTTCTGCAACGACTTATCACAAAAGACAGAGATCCAAAATTTATGGCATTAAAATGAACTCACAAGACTCTGCTGGACTCTTTTATTCTCTTCCTCACTTGCTTCACTCATCACTCCAGTGGATTTAATTATCTCTATGCTGATGACTCTCAAATCTGCCTATCCTGCCCTAACCTCTCCATTGAGCTCTACTTTCACATCTTCAATTGTCTTTCATACATCTTGAAATGGATATCCCAGCCAACATTTTAAATTTAACACACCCAAAACTAAATGCATCATCTTTCCCTCTAAATCTTCCTCACCTCCTACTTTCCCTACTTTCAAGAGCACAGCCACCCTCTTCATCTCCCAAGGTCACCATAGAGAGACATCCTGGATTCCTCACTAACTCTCACATTCCACATCAACCTGTTGCCAAAATCTGTACATTTTACCTTTGCAACATCTCAAATATGTCCTTGTTTCTGCTACTATCCTGCAGCAGCCCCTATCACCTCACACTTGTACTATTGTGGCAGCCTGTCGATGGGTCTGCCTGCCTTAAGTCTATACTCTGATCCATCTTCCATTCAGCCACCAAAGTGATCTTCCTAAAATTTGGATCTGTCTACATCATTCCACCGACTCAATAAACTCTAGTGGCTATCTATTGTCTCTAGAATTAAATACAAAATCATCATTTTGGCATTCAAAGCCCTTTATAACTTTCTCATCTCCAGTTCCAGCCTTCTTACACTTTATTTCCCATCATATACTCTTTGATTCAGTGACACTGACCTCTTTGCTTTTCCTCAAACAAAGTATTCTGTCTCTTGACTGTGGGCATTTTTTCTGGCCTTTGGCAGGAAAAAGTTTCCCCATCCCTGGTCTAGAACATAATATGTGCTTAATAAATAATTATTGATTAATTTATAAGAAGTGAATTTATGAAAGGAGGCAGCATTGCACACAGAAGAAGGAGTCAGGAAAACCTGGATTCAAGTCTGGCCTCTGACATATACTGCTTGTGTGACCCTGATGCAGGTCACATTAAGTTCTCATTGCCCTGGATAACTCTCTTAAACTCTTAAGTTGCATAGACATTCCTATCTACATTGGTAGAAAATATTCTTCCCCAGAATCCCCTTACATCAACAAAATCTCAGGTCTAGTTTTTTTAAAAATTGCATAAAAATATTAAAAAGAGATTTCTTATTTACCCCCTCCCCATGTTGGATAGCTTGCCTCTCCTTAGTTCTGGCTCTGACATACAAGCTCTTTCCTATGCTCCTTCTGGAAATTTTCCATGTCATCCTTGCAAAAGAATATCAGAAAAAAAGAATTCACTTTGGCATTAGATGAAGATCTTTTCCAATATAGTTGCCATTATTTTTATTTGGCAGCTATAGTAAAGAGGATTATGAGTCAGTCCATTTTCCAGTAACTAAAATTTAATCTTTAAGAATAGACACTATAAGCTTAAGTGACTTTTTTTGGGAAGCAATTGAGATTAAGTTACTTGCTCGGGTTACATAGCTAAGAAGTGGCAAATGTCTAAAGACTGATTTGAACTCAGATCCTCATGATTTCAGGACTGGTACTCCATCCACTGTGCCATCTAGCTACCCTAGTTTAAAGGATTTTTGATGGAAATCTTTTTAAAATGCAATTGGTACTGTCCTGCTTTCATTGTTTGAGTCCTGATTGACTCAGATTGAATGTAAATAGCAATCATTTCTGCTTTGGCTAGAAACCCTGAGGTTCTTCCTCTCCCAGATTCATTTATTTATTTAGATTTTTTTGCACTAGGTGAAAGAAGAGATTCTTTGTCTCTATTGCTACTTTGACCTATTCATTGAATGGGTGTTGCATCAGTTAAGTTGAGACCTCTTGAAGAAGACATTTTATCCAGGACCATCTCCAGTTATTCTTTTCTTTATCTTGCCACTGGGTTCCTGTGGCTCTGGAGGGGAAAGTGAGACAGGTGACTTTGCACAGTCTTCCCTCACTTAAATACAATTCACTTTCATGTCATGGCATCATCTCCCTGATCTCGTGGTCATCTTCCAGAGTGAAGGACAAACTACGTCATATAGAATAAACTATAGCATTCTATTGACTGTTCAGTTATAATTATTCAACTTAGTTATTTTTTGCAATCTTAAAGGCTATTGAAAATGTGTGATTTGCATATCAACCCCCAGATTATTCTAGTTTGTACTTTTGTTTTTATAAGCCTTGTAAGCTACTGTTTTTGGTAGAAGGATCAGGACTTTACCTTTAAATCTGGGTAAGTATGGTCAAACTTCAGGGGCTCCCCTTGCTTTGGAGGAGTCCAAGTGACTGACTTTCAGTACCCCCAGTACTTTTCATGTGGTGAGGAGAGGAAAACCCTAAATATTTCATCCTGGGCTTCTGGCTTGAACTGTGATGAGTAGGGTCCTCACTGACTCCTACTACATTTACTGAGAGGCTCTACAGCTGTACGCAAACTTACTCAGATGGGGATGTGGAACAGGGGGAAATAGGTATGTGAGCAGATGTTAGGCAGCCTTTAAGAGCACCACTTATTCATTGTCACAACCCCCTGCACCCTGTCTGATCCTCTTGGAGAGCTGCCTACCTGCTGACATCAGTCCTTGGAGAGTGACACAGAAGTTAGGAGACTTGTTTACTAATTGAGGTGAACATAAGACCATGCAACCCTTACCAACTTTTTTTTTTTTTTGCTGAGACAGTTGGGTTAAGTGACTTGCCCAGGTCACACAGCTAAGAAATGTTAAGTGTCCAAAGCCAGATTTGAACTCAAGTCCTCCTGACTTCAGAGTTGGTGCTCTATTCACAATTCCACCTAGCTTCCCCTTACCAACCATTCTTAATCACTCCATACCATGCCATGACAGAATAGGTCCCCCTCAGAGAAATTTGAGGTCCTCCCCATCCTTGAGGAGAACTATTGCAAAATCTATTCTCACCCGCACTAAATCATTCCCGTCTATTCATAGGAACCTCAGGACCCTACAATAGTCTACCATAGAACAAAATGGATGTCTCCATCAGCCTTCCCTCAAATAATTTTCCTCTCCTGGTTAGAGAATTTAATTTGGACCCCTGTCCCTGACCATCAGAGGCTTGAACCTCAGAATCCTGATCCCTAATAGCACCTTCTTAGCACTCCAGTGATCCTGATCTGAAACCAATCTCTTAACCAGTCACTTGGAGCCCTTCTTGTTTCACTATTCCTCATCACCACCAGCTTCTGATTTTAAAATTGGTTATGCTTTTGACAGGTATCTAAAATCTGGTCACCACTAACTTCCACCATCTTTCCTGGGTCATTAGGGGTGACCCTTGTAATCTGCCTGAACTCATAGATCTTCTTTTTTGCTGACATCAGTCCTGGGATCTGACTCTTATGGCTGGGTTACCTGTCCATTAGTAGAGGCATATCAAGGTGAGATCAACCAGCAGCTAATCATACCATATCCTGATGAGACTGACCTGTCTCCCAATCAAAACAGCTTAAAACCCTCTCTACCTTATAGGGACACTATGAAGAATATTTGTATGCATTAGTATAATTGGGCAATAAACAAACATATGTGCCCATTTTTCTTAAATCATTTTCTACCTATTATTTTTCTTTATCCTTTCTTCTTAAATCTTTATCAAGAAATCGGAATACCTTACATAGGCCAGGAATTTTGTAATGTATTTGTAATTGGAACTTGGTTTTATGCATGCACAGATCACATAAAATGAAGGCAACCATCTAAGAGATGTCAGGGATCTGCTTAGGAGAGAACATACCCTGTGGTGTGAATTCCCTACCACATAGATTAAAGTAACTCCCTACTAGTGGCTTGATAACGGAAATAAATTGTGTCTTTAAAAACTGCCATATTGGAACAGTCTTTTTCCTGGTGTCCAGAAAAGTTGAAAGTCATGTTCATGCACAGCCTAGGCATCATAAATGACTTGAATATGGGCTTTCTCCCCTCTTTTAGGTTCTGGGTTTTGGTTAGTTCTATTTTATTTGTTCTTTCCAGTTCTAGGTTCAGGCAGTGGAATCCCACCACATTGTAATTACATCAGTGCAACATTTAGAGTCATGATTTCAAATCAAATCTTGTAGCTAGTAGGCAGGCCCTGAGAAGCAAAGATGCTTGGAACTCAAGTCCAAAGGGGACTTCGGTGTTTTGTTTTGTTTTTTTCAATAATATTTTATTTTTCTGAATACACTTAAAGATAATTTTACATTTTTGTAAATCTTTATGTTTGAAAATTTGTTTCCTTCCTTTCCCCCTCCCCAAGACAGCAAGTAATCTCATTTATGTCAAATATGTGCAATCCTTTTAAACATATTTCCATTTTTGTCATGTAGTGCACAAAAATCAGATCAAAAGAAAAAACAAGAAAGAAAGAAAGAAACAAAAAGGTGAAAATACTATTTTTTGATCCACATTCAGTCTCTATAGTTTTGTTCCTGGATGTGATTGGCATTTTCCATCCCAAGTTTATTGGAACTGCCATAAATCATTGCATTTTTAAGAAGAGCCAAGTTTATCTTCTTGTTACTGTGTATACTGTATTCCTGATTCTGCTCATTTCTTTCAGTAACATATCATGGAAGTTTTTCTAGGCTTTTCTTATATCAGTCTGCTCATTATTTCTTATAAAGCAATAATATCCCACTACCTTCATATATCATAACTCATTCAGCCATTTCTCAAATAATGGGTATCCACTCAATTTCCAGTTCCCAAGGGGGACTTTGGACTTAGAAATTCAGACTTTGCTATACAGGAACTAAGCTAAACTGTGATCTTAATCCTCTCTTCTTTCTAGAATATGAGGTGGTAGTGGTAATGATGAGGATTATGCTCCTTGGTGGGTGAGGGATGATATTTATAAGTCTATTCTTGCTATATCTTTGTAATAAATATTTTGCATAAGTGAATCTTACTATTAAGCAATTAAGTGAAAGTGAGGGGCAAGAGACTCCTCAAATTTAGGCAACATGATTGGTGGGGACACTCATAAGCCTCATTTAAGGGTACTGGAGAACGTTTAAAGAGGGGCAAAATGTAACATATCTGGCCTTCAGGCAGTGGGAACCTGTCACTGTTATACATTTTAAAATCAAATTGTTTGTAAAGATAGAACCTCCTTCAAATTTTTTCATGGACTTTTACATACCATAGGAATGACACTGATAAGGCTTTTCTGGGGTTCTGTGCTGTTCTAGGTGGTGGTACCTCTATCTCTTGCTTGTAATTGCTTCTCTTCTCCACTTGTCAGTCTTCTCTCAGCTGAGAATTCTATGCCCTCTTTTCCTCAATTTTCTCTTCCCCGCCACACAAAAAGGTTGTTATCCCTTTTCAAATTGCTACAGAAAGCTTGCCAAGGCAAATTGAATAACAAAGAATGGAGTATAAAATTAATTATAACATGATCTGTGCCTGAGAAGGGATGTCCTTCAACATTATTAAGCTACTCTGATGTGCAAAGTACTATCTAGACACTAAACACTAGACAAAGTACTATCTAGACACTAGACAAAGGTAAAAAGCCCAAACAAATCAGTCTCAGTCTTCAAGGAATTTAAGTCTTTTGACCTTTGTGACATTTATTATTGGTACTGAGATTGTTCTTGTCTTTGAACTTACTTGGGAGGTCATGGCTTTTGCAGAAAGTTGCTTAAAGTATAGACAATCAAGTATTTATTAAGTGTACCAAGTGTTGGTAGACAACCTCAAAGAATGAGATAATCTCTACTCCTAAGAAATTTGCATTCCAATGGGGGAGAAAATAAGCACATGTAAAAATACATATAGCGGAAATAGAAAGTGAATATATGAGAGAACTATAGCCATCGGTCCTTTAATGTCTAAGGACCACAAAATAGACCGTGTGAAGTGTAGGCATAATTTGGGTACTTGTGTCCATTCTAAGTTAGGTTGAAGGTATGTTTGAAAATTCTTAATAGTTATATGTTCAAAAATTTCCTAGGAAAGAGTTTTGCCTTATTGCATACTGGAATTTTCCCAACCTCACTCTTGAATCTCATTAGTTTGCATTACCAGGAAGTTACTAAGGCAGTATCACTCTCCTTTACTTTTTAAAAGGATATTAACATTTATCACTGAGGTAGAAGATATGTTACAAAAAAATTCATATGCAAGCTGTAATTGTGAATTAGCATTTATATAGTACCATAGCTGATTAAAACATTCTTAGTCAATAATTGTGATAAATACTTTATGATATAACTGTCTTGTAATTTTATTTATTAATTTATTTTTTGCTCATTCTTTAAATAAATTTAAAATAATCTCAGAGTACTATGAGTATCAAATTCATAATTTATGAATTCCAGTTCTGGATACTGGTTGAACTTTCCTTCTAATATGCTTAATAGCAACCATTTTAATCACAAAACTTCTGAAATTTACATCCCACCATATGATCTTCAATGCTAGTCACAGTCAGTGGCAATAAATCTGTTTTTGGATTGCAGTAGAATTCATGGTGTGATGACAAGGATTAGAAATACCAAGGGAGCCTGAGCATCAGAAATAGCTTTTCTTGTTAGTTCCCTAGAGTCTTTTTGTTGCTGCTGATTCATAACAGTTATGCTGATTTCAAAATGTTTTATGTCTTAACACTTAGAATTTTAACCATGAACAGACAGTTATAGAAATCTCTTTGTCAAAGAAAGAACAGGTAAGAAAATGCTGTAACAATGTAGTTTTTGTAACCATCTTATTGGTTTGCTATGATAATAATAATAATAAATATAAACATTTTATAGCCTTACTATGTGCCAGAGACTGTTAATTGCTTTACAAATATTATCTCATTTGATCCTCACAAACATATTAAAAAGTTGATGCCATGGGGTGGGGAGGGAAAGATAAATGTATTACTATTCCCATTTTGTAGATGAGGAAACTGAGGCAAATAAAAATTAAGTGATTTGCCCAAAGTCATATGTAAATATGATATCTGAGACCAGATATGAATTCAGGTTTTCCCTACTCTAGGTTGGTGCTTTCTGTACTGTACTTTGCACCTAGCTACAAAAATAGGAGTTCCTTTGACTTTGAACTTTAATGACTCAAGAAAAACTTAAATAGTGGCCATTATCTAGGCTAGTCACATTCTCCACTTTCTTTGTTAGAATTTTCTGTTCTGAGAGATTTGGTTCCACAGCCTCAATTTCTTCAATGATCTTTTTTTTACCTGATCTTCGGATAAGAATGAATCTGTTACTCCATTGGATATTGGGAACTTCCAATGGGAAAAATTGCTCCCAAAGAAGATTGACATTTTCTATGCAAATTGCATCTCACTTACCAATTTATAGTCTTAGAAAATTACCTGGACTACTCAGAGATTGTCACTTGCTGAATGTTACACAATGAATAAGTCAGAGATATGACTCAAATCTGGGTATTCCTGACTCTATTCACTATACCATTCTGGATAGGAATTCCCCTAAATCTGATTTCTATCTATATTATTCTACTGAAACTGATTTCTAGAAGTCACCAGTTACCTCCCACTTGAAAAATTCAATTTTTAAATTATAGCAATAGAAACAAAAATAGTCTTTGACAAAATATAGCACTCATTTGTGTTGAAAATTCTGTGAAGTGTAGATATAGAAGGATCTTTTTAAAGTATGGCAAAAAAGTAGCTATCTAAAACCAAAAGTTGTCATTATATGACATGGTAAACATTAGAAACTTCCTCAGTAAATACAACAGTAAAGAAAAGATGCTACTTTTTCCCATTGTTATTTAGCATCATTGCAGAAATTCTAGCAATAGCAATAAGACAAGAGAAAAAACCTGAAGGCATACAAAAGAATAAAGAGGAGGAAAAAAACCTCTCTTCATTGATGACATGATGGTTTAGTTAGAAAATCTAAGGCAAAAAAAAATAATTGAAATAATTACTTCAATAAAGCTTCTAATTATAAAACAACAGAACTCATATAATTAATAGTAAAACTTAAGAGACAATAAATCACATTCAAAATAACTATAAAATTCATAAATTACATGAAAATCAATATATCAAATCATATTCAATATCTAGATAGAGGCAAATACAAAAATCCTCCTTAAAGAAATAAAGAACTACTTTTTTTTTTTGCTTTAAAGTTTTTTTTTATTTAAAGCTTTCAGTTCCAAATTCTATCCCTATTTCCCTTCTTTCTCTTCTCCCTGAGTCAGTAACTAATCAGATATAGGTTATATATGTACAATTATGTAAACCATTTCCAAATTAATCATTTTGTACAAGAAGATACAATAAAAGAAAAAAGTAAAAAATAGCATGCTTCAGTCTGTATTCAACAATATCAGCATATCAGTTCTTTCTCTGGAAGTGAATAGTATACTTCATCATTAGTCCTTTGGGATTGTTTTGGATCATTATATTCCTGAGAAAAGCTAAATCATTGGCAATGGATTATCAAACAATGTTGCTGTTACTGTGTGCAGTGTTCTTCTGGTTCTGTTCACTTCACTTCTCATCAGTTCATGTAAGTTTTTTCAGGTTTTTCTGAAATCCTCCTCCTCATATTTTCTTATAGCACAATAGTTTTCCATCACAATCTAAATAACTACTTTAACTAGAGAGGTAATCAATGCTCATCATTAGGGCATGTCAATATACTAAATATAACAACACTATAGGGATTAATGTACAGAATTAAAGCTATATCATACTAATAGAGGGTTGTTTTACATATCCCAAAATATTTAAAATTTATTTGGAAATGTCAAGGAAAATTATTTTTAAAAAGTAGGAATGAATGGAGACTAGCACCTTCAGATTACAGTTTATTTTACAAAGAAGTAATTATCAAAACTATTTGCTAATGGTTAAAAGATAGAAAAGTAGATAAACTGAAAAGTTAAGAAAGATTCTGAAATAATTGAATATCATAAACCCTAATATATAAATTACTTAATAAAAATCCATATTTGATAAAAAAAATAATTGGAAACACTAGAAAATAGTCTGGAAGAAATTGGGTTTAGACTAATAGCTTATATCACATGCTGAATTAAATTGAAAATAGATATGTGACTTAAATATTAAAACTCATTACTATAAAAAATTAGAAAGGCTGTTTTCCTATATATATAATTTGAAGGTGAAATACTTGCCAAACCAGAGATTGAGGCAATTACAAAATATGATAATAATTATATATAAAAAATAAAATAGGTGATATGATTTCATGAAACTGAAAAACTTGTATATGGATAAAACTGATTTAACTGGGACAAGAAGGGAAATAATTGAGAAAATAACTTCATGTTAAATATATCTGATAAGAATCTGGTATCTAAAATATATAGAAAACTAAGAGAAATATATAAGATTAAAAGTCCTCATATCTGTATCTAATGATAGTCATATTTAGGATGGAAATATGAGGGAAGGGAAGAAAAAAAGAAATTTACATGATAACTTTATTATATATTTAAAAGGAACAGCAAGTTGTACACAATAGCCTTTTAGTTTCATGTGCAATCATTTTTTAAAAGAAATTGTGCCATATTATTGAAATGATTGTTTTATTCCATAAATTAAAAATTAAATAAAAATTAAAAACTATACTAAACAGTTTTTAGAAGACCTTCTTTCTTGTTCTTTATATATTGAAAGAACAACAATTTCTTCTATTAGCCTTTCTTGTTCTTTGAATAATAAAATGTCATTTTGTCGATGAAAAAACCCCACAACATTCCCCAGTAGGTAAGTGGTCAAAGTATATCAACAAATATTTCTCCAATCAATTTCCAATTATTAACAACCATATGAAAGAATGCTCCAAAACACTTCTGAGGTTTCACCTCATCCTCAGCAAATTGGCAAAGGTGACAAAAGATGATAATAGTGAATGTTAGGTTATAGAAAGATGCTTTCCACATCTTGTGAATATGGTATGCTAATGTGCTATTGACGAAACTGTGCACTAAATCCTCAGCCATTCCGGAAAGCAATTTGGAATTATACAGAGAGTGGATAAAATGTCAGTACTTTTTGACCCAAATATTCCACTGTGAGACATATACTCCAAGGAGATCAAAGGGAAAAATGTCTTATATAATAAAAATATTTATAATGGCTCTTTTTGTTGTAGTATAGAACTGGAAACAAAGCAGATGCCCGTCACCTGTGGGATAGACAAACAAATTAGGATATGTGAACCATGGAAAGATTTCTGTGAACTGATGTCAAATATAATAAGTAGAACCAGGAAAACAGTATACACCTGATTACAGCAACCACAAAAATTGAAACTGAATGCCACAAAATTATATCATGGAGAAAGAATACTTCATATAACTTTTTGATGTTTTGCTGTTGTACCAAACATTTTTTCTTTAAAAATTTTTTTGTTCCAAATGATGAAGGTGCGGGGACACAGTGGGGATCTAAGTGGTAAAAGTTATATGTAAATATTTATATTTTTAAAAAATCAATCCTTATTCTTTTTGATCTTTTTGAAACATTTACTGCTATTGACCCTTCTCTCTGACCTCCTTCCCCTTCTTAATATTTTTTTCCTCTCTTGGAGCCCAAGTTCTCCTGCTACCTCTCAGATACTTATTTTCTGCCTTCTTCTCTGGCTTTACTTAAAAAAAAAACCCAAATACAAATGTTCTCCAAGACTCAAGCTGCTCTAGTTCTTTGCTCTTATTCTTTTCTGTTTCCTCTCTTAAATGTCTCATCCCTTTAAACCACCAACTATTATCTCTGTACGAATGATCCTGAACTTTGAATTCTTTTGTGAACTTATTTCATATCCTAACTTCCTTCTGAATATCTCCATCTCAGTGTCCCATTATGACCTCAAACTAATTATATCTAAAGCCAAACTCATCATTTTCCCCGAAATTTATCTTCCTCTAGACCTAATTATTTCCATTAGTCATTATTAAAATTTGAGTGTCATTTTAACTTGTTTTATTTCTTCTTTCCTCACATACAGTCATTTACCAAGCATTGCCAATTTATCTTTAGCAAAGGGTCACAAATTCATCTCTTTCTTTCCATTCCTGTTTCCACTAACCTTTGTCCAGTAGTTTATCTCTTCTTACCTGGACTATAAATTTCCAGTCTTTAAGTCTCTTTCTATTCAATTCAGCATACTTTCTATTGACACATTAATCTCCCTAAAGCAATGCTTATAATTACCAATGGCTTCCCATTTCCTAGAAAGTAAAATATAACTCTCACAAAAAATCCACATTTATTTCTTATGGGTATATTTATTTTTCTATTACTAATATTTTCTATGACTATAATGAACTAACCTAACATTTTAATATGTTGAAAAAAGAAATGGGTCCACATCAAAAGGATATTTCATAGGACATATCTACCATTATGTCCTTTTCAAGGAAAAATTCAACCTATATCCAGTTTATAATACACAGCATACTTGGAGATTTTGGATGAAGTAAATTCTCCAGTTTGGGTAAGAGGTCCAATCAAGTAAGTTTAGATCCCAATTTCAAAAGCTAAATTTGGCTAACTTCTTTCTTGTATCAATAATTAGGAGAGCCTAGATAAATGTGCAGGATAACTAAAGATATGATAAGAATTAAAATGAAAATAAAATAACCTAATTCAGTCTCCTGTCTGGACTTTTGATATGGTTTGATATGATAGGATTCTTGGAATGCATGCTATCTTTTTGTGCCTCTCCTTAAGCAGTTTCCAAACTGGTCCTTCTTCCTTGTCTCTACATTTTTATACTTCCACTTAAAATTAACCATTCATCTTCTATATGAAAGCTAGAGATTTTGCTTCTTTTGAGATAATTAATTATTCCAAAGAAATTTACACAATGTTTCTGTGTGAGGTTATTGTCTCCAGTCAGCCAGTCAGTAAACACTTAAGTGCCTACCATATGCCAGGCACTGTGCTAAGTGCTGGGGATATGGAGAAAAATGAAAGACAGCTTCTGTTCTCAAGAAGCTTATAGTCCAATGGGGGAGACAAAGTGAACAAACAAGCTATTCAAAATAAGTGGAAAATAATCAACATAAGGGGAATCAACATTAAGGGGAATCAGGAAAGATTTCTTATAGAAAGTAAGATTTAGTTGAGACTTGACTGAGGCCAGAGAAGTCAAGAACTAGACTTCTCTACCTTTTTTCAGAGATGAAGAAGAAATCATTCCATGCACAAAGGACTGCCAGAGTCAGAAAATGAAGTGTTTTGCTCAAAGAACAGGAAGTAAGATCATTGGATCACAGAATAGGTGGGAAGAGATATAAGGTGGGAGAAGTCTGGAAAGATAGAGGAGGCATCTTATGAAGCTCTTTGAATATCTAACAGGAGTTTATATATGATCCTGGAGGCAATCAGGATCCAGTGAGTTTTATTGAGAGCAGGAGTGACATGATCAGACATGGAATTTAGAAAGATTACTTTGACAGCTAGTTGAATGGAAGAAGGGCTAGAGTGGGGAGATACTTGTGGCAGAGAGAGAAACACAAAAGTCATTACAATAATCCAAGTATGAAATACTGAGGACCTGCATGAAGGTGGAGGTAGTTTAGATGAAAAAAGAGGGGAACTTGTGGGAGATACCATGAAAGTAAAATCGACAGACTTTGGCAACATATTGGATATAAGGGATGAAAGTGAATGAAGAGTCAAGGAATAGCAGTTTGTAAGCCTGGCTGACTGGGAAGGATGGTGGTATTCTTGAGAGTAATAAATATCTTTAGAAGGAGGGAGAATTTTGGAGAAAAGATAAAGGAACTCAGTTTGGATATGTTAAGTCTAAAATATTCACAGGATATATAGTTCTAGAGGTCCATTGGGCAGTTGGAGATGCTAGACTGGAGGTCAGCATTGTAATTAGGGCTAGATAAGTAGATTTGAGAATCATCTACATAGAGATGATAATTGAATCCATGAAAACTGATGATATCACCAAGTGAAGTAGCATAAAGGAACAAGAGACAGTAGGGCCTATGACAGAGCAATTTTGGTGGAATGATGAAGTCAGAAGGTAGATCATAAAAGTTTAAGAAGAATGAGGAAAGAAAATGGATAACCTCATTGTAGATGACCTTCTCAGGAAGTTTAGCCATTAAAAAGCAGAAGAAATGTGAAGCAATAATTAGCTGAAAATTTCTTTTGGCTTTTTTTAATGTTTTGGGAATACTTGGGAGCCTATCTGTTATTTTTTACTCTTGTCAAATAATTTTATTTCCTTTTCCAATTGTATGTGATCTTAATGATATGTTCATGCTTCTTCTTACTTACGAGTTATCATTGATAATATGTGGTAGTCTATTTAAATTCACCATATTTACATTTCCTTTTGGGTAATCTGAAATTATTCTTTTGACATCCTGGTGTTCTACAATTTGCAGCCATATATAGCATCACCAGGAGACTGTTGGAATTCTATATAACTCTCTATTAGTGAATTATATGTGCCCACTCTTTTCACTGCCATGATGTGTTTTTGTAAGAATGTGAATCCTATGTTTATGGGAAAGCAATTTTGCTACTACTGTTTTTACTGTACCATTTCAGTAAATGTCTTTTCTTTGAATTATTTGTATCTTATGGCTGACTAGAGTCAAGGTAAACAGATCTAGGGGGTTGGGGAGTTTATGAATTATAACATAATGAATACCCCATGATATTATCAAGTGTACCTTGAACCTGGGGTAGTCACCTACCAGGGAAACTATCCTGCATGTACGTTGTCCCCAGGGTTTGTTTACCCTATAGATTCTAGTTTGGATCAGCAATATACACAACTTTCTATTTATCCTCTCAAGTCATCACTTGAACCATCTCTTTTTTTCCTTCAAAAATGTTCTCTTTCCCTTAGGGCTTATTAATTGTCCCATATCACTTGCAAATTTTGCCTCCCCATAAAACAGTAGGGATTCAATTGGTTTCATTCAGAAATGAAATCAGGGTTAAGATGAACCAGGGACTAGTCCAGAAACACTCTGTGAAGCAGGGTTCTAATGGTCATAGATATTATGTGTTAAGAAATAACTACAGGTTACAAGAGGCCAAGAATTGATTATCCACACAATTAGGTAAGGACCAGATGAAAGAAAGTATATCCATGATCTGTAAATATATGTTAGCAATTTGGGAGCTTTGGGATTTGAAGGGACAAGACTAGTAGGTGTGGTTATCCAAACTGTGTGCTCATCCAAAATGAAGACTTCCCAATTTGACCCATTTGGCTCTATAAACACAATGATTCTCTTTTAAGGTTGTTAGCCCTGCCTCTTTTGATATTCTGCCAGAGATTCAGCTGTTGACAGATATCCTCGGCTGCTAATGCTTTCTGATTTAGAAATAACTGAATTCATGTGGCAGTGAACAAGCATGTATTTATAGTTTTTATTCTTTAAATTAAACACCATTTAAGAAAATAATAAATTCAAAATTAAATTAAGCAATTTTAATAAAAAATTAACTGGTTGTCAGGACAAGTTGTGACTTGACTATAGATTAATAATTTACTATTTCTTGTTTTTAATTAAGTATTACAGTTTAAAGGTAATTTAAAAATTAAAAGGTACATTATCTAAAGGATTTTATTGTATTATCTTAACTTGAAACTAAAAAATGAAAAAAAATCCATCTTCTGACTTTAAAAAAATAACATTGTTTTTTCTGTTTCTTTTCATAGAAACATAAAACTTTAGATTCAGAAGGAGCCTTAGAAAACATTTAGTTCAATCTCTTTATATTGCAGATGAGGAAATTGAATCACAAAGAAGTGAAGCTACTTATCCAGCATCACATATACAGTAAATAGAAGAAATAGAATTTAAACCAATAATCGTAGTCTTGAAGAGTAGTGCTCTTTTCATAAATATTGTATATCTTTTATAACCTATGTTTTTTCAACATATGGACCTGTCCAGGTCAATGTCATCCTTAAAATCCTCATTGCTTTGATAATCATATACTAGTAATTTTATTTTGTATAAAATCATGAAAATATTAGATGAAATATATTGCTTTTGTATCTAATCCTAATTGATAGATATGGTCAGAGCACTTATGGTCAAGATTGCAATTTATTTTTTATTTAGTTCATTTTTTAAATTTCAAGTTGAATATGTTTCAAGTAGTTTCTGAGAACTTGATCTCCACTATTATTTTTTAACTGCCAAAGATTTTTGGTTGCAATCTTGTTGAAATCTCATAGCATTTTTAACCTGAATCATACAATTTGGGACCTGTTATATGTTGGAGGGTAATATTATGTAGTAGAAAGAGCACTGGATTTTGAATTATAGGACCACCGATTTATCTTAGAGATCACTGAAGCCAAATATCTTTACTTGATAGATGAGGAAACAGAAACCTTGGCAGATAATTTCAAGTCAACAACCATTAAACATTTACTTTGTTCCAGGAACCGTGTTAAGTGATTGACCTTTATTGTATAGGTAGTAAAAATCAGAAATGGGATTTTAACCGAAGTTTTCTGAGTCCAAATCCAGTGTTGATTCCATTATACAAGAAGTTGGGATTTATGGGTCCATATCCCAAATTGCTACTTACTACCCATATAACTTTGACTAATCTACTTCTCTGGCTTCAGTTACTCTCAAAACTTTTAGGTGAAGAGATTGGACAAAACATCCTCTTCCATCCTGAATATTTTCCTTCCTTGGTTTCCATAATTTTTCACTCTGTTGGTTCTCTTTCTACATAGTGATTACTATACTTGATCAGCTTTCCTGGATATTATCCATCTCCTTCTCTTTTAGCATGAATTCCTTCAAAGACTTTGGATTATCTTTTCTGCTAATGTTTATGTTGCCAGTTCTTAGCACAATGTCTGGCAGATATTGAGTGATTAATAAATTTTCTCTCTCTCTGTCTCTTTCTCTGTCTGTCTGTCTCTCTTTCTCTCTCTCCCTCATTCTCCATATGTAACTACCTCCACATATTGTTCCCTTCTCCCCATTTAAATGACTACCACATTAATTCAGGGATTTATCACCACTTGCTTTAACTATTGCAGTAGCCTCCTAACTGGTTTCCTTAATTCGAATCTCTTTCTTTTTCAATTTGTTCTCCACATGCCAAAATAACTTTTTAAAAAACACAGATGTGACTATCATTCTAATGATCAGAAACTTTTGGTGATTCCTTATTGCTTCTAAGATAAAATATAAACTCTTCAGATTAAAATTTAAAGCTCTTCACAGCCTGGCTTTAACCTATCTTCTTATTGTTTTTCTACTTTTAAAAAAATTACATTTTCTTTTGTTATTAAGAACTTAATCAGTAATAAAAAAATAAACATTTAAATATACAGAGAAGACCAATATAACTTACTATATCCTTTATGAATTCTATAGTTAATCAAATTGGACTATTTCCTGAAACTTGGTATTTCATACATATTTTCTATTTCTATGATTTCATCTGGACTATTCCTTATAATTAGAATATACTCTGTCCTTATCCCTAACTCTTAGAACTCTTATCTTCTTTCAAGGGTCCCTTCAGATACGCCATCTTATATGGAATCTTCCCTGATCTCATGAGTAACTGAGAGACCCTTATTCCAGATTGGACCAGTATTGTTCTGACTCAGGCCAATCCCTTGACTATTTAGGTTTAACATTAGAACTAAAAGAGACACTTGTGGGCCATTGAACTGTTAACAAAAGGAATTTCCTGAACCATAGCAAGAAGAAGACATTCAGTAAGGAGAAGTACTTTCTTGATTCAGCTAAGCAAAGGTGCCATTGAGGTTCATCAGTCATACACAAGTGAGCTCCTTCAACTCTTCATGCCTCCTTTTGTACTTAGATCTGAAGAAGTGATATCAGTATCAGTCTGAGCCCTTTGTCCCTTGAGCCATTCGAGTCTTGAAGACTCGAAGAAGGAAGATTAATTCCTAATAAGGAAAAAATTAACCTAACCTGCAAGGGGGTTAGCAAATTGTTTCTATTTTTCCTCACTCTCTTCAAACTACTTAAAATCTATGCATAACATGCACTTATTTAAAGCTGTTAGTTGTCTATATGTGTAGGATGTCAAACTCTAATAAGTTTAATACATAGATGTTTCCCGTTTGACTTTCTTAATTTATGTCAATCAGTTTTATTTGTATAGAAACTTTTCAATTTCATGCAATAAAAATGATGTTTTATATTTTGTCATTGGTTCTACTTTGTTTCTTATATGTTTATTTATAGCTGTGAAAGGCATAAATTCTGTTTATTTTCTAATTTTAATGGTATGATCTTTAATATTAAGGTCAAACATTCATTTTCAATTTATTATAGAATGTGGCATAAGATACTAACCTAAACCTAATTTATGCCAGACTGCTTTCCTGTTATCTCAGAAATTTTAATCAAATAGAGAGAGATTTCCTATCCTATTATCCCTTTGGAAGGTAGAAACACCTCTCTCTGATTGAATAAGAAAAAAAAAGCAACACCATTGGATAAATAATGATTGGCTACACCCTCAGATGATCATTAAAATACAGCTTAGTCAGTTTGAGTTAGTTGCTTCATTCAAAAAAGAACCCAGCTCTTTACCTCTTAAGGCAAGGAGGTGATTGACTATGATATCTAGAAGCAAAGCTACTCATTTTGAATGTGCGCCCCCCAGTGGTCCAAAAATTCAGAAATTCAGGTAAATTTAGACTTAAGAATTGAAAGGAATTTTCCTCTCTTTTCCCCCATCCCCAATGGCATGTTGAAATTCGGTGGAATTATTTGCCCAATTGAGGACACTTCATCTAGTAGTGGGAGAGCAAGTTTTTTTTTTTTTTAACATGCTAGAAATAAAGTTAAATCCAATATATGCATACATATTTATGCAATTATTGTGCTGCACAAGAAAAATCAAATTAAACCAGTAAAGAAAAAAAAAGAGAATTGTTAGAATTCTTACAAGGTGCTGTCAATTATCTAATTTAGCATGGTACTTAACAGTTCTCTAACTCACTAATGTATTTAGTACTCATTGGAGTTCTGCAAGATTCACAAGTCAGAGAGGAGTGGAGAAGATTCACAAATCAGAAGCCCACAATCCCACTCTCAGAGGAGGAGTCAACCTTTGAGTTCACACCTCTAAAAGAGCATGTAAAAGGACAAGCCCACTGGAAACAATCAGGGAGATTCAGAAGCCAGGATTCAGTTGGGCAGAATGAAGGAAGACAGAGAAGAGGTGGCAGGCTGTCCTGTGGAGAAACACTGAAACCAAAATCTGAAAGGCCTCCAGAAAGCTAGCCGAGATCTAAGTGAAGGAAAGAGAAAATAAAGGATCTGGACTTTAACAGCTGGTTGCATTTGAGGTAATTATTACTCTGAACTGAAACTAAGGCTGCCTCTAGAAGTTCCCCAAGAAACCTGCTCTCAGAGAACATTATATTTTAGAGAAGAACGTTACAGAGGAGCAACATAAAATGCAAGCAAACAACAACAGAAAGAGTGAAAATGCCATGTTGTGAGCCACATTCAATTCCCCCAGTCATTTCTCTGGGTGTAGATAGTTCTCTTCATCACTGAACAATTGGAATTGGTTTGAATCATCTCATCGTTGAAGAGAGCTACATCCATCAGAATTGATCATTGTATAATCTTGTTGTTGCTGTGTATAATGATCTCCTGGTTCTATTCATTTCACTTAGTATCAGTTCTCCAAGACTCTCTGAAATCATTGTTTCTTCCAGATAACATTCTTTTTTTTATTATAGCTTTTTATTTACAAGTTATATGCATGAATAATTTTATAGCATTGACAATTGCCAAACCTTTTGTTCCAGATAATATTCTATTCTATAATAGATATAAAATATTGTATAATAAATATAAAAGACAATATTCTATAGCATTCACATACCATAATTTATTCAGCTATTCTTCAATTGTTGTGCATCCATTCAGTTTCCAATTTCTTGCCACTACGAAAAGGGCTGCCAAAAAACATTTTTGCACATGTGGGTCCCTTTCAGTTGGGGAGTAAGTTTAAGAGTTTGCTACATAGATGAAGGGGCAGAAATACACACTCCAGACAGATACAAATACAGAGAGGCAGTCACTCACACAGTCTGGAGTCCTTTTGAGGTGCATGTTCCCTGACAGAAAAAAAAATGAATTGGTTATGGATTCAAGAAGAGTTTTGTCAATCAAGAAATATGCTGAAGATAGGACTGGGTCAGGAGAAAACATTGAGTCACTGTAATTCTGGTGTTGTAAGTCATCTTGCCTACATCTATTTTCTATACTTATACTTCATTATTATTGTATTCAAAGGTTATGTCCACTCCTGTGGATTCCCTGTATGTTAGTGGGAGAATATTTTGTAATGACTATTCTTAATATGCTATTTTATTAGTCCACTAAGAGCTAATTGTGTTTACTGACTGATTATTTATGGAAAGCACACTAGTGGGGGCTTGTGAGCTTTAATGTTAGAAATAACTCTCTTGGATCTTGTAGTAGGACATGCTCTTTGGGGAATAACTTGAGAGATTAAGAACATGCTTTGGTCATACTATTCCCTTGTCCACTCGTACTTCCTTTGCTTTTCCCATGTCCACTCATACCAGTCAGCCTTGTATTTCTCTTCCTCTATGCTATTCGTGCTGCCTGATTTTTAAACTTACCTTATACAGAGTGGTGGAAGGGGCATGCCATGCTGAGCCTCACAAAGGAAAGAATAAGTCTGTGGAATAGTCCTCTTACATCAAATGAGAACTAACTGCAGTCCATATCCCAACAACCAATGCTCTCTTGTGATGTTAGCATATTGCAGCTTCACCAATAACTCTTTGAGCAACGTAGTCCAGATGGTTTTCTCAATAAGCAACACTCTGTCAGCCCCAAGCATTGTAGGAAATGAAATCCTAGAGACACACCCCCTACAAAGAATAAATACAGTACAGAAAGCATGAATAGCTGATGCATTTTATTGTATTAGTACACAGTCTGCCCAATGTAAGTAGAGTCCCCAGTACTTGTATTCGTGTTTGTGTAGCATTGGGGAAGACAATACCATGTGTCCATGAAACTAGTAACAGATCATCATGATGGTATTTATTTGTTTTCAGAATATGTGATATCAACAAGAATAACATCAAAGTGCCTCGGTTCCTTACCTCTGATAGAAATTTAAACAAATGCTATGGAAACTTTAATATTCTATTAAAATTTTTGTTGTTGTAATATTCATTTATGCTTGTTGATATGTTGCTCTTTTAAAGTTTTCTTCAACTATTCCATGCATAGTCAATTTCTTGTTTGCAATCATTTAACCTAGAAATGAATTGTACATGAGAATAAGCTGTACATATGAATGAGAATAAAGAAATGAAACCTCCTATAAAATTTTTCCTCTTGCAACTGGGTAAGTGAATTCCTTTAGAGTTAACAATTTTCACCCTCTTGCATTGGTATCATAGCTCTAGTCTTCTCTCTACCATCATAGCCCCACTTTAATTCTACCAGAGGCAAGGCAAGGCATACTTAATCAGTCTGGAGTGTCTGGTGTGTCTGGAGTGTACATTTCTGCTCTTTCATCTGTGTCCTAAACTCTTAAATTGAATGTCCAACAACTGGATGAAGTGTCCTCAATTGGATAATTTTGACATGGCCGTTGGGGACAGGGGAAAAGAATGAAAAATTCTTCCAACTCTTAGTCTAAATTCACCTGAATTTCTGAACTCTTGGACCACTGGGTGGAGTTATTAAGCAGTTATCATATGCTAGGAAGAAAATGAAGAGGAAGGAAGGAAGGATTCATTGCTATGAGCCTACTATGTACATGACACATTTGACAGATTTATCTCATCTGAGCCTTACAAGAACCCTGTGCAATTATTATTTGAGTTTTGCCATTGAAGAAGCTGAGGTAGAGAGTGATACTTATCCAGGGCAATTCAGCATAAGTGTCTGAAGCTGGATTTGAATTCAGGTCTTTCTGACAGCTTCACACTTCATCCACCCTGCTACCTAGCTACCAACAATATCTGTCTCCCTTCTTTTTAGCTTTACTTATAAAGAGTTTCTTTTCCAATAGAGAGAAAACACTTGGATTTGTCATCTAGAGAACGTTTTATATTTTCTAATAAATGTTTCAATATTTTCTCCAGGATTTGAGAAAATCTGCCATCTAAGATCAAATTGGGCAGGTTGTAGACAACTAACCAATTTCAGAATCTTCTGTATAGCTAAGCTGTTGACAGAATAAACAATCTCATTGAACAGGAAATTGGAAATGCTTCATTTGGTGGTTAATTTTCACTCAGGTCCAAGAAATCTTTGGGTTTATGATGTATTAAACATCAACTCAAAAGGGTTTGTAGAGTTCTTTTAAAACAATCTTTACATATTATGATCAATAACTTCAGTTATAATTATTTTTGCATCTGTATAAGGCCATCATTGAAGCTACCATCTTTTTATAATGCAAGCTTTATATGCTTTAACACTATGTCAAGAGCAGAACATATTGCAGTAAATAAATTGTGACTTAAGAATATGAATTTCTATGTTGTACAACTTTGAAAGTGGTTTACATTGTGAGTTTTGGGGAATATTCAGAAATAATCAATTTAGCATGTGTAATTCCAAAGTTGAACAAAGTACTTCATTTAAGCCTAATTGGTTTCCAGAGTGTATCTCAGAAAAGGAAGAACTCATGAAATTGGATCTCTTCTTAATATAAGCTATGCACTGGCTCACTAAAGTCACTCTTTTAATTAGCTTTTGTCTCTGGGAGATTAATATGGCATAGCAGGATTCTGGAGATGGTCTCAGCAGGAAAAGATGGGTTTTCAGAAACTTTCCTTAAGAGTTAGGAGATATCTAATCCAGTATTGTTTCTTCCTATTCTGGTAGGGACTAAATTTATCATAAGTTCTGATTTTTCAGTATTAGGAGTAGTGAGTCTGGACTAGCATTATTTAAGGGGAGAGAGAGATAGTTATCAAAGGCCTAAAATAGAGTTAAGGGATCAAAAATGTAGAGAGGGAAGCTAAATTGGAGGATTAGCAACATGAATGGTTTATTTTTGGGAGACTGAAAAAAGCCAGTAATATTCTTTCATTCTCCTTGGATCTTTTCTATTCTTCTGTACCAGATGTGGAAATTTACTTGATCTTTTTTCCCCATCTTTAAGTCTGTTCATATTTATCCAATCAGAACTTTATAACCAGCTTACTCTAGATAAAAACCCCATCTTTTCTTATTGCTTTTCATTATTTCATTTTTATTTGTGAACTAAAGGCTTCTAAAACAGAGATTCAGTGTATACAGAGATTTAAAAAAGGATAAAGGTTTGAACCTGGCTAAATGCCAAGATCTCTTCTGGCTGGGGGCTTCATAAAAGTTACAGGAGATTTCGATGTATTTTCATTTATTTATAAATTTTATAAGCTTTCCATCGGAAAAGAAGATTAAATCATGTGAATCTACACTGTTAACCCTACGTAATAAGTAAATTTAAATGGTAGAAAGACACTTGGCAAGCAAGATGACTGTTTCCTCAGAAGAAATTAGTTTTTTTTTTTTGTTTGTTTGTTTTTTACTGTCCTCACTGTCCTCTCCCAAATAATTTTATCTTCTCCTAAGTAAACGATGGAGAGGAGACACCAAGGGAAAACCATGCTATTGGGCAACTAATGAAGGAGCTGGGAAAAAGTTGTGCCATCCATGTCCCAAATATGGGAGCTAAATAAAAGTGGAGTAGTTGCTTTGCCTGTGATGCTAATGACTTCCAATTGATCAAGAGCAGTATTTCTCAAACTATGTTCCCCATGATTTTGTGGAATAGTCCAAGGAGTTCTTAAAGAAAAATACATGGAATGGTGGACAAAGTACATAGCAAACTCAGATTTTTTTTTCTGAATTGACTCATACAATATTTGCTTTCATCCTATGAAAAAAGCTAAATGTTGGCTGAAAGAACACATGATTAGAAAAGTGGTTTCACATTGATATAAAATCAGGTATTTAAGGTACCTTGTATATAGAATATTATGCCTTATTGGAATGGGTGTAAAATTTCTTTATTTTTGTTGCTGTTTAACTTTTTTTTTGGTGCGGTATTTAATTCCAGACAATTCAGTAAATTTGGAAGTTTAGAGATACACAAAAGCAAACTTATTAATTCAGGTTCTAAAGATGATAGAAACATCCCTGAACCTTGTCTGAACACTGAAACTTGAGTATGGAAGATAATCCCAAGTAATAGCATCTATGACTCTTGAATTTGCTTTTAATTATCTTTCTGCATATTTCACATTATGTTCCCAGAATAATAACAACATCCTTATAATATATAAGGGAGGAAACAGAGTCAGAAAGGTTGTGATTTGCCCAAAGTCATACATGGAAATATAGAGTAGTTTGGTCATATCATAGTGCCCAAAGTGCCTAGACAGGACTCCTCTTCCTGAGTTCAAATCTGACCTCAGACACTCACTAGCTGTGTGACCCTGGGCAAATAAGTTCACCCTCTTTGCCTCAGTTTCCTCATCTATAAAGTGAACTGGAGAAGGAAATAGCAAACCACCTCAGTACCTTTGCCAAGAAAACCTCAAATGGCGTCACAATTAGACAAGACTGAAAAAAAAAAAAAAACAAACTGAAAAACAGCAAATACATGGAAAAGCTTGGATTTGAACCAAGCTCTTCTCTACAAACCTTTAACTTTTCTCTTTCTCCTGAACAATGTTTTTAAAAAATTTTTTTTATCTTCTTTCTAATGCCCACTTTTTCACTGAAGTCAATAAATATTAAAATATACGAGGATTTATTATATTTTATATTTTCAGCATTGTTGACATATAATTATGTGGAATAGTATCCAATCATTTTTTTTCTTCTCTTTGTTGTGATCTCTCAAATGTCATTTAACTTTTGAAAATTTGTAGTATTTTCTTTTAAGTTAAATTTCTTAATGATTTGTTAATTTTACTGCTCTTTTAAAAAGGTTTTATTTACTAATTTAATTTTTCTTTTATTAACTTCCTTAGTTCTCATTTCATGTAATCTAGTTTTTATTTTTTACTTAAAAATTTTTTTAATTGCAAAAATCTCATTAATCTGCTCTTTCCACTTTTTGTTGATATAGCACCTGGGATCTCCAACTCCTTACATATGGGTCGCCAAAGAAAGCTTAATGGGATTGATTGGATGAAGTTTTCTCATTTGGAGACTAAGTCACATAATCCCTATTCCCAGAGCCAGAAGAGCAGGTCTTGGACACTGGGATGCAAGAAGTCACATGAAGTTAACGAAGTTAGAGGAAGTGATGTGACCCACAGGAAACATACAACATTGATGACCATTGGTCAAGGATGGTTATGTTCTTTTAGTTTATTCAATAAAAACTCTTGGGTCTTTTTCTATTTAACTGGATGTTCTGCTTCCTGCTGGTTGGGTTGAGCACATGGTGGGAGCTAGGATGCCTCCTGGGTGTGCTGGGCCTCTCCCTGCAGAGACTAAATAAATGCTTTCTGATGTCTCTGATAAGTTAATTTGGGAAAGGGAGTTCTTGCACCCATCCCACACAGTCTATGGGGGCTCGTCTGGGATCTGTGGCTTCCCAGAGAGATGACTGGGGTTCTGATACAAAGCAGGTGCCAGGTTGGGTTTTTGCTGACTGTCCTTGAGATCAGACTTTCAGCCTCCCTCCCTATGAAGTATGGGGTTAGGAGAGGCACTCAGATACAAACAGAGTTACAAGCCTCTGAAGATGAAGAAGCCTGGGTAAAACAGAGCCAGGTAACTTATATATGCATTATCCATGGGGGCACTGTCTGTTAATGTATCCTTGGATTGTCCTTAGGTGCTGGAGACCTGGGATCATCAAAGCTGATGATCCAGTAAGGTGCGCCAGGAAGGAAGTTCTTTTAACTACACAGGACAAGTGCTCTGTGGTTGGCTTTGGAAGCTAGGTGACTACTTCTGAGCTTGATCTGCCGAGTCACCAAGGGTTCTACTCTGTGTGTTACAGGGACCAGACTGTAAAATTGGATGCTCTGGAGAGAGGGAACAATCCAACTCAAATCTAAAGAGCAAAAAAGAAAGGGAAAAAAAATGCACTTGATAGGGTATTTCTGTTGTGTGTGTAGAAGGGATGGTTCTCTTCCATATGATTTTTGTCTGTGTTTGTGTCTATGCAAAATGTCTTTATCATATCTGTTCTGTAAGCTAGGATTTGTTAGAAAGAGAAAGGCCTGACTTTCCTGTAGACTCCAACTCTGGCCAAAGTTGGAACTGCAGGAAAGTCCATTGAGAGTAATGATTGGGGAATTTGGCAATTGGTCATTTCAAGATTCCAAAGCAATTCAAATAAATTGGGGCCTCTTGGAGGAGATTAGTGCATAGAATAAAGAGAATCTCTTTCTTCCCCTTCCATGTTCCCTGACTGCAGCAGAGACACATGGGCCCAGAGGGAGAGAAAGAAACTATGCTCAATCAGATTAGGGAAATTTGTTATTTGAGATACAATAGTAAAAGCAGTTTTATATTATTGGAAATTTAAAGCTGTATTTGATTTGATTTTAAGTTAAAATATAGGTTATTAAAACAAACTTCTGGTAGCTTATCTTAGTGGAGGTCACATTTGTATCCTCCTAATTAGATGGTATGTTGCTTTCTAAAGGTATATTGGATAATTTGTAAAATTATGAGTTATGCCTTAAAATTTTATCAGCTTTGCTGAATATATTTCTGTTTTATGAAATTTGGTCCAAAGCTATTTAATTGTGAATCTTAAAGTTTAAAATTTAAAAAGTGATTTAAAGACAAGGGACAAGAAAGATTGATTTGCAAAAGCAAGTAATAGTTTGAATGGAGGATCTAGTTAGAAGGGTTATTGGTTTGGGCGCATGTTAGAGAGAGTATGTTGGAGTCGGGAGGAGAGGGAGATGGGATGTGTTACATAGAGAGAGATGGCGTGAGAGAGAAAAAGGAGTAAGAAATAGAGGAAAATGGTGTGTTGGAAATAGGGGGAAAAGAGTTAGGTTGGACAGAAAGGCACAAGCTCCTAGTGGAACTTGCCATTTTCCAGGAGAAAGGAGACATCCCATGAGGTTGGGCAATGTCTTTCTTTGACTGGCAGACTGGATCCTGGGGACTTGGCACCCTAAAAAGGTTTGCTGTGAGAAGTGGGGGTTGGGAACATGGTAGAGTTAGGAGAAATGCCATGTGGAGCAGAGGTTAGATTGTCAGGTGACAATCTGACTTTCTCCTTCTCCCACATTTTAACAAACTTCAGCTGTTTTTTTTTTTTTTTTTTTTTTTTTTTAACAAACTGCAGCTCTTTGGAGCTCTCCTTCCATCCACCTCCCCCTTGCTGATTGAAACATTAGTTGCTTATATTGTTTAAAGGAACAGCCTACATTTACATGGTGTTAATAACTGAATTTTTTATTTTTATTTTTCAAGTCTATAGCCACTCTACGAGGTTTGTTGGAACCACAAGTTTTCTGAAAGCAATTTATTTCTACTAAGGTGTCCATCTGTCTTCAACAAATTACTTAATGTTTATCTAAGTGCATAATGGTCTCCTTGTGTAAGGAATATGATAACAAAAAACCTAGAGCAGAATTTTAACCTGATTTGATAAATTGATAGAGCTATTTCCAAAAAGTTTATAGGAAGTCCTCAATTGAAGGAAGTTGACTTAACATTTTTTTCAAGAATGAAGAAATTATTAATTCTGATAATGCCCTTTTATGTGAAATTAAGATATTCTTTATTCTGTATGAGTTTTAATTGATTATATTGAGTCATCTTAAAATTGTACCCATATTTAAAGGGACTCTGAGAATAACAGTCTTTGCCTTTGTCCCTTTGAACATGTTTCTGTTATGGACAATGTGCATTTTAGAATTTTTTTATGTATTGGTGATTTTAAAAGCAAAATGATTTGTGTAATGTTGAACTTAACCATATACTTAAACATGAAAAATAAGCTATGAATCTCTGACTGTGATCCTTAAGAGTTAAATTCATCTGAAGCTTAGATTAATGAAAATTGCTCTTGAAGATAAAATCTCTTGGGATTATAGCTGATATTTTTTGGAGTTTTAAATTCATCAAGCCAGTGACCCACCATCTGAAAGGAATATGCCACAAACTATTAAGAAGAAATTGTTACAGGAGAAAGTTAGTATCTAGGGACGAATTAGGAGAGAAATTTTGGCCTCTGCTGAAGGTAGGATCTTTCTGACTCAATTTCCCAGTGGTGTTCTTTTTGAATGAGAACCCACCTGATTATTTCTGAGTCTCACTTAAGGTGGAATTATTAAAAACTAGGACAGTTACCTGAAGTAAAATTACATTAAAGATATTTTATCCTGTATGTACTCTCAGATCAACACCTAAAGGACCAATTTTGATACCACTTAAATCATGTCCCTGATTTTTCCTCTTACAGCAAATTTCTGTAGCCCAGCCCTGGAAGATTCTCTGATGCTACAAAATCTTTAACTCTTTTGCTTCCCGGGGCTAGAGTTTCTTTGTTTGAAGGCCTATTTTGCCTGTATTTGGGATCACTCCCACTTTTCCTTTTGTTCACTGAGAGAGGAAGCAGACAATCTTAGCATGCCCTGATCGGTAAGTGTGTGTGTGTGTGTGTGTGTGTGTGTGTGTGTGTGTGTGTGTGTGTGTGTGTTTGGGACCTTTAAAGCTAAACTAATCTGTCTAGAGCTTTTTACACTGTATGTTGATGGAAAGTGGGACTAAATCTCTGGAACCCTATCCTAGACAGCTTGCTTACTTCTCAAAGATCTATACTGACTTCAAATTTGATTTCATGGGAGCTACATAGAAAGAAAGGGGATTTTTGACAGCCAAACAATTCCCTATTAAGTATTCAGGGAAAACAATTACTGTCAGCTGTCCATGGACCTAGAGAGATCTCTGTTGATTCCTAAAGGAAGAGGAATTCACTTCAGGTAAAGGGAAACATCAGCTGCCCCTTTGCCTCTGACCATGGCACCTTTAATTCCCCAACTCCTAACTCCTGCATTCCCTCATATAGCCCCCAGGCAAGTAAATTCTGAAAGGACTGTCAAAAAGGCTGCACATGTGCCTCGTTCAGGGGCTTCAAACTGCTTTTGGTTTTGTTAACACCTCTACTAGTTGGATAAAAGCCTTCCCCTGTAAGGCTCTAAGGTTTTTTTCTGAGAGAGATCATACTCACTGAAGGGCACATGTTCTACCCAGTCAACCTATGAGAAAACATTCTTTGGTAGCTATCCTAGGAAAAGCTGTTGGGATGAGAGGCATTTTTGATAGCCTCATTTCCCCCCCAGCCTTCCTCTGGGTGGGGTTCCTGGTTATTGTCCCTAGGAATCTCCATATTAATTCCACTTTTGTTTATTCTTTTTCTTTTGCTCGTATTTGGTCCTTGTATTTTTATTATACTTGTAAAAGTTGCTTCTTCCAGACTCCAAATCATGAAATTCCAACCACTTGGTCATCCTGAAATCACCCAAGAGCTGATTTTTAAAAATATATATTTATTTATTTATTTTTAAATGATAGCTTTTTATTTACAAGTTATATGCACGGGTAATTTTACAGCATTGACAACTGCCAAACCTTTTGTTCCAATTTTTCCCCTCCTTCCCCCCACTCTCTACTCTAGATGGCAGCATGACCAGTAGATGTTAAATATATTAAAGTATAAATTAAATACAAAATAAGTATACATAACCAAACTGTTATTTTGCTGTACAGAAAGAATCGGACTCTGAAATATTGTACAATTAGCCTGTGAAGGAAATCCAAAATGCGGGCAGGCAAAAATATAGGGATTGGGAATTCAATGTAATGGTTCATTGTCCTCTCCCAGAGTTCTTTCACTGGGTGTAGCTGGTTCAGTTCATTACTGCTCCATTGGAACTGATTTGGTTCATCTCATTGTTGAAGATGGCCAGGACCATCAGAATTGATCATCATACAGTATTGATGTTGAAGTATATAATAATCTCCTGGCCCTGCTTGTTTTACTCAGAATCAGTTCGTGTAAATCTCTCCAGGTCTTTCTGAAATAATCCTGCTGGTCATTTCTTACCGAACAATAATATTCCATAATATTCATATACCACAATTTATTCAGCCATTCTCCAATTGATGGGCGTCCATTCATTTTCCAGCTTCTAGCCACTACAAAGAGGGCTGCCACAAACATTCTGGCACATACAGGTCCCTTTCCCTTCTTTAGTATCTCTTTGGGGTATAAGCCCAGTAGTAACACTGCTGGATCAAGGGGTATGCACAGTTTGATAACTTTTTGAGCATAGTTCCAAATTGCTCTCCAGAATGGCTGGATGTGTTCACTGTTCCACCAACAATGTATCAGTGTCCCTGTTTTCCCACATCCCCTCCAACATTCCGCATTATCTTTCCTTGTCATTCTAGCCAATCTGACAGGTAGGTGTGTAGTGGTATCTCAGAGTTGTCTTAATTTGCATTTCTCTGATTAATAATGACTTGGAGCATCTTTTCATATGGCTAGAAATAGTTTTCAATTTCTTCGTCTGAGAATCGTCTGTTCATATCCTTTGACCATTTATCAATTGGAGAATGGCTTGATTTCTTATAAATTAGAGTCAATTCTCTATATATTTTGGAAATGAGTCCTTTATCAGAACCTTTGACTGTAAAAATATTTTCCCAGTTTATTGCTTCCCTTCTAATCTTGTCTGCATTAGTTTTGTTTGTACAAAAACTTTTCAATTTGATATAATAAAAATTTTCTATTTTGTGATCAGTAATGATCTTTAGTTCTTCTTTGGTCATAAATTCCTTCCTTTTCCACAGGTCTGAGAGGTAAATTATCCTGTGTTCCTCTAATTTATTTATAACTGAGACCTGATTCTGACATTCAGCACTGGACATTGCTGCCACAGCCTACAACTCAGTCATCTCCCCTCCTCAGTGTGGGCCCCACTGGGCAGGGCCAGCTCTACGCCTCTTGTCAGCCTGAAGCAGCTCCAGAAGATGAGCCCTTCGTCCCTTTGTCCAGATGAGTCTGGGTCCGGACTGTTTGAGGTGGGAATGATGTGACAATGGCCCTGAGGCCCCCAGGAAGTGCTGTAGTTCTGTGGCTGCCAGATGTTCTGTGATGACTGGGTTTCCAAGACTGATAGTGGGAGCTGATGGAAGGGAAGTCTCTGATTCCTGCTCATTGCTTTAAGCAGCAATATCCTGTCACCCACTTGCTTATGTGCTTAATCATTAGAATAGTTCAAGATCTAGCTAAGCTCAGGAGGAGCTGAAGTGGCTCCTGAAAGCTTCCACTGATGGGCAGGTGTTGGTTCTAAGTGGTAGGGGGTGGATTACAGTTAGTACTGAAGAGGGACCAGGTCACAGAGATGCCCTAATGGAAGATACATATTGGGGTGAGAAATCTTCAAATGGATGAAAAAGAGGGATGAAAATGGGACTGATTAGATGAAGGTTTCTCATTTTGAGATTGTCACATGATCCCTATTCCCAGAGCCAGAAGATCAGATTTTGGACCCTGGGATGCAGGAAGTCACATGAAATTAATGAAGTCACAGGTCACCCACAGGAAAGAGACACTCTCAGTGAAAAGGGTTGGGTCTTTTCCGATTTAACTGGGTGGTCTACTTCCTGCTGGTCGGGTTGAGCGGGTGATGAGAGCTGAGATTTCTCCTGCATGTGCTGGGCCTCCCCTGTAGGGACTAAACAAATGTTCTCTCTTGGTCCCTGATTAGTTAATTTGGGGAGGGGGGTCTAGCACCCATCCCACTCAAAGCTATACGGCACTCATTTAAAGCCATGGGTCACAGACCTCCACTGATGGATTATTACCTTTGCAAGCCTGCCGGGTCAAAATAAAAGGCATCTGATCAAACAACATGGGAAATAAAGTGCCCCCCCCCCAAAAAAAAAGGCCCTCTTAGGTACACATGGGATATATTTTCCCGTAAGTAGGAGAAAGGCGCAAATAGAAATAATAAATGTAACCAGGGAGCACACACAGACTCGGTACGCGTAGAGATACATGCGGCCACGGGACATGCACAGAGCAAAATCTCATTTTTCCAGAGCTGGCGGAGCACACGCACAGCAAGAACCAGCGTAGAAAGGAGGGCTAGAGAGGGCGCGCGCATTGGGGAGGTCGGGGTGCAGCATCCTGGGGGAACCAACGGCTCGCGGTTCTGTAGCGCCCCGCGGTGATGTCACCGCGCTCCCGCTCTCTCTTCTCGGCTGGATGGCCCCTCTCGCCCTCGCTGCGCTTTCTATTTTCCTGCCTCGCCAAGTTGCTCTTTGCTGCCACCTGCTGGGCTTCCACACTTCGGGACCGGCTGTTTCCCTCATTCCTCTCTGAGGTAGAAAGTGACTAGAGAGCCCCTGTCTGATGAAGGCAGACTTGATGGAGGCTGCAAGACACCACATTTATTTAGGTAATCACTAGAAGCCGGAGAATACTCCCTGCCGAGATTAAGTCTATTCTTTTAAACACTTGTGTACAATGCTGATTGGAGCTCCTTAGACGGATTTGAGATTAATTTTTTTGTAACTTCTATTAAATTTTTGCCTGTTCCTCATTTTCAAGGAGTCTGCTAAAAAACAACCGAAAGAACGATGTGAGAAAGGACCGTGGAGAAAGATCCTCACTGATTGCCATATTAACAAAACTAGGAGCAAGAACAAAAGTTAGGAAAAACATCCCAGCTCTATATACATTTTTGTTGTTATTGTGCAACAATGCAATATTCTGCTAATTCAAAGTTCCCTACTCTCTTTACATTCATAGAGACATTCAATGATAATAAATTTAACTCAGAACTACTTTAATTAATTCCTTACATTTTGATGTTGTATTTGCATTGTTATTATATTTAATAAAGTTTTAAAATTGCTTTTATAATTTGAAATTTGATATAAACATGAATTAATAAATCATTTTGTTATGCCAAAGTTCTCTTTTATTTTCCTGACTCAGTTTCCCTAATTATCTTGACCCCATCCTGTCTCAGTTTCCTGAAGTGTTCTGCTTCAGTTTCTAATTGTTGGCTCAGTCCTAGAAACCACCCCTTCCTCTTAATCAGAATATTTGATAAGGATAAAAGATCTTATGTTTTAGAATATCAGAATGCCTCTCCCCATCCCAAGCTATTAGAATATCAGATACCGTTTTATCAAGATGCCTCTCCCCATGTTCCGGGTGCCTCCCCCTATTATGTCATCCCCCTCTCCGAAAGCTTTCCCCACCCTGTCAGAGTCCCATTCCCTCTCTCAGCACCCTGACTCCGCCCCTGCCTCAGTCTATCCCCTGAGTCTGAGCCATGTGTATATATGTCACTGAGAATTCACGTTGTTGGCTGGATTCTTGAAGACCATAGTCTCATTCAGCCCTGGGACCCAACCATGGATCCATTTAGTCCCAATAAATCTTTCCCTTTCAAATAAAATATTAAATACTCTCTAATCTCTATCTTGCCTCAGTTTCTCATATACTGATTACAAACAAATTAACTTCTCACTCTCTCAGTTTTCTCATATGTAGTTTCATTACTTATCTCAAAGACTTCTTTCAAGAAAGTGCTTTGCACACCTTAAAGCACTGCATAAAAAGAAGAGTTACTTTTTAACTCTGAAATTCAATTTTTTTTAGCATTCTGTCAAAATCTCTAAATTTTTTCCTAATTATATTTTTCTTTCATCTTATTCTGTTTTGTTGGAAAAGTCCCCCTTAATATTGCTTTTCTGTCCAACTCTTTGCAATTATATTAACCTTTAAATTTTAACTGCTATGCTGTTGAGTACATATATCTATTTTTAATATAGATATTTCATGTCACTGGTCCCTTGCAATCTATATTTCACAGGCTTATCTCTGTTAATATTTTTCCATTTTAATTTGGCATTGTACTGATGTCACCTAGGTGTGTTAACTTCTGTCCCAAAGACAATTGTTATGAGATTCTCTATTTTTGGTGAAGATGGAGGCTTTGGTCTTTGCAAGGGGTAGAGTAGAGTTGGTGAGAAGTGAGGGAACACTAGCCTTTTTCATTTCTTTTTAGGGTCTCTTTAAGTGGGAATCCCCCTTCTGGAATCTTCAGGGCCAGTTCTCTATGGGACTAATCAGACTTCAACTCTTTGGGTGCTTCTGGCTGATAGCTTCTCCAGAGAGAGAAAAGAAAAGAGGCCAATCCCAGTTTAGGTTGCTGGAGGAAAAAGACTCTGGGAATACATCAGAGGAGCAAGCGGTTTCCAACATGTGTCTATTCCTAGTTTGTTGTTTGGAAGACTTTGGGAAGTTTCCCCTTGAGTGAGATCTAGTACACTCTGTTGGTTGAGATGAGTTATTTTGCTTCACTCTGTATTGTCTGATTTATGCTTCCTTCTCTAATTTCTGTTTTGTGACTTTTTTTTATATATAGATAAATGGGTTTCTTGGCTGTTTTCTAGTTGTGTTCATAATAGAAGAACTGACATTTGTGGGAATGTATATAGATATTGAGGTCCCGCTTCCCTCCAAGTGACAAAGTGGTCAGAAGTTAAATGGAATCTGATAACATTTTCCAGACTAAGAATATTTAAGGGAGAAAATGAACATATCTAGCTCAGTATTCCCTCACTTTGAGGAGAAGAGAATGGGTTCTGGCTCCAACTGATTACCTCCTTTCCTGGCAAGAATAAAAGCATTCCTTGGAGATGTCTAAGTTGCCTTCCTTCAAGCCATACAATGACAGGCCCTGGCACTTGTAAAACTTACTACACATGTAGGGTCCTCTTGGAGTCCAGCTCCAGTGAATACCAAGAATGTGAATGAATATCTGAAGTTAGGCAGAAGATATGCTTTGCAATCTCTATTTACTAATCTGAGGGCTAGGGTTTATATACCTTTTAGACTAATGTTACATTATTATTAGCTACCTTCAGGTGACATCATATGCCTTCCAGGGTTAATGCACAAATGATTCTTTGACATTTCAGTATCCACCTTAACTATCAATAGCAAGGTACTTATCAACACAGAATTATAAATAGCATAATTGTGATGTTCATCAATACCAATAAAATTGCAAATAGTTGTGATATTTATCAATACCAAAGTACTTGTCAGAACAGAGTAGTAAATAGCAGAAATTATCATACTGATGTATTTACTTCAATTATGTCCTTAATTCATTGTTAAGGGTTAAATAACATAGTTGAAATGCCTTGTTCCTGTCTCAAGCATCCTCCATCAAGATTATCCTTAATTTATCAAATATATCTTTATAAATCATTGTTAGGGAGATGATGAGCTAATAGTTTGAATCATTAGCCCTAACAGTGAGCAGGTCTCAACTAATACCTGGATCAGGACTTTTGCTGTTCATAGACTTAGTCAATACTGGCCCTCTGCAGGATCCCTTATCTCAACTTAGACATGGGGACTCTTACACAGATATCTGTCTTAATATTCCCTCTTACTAGCTGTGTGACCTTGGATAAATCCCTTTAAAACTCCAGAATTTAAGATGAGTTGGATTATGTAATCTTTATAGATTCTGGGGGTCTTTATCACAATTCTTACTTATACTGGTGTAAGGTCTACAGTTTGAGGTTGGTTATATTATTTCCTTCTATAGATATCCCTGAGATATCTGAGGGTTGGCAGTAATTTTGTAGTGTAATTAGTTTTGGTTTTCATTCTAATGTATTCTTTATGAATCAATCAATTATTTGTCATTATCTCCTTAATTTCTTTGATTAATACAACAATATTTAACTAATTAACATAAATGAACTCTGAAAGAGAAGTGTTATACTAAGAATACAGCAAGAACAGAAGTAAAAACAAACCATGCTACCTTAACCAGGAACACTTCTCTTTTCTGGATCTAGGCTTACAATCAACAATAATCTACTCAAGAAAATATAATCCTACAGGAAAAAAATGGATCTTTAACAAATAGAAGTTTTTTAATGGTTCCTGATGAAAAGATTAGAGCTAAGTAGAAAATTGGATCAACACAGGAGTCAAGAGAAGCATAAAAAGGTAAATAAGAGTGAGAATCATAAGAGACTAACTAAAGTTCAACTTTATATAATCATATGAACTTTATTGTCACCAGGGATCATAGAAAGATTCTAATTAGACAGAGGGTCTGGATGTGACTTTGTTATGTTTGGATGATCTTAAAAGAAGAATGGAAAAGGTATGGAAGAAGAATGCCCTGAAAGAGCGGGGAAGGGAGAGGAAGAATGAAGAAAATTATTTCACATAAATAGGGTGTGAGGAGTTTGTACAACAAGATGAAACTGAAAGGAAGTGGGTAATACTTAAACTTTAATGTTATCTGAAATGATTAAAGGATAATTAGGCACAAAGATACATTTTAACCAACAAAGAAATGGGAGAGAAAGGAATTAAGGGAAGGAGGAAAGTAGAGTGTAGGGGAATTACAGGGAAGGTAGATTAAGGGAAGTGTTAGTTAGAATAAGAGTTTCTATATGGGCTATATCTTTCCTCTTCATTCTCTTCCTGTATCTTTGTTAGTAATGAACAGAAAAAGGAATTTCTGATATTTTTCTTAAAGGGAAAATTAGGGATTTGGGCTTTCTTATAATATCACATTGTTCCATCTTGCCAGAAATGGTTTAACTATTTTAATAATATGCATTTTTCTATTTTCCCATAAACTATGTAGATATTAATTTTAAGAATACTTAGGCATAAATGTCCTCAAAGAAAACAATTAACTTTTTAACAAGTATAACATAATTGTTTTGTGTACATATATGTACATGAAAAGTTGATAGAATACAATAGTTCTTTTAGGAAATTTATAACAACTTTTTGGTATAAGCTTAGCTTTAACAAATAAGAATGAAAATTTGTAGCCTTGAATTTTCCAAGACTGCATTAGTTTCTGATCAAGTTTAAAGAATGGAAATTAAGATAAAGATAAATTGTATAGTCCTTTCAAACCTTTAAAGATACACTCACACCTCACCTCCTTATCCTCTACACCGACACATAACTATACGTATATGCTAGATGGCCCAGTGAATGAAATATTAAATTTGGAATCAGGTAGGCCTAGGTTCAAATTCATTTACAGAGACTTACTAGCCATATGGACTAGGCAAGTTTCCTTAATTGTAAATTGAGAATAATAATAGCACCTAATCTCTTAGCGTTCCCATCAGCTACCATGCATGATTTCTCTATAATCAGACTTCCTTTAGGGTAAGCTCATCTTCAGAAATCATGAAGATTGATTCAGTTTAGGTATTCAACAACTTCTTAGAACTCTGAATTGCCTCTTCTCTTTGATTGGAGGGCTGGAGAATGGAGCAAAGAAAAAAATCCTCCTAAAGCCTCTCTTATTTAGAGCAAAGAACTTCTAGCCCAAACTGCTATGCTTGGTTGCTCCAAGATCATGCTCCTTTATAGTATTCCTTCACCCTTTTCAACTCTTTTTTTTTTTTTTTTTTTTTTGGTGTATTTTCTTCCCTCATGAGACTCTGTTTCTTGAGGGCAGTAACTGTTTTTCCTGTTTTTATTTATATCCCTAGCACTTAGCACAGTGCCTGGCATAAAGTAGGTGTTTAATAAATGTATATTAACTATTATTAAGGATTGAAGTTCAAATGTAGTAACATATGCAAAGAGCTTTGCAAGTCTTAAAATGTCATATAAACATTTTCTATTATTGTTGTTGCTATTGATATGCTATATGATATTGATATGATCATATACATAATATATATATACATATAAACATATTATATTAATATAAATAATATTATCTACAATGATTATTATCTGGCATAAGCAAATATATTGCAGAGGTTTTGTTTTGGTTTGGTTTTTAAGTGGTAAGATAAACTTTATACGGGACATAGTATGGTGTAGTGGAAAGTTCTGAATATAGAGTCAAAGGACCTGCATTTGAATCCTGGCTTTGCTACTTAATACCTGTGTGACTTCTTGCTGACTTAAAAGTGTGTGCTTCAATTTTTTTTTTTTATCTGTAAAATCACAGAATTGAACTAGATAGTTAATTCATCATCAGTTTGGTCTAATTCAACAAATGTTTATGAATGACCCTTCAGAGGGCACTGTGATACAAAACAAAAATGGTCTCTACCTTCAGGAAGTTTACATTCTATTGGATTTTTCAGCTTTCTCATGACCAAATTCATGGGATTCCTAGATCCTCATAATGGGGATTACCAGATAGATTTATGAATCATAGTTTTCTAGGATAAATTTTTATCTTTCCTAGAGTTGTGAAGTTTGCATATATTCTCAACCTGTTTGGCACATATTGTCCTCTGAGTCACTGAAATACAGGCTGACAAACTGTAGGCAGCCAGTAAGAAGCATCCATGTTTGTCCTGTCATGGACTTATATGTGTCCTGCCTATCTCATAATGAATGGTCCTTGCTTGTTCCTCAAAATTTATGTCATTATTTTATTTTTATTCACTCAGTATAAATTTATATTGCTATAAAAATGTTCCTGGATTTATTTGTGAGTTCAACCTGCAGTTGCCTTAGCAGGGCCAGACCCAATGATTTTGCTGCTCTGATATGGCCTATGTACCTGATGTTCCCTACTCCTGCTTTAGATACTATATCAATATATATGTCAAAAATTGGCTTTGTTTTATCATTAGATTGCATTCTTTCCTTTATCTAGACAACCATAAAATTGGTAAGTTTATGGAAGCAATGCTAAACAATGTTTCAAGTTCCTCAGAAGAGAGTAAATTCATAAGTATCAAATAGGCAGATCTTTATAAGTTTGACTTCCTTTTAATGCAGTTAGTAGATTACTCTAGTTAAAAATTACTCTAGCATTATATATGATAATATGGATTGAATGATTGAATGAATAGAAATAAAATAGGAATCCTAACTAGGCTGAGATCTAAGTTTAATTTTTAAGACTCTAAATTGGAGGATTCTGAGAAGATGGTGGAATAGGTTGGTAAATTTCAAACTCTCCAGATTTCTTCCACAAATAGAACAAATTTGAGCCTCAGGAAAAACATAGACTGGTGAAAAATTAAGAAGACTTGGAGCAGAACAGGGTTATCCTGGTACAGCCAGAGAAGATTTGAAGAAAGACCTCCAGCTGGGGATTAACCCGGTAAAGTGAAAACACCTCTAGGGTAGAGCCTCAGAAACACTAAGTGGGGGGCTAGCTGAGTGTGGCTGGAGCCTCAGCAGGAACCACAGAAACTTTCATCTTCTGGAATGTTTGTGAAGTCAGGTCTGAATCTGGGAAAAATGAGGGAATCTCAGTTGATTAGGAGCATCAAACTCAGCTGTGCTGCCGAGACATGGCCTTGGGTGAGAAGGAACCACCATCTATTGGGTGCAAAAGCAGTGATTCAGGGACACTGTTGGCTATTGGCACTTGTATTTCTTGGTTTGGAGAAGACAGAAGGGAGAGCTTATGTGAAACCAGAGATACCTCCCCCCATCCCCAAGATTAGAGGTGTTTATATTATACCTCTTATTTAAAAAAAAAAATGAACCAGCAAAGAAGAAATAATCCTATCATTGAAATTTACTATGGGAGTAGGGAAGACCTGGGTTCATCTTCAGAAGAAGACACTGAAGTAAAAAAAAAATTTCTAGCCCACAGAGTAATGTGAAATGGCTCCCTGCCCAGAGAGAATTTATAGAAGTCAAAAAAGAATTTAAAAATCAAATGAGAAGAAAAATTTTAAAAAATTAAAAAATAAAAATCTCAAAGACAAAAGTAACTCTGAAAATTAGAATTGGGCAAGGGGAAGCCAGTGAAACTATATGAAACCAAGAAATAAAACAGATTACAAAAAAATGAAAAAAATGGAACAGAAACATCTTAAAAGAAAAAGACAGATCTGGAAAACAAATCAAGAAGAGAAAATGAGAATATCGAACTGCCTGAAAGTTATGACCAAAAAAAGAGCCTTCACACAATAATGTGTGAAGTAATAATCCAAATCCAACAAGTAATAAACAATCCAAGAAAATTGTCTTGGAGTGATAGAACATGAAGGGAAAGTAAAAATAGGAAAAATCTTCTGATCACCACCTCAATGAGATTCTTTATAGATAACACATAGGAATATTATAGTCAAATTTTGAAACCCCCCAGATCAAAAAGAAAATTTTGCAAGAAATAGAAAAAAACAATTCAAATATGCTGAAACTACAATTAGAATTGTACAGGACTTAGTAGCAGCCACAATGAAAAATTGAGGGTCCTGGAATTATATCTACCAACAATCAAAAGAACTAAGCCTGTGACCAAAATGATCATATCCAGCAAAATATGTATAATATTGGATGAGAAAAAATGGACATTCAATGAACTTAGAGATTTTCAGGACTTTTATGTTTAAATGTTTAAAACACATTTAAAAAAAAGATTCTAAATCAGGAGTTCCTAACCTGAAGAAGATGTGTCCCTGCTGCAAGGAGCTTGTGGATTGGTTTTTGTGGATCTATGAACTTGAATGGAAAAATTCATAGCAGTAAAATTCATTTTAATCCTATGTAGTTTATTTCATACATTTAAAAATATTCTGAGGTTTATAGGTTTTGCTAAACTTACATAAGAGTCTATGACAGAAAAAATGTAAAGAAGATATACATTTAGTTCCCAGATACCCTATGGAATATCCACTACCTTACACGTGACTTTTTTCCTTCCCCTCTATGTGTGATCTATTATAACAATACATACAATAAGTATGATCTTCTTGCCTTCATTTTTCACTGTTTGCCATTTTGCATTTTTTGTTCTATTCAAACAAAACTATCTTTTAAAGTTTACCTATTTTTGGGGACACAGTTTACCTATTGTTGGTGGAGTTGTGAACTGACCCAACCATTTTAGTGAACAATTTGAAGCTATACCCAAAGAGCAACCAAACTCTGCATACCCTTTGATCTAGCAATATTACCACCAGGGCTGTATCTCAAAGAGAGCCTAAGAAAGAGAAAGGGGCCTAAATGTATCAAAGTATTTATAGTAACCATTTTTATAGTGGTAAAATATTGGGAATTAAGGGCATGTCTGTCAATTGGGGAATGGCTGAATAAGCTGTGGTATATGAATGTAATGGAATACTATTGTGCAATAAGAAATGATGAATAGGCAGATTTCAGCAAAACCTAAAAAGACTTATATGGACAGATGCAAAGTGAAATAAGCAGAATCAGGAAAACATCGAACGCAGTACCAACAATATTGTATAATGATCAACTATGACTCAGCTCTTCTCAGCAACACAATGATCCAAGACAAGATACACAGGACTCATGAAGAAAATTGTTATCCATAATTAGATAAAGAACTGATAGATTCAGAATGCAGATCAAAGCATATTTTTTCACTTATTTTATTCTTTCTTGTGTTTTTTTTTTCTTTTTGATCTGTTTCTTCTTTCAGGACTGTGACTAATATAGAGATATGTTTTATATTATAGCACTTGTATAAACCATGTCAAATTGCCTACCATCTTTGGAAGAGGAAAAGAGAGAGGGAAAAAAAAATTGAGCTCAAAATCTCATAAAAATGAATGCTAAAAAGTCTTCTTGATGTGTAACTGAAAAAAAAATACTATTTTAAAAAAGTAAAGTTTGCCTATTTTGTTTAATCATTCCTACAGTGGGAAAAAGTTATTTTGTGGTATCTAAAACTCTTTTAAACTATAAAATTCAAGGGATATAGAATGATATTCATAGAATCTTTCATGGAAATTATCTTAGAAGTTTAGAGAAGAACCCTAAAATGAAAACTCCTAGGGACCTCATAGACATAATCTTGAACTTGTAGATAAAATTAAGCACATGTGTCAATAAAGTACAAGTTTTTAAAAAGGGAGTTCAAATGTTAAGGAATAATGATCAGGACCACACAAGACTTGGTAGCTGCTCCTAACAAAAGCGAGGAAATTTTGGAATACAAAATTCTAAAAGGCAAAAAACAAAGTTTTATAACTGAGAATAGCCTAACTGGCAAAATGAATATAATTCTATAAAGAAACATGAAATTTTAATGAAATAAAGACTTTCTAATCATTTCTGACAAAAAAGGCAAAACTGAATAGACACTTTGAAACAGAAATGCAAGAAACAAGAGAAATAAAAAGATAAAAACATTTGAATAATGGGAAGGAATTTTTTGAGGATGAACTGTTTATAAGGTAAAGAAAAAAAGTATCATCCTGTAATGCTGGAGAAACTGAGGCAAAATAGAGATTAGAGAGTATTTAATAATTTATTTGAAAGGGAGAGATCCATGGATTCATGGTTTAGTCCCAGGGCTGAATGAGACTATCGTCTCCACGAATCCAGCAAACAATATGAATTCTCAAGGACATAAATACCTGTTGCTCAGATACAGGGGGTAGACCAAGGCAGGGGCAGAGTTAGGGTGCTGAGAATGGGAACACAGGACTAACAATCTGGTTCTGACAGGGTGAGAGGAGGCATGGGGGCATCTGCTAATTGGGATTACAGAATGGGGAGAGGCACCAAACATTCTGATGATGTCTAAGATAGAAGGTCTTTCTTCTTATCTGGATCATCATGATAAGGAGAGAGGGGTAGTGTTGCAGGATTGAGCAGAACAATTCAGGGAAACCGAGGCAGGGCAATTTAGGGAAACCGAGACAGGAAAATTTAGAGAAACTGAGTCAGGATAATAAAAGAGAACTGTAGCACAACGATCCAAATTCTGATGCCTTCAAGTTTTGTAGAAAAAATTAAATAAATAAAGTTAAATACGTAATTGGATTACATGAGATGAAGAGCATTTAAATCTAGAGAAAGGTGTTAGGAAGTGGAAATCCCATGGACCTCATTTTCACGTGAACTAGAAAAAGGAAGTTATACACATTGACATGAACAGTTATACATGCAAAAATGTAAATACTCAAAAAGAGACGCAGAGAACTATATTGAATTCAGCAGGGAAATAGAGATGGGAAGAAACATTATTAAGAGGGAGGGCAAAACAGTAACAAAAAGAAAACAAATATTGGCCATGCAACTAAAAAACAAAAGTAGAAAAGCACCTCAACTAAACATCAAGTTAGGAATTCTGAAAGTTAAAGAAGAGATTAATAGATAATATTAGAAAACTGAATAACCCATGAATTAATTTTCAGTGAAAATTACTTCAAGGTTCAAATGGATTTATAAGTGAATTCTCTCAAATATTCAAAGAACACCAAGCTCCAATATTACATAAATTTTTTGCAAGAATTAGGAAAATAAAAAATTCTTCCAAACTTGATCTGTAATTCAAAGATAGTCATGTTATATTATGTTATTTAAACTGGGAAAGTCAAAACAGAAAAAGAAAACTATAGAGCAACATTCCTAAAAACATTGAAGTAAAAAATAAAATACTATCAAAAATGTTACAAGAACATATGTAAAAAAGGTTTTCCACTGCCTTGAAGTTTGATATATACTATGAATGTGGGATTAATATGATATAAAGAAATCTATAAGCATTTTAGAACACATAAATAATATAAATAATAAAACCAGGTGATTTTATCAATAGAGGTTGAAATAGCTAAAAACACTAATAAGTATAGGAATAAATGGACTTTTCCTTAACATGATTAAGTATATGAATTTCAGAGAAAAGGTGAATAAATATTTTCATACACACAAATCTATCTACTTACTTTCTAGTACTGTCTGTTTATACTACTATTTAGCTGAACCTGAAATGCTAACTATGGTAAGAAGACAAGAAAAATAAATTAAGGGAATAAATATAAATAAAGATATAAAAAAAAAAAACCTATCACTTTTTGCAATTGCTTTCTGTAGAAAATCCTAAAGGTTCAACTAAAATTTAACTGAAACAATTAGTAAATTCAGCAAAGTTTTAGGATAGAATATGAATCCATATAATCATTAGCATTTCTGTATATTACCAACAAAATCTATTGATAGAAGCTAGAAAGAAAAATTCCTTTCAAAATAACTATAGAGAATATATAAAATACTTAAGAATTTATCTATGAAGACACACACAGGAACTACATTAATAATAATATATTTAAGGATATTAAATAATTTAAGGAAATACAGACACATATCTTTGGAAAAATAGCAATAGCTCATAGGTAGATCATGCCAGTAAATTAAAAATGATTTACTTAAATTATTTTACTTATTAAATTCCATACCAATCAAACTACATAGGGACATTATATAGAGCTAGGAAAGAATAGTGAAATTGATCTGGAGAAACAAAAAATCAAGAATCCTGAGAAAATAATTAAAAAGTGGAAAGGGAGGAATATAAAATCTCAAACTATACTCCTAAGCAGTAGTCATTAAAATAATTTGGTCCTAGTTAAAAAAAATAGACGTGGATCTTAACTGAAAAAATTAATTACAAAGCATACAAAAGCAAACACACACAATATTATAATATTCAATAAAACAAAAGACTATAAGTACTGGTTAGGGACTTACTATCTGATCAAAACTACAAAGTAGTTTCGCATAAATTAAGTACAAAGCAAAATTCAAGACAATATTAGAAGATAAGCATAAAATAGATACATGAATTAGACATAAAAGGTGACACAACAAACAAAGAGGAGCATGAAAGAAATTATCATGAATAGGCCAAGAGGTCATGATTAAATAAGAGCTGAAAAGGTTCACGGAAGAAAAAATACATAATTTTGATTTTACATTAGAAGAAAAACAGATAACTGGGAAAAATATTTGCAGCAAGTTTCTCTGATAAAGGTATCAGATTGCTTAATTTTGGTTTGCTTAAGAATTGCTTAAATTTTTATGAATAAGTTTCAATATCCCATATATAAAATGGTCAAAGGACATGAACCAATATTTTTCAAAGAATGAAATCCAAGTTATTATTGATACTTTGTTCTGGCTAGAGCCAAAGCTTGAACTGGATTATGAAGATCAATTATTACCAATTTTCAGAATCAATATTTAAAACTCAGAAATTGGTAAATACTACAGATTGGGTAATTTTGTTGATAGTCTAGATTTAAGAAAATTGATGGAGAAAATGTTAATAATGCAAATGAAACAAAAATATATTGTATCCCCTACTTTTTTAGAATTGCTTTGTTTTTATTAGCTACTACTATTAGCACACCTCTGGATAGAATACTATTTTGTGGTAAGAAATAATGAAAGGGATGATTTCAGAAAAACCTGGGAAGATGTATATGAACTGATATTGGGTAAAGGAATTCTGATTAGCATAATGATTGACCATGATTCTAGGGGGTTATTGATGAAACATACTACATACACATCCCTATAGAAACATGAAAGACAAAGAGTGCTTAATGAGACATGTATATGTATGTGTATATATATATTTTCAAGATATGGCCAAAATGTAAATTTATTTAGCTTGATTATATGTATTTGTAACAGGGGTTACCTTCTTAAATAATTACAGATAGATTTAGAATTTAGAATAAGACATATATCTTTGTAGGAATAAAACAATCATAGGATTATAATATTCTTTTTAAAGTCTGTGTTCCCTTTTCTAGCAGCTGGAAATGGGAAGGGGATAAAGTTCCTCTTTCCATTTTTAGTGGATAAGCTCCCTTTTTTCATGAGCTAGAATCTCAAGTTGGGTAATGAAATAGTCTAAGGTTGGCAGGTGTGGGGGTTACTGCTAACTACTGACTACAAGTTCCTTTTTTTTTTTTTTTTTTGCACAGAAGCTTTCTGGTTACAAAAGATATCACTTGTAGGGCAAGAACTTCTAGGGTAATCTCACTTTGACAACTAGATGTTGCAAGAGTATAAATTTGGGTGAAGGAAGTCTGGGAGAAATTAACTAGTTATTTGACCTGCCTTGTCCAATTGAATTATGCTTAAAATAAGTTTCTGTAATTTTTAAAATTTCTTTTTCCTATTATAAAAACCAGCTTTGTGCAAAAATCTTTGTGGCAGCCCTCTTTGTAGTGGTTAGAAACTGGAAACTGAGTGGATGCCCATCAATTGGAGACTAGCTGAATAAATTATGGTATATGAATGTTATGGAATATTGTTGTTTTATAAGAAATGATCAGAAGGATGATTTCAGATGGTCTGGCGAGACTTACATGAACTGATGCTGTGTGAAATGAGCAGAACCAGGAGATCATTGTACACGGCAACAAGAAGATTATACAATGATCAATTCTGATGGACTTGGCTCTCTTCAACAATGAGATTCAAACCAGTTTCAATTGTTCAGTGATGAAGAAAGCCATCCACACCCAAAGAGAGAACGGTGGGAGCTGAGTGTGGACCACAACATAGCATTTTCATGCTTTCTGTTGATATTTGCTTGCATTTTGTTTTCCTTCTCAGATTTTTTTTTTTACTAGATCCAAATTTTCTTGCGCAGCTAGATAACTGTATAAATATGTATACATATATTGGATTTAACATTTATTTGAACATATTTAACATGTATTGGACTACCTGTCATCTAGAAGAAGGGATGGGGGAAAGAGGGGATAATTTGGAACAGAAGGCTTTTCAAGGGTCAATATTGAAAAATTACCCATGCATATGTTTTGTAAATCAAAAGCTTTAATAAAAATAAAATAAAATAACAATCAGCTTTGTAAATTACTCCTTGACTCTGACATCTGAGGAATCGTCTGCTGTGCTTTAATGTACAAATGCTAGCTTTGTAAATTATAAATGCTCATTAATTTTGTACCTCAGTTTTTTTATATCAGACAATTCATTTTAACAACTGATATAAGAAACTATTTGATAGAAAAGCTGCCTTTCTGAAATCAAGTTGGCACTTGCAACTGAGAGTTTTTTAGTAGTGTAAGTAAGTATATATTTGCTTGTAGTTTTATAGTAATATACACACTATTTTCTCTATATTGTTTATATTGTGACAACACATATACACAAACATGTACACATAAGGCAATAGGATAATAGCACCTATATGTTTATCTATACATTATGAATCATATATATATATTTATACTAAATGTGTATATTTAGTATATAAATATGTATATATTTATATGTATATTACATTATATATAGTATATAAATATGTATATATACATAATAGAATCACTTTTTGGACATACTAGCATTTAGACATAATAACTAGCATTTATATAATACTTTAAGATTTGTAAAATACAAATATCTTTTTTTGTCTTCATAACAACTCTGGGAGGTAGGTGCTACTATCATTCCTATTTTAATGATGAGGAAATTGAAGTAGAGCTTTAATAACTATTCAGGGTCCCAAGAGCTAGTCTTCCTGACTCCAGATCCAGCATGTCATCCGCTGTGTCAATAGCTGTCTATAGGATGTCCTGTAGGCAGCTCAAACTCCACATGAACACACAGGACTCATTATCCTTCTCCCCAAAACTCTCTGCTCTTTTGAAATTCTCTTTAATTGTTGAGGATTTCAGCATCCTCAGATGTGTTCCCCATAGTGATTACTCTTGCTCTTCATTTCTACCTCCTAGTTTCTCTGGTTTTCTCTAATACTCAGATCAAACTGCATCTCCTGATGCACCCTCTCTAACTACTAATGCCTTTTCCTCTGAGATTCATTTCCTTCTACTCCACATCTATCTGGTATGTACCTAATTATTTACATGCTCTCTCTTTCATGAATTTGATGGAAGGGTTTTTTCTCCCTTCCTTTGTATGACTAGCATTTAGCACAGTGCCTGGAACAGTGCTTATAAAAGTTTGTTGACTGACTGAAAGTCAATGTACATACCTTTCATATAGTTTTTCTTTCTTCTCTTTGGAGGATTCAATTACCATACTCTTTGAATTTTAAATATCAGTTCTTTTTTGATTGGTATATTTCCTAATTTACAACCACATATCATCATGAAGGAAAACATTGCTATTAAAAATGTCTTTTGCAGTGTGCAGTGGTGGAAAATTTGGAAATTATTAAATAGCAGTGCTAGTTACATAGAATGCATCATATATATACTGAATAGCAAATAAAGTTATTTATCCAGGCTAATCACAAAAAGAAGTCAAGGAAATTATATAGAATAAAATGAACTCTTTCACTGGGAGTGAGATAAATCTGTTAAATCATAAGAAAGAAATTCTCTGATAATGTCCAAGGGAAATTCTGTGAAGATTCAGAGTGTGGTGTGCCAGTTTCTTTCCAGAATTATTCTTCCCCCCAGAATTATTCTTTGCCCTCTCTTGATGTAGAAGCAAGAAGTACAAAGATCTCTCTTATTACCAACTCTGTTTTCCATGTAGGCATAGAATATTGAGTAATCATTCTCCACCAATGAGGAGAATTTTGTGCAAATAGATAAAGCCTGGTTTACACTAATATATTGGATGACAAAAATTAAAATACACCTCTACTCTTCTTCCCCCTCAAAAGACAAGAAGCACGGCATATAAATAATTGTATTTAAAGGAAGATCTGGGTTCAAATCATACCTCCGCCACTTGCTAGGTGTGAGGAGTTTAAGTGACTTGTTAGAGGGCAAGTCACAGTCTTGCTGAACTTCAGTTTCTTCTTGGGGAAAATGAAGATAATAATAGTGCTTACCTCACAGAATTATAAGGATTCTATGTAAACATATATAAAGTGTTTTTAAGCATTAAAGTGCTACATTTAACAAATTTGAAAGTCTAAATCTAAGAAGATAACATTTAAAAACTTCTTCTTGGGTTCAAGAAAAATCTAGTTCATAAGTCTAAGAATGAAGAAGCATTGCTAGATAGCAATTTTTCTGAAAAACATGCATGGGTTTTAGTGGATTGCCAATTCATCATAAGTCCATAGTATGAAATTAAAACCCAGAGGCCAGTGAGACTCCAGAATACATCCAAACCAGATTAAAATGTAATTGATAGATGTTTAACAAACGAAATAAAAATAAATGAACATTGAAAAAAGAAATTAAAACCCCAAAAGCTAATGTGAATTTGTGCTACATTAAAAGAAGAACAAAGCAGGAATAAGGTAGATAGATGATGCAGTGGATAGAGTACTTGGCTTTGAATCAGAATGACATCTTTCTAAATTCAAATGTGGCCATGGACACTTGCTAGATGTCTGACCATAAGCAAATCACTTAATCCTCTTTGCCTTGCTTTCCTCCTCTGTAAAATGTTCTGGAGAAGGAAATGACATATGACTCTAGTCTTTGCCAAGAAAAGCTACGATTGGATCATGAAGAGTCAGACATGATTGAAAACAACTGAACAACAACAAAAAGACAATAATAGTTATTATCCCTGATCAGACTATGACTACTTTGCATTCAATTCTAGATGACATATTTTAGGAAGGACTAGCTGGGTATTATTCAGAGGAGGATAAAGAGAATTTTAAGAGATTTCAAGTCTGTGATATGTGAGGATCAATTGAAGAATCAGGTAGTTTTAGTTTGAAGCAGTGAAGATTCCTTGGAAACATGACTGTCTTCATGTGTTTGAAAAGCATGAATTATATGGAGAAGAATTTGACTTGTTCTGTTTGGTCCCAAATGGCAGACCCAGGAGCTGAGGATTGAATTTCAAAGTGGAAAGTATAAGTCTGATATCAGGAAAAAATATCCTAACAATCAAGAGCTGCTTCCAGAGGCAGCAGGCTCCCTATCACAGGACATCTTCAATCAAAGGTTGAATGATCACTTCTTGAGTGGTCATTGGGGATTTTTTTTTCCAAGTATGGGTTGGACTAGACAGTTGATGAATTCCCTTAAAACCCTGAAATGTTGTGATTTCATTAGAGAAGGAACTGTTTTTTTGTCTTTCTTTGTATCCCTAGCAGTTTACACAGCTCCTATACATAGTAGATGCTTTATACTTAGTGACTTGACTTGATTCTGCAATTTTTGACTTCGTTTTATTTTAAATGTTATTTTTTCAATGTTTTCCAGTTTGAAAATTATTATAATATTTGTTGGAGAAGACAGAAACAAAAAATGATAATAAAACCATAGATTTAGAGCTAGGTGTCTAAATTTAGATATTTCTCTCTCTCTTCCATCCACCTGTACATCCATATACACCCAAATACACATACCCATGAAAATTAAAATATGAAGTGTTGATATCAGAGGTCTTCTACTTTAACACCTACACTTAACAATGGAAACAGAAAACTGAAGGTCCATGAAGTAACTTGCCCAAGATGATGATGATGAATGATGATGATTATATAATATAGCATTATATTATGCTTTAAGATTAGAAAAATACTTTACAAATATTATCTCATCTGATCTTCATAACAACCTTATAGTTGAGGAAACTGAGGCTAGAAAATTTAAATGACTTCCCATGGTCATATAGCTACCAAGTATCTGAGGTGGAATATGAACTAGGTCAAGTTCAGCCCTCTAGACTATTGAGCAAAAAGATAGAAAACTGGACATATGAAAATAGTTTAGTATTTTGAGCAAATAAAACTTATGACAAATTCAATTTGATACATATCAAATGCTATACATGACCATGGTTATGCTTCATTTGTTAGGTAAAAATGTGAAGCAATTCATTCAAATCATTGTAATTAGAAGTATTTTTAGAATGCCTAATTTTTTTTTTTTACCATCTATTTCATGTATCATAATGTTATCTTGATAGCTTACCCTGACACCATAGTCTAGTATAATTTTCACCTCATATTCACCTATCTCTGAGTGCATGCACCACCCCCCCCCACACACACACACTTATATGCAAGTTAAAAGACAATGGTGGTGATAGATCCTGTTCTCAATAGCTAAAGTTCTTATGGTTTCAAGGCCCTTGACCACTATTCAAGTGGAAAGGATTGTTCTGGATGCTCTGGGTGCCAAAGGATTCAAGGCAATGAACATTTTGGTCCATGAGATTGGATAAATGATTCTGATATGGGAAAGGGACAGTAACCACAGGGAGAGAGAGCTATGGAAGAGATGGGAAGAAAGAAGTAGATCTGTGCTTGGACAGCAGAATCAGGCACCCACAGCACAACAACCATCGAAAGAGAAACCCTTCTACTTTGCCTTCCTGGGAAGAACAAAGAAGAGGAAATTTTATCCTACAAAGAAAACAAATCCTTTGGATTCATGGCCATTCTTCAGCAATATCCTTCCTATATTGTGTCCATTATAGTTTTGCAAATGTACAGTCAGGTAAGTGTATAAATTATTTTCATACAATGCAAAAGAACCCTAGAGTACAAACTATATACAAATATGTGAATTACAAGTACATATTCTCAGATAATTTAGTTGTCTGAACATACTCTCTCTATTTCACTCCCTTTCCACCCAGGTCCTACTTTTGTAGGATTTTAAAATCATTATCCTTTATTATTGGTTTATTCTACTTTCACCTTCTATTTTGAGATCAAGCTATTTTGTTTAGGACATTTTTGGTTCCTGGAGAAGCAAGATATTTCCTATTTGGTCTCCAGATCTAACCCTTTGACTACAGATTTGAGACTAGTATCATTGATTCAGTTGTCATTCTGCTACCTTCTATGCATAGAAATTTCCTAAGTAGCTTTTATAAATGAATGAATGAACTTTATTCAGTTTTAGGTTTTATCCAGAATTTCAGAATCATTGGTATCTGTGGGGTGTACACACTGTTTCCCTAATTAGACCGAAGTTTACCAATACAAGAATTCTATATAGAAGCAGGAACCAATTTCAACACACAATGGGTTCTCAATGATAATATTCTCTCTAAGCTGCATCTCATAGTCTGTTAAACTATAGTAATCTAACTTCAATATTGATCAGTCTATCTTGGATTCTTCTCACTCCCTCCAACCTTAGCTCTCTCTGTCCCTCTCCTTTCTCACTCTAAAGTTGACCAGGTGCTCAGTTCTTCCCTTACTAATCAGTTATATTCCCAGGTATCATCATTTTTCACTTTCTATGATTCTTCCTGGCCAGGTATTAATTTCTCCGAGGACTGTCTAGGTGCCTGTTTCTTCTCACGTACACATTTATTAGAATCTTCAGTTTAGGATTATTTTCTAAACTATTTGGTATGAACTTTAATAGCTTTTCCACATAGGAAGACTGACTAGATTCATAGTCTAGCGCAGAAAATTCTGCAGCAGCACCTATTCTAAACGTGTATTTCAAGCCTGCCATGTGTAATAATATTCCTATGGGAAAATTTATTTGGAATTCCAACTTGAAGGTCAAAACTGTATGCCCTTGCTGCTGCAGAAACAGACATTTCCTCTTCCTCATTCTCCTCTTCTCTTCTCTCCTTTCTGTAATCCCTAGTTATGGTGCTGACTGATTCCCTAACAATAGGATTAACACTTTCCTGCTGAGTGGTGAGAATGAGGACTCCCATTTTAAACACTGTTATTATCCCATGGCCAGGGATAATAAATCAGATATGGGATTGAGGGTGGAGAAGTGATGGTTGCAAGAAGAAGAGATAGAAGCTTTGATAGTGAAAGGAGAGAGGAAGAAGAACTATGATAAGGAATATTATGAGACAAGCCCCCCTCCTCTTATTTTTTTCTTCACTACCATTGTCCTTGTCCAGATAAAATGAACCCAATCTCATAGTCCAGAATGGGTGATATAAAACATAGTAGATGGAACCAAGCACAGTGGTGCATGTCTATAGGACTGGCTACTGGGGAACTGAGACTGATGACTTGCTTGAGTTTGGGACTTATCAATTGTAATATGGCCTTCTATACTGAGTAAGCTGACTGTTGTTGTCCAGTCATTTTTCAGCCATGTCCAAATCTTCATGACCCATTTGGGGTTTTCTTGGAGAAAATTCTGGAGTGGTTTTTCATTTTCTTCTCTAGCTTATTTTTTCAGATAAGGAACTGAGACAAAGAGAGTAAAGTGACTTGCCCAGGGTCACAAGACTACTAGTATCTGAGGCCAGACTATTAGTATAAATTTATAGCTCTCTCCACAACTCCCTTTAATTCCCCTGACTGCTGATTTCTTAAATCCTTTTAACATGGTATCAATTCCTTCATCCCATAATTCTAGATAAAGTTTAGAAGACAAAAATTACCTCTCGGATATGTGATATTTTGATTGAAGCTCATTTCAATCAAATGATGAAAATGGTCAATAATTCATTCTTAGTTTTTCCTGGGTGAGAGGAGGAATAGGTTCAAAGTTACTAGAGTCCAAGATAGACCAGAGGAAAATAAAAGTTGGGCAGTTTGAGGATGGTAGTACCAAATCCTATTTTCAAATGTCAACTTGTTCCATGTAGTTGGCTATAAATTATTCATGGACGAATAGAATCTATGTTTAAGATATACTAGGACTCATGCAGTTACATGAGATTGAACTTAGAGCAATGTCAATGAATTTCCATTGTTCACTGAGCCCTACTTTGGCATAAAAATCATGATATGAAAGGTTTTTCAGTCTAATCAAGGAGACAGAACTTATATAGCAAAGAAAGTTCACTATGTTTGAATGGCTGCATGAAATTGAAATTTAAGAAATGTTATTCATTCATTTAACAAACATTTATTAAGAACCTTCTGTGTATAAGAAATGCACTTGATTTGAAACTTGAAGTGAGCTAAAGATTCTGAGAGAGAGAGAGACAGACAGAGACAGAGACACACAGAGAGAGACAGAGAGAGATTGTTAGAGAGAGATAGAGAGAGAAATACAGAGAGACAGACTCACAGAAAGAGGAAAAAAAAGAGTGATAGACAATCAGGCATAGAGCTAGAGACAGACACAGAGTGGGTATGAGAGTGTGGCATGGGGGTATATATAGGGAAATGGAGTGTCATGTTGTATAAATAGCAAAAAGTCCATTTTGGTTGGAATGTAGATTTTTTTTTTTGGAAAATCACATGCAATCTGGGAAAGAGTAGCCAAAGTTAAATTGTGAAGGACTTTACATACCAAAGAAATGAGTTTATATTTTATCCTAGAGGTAATAAGAAGCTATTAGAGTTTTTTGAACAGGTGAATAATGTTGTCAAACTGTACTTTTGGGATAGCAATTTGTTAGCTGCATAAAGAATAAATTTAATCAGGTTACAACTATCAAGCAAGAAAGGTAGGAAATGGGCCCAGGATTTCCTGATTTCATATATAGCAGGGGTCTAGACTAGATGATTTCTAAGCTATCTTCCAGGTCTAATGATCTTAGAATTTTTATTTACCAGATTTTCAGATGATATAAAATTAGGAGGAATAGTTGATATATTGGATTCTAGAATGATGATCCTAAGAGATCTTGACAGGATGTGCTGAGGTGAACAAGATGAAACTTAACAGAGATAAAGGTTAATTAATTTATTCCAATTAAAAAAAACAACAACAACACTGGGGCAGTTAGGTGGCATAGTAGATAGAGTACCTAGTCTTGAATCAGGAAAATTCATGTTCCTGAGTTCAAATCTGGCCTCAGACACTTACTAGCTATGTGACCCTGAGCATGTCATTTAATCCTGTTTTCCTCTGTTTCCTCATTGTAAAATGAAGTGGCAAAGAAAATGGCAAACCGCCCCAGTATGTTTGTGAAGAAAACTGCAAATAGACTCATAAAGAGTTGGACATAATTGAAAAATACTCATCTACAACAACAACCACAAAACCCCCCCCAATATAAATAGAGAATGGGGAACGTATAATCAGAAAGTTGTTTTTCTGCAAAAGACACAAGGATCCTAGTGAATTGAAATCTCATTCAGTGCATCATTGTGCTGTGGCAGCCAGAAGAATTAATGTTGTGACAATGTTATTCATGTTTATAGCAGTCAAATGTTCAGAATTAGAGATGACCATTTTTCTGAACCTTTTTTCTTTTTTTTTTTTTTTTAGAACACACCAATAGTGTGATTCTGTTCTGGCTGCTACATTTTCCAAGGTAGATTGATGTACTGCAGCATGTCCAGAAGAGGGCAGTAAAAATGTTGAGAAGGCTGGAAATTATGACATGAGTTTAGCTGAAGCAATTAGGGTTATTTATTCTGGAAAAAAGAGACTTAGAGCAGGAAGCATGATGGCTGTTTTCGAGTATTTGAAGGACTTTCTATGGAAGACAGATTAGGCTTATCCTGATTGGCCTTAGAGATCAGGAACAGAACAAGTAGGTGAAAGTTTCAGGGAGACATTTTGGTTCCACTGAAAAACATTTCCTAATGATTAGAACTCTCTAAAAATGGAAGGGGCTGCCTGAAGACATACTGAATTCCTTCTTCTCTCTAGGCTTTTAGCAAGGATTCATGATTTGTGTAGGAATTCTAGTAGATGATCTCTAAGATCTTATAATTCTATAACAGGGGAATTGGACATACTTGGTCATGGGTTCCCAGCACTTCAAAAGACTTCAGAGATCTTCTACTCATGACTTTAGACATTGTGCCACTGAGACCAACGGGCTGGACAAAGGGAATAAAACATGACTGCCATTTCTTTTCACCCAGTCCCCCTGACACTCATAATGGCTAGCAAGGGTTCATTTTTAGGTAAGTCCATGATTTCAGGGACAGGAAAATTCTTGTCCTTTCAAAAATCTTTTTCCTACCTAGTATCTTGCTAAAAATTCTTTTAAATTGACTGAGACAGATTTTTTTCATTTTATAACTATATATATAAAGACTATATTAAATATATATAATTATATATAACATGTATTTATATTAAATATAATTATAAAAGTCATAAATGCAAATACATGGGGGTATTTGGTATGGATGAGTTTCAATCAAAATGAAAATTATTTTATAGGTCTTTTCCAGATTTTGATAGGAAGAGAAATTTTAAAAAGCAGCAAGGTTCTGAGTATTTGAAATGTGGATGGATAGATTCCCCCACTATGGGGTTGAGTAGAAAGTGGACATTTTTTCAATAATTAATTACAACAATAGCAATACCAACAATAACAATAATTGCTGACATATATCACACTATGGAATTGCAAGCCTGACGCGTATTATCTTACTTGAGTGTCTATTAGTATTGAAACTTTGTCTCTTCATGCTAGCCCTCTAGCCTTGCTTAGATAGAAGCTGTGAAGAGAAGTATTTTATACCCTTTGTGCATTATAGTAGGAGCTACAGTCACATTTACTTAAGACTATTCTTTCAGATAAAAACACCTTTTCTGTGCTGAATCAGTAACCCTGTTCTTTTCCAGAATTTGTTTGATCATGTTGTGGTATAATCTGAAATGGATGACATCTCTCTTTTCTTTTTCTAATCAGGTAGACTACAAAGACTTCAAAAGTGCCTGATCCTAAATTAATGTTACCTGTGTTCTTTTTTATCTAGCAATAGGATAAGAGAACTCATTAAACTTTGAGATGTTTTATGTGATTCATGCTACAGGCTTTGTCCCTTTTCCCTTTTTCTCCCCTCACCCAGCAGGATTGAGGAGCAGAATCAGTACTTGTTGGGTTTTTTTTTCCCCTTCTTTATTTAATCAGTCTTGGAAAGCTTTACCTTTGGTCTCTGAATACATTTATATATTAGATACCACAGGGATAACCACAGACAAACCAACTAGGAAAGTTGGCAAACTAAAAACAGATTTTTCAGATCTGATGTACAGCATGCAAAGTTTTCCTTTTGTAATTTTCAGTCATTGCATTTACACCAGAATGAATGACCACTAGGCGGAACTAGAGTGTAAGAAATCATAGTTGCACAGCGAGCAGACGATGGAGTTGCGGACAGTGTTATCTCAACCAGCTGCTTGTCTACAACATCTCTCTCTAATTATATTTTAGCAATTATCTTCTGTCTCTTTTCTTAGCTATTATCTGCAGGGCAGAGAACACCAGAGAGAGTACTTAGTGCACAAATTTATTTGTTCATTGTATGGAGTCAATTCAGATCATCTAGATCCTTAAAGAGGGAGGTGTGTGTTTGCAGTATTTTGGCTTTGTATATAATACACATTACATAGAAAATCACCAGTGTTGCCTTTGACAATGTGAGGTATAGACCTAGTCTAAGAAGACCTGGTTTCAAATCCTGCCTCTAATGCTTGCTACTGTATGATCTTGTGTAAGTCATTTGATCCTCCTGATCAAATCTACAAAATTAAGGGATTTTACTAAATGATTTCTGAGTTCCCGTCCAAATTTAAACCTATGAAGATATAACAAGGACTTGGCAGACAGGCATGCCATACAGAATAAGTGTGGCAAAACAGGCATCCCATGTCTTTGGCTGGTCTCCCAGTTTGTTCAGTTTATACTATTTGTGAAACTGAAAGGCCAGTACTTCTTACTAAATTAGGTAGATTGACCATTATGTTTCAAGGCCTGTAGAGGTGTATAAAATTCTGTTTGGGGCTTTGTTTCTTATATCCTACATCTTTTCATTTCAGTCGAACAAAACTGCTCGCTGTCTCCCATACTCAACATTCCATTTCCTGTTTCCATGCCTTTGTGTAGGTGAACTGTTGTGCCTGAACAGATTCCTTCTTTGTTTCTACCTCTCTCAATTCCTACCTTATTTCAAATTAATATTCAGGTGCTACCTGAATATGTGATAACATTTCTGATTTCCAGCCCTTCTCAGTTGTTATGTCAGTCTCCCTCTTGAGAGTTTAACCCAAGATATTCAGGAACATGGAGGAATATAAGTAGGTTCTGAGGTAATTTGACTCCATTGCAGACATAGGGAAGAGAATCTAGGACCTGGCTATAAATTCTGGGAGAAGGAAGAGGAATAAAAGGACGAGGGAAAAAGGAATAACAAGGAAAAAGAAGAACAGCAAGGAAAAAAGGAGTAGGAGGAGAGAAATAACAATGAAAAGAAAAATGAGAAAAGGTAAGCAATGAAAGAAGAACAAGAAGAAAGACAATGAGCAGAAGAGGAATAACAAGGAAAAGAAGGAAAAAAGCAGAGCAAGGAGAAGAGGGATAATAAGGAAAATAAAAAGGATAAGGAGGAAGAAGGGAAAAAGAAGGAGGAGGTTGAAGAAGAGGAGCAGGGGGAGAAGAAAAAAGGATGAGAAAGAAGAAGAAGAAGAAGAAAAAAGGAGGAGGAGAGGAATAACAATGAAAAGAAAAATGAGGAAAAGAGAAACAAGGAAAAGAAGAACAAGAAGAAGGACAATAAGGAGAAGAGGAATAACAAGGAAAAGAAGAAGGAAAAAAGAGCAATAGAAGAAGAAGAGGAATAAGGAAAATAAAAAAGATGAGGAGGAGGTGAAGAAGAAAGAAATGGAGGAAGAGGAGCAGGAGCAGGAGGAGGAGGAGGAAGAAGAAGACGACAATGACACACATAGAGAGAAAATATTTTCATAGTAGTAGCAGTTTGATGATTGGATTGGAGGACATCTCAACGGGTATTTTATGCTGTTAATGAGTTCTGAGCACAGATATCAAACATTGCAAAATGATGCTGCCAAACTTCTACTCTATTAGAACAGAAGTTACCTTTGATAGAGGTAGTAAGAATGTGCTTATACTTCTGTGAGATCCATTACAAGGAAAAAATAAAAGTTTAATTTTTTTCACAATGTCTGTGCTGACAATTACTTTTATATAAATTTTCTAGTTCTACATTTAAAGCTAGGAACATAACTTCCTTGTGATACAATGCTAAATATTGATTTGTGCAGGAAGACAATGGAATGTAAAGATAGTCAAGATGGGACTGTGCCTTAAAGTGAAAAATAATCTTACACTTTTGATTATTAATCATTTAAAAATTTCTATAAGTAGAAAGAAATGGCTCACATGAATAGGAACCATTTGCCCTTAGGTTATTAAATCAGAATCAAGTATGGTTTAAGAGAGGGGAACCTCATTGAAATTCTCCAGTTTCCACTGAGGGTTGGGATTGAGATGTGGAAAGTCACAGTTTGTGGGTGTGGAGAGAAGACATGTCATCTGGAATCTGCCCCTTCCCTTTATCCCTTGGGAGGAAAGATTAGGTAAAAGCTAGTAGCTTTGATTTCCAGTTTTTTATATAGATTTGTTTATCCCAGACTCACAGTAATATCTGTTGGTACAAAGTATAAAAATATCTCTTATTTAGTTATCTGTGTACATAGTATACACTTCTGGTGGAAAATGAGCTACATGAAGTAGAGATAGTTTCTTTTTTTCTTATATATCTATAATAGAGTCTAATGCAATGCTTTGTATGTAAGAGATGCTTGTTAAATTTTCTTTGAATATTAAATTATATTTATATCATCATGGCTTCAGAGATGAAAAGAACCTGAAAGATTGTTTTATAGTTGAGAAAGCTGAGAGTTGAAATGACTTGTCTAAGGTTACAAGAGACAGAACTAGGATTTGAATTCTAGGTTAGCTGGCTCCAATCCAATATTTTAGTGCTGCATAATAATGACAATAGCCCCTTTGTAGCTATATTCTCTTATAGAGCTTATATTATTTCATATTTGTATTAGAAGATAAGTGATACAATTATCATATATATATATTTCCCATATTTACTTGGCAATGCAGTGCCATTGGCCTTTTTGCTGTTCCTAGAATAAGATATTCCATCTTTAGATTCTAAGAATTTTCACTGGTTGTTTCCCATCCCTGAAATGCTCTCCTTTCTCATTTCTTTCTTCTTGCGTTTCTGGCTTCCTTCAAGTCCCAGCAAAAACCTCATCTTTTACAGGGAGATTTTCTCAATCTCTTTTATTTTTGCCTTTGTTAATTATTTAATTTTACCTTTGATGATTATTTATCTTGCATTTATAATATAGATATATAACTGTCTGCATGTTGACTTTCTTATTCCTCCCCAAAGCAGCCCAGAAAGTAAATTCTTTGATAGCCAAAACCAACTTTTGCCCTTTTTTTGTACCCTCGATTCTTAGCACAGTGTCTAGCATATACTAGGTTCTGATTGACTTCAAATGTAGTTCTCTCGACATTATTTCATACTACTTTTTTTTTGTATCTCATTTGTTGCCTTTTTAAATTCACAGAATCATAGACTGTGAGAACTTACAGACCATTAGAGACCATCTAGTCCAATCTTCTAGTCTTACAAATGAATAATTTGAGATTCATAGAGATTAAATGTTTTATCCTAAGTAATAAGAAAGTAAGTACTTACTTCACAATCATTTATAGTGATACAGTGGAGCTTCAAAGAGGCAAAATTCAGGTTTGAAATTAAAAAGAACTACCTAACAATTAGAATTATCTGAAAGTAGAATAGCCTACTTGATAGTGAGAGCATTCTCACTAGATATTCTTAAGTAAATATAATGAGAATAATTGTGGTAGTTTCTGGGTCTTGAGGGGGTGACCATATGGGAGCCTGTATAATGATGGGACTTCATCCTGCCTCCTCTGGTTGGTCCCAGCATCAAGTCCTTAAAAAAAATTAGTATAGATTTTTATTTACAAAATATATGAATGAGTAATTTTTCAACATTGACCCTTGCAAAACCTTCTACTCCAACTTTTCCCCTCCCTCCCCTCACCCCCTCCCCTGGGTGGCAGGTAGTTCCATATATGTTAAATATATTAAAATATATATTAAATCCAATATATGTATATATATTTATACAGTTATCTTGCTGCACAAGAAAAATTGGATCTAGAAAGAAAAAAAACTTGAGAAGGAAAACAAAAATACAAGTAAACAATAACAGAAAAAGTGAAAATGTTATGTTGTGGTCTATACTCATTTCCCATAGTTCTCTTTCTGGATGTAGATAATTCTCTTCATTACTGAACAATTGGAATTGGTTTGAATCATCTCATTGTTGAAGAGAATCAAGTCCATCAGAATTGATCTTTGTATAGTCTTGTTGCCGTGTATAATGATTTCCTGATTCTGCTCATTTCACTCAGCATCAGTTCATGTCAGTCTCTCTAGGCCTCTCTGAAATTATCCTGTTGCCATTTCTTACAGAACAATAATATTCCATAACATTTACATACCATAATTTATTCAGCCATTTTTCAACTGATGGGCATCCATTCAATTTCCAGTTTCTAGTCACTACAGAAAGGGCTGCCACAAACGTGTTTGCACATGTGGTTCTCTTTCCCTCTTTAAGATCTCTTTGCGATATAAGCCCAGTAGTAACACTGCTGAGTCAAAGGATATTCACAATTTGCTAACTTTTCCATCATAGTTCCTAATTGCTCTCCAGAATGGTTGGATTCATTCACAACTCCACCAAAAATGTGTCAGTGTCCCAGTTTTCCCACATCCCCTGCAACATTCATCGTTAACTTTTCCTGTCATTCTAGCCAATCTGACAGGTATGTAGTGGTATTTCAGAGTTGTCTTAATTTGCATTTCTCTGCTCAATAGTGATTTGGAGCACCTTTTCATATGATTAGAAATAGTTTCAATTTCTTCATCTGAAAATTGTCTGTTCAGATCCTTTGACCATTTATCAATTGGAGAATGGCTTGATTTCTTATAAGTTTGAGTCAATTCTCTATATATTTTAGAAATGAGACATTTATCAGAGCCTTTGAATGTAAAATGTTTTCCCAGTTTATTGCTTCCCTTCTAATCTTGTCTGTACTAGTTTTGTTTGTACAAAAACTTTTTAACTTAATATAATCAAAATTATCTATTTTGTGATTAATAATGATCTCTAGTTCTTCTTTGGTCACAAATTCCTTCCTCCTCCATACGTCTGAGAGGTAAACTATCCTATGTTCTTTAATTTGTTTATAATATCATTTTTTATGCCTAGATCATGAACCCACTTTGACCTTATCTTGGTGTACAGTGTTAAGTATGGGTCAATAGCTAGTTTCTGTCATACTAGTTTCCAACTTTCCCAGCAGTTTTTGTCAAATAGTGAATTCTTATCCCAAAATCTGGGGTCTTTGGGTTTATCAAACACTAGATTGTATAGTAATTGACTATTTTGTCCAGTGAATCTAATCTATTCCACTGATCAACTACTCTTTTTCTTAACCAGTACCAAATGGTTTTGATGATCATGGCTATATAATATAGTTTTAGATCCATCAGGCCATTTCCAATGGCATGTGTGTTCTGGTCTCATGCAAAAGTAAATCTAATATCAGAAGTTCTCATTTAATTCTTTGTTCCCAAGTGATGGTTGGGTGTGATGCTGGGGTTGAACACTTACTCTGGTCTACTGCTGAAGATTTCTTATAGCCATACGTCCCTGCTTGGTCCCTTAATCCCTGTGACAATAAAATGGTGAAGATGATTGAGCTGAAATAGGTACCTATTAAATGAGATTTTAAGATGAGTGACTGTCTCTGTCTCTGTTTCTCGGTCCCTTTTTGTCTTTCTCCTTTTATCTCTGCTTCTGTCTGTCTTTGTTGCTCTCTCTGCTCACTGTTTGTCTTTCTCTTGTCTTTCTCCCACTATGTCATTTGGTTCTCAAGTAAACTCAGACTTCTAGTGAAGGACAGTTCCTATCTCTTCACATCTCCTAGCAACTGTTATGGACAAAGTTATATAGCAGTCATTGTGTGTTCTGCCTGAGTAAGTCTTGTGATTAGAGACTGGTGATATCTCTGATTTCTTTGGCTGTCTCTTCTTTACCTTTCTTTCCCTGAGCCTGGATGATCAAACAGGGTTCTTAAGAGACAGATGTTTCTAAGTTTGGTTTCCAGCTACCTTTTATGCTGGATGACCACCAACAGGTATATAACTCATCTATTTCTGAGAGACCAGAAGATATGGACCTTGAAAGCATTCCTCAGGGGGTCTGGCTCTAAGTTGAATGTGAAATGCTTGTTAAGCAATCTCATAAAGTATTTCCTGTTTTAAGATTCAATCTCCTGAGACAAAGAGAATCTATGTCAATATCTATAAAGTAGATGGTATAATGAATAGAGTGCTGGACCTAGAATCAGGAAAACTCATTGTCCTGAGTTCAAATCTAGCCTCAGATATTTACTAGCAGGTGACCCTGGGCAAGTCACTTCACCCTATTTGCCTCAGTCTCCTCATCTGTAAAGAGATCTGCAGAAGTAAATGGCCAACCACTCCAGTATATTTATCAAAAAATTAAAAAAACCAAATAAACCAAAAAGCTCCTTCCAAACAAATGGGGTCATCTTAAAAAGTCAGACATAACAATAAGAAACATCAAATCTATTTATTTATATATAGATAACTGGAATATATTTTAAGTGTTTTTCAATGTATGCTTATGATTCTTTTGTGTTCTAAGCTTTTTTTTTTTTTTTTTTTTTTTTTTTTTTTTTTTTGGTGGAGGAAAAAAATTGCCATCCCATACCCTATTTAGTTGAGCATTGAGAATCTTTCTAGGAAAGACTTAGCTAATCCCTTTTTGGGACACTCCAAACATGAACCAAACCTAAGCTTTGTTTACAGAGATTTTTCTTCAAGTATTTGAAGAGCTATCATGGAGGAACAAAAAAGAATGATACACACACAAAATAGCTCCCGTATCCTCACCTAGAAAGTAGGAATTGTCATTGGGCCACTATTACTAAATTTGGTTTAGAGTGATTTTCCTGAATAACTAAATGTGGGGGCATTCATTTTAAACCAAAGATTTATTTTGGGGGTAGTTTACTTAAATTTGAGACTCTGTGTCTCTGGGCAAGTAATTTAATCTCTTTCAGTATCAGTTTCCTCTTTTACAAAATGGGGATAATAAAAGTACCTACCTCCCTGGGTTGATGTGAAGATCAAATGAAACTACATACATATAGATATATATATGACTTTGGAAACTTTTAAAGTGCTGTGTAAATGCTAGCTATTCTTTTCCCCGGGACTCATCTTCAAATATATTTTCTAACTCACTTAATCTCCTTGAGCCTGACTTTCCTCATCTTTAAAATGAAGGGGTTGGATTAGAGGGTCTTTTGAGGTCCCCGATGACTAACTCTGAGATCCTTAAACCTCTGTCTCTCTCCCCCAAACAAACTTGCATTTGAAGTTCATATGTTATCACTATATACACGTTCTCTTATTTGGGTTTCACAACACCCTTTTGAGGAAAGCAGCACAATTTTTTTTAATTCCCGTTTTTACCGTTTCAGAAACTGAGGCTCAGTTCAGATCTCACAGCTAAGAAAACTGTTAGGGACAACCCCTTGCACTCAGTGGAAGCATCCTGATCTCCTGGTTCCATCCGGCTCTTCTAGGCTCTGTCCAGGGGGTGGCGCTCCTGCCCCAGCCTGCCTGTTCTCTCCCCTACCCCTGCTCCTCACCACCGCCGCCGCATCCTCCGCCCGAGCCACCCTGCTCAGCGTCTCCATCTCCTGGGCACCCGGGGCGAGGTGGGAGCAGCTGCGCCCGCCAGGGGCCGCTGCCGACCAGGGCGAACCTCCCTCCCCTCCCTCCCCCCTCACCTAGGAGGCAGCTGCAGCAAGCGGAGCTGGGAGCGAGTGCATTGCGAGGCGGGCTGGAGGGAGGGAGGCGTGAAGAAAGCGAGGGTGGCTGCTGGAGGGAGCCTCCGCCTCCGCTGCACCAGCTCGCTCGGGTCCCAGCGGAGACCATGGGGAGCTCCGAGCGGGGATCGCGCGCTGCTCCCGCGCCTAGCCTCCTGCAGCCGTGAGAAGCCGAGTCGGGACTCCCCCCCAACCCCAGAACTGCGGGGAGGATGACTATGGCTGGGGGCAGGAGGGGGCTGGTTGCCCCTCAGAACACGTTTCTGGAGAATATTGTCCGGAGGTCCAATGGTAAGAGATGCCTTTGAATCGATTCTATCGCGTTGTAGATGAATTGATGAACAGTAAACGCCCCTGGCCGTCCCGCGCCCCCCTCTCCAGCGGATACAGCCCAGCCCCCCGAGCTTTGGGCTCATGCGGAGCCGGTGCAACGGGGAGGGCGGCGAGGATGCTGCCTGCCTCCCGGAGCAAGCCCCAGGGCTGAGAAAGGGAAGGGGGCTGGCTACCGAGGCCAGGGGGTGCTAGTGGTGATGGCACATCCCGAGGAAAGGTTCCACGGCCCGGAGAGTTCTTCCCGGAGCATCTTTTTTTTTTGGGGGGGCTCTTCTTTCCGCAGGGTGACAACAAAGTAGTCTGGAAAAGTGTCAGGGTGCCCGACGGGGCGCTAGGGGATGCGCCGCCTCCATGAGCTCCGTCCGTCCGCGGACCTGGGGTTCTCTCCAGTTCCCTGTAAGGTCTTTTAGTTCTCCTGCTGCAGACCCTCACTCAATCCATGCTCTAAGCCGCTTACCCTCCCGTGGGGGATGGGGGTAGGCGGGCGCAGGAGCGGGGCGAGCTTTTGGATTGTTAACTCCGCACCAGCTTGATCAGTCTTGGAAGGGAGTCCACAGGGCAGGCGCTTCCTCTTTTTTCTCCATCAGGGCTCAGAGGCATCGGGAAAGGGTAAGATCCAGATGTAGCCTCGGCCGGCGGATGCCTCCTCCCTGTATCGTGTGAAATGTCAGGATCATGTGGCAGATGGGGTTTCCTTGGGTTTTCCAGAGCACAGGTGCAGGCTTGGTTAAGTAGTTACAGGTGCAGCCCTTTGTAGCATCTCCTCCTGTCCAACCCTACAAGAGCGGAGATGTGGCACACTTATGCTGTCAAATTCAGCCTCTTCTTTTCCCATAACTAATTAAATGTCCAGAAAAATCTCTCAGTAGCTCTCAGCTCCACAGTAATTGTGGTTAGCTGAGGTAGCAGGACATTTGCAGACGAAAGTCCACCCCAGATGCTGGTTCAATGTAGATACCCTACCGAAAGTTCGCTCCAGTAGTGAGCAGCGATTTCAAACACCTTTGAGGACAATACTGAAGAGACCGGAGGCAGAGCCTTTCAAGAGGAAATAGAATTAGGCGCAGGTGGTAGGTATAGAGCAAATGCATTCATCAAATTGCTAAAATTAGCCGAAAGAGAAAGAAGCCTTTAAGTGCACTTTGTGGGCTCCTTAAGCTCCTATCTCCTCATAAGAAAAAAATTTCAGTTTATCCAAGAAACTGAGTAGCTATAATTCAGGAAATGAGGTTTAAAAATTTGTAAACATGAAGCTTTTGGAGACTTAAACAGCTGGGATACAAAAGTGAGACCTTCCAGTAAGATCAAGGAAGAAATTTCAAAGGGATTTTTTTTTTCTTTTGGTGTTGTTATAGTCATAAACTGATTTATTTACATTACATTTCTCCTAATAAACACTCATTCTAAATTTACCCTAATTTAGTGATAAACTAACAGTCACCTGGATGCTCAGACATGCCACCAGTTAACCTGAATTGTTGAAATGTTTTCCTAGAAATCTTGAATTGCTTAAGAGGTAAAACAATGCAATTTTTGAGAGGTGGTTTTCCAGTGACCTGTCAAGTTAATGGATTTCTTTTTCAACTAAAACAAGTGGAATGGTTATCAGATTATGAAAGATTCTGCTAATTAGTAATGCGTGATGACAATAATAAACCTATATTTCCAAAGAATTGAATTTGCTCTCCCCACGCTTAGAATTTGGGATTTTCAAATAAAAGCATTTTGCCAAGGCTAGTAGTGTTATTTTTATTATATTAATTATTTATATATTATAAAGATCATGTTGTTGATATTGATTGGTGACAGACGAATGAACCAATCACTGTACAGAATTTGAAGTTCTTTCTTTATCTGAGAATCTTAGTAGAAGGATGCACTTAATGAGCAATTTATACTGGAGAGAAATGACCATCATATGAGTAGGTGTAGATTCAGGTTATGCCATACCCATATGATATGTGGGTATTTGTTTATATAAATAAAGTAGTCTTAGATGCCGAATCCTTGTCAATCTTGCCCCTGGGTCCTTGCAGGTGAAGAGAGGGAAAACTTCCTTCCTGTTCATCAAATCCCAGAAAAACAAAGTCTCTGACCATCCTGTAAAAATCCATGCACTGCTAATGGAATAAGATGTGTGAACATTTTTAGCAGTGACATTTTAAATTAAGCACCAATGACAACAGATTGCCTTGAGGTTTTTTTTTTAAGTATTTCTTGTAACAGTTTAACTATTTGCCTCTTTCCTCACTGAAATGATAATTGTTTAGATGGCACAGGTAATGTAACATTGTGGGATGGTCTAGGGTTTAAAGGCACAAAGACAGGAATATGGATATTGTTTCTGTCATTGGTGATTTTTGTTAAGCATTTAAATAATTTTTACAGCATGTTTAGTACCATCTTATTAAACACTGCTAGCAAGAGTACTGGGAGAGATTCTTTTGCTGTATGTAAGTTTAAAAACGAGGAATGTGAATGTTAAATGACATGTGAATGAATGCCTCTGGCTCAGCAGGCAATGATAGAAATAAGATTAGAGCTTCTCTAGGATCTTCTCATCACTGGCTTTTCACATCCTACTAATTCAACCCATTGGAGCACCTGCATTACTGAAATTACATGTTAATGCCCAATATGCTGGAGTTTGTTCTGGATGCTTTCTAATTCTCTTGGGCTTCCTTCCTCTATTCAGAGTTTTCTTAAAGTCCAGGGAAAAAAAGTCTAGGTTGGAATAAAGAAGTCAGAAGGACAAGCATTTATTAAGTACTAGATGCTTTATATCTGATTTGATCTTCACAGCAATACCAGGAGATAGATTACTATTTCCTTTTTTACAGTTGAGGAAAATGAAACAGACAGAGGTTAGATGATTTACTTAGACTCACACTAAGTAGTAAATGTCTGAAGAAGGATTAGAACTCAGGTTCCTAACTCCAGATCTGATTCACTTTACCACTCAGGGGGGATTGGTAGAATTGTTGAAGACCTATATAATTGATTTAATAGGTTTAATCTATGTGGATTTATATCAGTTTAGCTTCTAGGAGGTAGAGGAAGAAAAAGGAGTTGAAATTTTTAAAAAAGGGGATACAGAAAGCTATGGAAACTATGATGAATAAGTTGAAGCAGCATCTTTAATAGTTACATAGTCACAAAATATTTGAGCTGAAAGGAACTTTGGAGATCATCTAAATCAGGGTCTTCATTTTATAGAAGAAGCTGAGGATAAGAGAAAGAGAAATTACATATTCAAGATAATACATTCAGTTGGAAGCAGAGTTGCAAATGGAGATCAAGGCTTGCTACCCCAAATAGATATATTTTCCATTCTGCCATGGTCTCCCTTGTCACTTCATTATTTGCTGTTAAGTACCACAATTTCCCTGTGGAATATGATAAAGTATTTTAACAATTATTTTTTTGGCCAACAGCTCACCTTACTGCATCCACACAGCATAATAAAGCAGAGAAGAAACTACTACTAACAAAAGGAAGGGCAGTATTTTACCTTTGTCTCAGTGGTTTAGTCACAAATGATACTGTCTAGTACAGAGCAAGATGCAGTGGTTGTTTGAAGCATTAGGAGGATCAATTTCTCTGAAAATGACCCAGGCAATATTGGAAACATTCTCAGTCTCATGTGAAGGGGAGATTTGACAGTTGCTTGATTTATTTGAACATTGTATACAGCCAACTGGAGTAATTCATTTTTCAGAGTGGATGGATTTGTTTGGCCCTAGTACCTAGCTGATCAAATGATCATAAAATCTATCTGTCTTGGCACCATATAGACCTTGCTTCTCTCCTTAGTTATATACATTATTGGAAACAGTTATCTTCTCTCTTCTTAAAGTAACACTACAGCCAACATGCTCATGAAAGCAAATAAAAAGTCTGCTTGCCCAAGAAAGGTAGGCAGAGAAGGAACAAGATATTTGCATATGCTAAGTATGGTTTAAAGGTGCCTAATACAGTATTTACATTCAATACTTGAGGGATTGAATTAGAAAATTGCAATCTTGATATACAATTGCAGTTTTCAGCTCTCATGTAAAAGATAAAGTACCGAGCTACAAAGAACGTCAGAAATAATAAAAAGTAACTTTTAAATTTTGCAGATAAGCAAACTGAGGCCAAAGAAGTGAAGAGACTCATCCAAAGTCACATAAATAATGAGTGGAAATCTAGGATTCAAACCTATGTCAACATATCAATGAATGATCATTCCACAGTACCACAAAATTTAACTCATCGAAAAAAATTTCAACCCATAAAAAGTAGAATTTTCTTGCTAGTTTCAAAATATTGTGTTTATAAAGTCCTATTAAAAGCTATCATTCATTTTACCATCTTCCTACTCCCCATTTGCTGCACCTTAGACAGCTGCCTTCCTTGCCTACCCCTAGTCCTGGGCTGTGTTGGCAGTCTAGGTGCCAAGAAAACACAAAAAAATGATTAAAAAAATAATCTAGGACATATGTTTAAGTACCATAGAGCAGAAACCTAACAATTGGAAATGCCATAGTAACAATCCATACTGATTAGCAGGAGTGAAATGAGGCACATGCTGGTACATATTTGTGAACATATATAAATTACAGATTGCCTAATCAGCTGTGTTGTTGTAGAATTTGAAGCTGGTTCAGGTTGTTGGCACAATGAGTTAGCAAACAGGAGGAAAGCCACAGGGAATGTTTTGTGTGTTCATAGATGTGTTGAGTCATGGGAATATTTATAAAACAACAACAAAAAAAGCCTTCCTAAAATCCTTTATGTCCCACTGAAAAGGGAGAGTAATAACAAACCAGGATTATCACCCAGGTCAACATAAGAGGTTGACTTTTTTGTTTTTGTTTTATGTTGTAAAATAACCTCTAAACTCATGGGTTAACATAAACCTCAGCCAAGACCAGATTTGGTTCTTAATGAAAGATGGGAAAATTTAACTAGATTTGAGTCATGATTGTTATTAGGCTATGAGATGAAAAAATGAGGTATTAGAAGTGTCCTTTGTTTTAGTAGGGTATAGGAAGTGGAGTTTAGAATGCTCTGAGTTGGTTAATTCTGATAAGACCAAAATTTTGAGTTTAATTGCCTGGACTAGGGGAATCGTGAAACCTGGATTCAGATGCTAGATTCTGTACTTATTAACCATATGACCTATGAGTAGAACATTTAGTCTTTTCCAGGTTCAGTTTCACCATCTATTAAATGGGGATGATCTAACTTGCTGCTTATTAGGAGGCTACTTTGTAATCTTTACGTTATGTGAATTGTTATCATAAGTATTTAGCATTAGAAAGATCTGTGGAGGTCAAATCTACTAATTTCTAGTGGAGAAAACTGAGGCTCAGAGGTCACACTTGCAGTAAAGATCAGAGTCAAGATTTGAATCCAAATTCTACCTTCTTTCTATGGAACCATTCTGTTGTCTGTCAAAAACAATAATATGATTGTGTGCAACAGATGACATTTCTCTAAATGAAGGCTATTTCTTAGTCTTACACCTCTTATATATTCATTCAACTAATCACAGAGGGTAGGAATGACAAGCTAGGAATATGTACCTTATTATTGAGGCAGCCAGGTGGTATAAGGGTTAGAGTTCTGAGCCTTAATCTCTTTTTAAAATTTTTTTAACAATAAATTTTCATTTTCAAAATATATGCAAAGATATTTCTCAACATTCCCCCTTGTAAAACCTAGTGTTCCAAATTTTTCTTCCTCCCTTCTCCCCACCTCCCTTTTCTAGGCAGCAAATAATCCACTAAAAGGTTAAACATGCAATTCTTCTAAACTTATTTCCACATTGATCATACTATCTAAGAAAAATCAGATCAAAAAGGGAAAAAAATGGGAAAGAAAAAAAAACAAGCAAATAACAAGAAAAAGAGTGAAAATACTTTGTTGCGATCCACATTCAGTCCCCATAATTCTCTTTCTGGATGCAGATAGTTCTCTCCATCACAAGTCTATTGGATCATCTCATTATTAAAAAGAGCCAAGTCCATCATGATTGATCATCATATACTGTTGTTGTTGTATACAATGTTCTCTTGGTTCTACTTACTTTACTTAGTATCATTTCATGTCTCTCCAGGCCTTTCTGAAATCATCTTGATGATCATTTCTTATGGAACCATAATATTACATTATATTCACATACCATAACTTATTCAGTCATTCCCCAGTTGATGGAAATCCACTTGCTTTCTAGTTCTTTGCCACTATAAAAAGGGCTGCTACAAACAGTTTTGCATGTGTTGGTTCTTTTCCCTTTTTTATAATCTCTTTGGGATACAGCCTAGTTGAGACACTGCTGGATCAAAGGGCATGCACAGTTGTATAGCACTTTGGGCATAGTTCCAAATTGATCTTCAGAATGGTTGGATCAGTTCACAACTCCACTAACAATGTATTAATGTCCCATTTCCTCACATTCTCTCCAATGTTTATTGTTCTCTTTTGCTAGTCAATCTGAGAGGTATGTAGTGGTACCTCATAGTAGTCTTCTCTACTCAATAGTGATTTAGAGAATTATTTCATATGACTAGAAATTACTTTAATTTCTTCATCTGAAAATTTTCTGTTAATATCCTTTGACCATTTTTTTCAGTTGGGGAATGTGAGCCTTAATCTCTTAATCTCTGCCTGCCTCAATTTCCTCAACTGTAAAATGAAAATAATAATAGTGACTACTTTTCAGGGTTTTTGCAAGGATCAAATGAACTAATATTTATGAAGTGCTCAGCATAATGCCTGGCACAAGTAAGTGCTTCAAAAATGGTTGTTTTCTCCCTTCTTGCCCTCCATCTAGTGTAGAGGGCCAAACTCTGGAGAAGTATACCTAAAACAAGGATTTACAACAAGGTGTTAATTCAGTGTGATTGATGAGATGATGGTTCTCTAGTTCACATATACTTAGTATGGTGATATAATGGTTCTACAGTTGGCACATGTTCAATGTATTGTAGTGATATAATTGTATTAAGGTATGTAAGGGCTGAGAGGACTTGAAATGAGCAGACTCGAGAGAGACTCTGTGTGTGCATGTGCATGCATGCGTGTGTGTGTGTGTGTGTGTGTGTGTGTGTGTATGTTCGAGCTCAGATCCCAGACTCCAGAGAAAGCTAGCCCAGACATTACAATCTAGACTAGCTCTCTTGCCTTTAGAAACAATTATATGTGAATTACTAAAAAACAGCTTCTTTTAAACAACTCTGGAAATAGAGATTTTAGTAAATTACTTGCAATTTGCTCAACATTTATTATGTAATTGTTATATGTAGAACTCTTTGCTAGAACCTAAGAGTTTAAAATGGAAATAACAGACTCTGCATTCAAGGAATGTATACTTTAATGAGATGCCAGGGAAATACAGCATCCACCTATTCTTGCTACCTTGACTGTCAGAAAAGTTTGTTCTTAAGATTTTTCTAAGTCTTGACCAGTTAATTAAGCCCAACCCTTTTGGTTCTTATGGTGGATTGAACCTTGAAAAGCAGTTTTAATTCTTTTTAGACCAAGAAGCATTAATCCTTCTTTATTTCTCTTTCCCCCAATCTCCTCAATTTTCTACCTCCTTCTACGGTGGCAGATTACCCACAAGTTGAGACCATCTAAGAATTCTTTCAACCACTGTCTTCCATCTAATGCCAAATTAAAACATATATAGCTCCACATGATTAAGATGTGTAATTTTTATGCTTTCATTTAAACCTTATTTTCAAAAGCCACTAGATGTTGTATTTTTTCCATAAAAACTTTTAAGGAGAAATTGACACAGGGAGCAAATAAGAAATGGATGGAAAAATATCAACTACCCTAATACTATTTTTTAAAAAAAAATAGTTATGTGATACTTTCAACATTACTGTGGCAGCTTTTCAACAAGCTTTTATAGATATATTCCTTATTTAATTTGATATTGATTGTGAAATCTGTTCAGCTTTATCACTTGAAAGTCTAAAAATCAAAGAATCATTCCAAAGGAAGAGGTAGAAAAGTCTAAGAGGGAACTATGGAAGAAGTAAGTCAGGAAATGTGGGGTGGTGGGCTTTGATGTCAGACTGAGAAGTTTGAACTTTTCTAAGTAGATAGTAGAGAGGCACAGGTTTTGAGAAGAGAAAAGAGATAGATCTTTCTGGCAAGAAATGAATGACTAATTGTAAAAAGTGGCAAAGAGAAAGGAGATGGAAAAATCTTTCAGGATGCTACCCTAATAATCCAGACAGGTGGAAATGTAATTTATACTAAAGTGGTAGCAGTAAGAATACAAGGGAGGGGGCAGATTTAAGAATTTGCAGAGGTAAAATGGACAAGTCTTGATAATAGATTGGATGTGGGAGATGGGGGTGAGAGAGGAATCAAAGGTAGCACCAAAGTTTCTAATAGTGAAATATTTTGTTTTGTTCTGGAAGTTGAAAGTACTCCTGTAACCTCCAGCCCATAATTTATTGATGAAAAATATGCATTCAATTTTATATTAAGACCAGACACGAAGCAAGCAGCTACTGATTCCATGGGGACTATAACTTCTTTAATGAAAATATTGGACTATTGCTAATTGAGGCTCTAATATCTCTTACTCTTGGAATTTTATTGTTGGAAAAAACAATATGACTTTGACATATGATAGCATTTTTAAATGTTTAACTTTTATGGACCACTAACTTAAATATCCTTGGGTAAATATATGATGCATTTTATTCCATTTCTGCTTTAGCATACCTGTCCTGCCCTTTTTCCTCTCCAGGTCTCATTCCTTTCCCTCCATTCCTTTTCTCCTTCATCATGGGCATTTTTTTTCCTATGCAGAAAGGTATAGGATATTGCTCCCTTATTCTTTTATATCTATTTATTTCTTCCATCTTTATCAGTTCTCTAGGTAATTCTCTTTCTTATTTTCTACCAATTTCTATTCACTTACCACTCCCCTTCAAAGGTTTGCCTGAAAAATTAGGAAAAGAATGATCCTTCCTTCTCTTTGCCTAAGCTTCTTTTGTGGATTTGATTTGTTACCCTTTAAAAGCAATGTCTTTAGCCAAACATTGCATTACAAATGAAAGTGCTATTATCATCACTCAGGAAGATATGTGTCCTATTCAGGTGATGGTATCCAGGTAGTGGGAGTTTATTATGAAGTATTTACTGTAGCCCAGTAAAATAAAAAATTCTTGTAGGGTCTGACGCATTTTGTGTGAGCTGTCTGCTGAAAGTAGCTTTGTAGCTTTTATATGTGTAATTACTCAAACTGAGTCACTTTCCCAAGTCGTTGCTTTGGTTTCTCCTTTGTTATTTTGGGGGTAATTCTGATGAAATGCAATTTTCTAATAATTCCTTTTTAGAATATCTATGTATTTTGCTTTATGTGCAAATAGCAGGCTTAGGATGCCGTCTGAAGCATATGCACTAGGATAACGTAGTTTGTATCATGCTCCATTAGCTGAAGTAGCTTTAAAAATTCATTTTTTCCCCTTCACATCTGTGAAGGTTCTGTGTTTTCTGAACCTGCAGAATTCTGTGTGGGTGGGAAAGGTCGCTTTTAGGAAGCCTTTCATTTAGTTTCCTCTACTTTTGCAGCCCACAGACCCTCATTGGATGAAAAAGCATTGGAGGGAGTAAGAGGAATCTGGCTAACTTGATCTTTGAATCCAAAGATCAAGAAGATCAAGAACAGCCTGATGAGCCAGTTCTTTTCACTAAATAACTCATCTTTTTATTCTTCATATGTGACAGATCACCTGTACAGACTGTGTAACCCATTCCTAGAATACCCTTTTTTCTCTTAGAATTCTCCGTTTCTTTCAAGGTTCAGCTCAAATGACATCCTATGTGAGGTGTTTTTATTGATCTATTCAGTTGCTGGTGCTTTCCTTTAGTTCTGTGCCAAATTACCTGATATTTATTTTGTATATGCTTAAAGACATACAGTTATAACTCTACTCCTCCCCATTTCATGGTGGGGTGGGCACTGTTTCATTTTTGTCTATGTATCTCTGGTGTTTGACACAAAGTAGACACTCAGTGAAAGCTTATTGACTACTTTAGAAGAATTAAAGGGAGAGAATTGCCTTGTAATTTAAATCTAGTTAGTGCTTTCCTATTGGCTGCTAGCTAATTGGTGGCCTAGACACTGTAATAACTCACATTTACATATAGCAATTTCTTTGTAACAGTCTTGTGTGGTAGGGAATGCAAAGTTGTTATACCCCTGTTTTATAGGTGCCAAAAAGTAAGTCTCAGAGAGGTTAATTGACATACCAAAGTCATAGAGCTAACATGTCACAGGTAGGATTTAAACTAATACTTCTGTTGACTCCAAATCCAATGATTTTTTCCCATCATATTATGTTATCTCTGTTAAATTAATTTTCTATTCACGATGACAGGAATGTGTGTTTTGCTGGGGCCGTAGGAACAATAATAACTCACTATGGCGTTTTCTTAAAGTCTCGTGAATATGCCTCCTGATACCTATTTTTAAAAAATAAATTAGAATACTTTTAAAATGTGATATTATTATAGGAATTCACAAATACTATGGGTCACATTATGTAACCCAAGCACAAGAACTCCTTAGAAGAAAAACTTCATATAGTAACTCACAGGTGTATAGTATTTTATAGTTATGAAATCAAAAAGGTTTCTAGAATCTCAGGGTTGAAAAGGACCTCAGAGATCCCTTAATTCATCCCTGTTCTTATTGAAACAAGAATTTCCTCTAAGTAAAACCATGTTAGACAAGTGACCATCTAAATTTTGCTGGAAGACACCCAGTAAAGAGTAGCACACTATTTCCTCAGGCAGACCCCTTTATCTTTGGAAAGCTCTATTAGAGTCTGAATTTGTCATTTTGTAACTTTTGTTCATGGCTCCTAGTGATATAGAACCTCTAGGAGCAAACAGAGAAAGTCCAAGCACTCTTCCAGGGCATAATTCTTCAAATACTTGAGGTCAGCTATTATATCCCCTTAAAGCCTTCTCTTCTCCAAGAGAACCATGTTCATTTCCCACCAGTAAACCTCTTAGGTCAGGAATCCCAAGGCCCTTTGTCATGATGATTGCCATTTTCTGGTTACATGCCAGCTTATTAATGTTTTTTTTAGAATGTGGAGGTCAGAAGTGAATATGATACTCCAGATGCATTCTGATGAGGGTTGGGAACAGTAGCTTGTCACCTCCAAGATCCTATAAAGTGTATAATTACAGCCCAATACATTAGGTATTTTTTAGTTGTCATTTTATACTATTGAGACACATGGTGCTTTGCAGTTCATTAAACTCTCTCATTTTTTCCAAACAAGTTGTATTATAGACATCTCCCCCAAAATGTCCTCTCTGATCCCCAAGTCAATCCCCATGTATGTAGGGAATGTATATAGCCAGGGCAACTCATTGTCCTAGTGTTATAGTTTAGGTAAAATGCCTCTGTGTCTCTGAAGCCACAACTATTGATGTTATCAGTCGGTATAGTAGTGTGTCCTGCCAGATTGTTTTTTCCACTTTTGAAAATTGTCTTGTCTGCCAAACTGTGAACTGCGGGTATTCTTCATCTATTGGGCTATTGTATCCCTTGTGCATTTTCTGGTTTCCTGAGAGGCGCTTCTATCTGCAGATTCTTTGCCAATCTATCTTCTTATTCTCCACTGAATTAAAGTTTCATGTGGCATCTTTCCAAGGGGAAAGTATGCTTTTTGGGAAGTGACCAGAATCTGAATGATAATGATGAGGATAGAAGAAGCAACTATGTGTGAAGCAAGATACCCTGCCTGGTATCAGGGTTATTCCAGCTCTTTTGTGAGTCAAATGCATAACTAAAATCATTTAGCCAGTAAATTCCCTTAGGTCATGTCTGTTGTTTTTTGAATTACTTTGTTTTTATTTCCATGACCACAATTCTAGGTTTGTTTATTATTTGCTCCAGAATTAAGAACGTTCCTTTCAACTACTATCATCCTGGCCATCCTCCTTCCCTCCCTCCCTCCCTTCCTCCCTCCCTCCCTCCCTCCCTCCCTCCTTCCTTCTCTCCCTCCCTCCCTCCTTCCTTCCTCTTCCTCCCTCCCTCCCTCCTTCTCTCCCTCCCTCCCTCCCTCTTTCCCTCCCTCCCTCCTTCCCTCCCTCTCTCCCTCTTTCCCTCCCTCCCTCCTTCCCTCCTTCCCTCCCTCCCTCCTTCCTCCCTCCCTCCTTCCCTCCTTCTTTCCTTCCTTCCCCTCCTCCCTCCTTCCTCCCTCCCTCCTTCCTTCCTTCCTTCCCTCCTTCTTTCCTTCCTCCTCCTCTCTCCCTCCCTCCTTCCTCCCTCCCTCCTCCCTCCCTCCTTCCTTCCTCCCTCCCTCCCTCTTTCCTTCCTCCCTCCCTCCCTCCCTCCCTCCTTCCTCTCTCCTTCCCTCCCCCCCTCCTTCCCTCCCTCCCTCCCTCCCTCCCTCCTTCCCTCCTTCCCTCCCTCCTTCTTTCCTTCCTTCCCTCCCTCCCTCCCTCCCTCTCTTCCTCCCTCCCTCCCTCCTTCTCTCCCTTCCTTCCCTCCTTCCCTCCCTCCCTCCCTCCTTCCTTCCCTCCTTCCTTCCCTCCCTCCCTCCCTCCCTTCCTCCCTCCCTCCCCCTCTTTCCTTCCTCCCTCCCTCCCTCCCTCCCTCCTTCCTCTCTCCTTCCCTCCCTCCCTCCTTCCCTCCCTCCCTCCCTCCCTCCCTCCTTCCCTCCTTCCCTCCCTCCTTCTTTCCTTCCTTCCCTCCCTCCCTCCCTCTCTTCCTCCCTCCCTCCCTCCTTCTCTCCCTTCCTTCCCTCCTTCCCTCCCCCTTCCTCCTTCCCTCCTTCCTTCCCTCCTTCCTTCCTCCCTCCCTCCCTCCCTCCCTTCCTCCCTCCCTCCCTCCTTCTCTTCTCCTCCTTCCTCCCTCCCTCCTTCCCTCCCTCCCTCCTTCTCTCTCCCTCCCTCCTTCTCTCCCTTCCTTCCCTCCTTCCTTCCTTCCTCCTTCCTTCCTTCCTTCCTCCCTCCTTCCCTCCCTCCCTCCTTCCTTCCTTCCTTCCCTCCTTCTTTCCTTCCTTCCTCTCTCCCTCCCTCCTTCCTCCCTCCCTCCCTCCCTCCCTCCCTCCTCCTTCCTCCCTCCCTCCCTCTTTCCTTCCTCCCTCCCTCCCTCCCTCCCTCCCTCCTTCCCTCCTTCCCTCCCTCCTTCTTTCCTTCCTTCCTCCCTCCCTCCCTCCCTCTCTCCCTCCCTCCCTCCCTCCTTCTCTCCCTTCCTTCCTTCCTCCCTCCCTCCCTCCTTCCTCCTTCCTTCCCTCCTTCCTTCCCTCCCTCCCTCCCTCCTTCCTCCCTCCCTCCCTCTTTCCTTCCTCCCTCCCTCCCTCCCTCCTCCTTCCTCTCTCCTTCCCTCCCTCCCTCCTTCCCTCCCTCCCTCCTTCCTCCCTCCTTCCCTCCTTCCCTCCCTCCTTCTTCCTTCCTTCCCTCCCTCCCTCCCTCTCTTCCTCCCTCCCTCCCTCCTTCTCTCCTTCCTTCCCTCCTTCCCTCCCTCCTTCCTTCCCTCCTTCCTTCCTCCTTCCTTCCCTCCCTCCCTCCCTCCCTCCTTCCTCCCTCCTCCTCCTTCTCTTCTCCCTCCCTCCCTCCTTCCCTCCCTCCCTCCTTCTCTCCTCCCTCCCTCCTTCCTCCTTCCTTCCCTCCTTCCTTCCTTCCTCCTTCCTTCCCTCCCTCCTCCTTCCTTCCTTCCTTCCTTCCTTCCTTCCTTCCCTCCTTCCTTCCTTCCTTCCTCTCTCCCTCCCTCCTTCCTCCCTCCCTCCCTCCTCCCTCCTCCTTCCTCCCTCCCTCCCTCTTTCCTTCCTCCCTCCCTCCCTCCCTCCCTCCTTCCTCTCTCCTTCCCTCCCTCCCTCCTTCCCTCCCTCCCTCCCTCCTCCCTCCTTCCTCCTTCCTCCCTCCTTCTTCCTTCCTTCCCTCCCTCCTCCCTCCTTCTTCCTCCCTCCCTCCCTCCTTCTCTCCTTCCTTCCCTCCTTCCCTCCTCCTCCTTCCTTCCTCCCTCCCTCCCTTCTTCCTCCCTCCCTCCTTCTCTCCTTCCTTCCTCCTTCCTTCCTTCCTCCTTCCTTCCCTCCCTCCTCCTTCCTTCCTCCTTCCCTTCCTTCCTTCCCTCCTTCTTCCTCCTCCCTCCCTCCTTCCTCCTCCCTCCTCCTTCCTCCCTCCTCCTTCCCTCCCTCCTTCCCTCCCTCCCTCTTCCTTCCTCCCTCCTTCCTTCCTCCCTCCTTCCTCCCTCCTTCCCTCCTCCTTCCCTCCCTCCCTCCTTCCTTCCTCCTTCCCTCCCTCCTCCTTCCTCCCTCCATCCCTCCCTCCCTCCTCCCTCCTCCTTCCTTCCTTCCTCCTTCCCTCCTCCCTCCTTCCTCCCTCCATCCCTCCCTCCCTCCCCCCTCCTTCCCTCCTTCCTTCTTCCTTCCTCCTTCCTTCCTTCCTTCCTTCCTTCCTTCCTTCCTTCCTTCCTTCCTTCCTTCCTTCCTTCCTTCCTTCCTTCCTTCCTTCCTTCCTTCCTTTTTTCCTTCCTTCCTTCCTGTGAGGTAATCAGTTTTAAATGACTATTCTGTAATATACTCTGTAAGTCTAATAGTTATCAAAACCTGAACTTACCGATCTATAGATTGGTAAGATCTATAGTCTGCAAGCTTTGCTCTCTGCCTTTATTTTTAAAAAAATAGGGCAACAGTTATCCCTTCTCTAGCTTTCTAGCATATTTTTCATTTTTCATGATCTTTCAAAGATCATTTTGACAATGGTTCAGCAATCATATCTGCTCATACTTTCAGTGCTATGGGATGTTTATTGCCTGGATCTGATGACTTAAAGTCATTGAGGGCAGCTAGGTATTATCTGATTACTAATTTTGGGTTTCAGTTCCTAATTAATCAATTTTTAAAATTCTGTCCTTTATAGTACAAAGATCATTCTCACAGGCAGAGAAATCCGAAGCAAAATATGAGTTTAGTAATTTTGCCTTCTCTCCATCATGCATTATCATTTTTTATATTGTGAGTATTTATTGTCTTCTTTCTTTGACTTTTCTTCTCCTTCCCCCAATTCTAACATGGCATAAAAGCCTTTTTTTGTCATTAGAATTCCTCATCAGCTTCAGATAATGTTGAACTTAATGCTCTTGACATTCTTTTTATGGAAACATGCCATATGTTTGTATCCATTCTTCCTACCTGTCCTTAATTTTTTTCTCTTATTCGGTCATTCACTCTTGTCCAACTCCACATGACTTTATGGATTTTTGTCCATGGGATTTTCTTGGCAAAGATCCTGAAGTAGTTTGTGATTTCCTTCTTCAGTGTATCCCCATTTTATAGATGGAGAACTGAGACAATTAGTGGTTGAGTGACTTGTCCAAGGTCATCCAGCTAGTAAGTTTTTAAGCCTGAATTTTAACTCAGTTTTCCTGACTCCAAGCCTGGTGTTCTATTTACTGAATCACCTACCTCTCTCTCTTTTTTTCTCTACATGACTTTAAAATCTAAATTTGACCAATGCATCTCTATGTTTTCTCTGTCATTGTAATTGTTTCTGTTTTTATCTTCAAAATTTTATTTCTTGGTTCTTCATGGGCTGGCTTTCTCATTTAAAGACATTTTTTGTGGTTTCTCTTTACTAAGGTTGTATGTCAGACTACAGTTGGCTTTCTTCTTCTAGATCCTAAATTCTAAGGTGATGCGCACACTTCCCTCAAACTTCTTATCATTTCTGTATCATTAACAACTTACCTTGTTAATCAGGATTAGGAGAGTAATAACTATATTCCTAAGTACTTTCTCTGCCTTTTGAAGTATTTTAGCTATCATGAAAACATACAAAGAAATGGTTAGCTACTCTACTTTCAATAGAAAGAGCCCAAGCAGATAACTAGATAACACACCACTGCTATGTCATGCTTGGGATACCAAGCTTGTGATGTTTCATGAATTTCTTGTTCATTTTTTCTTTCATTCGGGGAGTCTATAGTATATTTCCTTGACAATATATAGTTGTTCTTCCAAATGTCATCAGCCATGCATACCTTTTTCTTGTTTCTGTATTTATTTACCCACAGAAAGATATCTCCTTAATACAAGGTGCTATTTTACTTCTTCTTTCCTCTATTTGGATCTATTTGAATGAGGCATATCATATCAGTGCCACATTTATAGTCATGGGTCTCCATCTCCTCAAGTATCAGTAATACATACCAATTATTCCTGATTTGCTTCCTTATACTAGGACTTCTAGTTCATGATCCATATTTTGTGGATAGACATGAAATCATAGGTTTTATTACTAGTTAATTTCTTGTATTTTATTTTATGCATTTCTGCAAGTCTCTGTTGCTATTATTCTTCATAAATTATTGTATTTATTTGATTTATCTGGCTTAGTAGACTTAAATAGATAGTTTTCTCTCTTCTTTATTTTGTTTAAAACTCCTTTTATTAGATTTTTTTAAGACTCCAGGTGCACATATATGAATGTACACACATACACACACACAATCCTCAATGTTTGTACATTTAATTTTTACAACTTCAAGCAGTCATATGACTTTATTAATAATGTCATATTCAATTTTTGTTTTGACAACTATAAACATTCACAACTTTATGCAATAGGGGGAAAAAGAGGCTCAACATACAAGTTTATGTCTTCAAAAGGGGAAGAAAAGTACTCATCAAAAGTATTGTGATTTTGCTTCAGAAAGTGCTAAAGTAAACTCAAATGTTCAATGAGGGAATTGAAAAAAGTGGAAAAGTGGCAGAGTTTGTGGGTAAATGAGATGATGGCCACCCCTGCCAGCTTGCTAATATTGACTCCTCTCACTGCCTGTGCCACCCAATTCCTAAGCCTCTCAGCCAGCTGAACAGAACAGCTAATATCTCACCATCCCAGGGTTGGGGACTCACTTCGAGACATGTTTGCTTTGGAGTCAGTCTGGGTTTGAGTCTACTGGCTATTTGACTTGACATGTCCCTTAATCTCTTGGTGCTCAAGAAGATGGGGTTTCCACATTCAGGAGTTTTCCATAGCAGTGAAATCACAGGTCTAGTTACCTACCAAATGTTTGGTCTGTGCGTGTTCTCTCTCTCTCTCTCTCTCTCTCTCTCTCTCTCTCTCTCTCTCTCGTTCTCTTTCTTTCTGTATCTCTCATACTTTTTGCTTAATGTAAATAAGTGGACCATTTCCCAGATCTTCCCCTCACCCTCTGTGGCTCCAAAAGAGCAGTTCAAATAACTTCAATATATAGCCAGAAGCTGAGTACCCCTCACATGGGACTGAACCAGCCCTTCTGCTGCTGCCTCCACCGTCCCATTTCTGCATGTGGTGTATATGTATACAGAAACCTTTATTAGGTATATTATATCTTTATACAAAAGTTGATCATTCTTATATTTCAAGCTGTGGACCAGAAATTCAAGTCCTATTCTTAAGCATCATCACTTCCTGACTCAGCCTTTCTCTTCAGAGGACTTGCCTTTGATAGTCCACAGTGATGTAAGCACCACGTGTGCCCCTGCAGTTTCTTATCTTGGATTTCATAACCTTTAGCAATGATTTCTAAACACCTTCTGGCATTATCATTTGTCCTCTCATGAATCCTGAGAAGTGGATTGTAATAATCAGATCTGACAAGTCTGGGGATGTTATCTCGAATAGATGTACTAGGAAGGCCATAGCTCTTTCTTTTGTTAATGTCAGAGTGTCTGATGCATTAGTAGCCCACATAGGAGCTGTCAGCCCCATCAGTTGTTTCTTCTTCCAATAATTATTGCATGATCTGTCTCCTAACAGTACTGATCATTATTCCTGATAGCTTATGTATAGTGGGCAGCTAGGTGGTACCCCACATAGGAGCTGTCAGCCCCAATATTTGTTTCTTCTTCCAATAACTATTGCATGATCTGTCTCCTAACAGATCATACTTGCTTTGTGACCCTGGGCGAGTCATTTAATCTCAATTTCCTTATCTATAAAATGGGGATAAAAATAGCACCTACTCTCATCAGGACATTGTCAAAATCAAATGAGATAATTGTAAAGCACATTAAAAATGCCTGGCACATAATAAGTACTATATAAATACTAGATATTATTAAGAAATAGTTTCCTATTTAGAGGGTCCAGCTCTCTTTTCTACAGGAAAAGGCCTTTGATCTGTTATCTAACTCCATATGTCAGTGGTTTTCCTCCCCCCCTTCATTGTTCCTTTGTATTTCAAATGTCTGACATAGATCATGATTCCATTTTGCCTTTTCAAATTATTTTTCTTCCTTTCTTTTAAACATTGGAGCCTGTTCTTCCCTTTTTTAAAAGGAATATTTCAATCTTCCTGAAATTCTGGAGAGTGACAGGGCATCCCTTGAGCACCATTAATTCCTCTTTGATGAAGGAAATCAGCCTGCACTTTGAGTGTATCTAGCAATTGCTTGGCTGTGGCCGAAAGACAAATACCTCATATTCTATGAAGGTCACTGCAAAATTATCCTTGCTCTCTCTCTACTTACTGGAAACAAGATCTTCAGTCATCTGTTCTTATTGGTAACTCTTATGACTAAAGTCTGTAGTGAAAGGCTGCAAGAAATTGCTGTGGTTAAAGCTCTTTATAGTATCTCATTTTCTCTGTATAACAACTTGGTGAGATAGGTAGGTAGTCCTATTATCTCCATATGATAGATGAACAAATGGATGCTCATGTATTTGCCAAAGATCATGCAATTAGTAAGTGTCAGAACCAGAATTCAAATCTACTTCTTTTTGGTGTCAGTTCATTGGACTCTACCATGCTTGTTTTATAGTTAATCTAGAAGGTGTGTGAATGTTTAACTTTGACTAATTAAAAAAAAATAGATAATTAGGACATCATTTCCCATGCTACAACTAATCTAAGGATTGTGTGAGATATGAGACACACTTTGAGGAGGAGGCAGAGTAGAACCATTGGAGTGATATGAACATGGTGTCCCTGAACCTAGATTTATATAGCTGGTCCTGATGACTGCATAGTTGAGGGCAGTTTTGGCTATTCTCTACACATCCCCCAAAGAATCCCAGAAATGAAACTCTAAAAGGTAAATAGCATGACACCATAAATATTGAATAATGGGGCTATAGGTTCTGAGGTGACTATGTTGAAACCAGAGAGATTAAATTAAAACTCCCTTATAGATATAGGCAATTACTCATATTTCTATGTAAGTTCCAAGGATATTTTTACTACTTTATTTCCTTCCTTGTTTTTTAAGGTTTAATTTCTTCTTCTTCTTCTTCTTCTTTTTTTTTTTTCTTTTGGCCAAGGTAATTGGGGTTAAGTGACTTGCCCAGGGTCATATAGCTAGGAAGTGTCTGAGACCATATTTGCACTCAGGTCCTCTTGACTTCAGGGCTGGTGCTCTATCCACTGTGCCACCTAGCTGCCCTTGGTTTAATTTCTTAATTAAATGTTTCTATTATTAGTTTCTCTATCTTTTTTGTGATCTGGAAATAGAGTTTGGATTAGGTTAGGGTTTGGATCACGAAACCTTTTCTGACCTTCCCCCTAAACCACAATAAATTTGGGGTAGAATTAGTAAAGGAGTGCTGCAATAGATTCAGTTGTCTTTAAAGTGGTGGGTTCAACGAAGTAGATTTATTGTAAACAGATTGTTTTAGGCTTTAGAGACTTAGGCTAATCACTCTCCAAGGAGCCTCATGAGCAGAGGAATGGCCATATTTCTTTTAAGAATCCTTTATCTGCTAGAGTGTTTACATGGAGTATCATCTTAAATATACCATCCACAACAGAAAGACAATTCTGATAAGTATAAAATTCAATATATATATGCATATATATGGTATATATAAGTATAAAATGTAAAACAAACAAATCCTAGGTACCAACAATGCTCTGTGATCAGAGAGTCTCTTTTCTTCCTTAGAGACTGTTAAAAAAATCAAGGCATTCTTCATCTGAAGATCAGATAATTCATATTGGATAGAAACCTTATGCATGTAATGAATGTGGGAAACCCTTTGGTCTCAGTTCATCCGATACTGAACATCAGAAGTGTCACACTGATAAGAAACCTTCCAAATGTAATGAATATGGGAAAGCTGTTAGCCAGAGTAAAAAATCTCATCAGACATCAGAGAATTCATGCTGGTGACAACTCTCTGAATGTAACGAATGTGAAAAAGTCTTCAGGTAGAGTTTAAGACTCATAAGATATGAGAAGTCTCACATTGGAAAGTAAGACTAACAATGTCATAAATGTGGGAAAAGTTCATTTTAGATTTGTGGCATTGATAACTATCCATCAGAACTTGTTACCAGCTAGCTATTGCTTTAAGTTTGAGAGAGAAAGGGATTTCTCCCTATCCTCAGCTGCCATTTAATTTCTACTTTACATTGTACATTTTTAGTTCTGTTGATTCATTCTATTTTTTAAAAATAGTAGTCACTTTCCAATAGAAATCATTCCTATAAGAAAGAAAAACAATGAAACATAATAATGGACATAGGAAGCACATCTGATAGTATCTGTACCTCTTTACTTAAGAAATATATTAGCTATGTTAGATATATTGTATTATTTGTCCCCTGGAGCTGATTGCTATTTGCAACACACAATAGCTACCACTAGATGGTAGTAAATTTGTGTAAGTCCATGTAATTGTTAGTCAATAAGCATTTATTAAGCACCTATTACAGTTTTAGTTATGAAATAATACCAAATAAAAATGCCAGAAGAGTGGTTGCCAGGGAAATAAATTTGTCTTCCATTTTAAAAGGGAGGAAGACAAAATAAAAATTTAATATCTTTGTGTTCTTATTACCTAACACACTTAACACACCGTAGATATTTTAAAAAAATTATTGATTGTTCAGTTCTGCCACTGAGTAGTTGTGTAACTTTGCCCTAGTCAGTTATCTCTTTGGGACTCAGGTTCTTTACCATTAAAATGGAATTGGATTAGAGGTAATCTCTAATGTTCTTTCTATTTCTAACTTTGACTTCTCAGTGATTCCTTTGGTTCTAAGGGACCTATGATTCTGTATTAGCATGGAGACTTGTGTTAATTAGTGCAACCTTCACTAAAGACAGAACATTATTATGAAAAGCTTGGGTTTTTTAAAAGAAATATAGTTGGATTCTCAGCTTTGTACTAGATAGCTGATGTTGCCAGATAAGTAACCTCTGTAGGAGGAAGTCACAGGAATTGTGACTCTGATTCAAAAGAGGATAGTAACAGAATATTATTAGATACCTTTATTCATATGTATAAGATTCTTCAGCCAAACTTTCTAACTTGGCAGTTGGAAATGGGATTGAGGATTCCAAATCATTTCCCTAGAGTTTGCACATTTTCTCATATCCAGATCATGTTCAATTCTGAACTAGAAACATGAAGCTGTACTCTTTATTTAAACACCAAGTTACTTTCTTAATTATGTTTTGCTAAGTTTATACATCAGTACAGACTGATATCAGTTTCAAACAGTGAATTACCCAGAAATGATTTTTTGGGGGATTTTGGCAGTCAAAACAGATATCCCAAAGTCTTTACATTAAAGCTTGTACCTTTTGCTCATAGGAAAAACTCTTGCTCAGGGCTCATTTACTTTAATTTCAGAATCAATTCTAGCAAGCATTGCTTAGTTTCTTGACCATTGGAAAATTAGATGTTATTCACATGATACAAGTTTCTGAAAGGAAAAAGGAAGGTAGTGTGGAAAAGGTTCACAAGGACCAGAGAGTTCTTCTAAAATGAAGGAGAGAATAAACATAAATAAGTTAGGCTTTCATCTATGCTATTTGAAGCATAAAAGTGATAAATGACAGAATAACTCTAGAGTGACCTGAAAAGCTTAATGCAGTTTCCTAAGCTGCTGAATTTAGTTGGAAGTAGAACCGTAAGATTTACTTTTGTCAATTGAGAGACTTCAGTTGGCCAGGGCGATTCAATTCTTAGCCCAACCAGAGCTATAACAAGGGCTTTGGCCTAAGATTTCAAAATGATTCTTCTGAGATCTTCCATGTTAAGAGAAGTGCCTAGATCAGCCATGTCTTCATTTCTCTCTAGGCTTACTCTTAACTATCTGGACATTATCCATCATACCCCTTCCTCCCTCCCTTTTCTCCCACCTTCCTCTGCTTCTTAGCTTTCTTTTATGTTTCCCTATCTCTTAGAAAGGAAGCTCTTTGAGAGCAGAACCTATCTTTCTGCTTGTATTTGTTTTCCTAGTGTCTGGCACATAGTAAACACTTAAAAAATGCTTATTGACATGTTAGGATGAGGAGTGTGTTCTAGACTTTCTGAACAATTTATATGGAGGTATGAAGGTGGGAATTCCTGAAACATGAAAACCTTCTACAACATCCTTAATAAGTGGCAAACCAGCCTCTGCTCCAGCATGTTTAGTCCTAGGGAACAACTATGTAAATAAAGTCCATATCTACTTGCTAAGTTTAATCCCTACCTAAGCCTTCACCTGCCATTAACCTGCTTTCCAACTGCCTGCCCCTGCTTGTCATGTGTGCAAACTCATTTATTGTTACCCTGAGCCAAATTGAATTATGAAAGCAAATCTGTTTCTGCCCCTGGTAACGCAGAGAAACTAACATAAAAGGCCCAAAAGAAATAGTTTGGGAGTTATCTATTGTTTTTTATAGCCTGTATCCCTTCATTAGCATGAATTTTGGCTATTGTCCTATAGAGACCAGCCTGGGTTTCTCGGATGTTTTAGGAATTTCTTGACTAGTTACTTAAACTGATTCTTTTTCCTAGAATCTTTCAGTCTGAGATAGCTGACACACTAATGGCTTGTATTTAAAAGAAGAGGCTTCTTCCCATTTATCTCCCATAATGAGTGGCAGGCTCTCATTCAAAAAACATGCGTGGCAGGGGGTTTCAGGGAGGGAGAAATTTCATGACTAGTTGATATCTTGTCATTTCTTCAGCACATTTCATTTAGATATCTGACCACGTGTGTTCTCTCCAACAGATACCAACTTTGTGCTGGGCAACGCTCAGATAGTGGACTGGCCCATCGTCTACAGCAATGATGGATTTTGCAAGTTATCAGGATATCACAGGGCGGAAGTCATGCAAAAAAGCAGTACCTGCAGGTAGCTATCTTTGGAATCTTTCTAATTATAGTAATAACCACAACTCATTTCCTCATAATTTTAAGCTTTCTTCAAAAACAAAACTTTGTTACCAAAATCATTCCTATTTTATAAAGGTAGAAATTGAATCTCAGAGAAGAATTTACACAGTTAGTTAGCATTAGCATAGAGCGGAGAGTCACAACTTCAACTCTTCTTTCTGAAGTTCAAGATTTTCCCCATTATTCTATGCTGTCAATTCTCTTTGTCCCCAGCAATCTCTCAAGAAGCTCTGTAGGAAAAAATAACAAACTTGGAATTGTCATTGGCAGCATTTATCATTCTACCAATATAGAGATGTGAAAGCCACAAAAAATATTGAAAAATGAAAAATAAAGTTCTCTTCTCTCCCTTACTCTTTGAAAACACTATTTTCACCCTAAATGTTACCAAAAAAAATTTGGATCCTGATTTTTAAAGAATGATTAAAGCAATATGGTCATATAAAATTACTTACTCTTTGCTTTCTTAATATGAATTTTACAATATATGCATCAGGGAGGTTCATCACCTCTTACCTGAACTATTGTAGTAGCCTTCTTTGCTATCTTAAATCCATTCTCCACTCAGTTGGCAAATTAATATTCCTATAGCATAGGTCTCATCATGTCACTCTCCTGCCTAGGAAGTTCCAGGGGACCCTTATTGTCTTTAGTATAAAATAAAAACTCTGTTTGGCTTTTAAGCCTTCACAATCTATCTCTTTCCTACTTTTCTAGGCTCATTGCATGTTCATATACTTTGTGTTCAAGCCAGAATGGCTCATGTGCTCTTCCTTTAAGCATGACATTCTATTTTCCACCTCTCTATCTTTGTATCAGCTGTACTCTATCTCTAGAATGTAGCCTTACCTCACCTTCACCTCATAGAATACTTAGCTTTCAAATGTTACAGAACAGAGAATTCATTTAATCATTTGGACTAGGAATGGAAGCTGGGTCATTTCAAAATATAGTCTTTCTGCAATGTGAAAGAAGGTCTTTGAATAATACAAGTTATGATTCCTCTAGCTCCTGATTCTCCATGTTTTTCAGAATGTAAAATAAGCAAATGGTATGTTTTAAAATACTCATATGAAATAAGATAATAATGTTGTCCTCACCCACCTATTTCCCAATGTTGCTATGAAATCAATAAAATAATACTTCTAAATCATTTAGCATAGAACTTAACACATAGTAGGTGCTATATAAATGTTAACTATGATTGATACGTCTGATACATCATGACCACCACCACCACCATCATCTAAGTAAAAATTTTGTGTAAATAAGTGAGTGAAGATTATGAAATTCTAGTATCAGAAGAGGAAGCTAGATGGTGCAGTGAATAGAGAGCCAGGTCTAGAGTCAGAAAAACTCATTTTTTTGAGTTTAAGTCAGTACTCAGACACTTAGTAGCTATATGATTCTGGGAAAGTCACTTAACTCTGTTTGGCTCAGTTTCTTCATCTGTAAAATAGGCTAGAGAAGGAAATGGTGAGCCATTCCAATATGTTTGCCAAGAAAATTCCAAATGAGGTCATAAAGAGTGAGACAAAACTTAACAACAGTAGGACAGGATGAAGAGCAGAAACTATTGATCGATTTTTAACTCATTACTTAAGTAAACTACATTGTTTAATATATTAAAGAAAATTTATGAGCATAACAAAATAAACATAATGCAGATATTGATTAAATCTATAAAGGGCACTTTTAAAAAGCTTTACATATAGAGTGAAGATCCAACAGAACAATAAACAAAATGACTATGATGATATAAATGAAGTTGTCATGGAGAGCCAACAAAACTGGTCCATTATAGAACTATAGTCTCAAAATTAAAGGTTATGTATCTCCTTTTAGTTAATAATGGATAGAATAACTTTTTTTTCTGAGAATGGGGTTTGTGAGATGTTCAGAGTCTGTTGAAAATGTTCTATTAAATATTTAAAAAACAGAAACATTTTGAATATTTTTACATTTTTGCATGTGAAATCCTCATTTTCACTCAATGATTAGTAAAAAAGTTTTTAGGTATTCCAACTATTCATAATTTATCTCTTCTTAGCATTTTGGTACAAAGCTCTGATTTCCTTTTCCTGTTTTATTTCCTCAATACTATCCCCATCTTCAATTAGTGAGAACAAAATTGGAGAGCTATTGTTATTAAGTTAGCAATTTTTTTAACTTTTAAAGAACCACAGAATCGATCAAACATTTGCAAGTATTTTCTGTATGCCAGGCAAAGTACTAAGTGCTAGAATGATTTTGTTAAAGAAGACAAAGAGATTTTAGTCCAGTGGCTTTATTTTATTGATGAGGAAATAGTCCTGGAGAGTGGAAGTGACTTGCTCAAAATCGAGATGCTAGTGAGTAGCATTATATTTATCAGAATCTCTGTTTTGGATTCCCAATCTGGTTCTTAGGCTATTAATATATTCTATTAATCATTGTGGAGGACTGAAATGATTAGCACCATAAGAATTCAGGGCAAGAAAACTTCAAGGAGAAGATAGCTATTAAATAGTTTTAGAGAAGGGAACAACATACAATTCCCAAACTCCTATCCACAAACACTGATTACTATGTGCTAGATATTATGCAAATGGAAAGAAAAAGTAAAAATAGTCCCTGCCTTCCAAGGAGCTTATATTCTAAAAGGGAGAAAACATGCATATGTGTAGGTATGTATCATACTTAAATGTTAAATATTTCCTTAAGTGGGAAAAATACTAGCAGCTAGGGGAACAAGACAAGTTTTCCTGTTGAAGGTGATAATTGAGCCGAGTCTTGAAGGAATCCAGGAATTCTAAGAAGTTGAGGCGAGGAGAGAAAACATTCTATGCATGGGGAACAACTAGGGGAAGATATAGAGAAAGGAAATAGTCACATATTAGGAAGAGCAAGTTGGACAGTATGGCTAGATCACAGAATACGAGGACAGGCATAATATGTATGGAAGACCAGAAAGGTAGTAAAGACTCAGACTGGAAGGGTTTTCAATGCCAAGCAATGATTTTATCTTTGATCCTAAAGACAATAGAGAACTACTGATTTATTGAGCGGAAAAGGTGATACAGTCAGACATTTAGTTGGGGTAAATTGACTTGCTTCTGGATAACACAGTTAGCAGGTGTCTGAGGATAGGTTTGAATTCATATTTTCCTGACTCTAGTTCCATCACTCAAAGCAGTGCTACCTACCTGTCTCATTACTAGTATTATTAGTAATATTCTGATACCTAAAGAGCATTATTAAATCAAATTGAAATTAGCAAAATGTATACCTTCTATAATCTCTGTTTTGAGGAGGTCTCCTTGAAGAATATGGCAAGAGTTCTTTCAAGAGCTATAGCACTGGAACTTGGAGATCCTTTCCCTACATCTTAATCTAATATTCAGCTAAGTGAGGGAATTACCATGCCTGCAATACCATGACCTGATATTAGTAAAGAGAACTGATAAAGTAAGAAATGTATTTGTCTTATTTTATTTGCCAACATTGTTATAGAATTTCAAGATCCCTTTACAGAACTTTAAAAAGTATTTTGGTTGCATATATATTAATACCTCAGTTTGTTCATTTGCCCAGTGAACTCATACATTTAATATTCAACCAAAAACCAGAAAGGAAGTGACCAATAAATCACACTTTGAGGAGTCAAATAGATGCCACAGAATTTCTGCAATAAACTTTTTTCATAGAAGGACTCTTGCTCAGAATGTTTATTCTTGTCTTATATATATATCCCCTTCCCACCCCAGGCAATTGAGGCTAAGTGACTTGCTTAGGGTTACACAAGTAGGAAGTGTTAAGTGTCTGAGGCCAGATTTGAACTCAGGTACTTCTGACTTCAGGGCTGGTGCTCTACCCACTGCTCTGCCTAGCTGCTTCTTATATACAGTTTTAATAAAAAAAATTTATGTGGTTTCTCAACCCATGCAGAGGTTTCCATTAGAGAGACCTTGACATGAAACAGTTGATAGTCTTATAGCAAAGAGAGGAAAAACTGCTTTGTGGCAATACTATTATAGATCCCCTGTAAGTATGGTAATACAAATTAAAAAAAGAAAAAGAAAAGAAAAGAAAAAGAAATCTCAAAAAGGCTTTTTATATCTTACACCTTTGGTTTAATTTTTATTTATTTGTGTCTTCAGCTGTCTATTGGATATTTCAAGTTGATGTCCCATAAATCATCTCAAACTCACTGTGTCCTCAATTGAAGTCATTGTATTTCCCTCAAAATTCACCCCCCTTTCTGAAATCCTCTATTTCTGTTAAGGATATGTCATCATTGTAAGAAACAAAATATCTACTCTTCTGACTCACTGATGAATGTAGAAAAATTTATTTTATTTTCTTGCAAGAATGGCTGCCTAGGTAAGTAGACACACCTTAGAAACTCCAAAGGCAGCTCTTTATTTCCTATCCTGAAGCATCAATCCCTCCCCTGATTTCCCATTAATTGGATGTAGAAGTTACTAAACATGAATCTCCACCCTTTCTTATTTATCCAGTCCCTTCCTCCAAGGAGCTTACATTCTTTTGGGGGAAGATAAGTCTCCATCCTCCATTCCCTGATGTCCATGTGGGTTTTAGTTTTCTAATTTAAGTTTCATTTCTCCAATTTCATTTTCATAACTGTGGAAATTCAAAATGCCATCCATTTTTCACAATCATCCTTCCAGTTGCTGTCATCCTCCACTCCTCAGTTCCAGTCAGTAGCCAAATCTTTTGATTTCTAACTTCCATCTTTTCCCATTTAGTCAAGGAACATTAATTAAGTATCTACTATATGGCAGGCAAAGTATTAGGGATACAAAGAAAAGTAAAAGACAGTCCAGTCCCTGTCATATTCCAAAGAGTTCATGCCCTAATCACCTCCCACCAGGACTATTGCAATAATCTTCTTGATCTCCTTGCCTCAAATTTTTCTCTTCTACAATCTATCATCCACACAGTTACCAAAGTGATTTTTCTAAAGGTTGCATCTGATTGTCAGATCCCCACTCAACAAATATTAGTGACTTCTAATTGTGAAATTAAATAGAAGTTCCTTTGTCTTTTAAAGCTTTTTATAACCCAGAGCATCAGTCTATTGTTCCAGACAGACCTAGGACAGTGCCTGGTACATAGTAGGTGCACAATGAATGCTTATTGACTGCTTTCTGATTTATCCTACCTTTGTGGGACAAGACCACAGGCTCAAATAAATACAACAAATTAAGGAGATTTCTCCAGGCAAAAGCAGAAAGGAATTTTATTATGATTTCGAGAGATCCCACAAGTAGTTAGGCAAGGAGAGGCAAGGCCCAGTTAATAGACAAGAATTATATAGGGGCCTGCGCTAACACTCCCTATAGGCTGGATCTTTGCCCTGATTAGCCAGGACAAATGATCTCACATTCTAAGTCATAAATGAGGAAAAACTTTCAATCCAACCACATCTTTCAGATTACTAAATTATCTTATATGGGAGTTTCAGTGCCAAGATGGTTCCAACTTACTCTCACAAAGAAAAGGTCCCATTCTTTGTAAACCACATGATTTCTGGAGAAAGAAACCTGACCCTGGGACACAGCCGACCTTTACTCAGTCTTTAGAACTGAGCTTGTGAGCTTGTCTGCAGCTTGTGAGACAGCTTTCTCAGTTCACTTTATTCATACCTCATACACAGTATGGTCCAAATGGATCTTCTTGCTATTCTTCACACATGAGACTTCATTTCCTGTCTCTGTGACTTTGTACTGGATGTTCTTCATGCCTAGAATGACCTCTTTCCTTACCTTTGCCTTCAAGAATCCCTTATTTTCTTTAAAAACTTGGCTTGAAGAAAGCCTATATGAGACTTTTGCTGATACTCCCTCTTTCAGTAGTTAGTGCTTCCTTCTACAACCGTGCATTTTTTGTATAAATATATTGTGTAGAAATACTTATCAGATGGGCATATCTCCCAATAGAATATTAGCTCCTTGACAAAAGTAACTATTTTTTTTCTCTTTGTGTTCTCTAGCTCTAAGCACAATGCCTGCCACAGAATTAGAGCTTAATAAATGTTCATGATTGGTTAATTGATTAAAAAAAGTGTTGTTGTGTGAGGTCACTTGGTTAATCTCTGGCCAAACTGACTCAGTCACCCCTTAGAGTATAACTAGGTTACAGAACAGTAATTAACATTGTTTGATTTTATGGTCATTTGTGTTTGTGTCAAATAGGTTACCTGAATTGTAAGTATCATGAGGACAAAGAGCATGTCTTATCCAAACTTTGTGTTTTCCCCAAGACCCAGTACAGAGTTTTGCAGTCGTTCATTCAGTCAACAAATGGGAAGTGCTGTTTAAAAAGTGTGGAATTGTTACTCTTCAAAATGATGATCCTAAGTTAAATTCTGTGGTATACTCTGTTGAAGAGATAACAAAAGGGAAAATACTTATTCAGAAGACTTGCTTTCAATTCTTAGTTCTTTTACTTACATATTACTTACATGACTCTGGGCAACCTCAGTTTCCTTATCTGTAAAAAGGGCAAGCTTGTTTCATGAAGTGTATCTGAAAGCCTATACTTATAACTTCCTGTTCATCTTCTAATTTTGAACTTAAGGTACAAAGCTAGTCTTGATTTGATCACCTTTCCAAGGTCTCCTAGAAGTTTCTTTTGATCAAAATACAAATTAAGAAATTATTTTTTATAACTTAGTTCTCAAATAGTATATACAACTTAATTCACTGAGTCATTATAGTACAGTATAGCCAACAGGTCTTAGAATATGTTCAAAGATGCAAATTTAGGCCTAGTGTCAGAAAAGAACAATAGGTATCTATTGATAAAAAGTAGACGAGAGTAAAGTATTTTTTGTTTTCATTTGTAGCCCCAGAACTAATGTAGCCCTAGAATATTGGGTCATTAAGCATAATGACCCTATTTGGTAAGTGTTTATTGAATTGAGTAGAACTGTTTTAATTTGGATCTGTTGATTGATTTACAGTTTTATGTATGGGGAGTTGACAGACAAAGATACAATTGAGAAGGTGCGGCAGACGTTTGAGAACTATGAAATGAACTCTTTCGAAATTCTGATGTACAAAAAGAACAGTGAGTATTTTGACTATTTTGAATGGTTAATCATTTAATGGATGAATCATTTAATGACTCCTGGTGAATGGGATAGTTCCAATTGAAGTCCATGCAGATACATATATAGAAAATTAACGTTTATGATCAGCAAACATAACCCTAGGTTATGAAGGTTTAATATCACATAGCCATTTAATTTCATCCAATCTTCACAACACTACAATTGCCACTTTTATTCTTCCTTTCTTTTAGCCAAGGTATACCCTCAGTTTCCATTAGACAGATGATCATTGTAATTAAAAATTGCTCTGGGTTTCTTCATCAGACTGTCCTGTTTTTTACATATATTCTTGGCTAGATTGGCAGGGGAGATTCCTCTTCTTCTCCCAATTGAGCGTTATCCAATGAATTCATAGCTTCCAAGCTATCTTGAGTATAGAACTTCTAATTCTTTTTGGAAGGTGGTTTTTTTCCCCGACTGATCCCATTTTCACTTAGGAAACTAGTCTGCCAGCAGTGGGCTATTAATTTGCATTGTTCTTTGGAGCCTACATATTACCCATCCATTTCTTGACTTCTACTACTGATGCTAATGAAGTATCTGGGTTATTAACCATATACAAATACAAAATCTCTAAGAGGAGATTTAACATTCAGTGAATTCCTAATAAGAAATTTATTATTATCATTGTCATTATGTTATTAATAGAAATTCTTATTCCTAATAAGAAATAAAGATAGCAATGGCATTTTTAAAATGACTTTTTCAGTGTGCCCAGGTCTTTGATAGCCATATTGGGAGTTGAGATAGTGAGTCTTCTGGGGAATACCAAGTTGTCATGTTTCTTTTCCCCCAAACTACTTTACATCAAGAATCAATGTTCCTTCTAGGCAAAGCTGGCAGGCCATTGTTTCAGTAAAACATGTCCAGGGCAGCTCAGGTGGAACATGATTGACAAGCCTTTATCCCAGGAAATGCAGGTTTGAGTGACAGTTACTTTCTTGCTCCGAATGGAAAGGCAGCATATTGAATGATTTTATCCTGAAAGGAATCAGAGTCCTCATCCTTTTTGGAGCTCTGGTGTAAGCCTCTCAAAGAGGCTTATACTTACAAAGATAGGTTGTTCCATTTGAAGTCCACGCAGATACATCTATGGAAAATTAACCTTTAATAATCAACAAACTCAAGAAATCTAGGTCATGAAGAACTAATAACACACTGCCATTTAATTTCACTCAATCTCTACAAACTGAGTTTTTATTACTAATCTTCTTCAATCATCTCACCAATTCATGCAGTAGATCACAAAGGGAATTAGATAAAGGAAATATGGATAAAGGAAATATTGCCATCCCTACTGAGGGAGACACAACTCAAAGTATCCATCCTATGGATGTTGGAATAGGAGCAGAGTTTTCATCTATGTAAAGAGTACATTAATACAAAAACTATTTTCCAGTAAATAAGTGGTCAACAGATATGAAAAAGAACTTCTTCAAATAATTCCAAACTTTTAATAAACTTAGGAAGGGATGCTCCAAATCACTAATTAAAAGATAAATACAAAAACAAAACAAAACAAAAAAAAAACACAACCCTGAGGTTCTACCTTACACCCAGCAAATTGAAAAAAAGATGACAGACGGTGGGAACAGTCAGTTTCAGAGGTTGTGAGAAGATAGACACACTAAAATGTTGTTGCTGAAGCTGTAAATCGGTATAATTATTTTGGAATGGAATCTGAGATTATGCAAATTTGGTGACTAAATTGTTCATATCCTTGAACCAGAGGTTCCACTACCAGGCAAAAAATACCTCAAGGTATTGATAAAACAAAGTTCCTACACACACCAAAATAATGATAGCAACATTTTTGGTAGTAGCAAAGAATTGGAGACAAAATAGATGATCACCAGTTGTCAAATAGCTTAATAAATTGTGGTTCAATAAATTGTGTTATAAGAAATACTGAACATTATGAATACAGAGAAGCATGGAAAGACTTATAACCTGATAAAGAGTAAAGTGATAGAATTGTAAAGAATAAGTATGTCCCCCCAAAGAGATAAAAAGATACTTTCCTCCATACCTTTACAGAGATAGAAATCTATGAATATAGAGCAATACATATATACATAGAATTTTAAAAATATATTGGTATATTAGTTTTATTTTTTCCCTTCCTCTTCTTTCTTTTCTTTAATTTTTTTCTTTGTTATAAGAAATGTCTCTCATGGAATGAGGAGAAGAAGGGGTAGAGGAAAAAATTTATACAATGTAAAGCAAAAGAGATCTATAAAATTTTATTTTTAAAGAAGTACATTTGTTGGTTCCTAATATATTTATGGGCTGGCTATTGAAAGTAATGGTTTTGTATTTAGTGTCTGGAAAATGCATAGAATAAGGATGAGATGGCTCTTATCTTTGAGGAGGCAATATGGAACAATAAAAAGAGCATCTTCTATAAAGTCAAACAACCCAGGTTCAAATCTTGCCTCCGATACTTCCTCTGTGATCTGTGGCAAATCAATTATAATTTTTTTGGATACTGGGCCTCAGTTTCCTTAATTATAAAATGAGGAAGTTGGCTTAAGTGGATTCTGAGTCCCTTATACTTATTGATCCTATAATTTAAGAAGCTCATGATTACTCTAATAGGAGAGACAAGACAGAAACACAGAATGATAATGCTAGATAACTGTATCATTTCTCAATTGTGTGATATGGACATGAAGGAGGTGTGGTAAATTTTGAGCCTGAACTTGACCCTGCATACATGTTTTCCACTTATATAGTATTTTATTTATTTTTCAATTATTTGTAATGATAGTTATTATTGTTCATTTTTGTAAGATTGAGTTCCAATTTTTCCCTTTTCTTCCCTTCCCTCCTCTTCCTCCAAGACAACAAGCAATCTGATATAGGTTAGAAAATATACAATCATTTTAAACGTTTCCATATTAGTCATGCCATGAAAGAAAAATCAGAACAAAATGGAAAAACCCAGAGAAAAAAAAGGACAACAAAAAAAGTGAAAATAGTATGCTTTGTCATTCTGTCTCCATAATTCTTTCCCTGGATGTGAATGTCATTTTTCATCCCAAGTCTTGAAATTGTCTTCGACCATTATACTGCTGATAAAAGTCAAATCTATCATATCTGATCACCACACAATCTTACTGTTCTCCTGGCTCCTGTCACTCAGAATCAGTTCATATAAGTCTTATCTAGTCAGCCTCACATATTTACCTGATTAATATTTTATCCTTCATGGTTTTCACAGAAGTGAGGCATGGCCAGAAAGAAATGACTTTTTTTCTTTTCTTATTGTTCAGTAATTTTTCAATTGTGTTTTACTTTTTGTTACTATATTAGAGTTTTCTAAGCAAAGATACAGGAGATGGGAGTGTTTTACCATTTTCTTTCCCAGTTCTTTATACAGATGAGAAACTGAGGCAAACAGGGTTAAGTGACTTGCCTAGGCTCTCACAGTGTCTGAAGTCAGATTTGAACTCAGGATGATGAGTCTTCCTGACTTCAGACCTGACACTCTGTCCAGTGTACCACCTGATCAGTGTCCATTGATGGTATAAAGCTGCAAATGGCCAATGCTAGAGCTTGTGAAGATCAGTTGCCAAAGTCTCATCAACAAACATCAAGAAACTCAGCTCAATTTCTCAAATATTTAATAGATGCTTACTATGTAATCAGTCAGTAAGCATTTATTAAGTTCCTACTATGTGCCAGGCACAGTGCTTAGAATATAAAGAACAAAACGAAGCTGAGTCACTGCTCTCAAGATGCTCACAGTTTAATGGAGGAAATAATATGAAAACAGTTGTGTACAACAAAATCTATAAAGGATAAATTGGAGATATTTAACACAGGGAAGGTTCTGACATTAAGGAAGATCAGGAAAGATCTCTCCAAAAAGATGAGATTTTATCTGCTACTTGAAGGAGGACTGGACTTTGGAAAGAATAATCTGGCATGGTCCTTTCCTCTCATGGAGTTTATAAGATGGCAATATCATATCCATCAGACATAAAATGTAGTGTAGTAGAACAGTTTGGCTTTAGAGTCAGAAGACCTGGGTTTGAACCCCAGCGTTATTATTCTTATGATGACACTGAAGGTCGGGTAGCATTGTCTGCTTTCTTGGTGGTACCAGGCTCAAGGGCTCACACTTTCCACTGTACTCCTGACTTGAATGAATAAATGAGTGAATGAACACAACAACAGCAGTAGGAGCAGGAGTAGCAACAACAGCATTTCTTTTCATGTGCTAGGCACTGTGTTAAGTCCTAAGAAGACAAGTTCAGCTATGGAAGGCAGTTCCTGCCCTTAAGTACATTTGCATTATAATGGAAGAATATAATACATATTAGGAAGTTGTCATCAGTATTTTTTTGTTTATTTGTTTATGAGACAGTTGGGGTTAAGTGGTTTGCCCAGGGTCACAGAGATAATAAGTGTATTAAGTGTCTGGGATTAGATTTGAACTTGGGTTCTCCTGATTCCAGAGCTGGTACTCTATCCACTGTGCCATTTAGCTGCCCCCAGGAAGAAGTATTTTGGACTGGAAAGTCAAAGTATTTAAGACACTTGTTCAAGATTGTTTCCTTGTTTGATTTCTAAGTATTTCTAGGTCACCATCTAGTTTCCTTAGGATACTCACATACAAGTTTTCTTTTTTCTTCCCTACCTGATGAGTCCATAAAAATACTTTCTCTTCCCTTCTCCTCACTTCATGTTTGGAACTGCAGAAATTATTCCCCACTATAAATTATTTGTAATTCTATTGTTATTGAACATTGGCCTCTGCCTTTCTTTACAGAGGAAAGTCATGTGAAAAGGTCTTGCATGGATGGGAGATTGATAGAGAAAATGAAAAAGTGAGTGACTCTTGTGTACTTGAAACTGAGCTGCCTACTTGTCAGGACTTTCTGATTGATGGAAACTCAAAGCCAAGTCTTATAACCTTAATTCTGTCTGCTCTAATGGATGGATAGACAAAAGCAATAGTGCTAATATAAGGACTAAGGCCCACAGGATGAACAATATGCTGTAACTCAATGAGCACTCATGTTTTCACCTATAGAAAGGTCATTTTTCATAACAGCAGTCTTTTGGCATCAGCCAAATTTTCAGATGTATTGCCTTCCCTGAATTTGGGCATCAATCTTCCTTTTAAGGGATGTGATTAATCTTTTGTCCTTTATCTGGAATATTTGGGAAATCATGTTTCCTTTTTTGTTTTTTCTTCCTAAGAAATCATTTGGAGAGGGAGATAGAAACTCTTCTTCCTTAAGATTCTTCTTTGGTGGGAAATGACCAGTAAGGAAGGAAGTATCTGAATAGAGAATCAAGCTATTGAGAACAGCTTTTAATTGAGATCACAAGAGCAAGCTGCTTGAATTTATTAGGGGTAGAGGTAATGTAGATAAAATGGAACATGTAAAGTAACAAGAATTGAAGAATAGCATATTTCCATTCAGTGTAAATTAATATTTTCTAAAAAAAAAGTTATCCACAAATAGGTTTTCCTCTATTAATTATTTCCTATTTATCCTGCATATACCTTGCTTTGTTTATATTTACTTTCTGTTTCCCTCATTAGATTATAAACTCCTTAAGGGCAGGGACTGTTTTTTTTTTTTTTTTTTGGTCTCCTTTTGTGTTCCCAGTGATTAGTACAGTGACTGGCACTTAAGAAATGTTCATTGATTGATTGGCATGGGCTGCTTCAAAAGGCAGAGAATCCTCTCTCACTAAAGGCTAAAAGACCTTTTGTTTGATCTGTTGTAGAAGAAAAATAATAACAGATCACACATATTACACTTTAAAATTTGTAAATTCCTTTTACATCTATTCTTTCATTTGCTCTTCACAACAACTTAAAAGTAAATGCTATTATTATCCCTACTTTAGGTTAGGGTTAGTTAAGGTTAAAGAACTGGCCCAGGGTCACACAGCTAAGTTATTGCCTGAGACAGGTTTCCCTGGATAGACATGGGTTGGGCTAGAGAATTTTTGAAGTTCTTTGTAGTCCTGAGATTCTCTGTTACCTCTATCCCCTTACCTCCATATCTCTTACAGAATTACCCCTCTTCAGTTGGTTTGAATCCACAGAGCAACTTATGACCATCTTTCTGCTTTGGAGTTATTGACAGTCTGGCCACTCTTAAGTCAATGGTCTATCTTCTCAGAAATTAAGGATGTTTGATCTGTGGAGTAGATTGTTTTATTTTGCTTTTGTTGAGGTGTGGAGGGAGAGTTAGGACAGGAGAGGGCAGGCAAGGAAAGGAGTTTTCTAAGGTGCAATAAAATTTTGTTGCTTCATACTGAGGAGAAGATAAATAACTATGGAGGCTTTAACTAAGTCAACATGGCATTAGGCATTGGGTGCTGAGATTGTCTTATTTTATTATTCATTTATGATTAGGAGAGTTTTAATGTTTAATATAGAAATGAACTATTGAATTTTTTCTTGCTTGATTTTTCTTTTTCTTTTTAAAGATAAATTCCTTTTTTTTTCTAATTTTGAGATGGGATATATCTTTTATGTCCCATAATAAAAGATAGTTCACTATGTACAGATTAGTCAAGTCCTCTTTATTGTGTCTCTCTGTGTGTGTGTGTGTGTATGTGATTCAATTGGAGTTGTGACTTGTGCAGAATCACACAACTAGTGTTAACTATTTGAGGCTGAATTTGAACTCAGATCCACTTGATTTCAGAGCCAGTGCTATATCCATGACACCAGCTGCTGTTCTTTACTTTTTATAAAAAACTATAGCAGGTTTTATTGTGGAACAGAGGCAGGACATTCTGGAAACTCGCTTGTAAATTAGGAGTTGATTCAAAACTTTTAGGTGACTCTTAAATCCCACTGTCTAGTGATTTTGAACTGTAATGAAACTTAGCCAAATCCCTCATGTAGCCAAAGCTTTGGATTTTTTTAAGGCTCTCAGAACTTAAACTTGTATAATCTCCCAAATAACTGTGCCACTGGAAGGAGCTGGAGTGCAGATATTCAAAAGTAACAGATAATCCAGCAGCCATGTTTTAGAAAATTAGACACAATTTTTATAGCAATTTTTTCTTCCTGATTACCTTTTACTCAGGATAATATTACAATACATTTTTCCTATGAATATATATTTGCTGAGCAGTAGGGAAGAGTCAGCATGAAGAAAGCTGGATGGTAGGAAGAAACTTGTTTATGATTTAATGTTAGCTATGAATAAAGTCAGAAAATGGAGTAGTGAAATGTTACTGAATCTGCATTTTTTAAAAACCATTTTTATCTTTTTGCTTGTTCTTGTCTATATTACATTATAAATATTTATTATCTTCTCCACGTTTGTATATATACATGTGCATACATGCATATATGTATGTATGTGTATATACATAAATATCTTTTAAGTTATCTAAATAAAAATATAGTGGACAAAATTGAATCCTTTTCTTTCTAAATGAAGCCTTTACTTATTTCCTTTCTTCCTTTTTCTCCCTTCCCCTTCAAATTAGTCTTTAGTGTTATACTTCTTTAATAAATTTATCATATAATGCTTTATATTAGAGTTGTTTGTGTAGTATTTGTAATGGGAGGCATGATATAGTGGAAAGAATGCTAGAGTTGGAGTCAAAGGATCTGGATTTGAATCCTGATACATGTTTTACCAGGAAGAAATTATTTACTCTGTAGACTTCAGTTTTATCATCTCTAAAACAAAGGAGTTGGTCTCTAAAAAATCTCTAACCACTTTTCCAGCTCTCTCTATTTTTTTTATCTTAGTTATCTATCAGTCAATAATAATTTATTAAACTCCTACGATGTGATAGGCACAATGCTAAGTCTTGGAGATACAAGAAAGGCAAAGTGTAGTCACTACTCTCATGCCTGCCACAATCCAGTGGAGGAGATGACATGTAAACAATTGTGTATAAACAAACTATGCACAGAATAAATGGAAAATAATCAACAGAGGAAGGCAATAGAATTAAGAAGGAATGTAGAAGATGGCATTTTATCTGGGAACTGAAGAAAGTAAGGAAAGCCAAGAGGGAAAGATGAAGATCAAGAGCATTCCAGACATGGGTAGAAAATGCCCAGAGTCAAGAAGTGAAGCATTTTATATTAAGTAACAATCAAGGAGGCCAGTGTCATTGGATTGAAAAGTGAGTATATAGTGGTGGTTTAAGATATAACAGGACTGAGAAAATAGGAGGAGGCTGGGTAATGAAAGACTTTGAATGCCAGAGGATTTTGATTTGAACCCCAAGGTGATAAGAAGCTACTGGAGTTTATTGAGTTTGGCAGTGACATGGTTGGATTTTTGCTTTAGGAAAATCACTTTGGTGGCTTAATGAAAGATGAACTGCAGAAAAAAAGACTTTAGATAGGTAGACTAAACAGAGGCTATTGCAATAGTATTGGCATGGCAAAATGAAGACCTAAAGAAAGGTCTTCACATGTAAAAGATCTAAACAAAGATGATGACATATCAGAGGAAAGAAGGATTATTTGAGAGATTTTACTGAAAATCCCAACTAATACTGTCTGAGGACAAGGGCTACATTAACTTATTATTTATTTAAGCTTAGTAAGTATGCACATAGATACTTATCAGTTTTTTTAAAAAAATATTCTCAGTAGAATAAGAAAATGGTCAAAAGATTGGAAAAATTTCAGAAAAAAATTTAGTAAACCACAAATGGCTGATTGGAAATATGCTCCAAATCACTAAAACTAAGAAAAATACAAATTAAAACAAATCTGAATTTTCACCTAATACAATATAAATTGGCAAAGATGACAAAAATGGGAACAGTCATTATTAGAGAGTTATGGAAAGAAAAATCACACTAATTTATTGTTGGCTGAACCTTTCTGGATAAGTTTGGTGTTTATCTTCTTTGACTCAAAATTTCTACAACTGGGTATATGTGCTAAAAGAAATCAGAGATGAGAACAAAGGTCTAATATATGCCAAAATATTCATGGACATATTCTTCACTTCATTCTCTTTGCCCCAGTACTTTTGGATGTTCTCAGGGATTCCTTTTTTCTTGATATCCAGTTAGAGACAATGCTGTAAAAGAATGTCTCACTTTTTGTTACTTATAATTATTTATGTATGTTTATTTTACTTATATCATTTGTGGTTGGCCAGTTAGGTGGTACAGTGGATAGAATGCCTGGTCTGGAGTCAGGAGACGTCTTCCTGAGTTTGAGTCTGGCCTCAGACACTAAATAACTATGTGCCCCTGGGTAAATCACTTTTCTTTGTTTATCCTGTATCCTGTATAGATCCTTATCTGTAAAATGAGCTGGAGAAGGAAATTATAAACCATTCCATAGCTTGTCAAGAATACCCCAAATGGGATCAGAAAAAGTTGAATGTGACTGAAGTGACTGAATAAAAATAATTATTGTGGTAGCAAGAAACTGGAAACAAATTGGAAATAGTTAAAAAAAAACTTGTGGTATATGAATGTAATAAAAAATTATTGTTCAGTAAGAAATGACAAATATAAGAATTCAAAGAAACATGGTATAATTTGTTTGAATTGATGCAAAGTGAAATAGGTACTACTAAAGAATGAAAAATTATTTGTCAAGCACTTATTCTATGCCAAATATTGTGCCAAACACACTGGATATATATAATAGTGGGATATTTTTTATAGAATTTTCTAGTATTGTACATTATGAACAAAAGATAAACTAAGAATCTCCCATAGCACTGGGGAAAAAAGAATGAAGTGAAATGTAAGCTATTTCCTCAGACCTTTTTGAAGACACCTCTAATTCTGGCTATTCAACTAATCAAAAACAAACTTACTCTTAACCATGTGTTAGGAGAATAGAACCAGTTACAGAATTTCTGCTCATACTATAAAAACTCTCCAAGATACATTCATTACAAGTCATCATACTTTTCCCAAAAGGTGATTCTTCAGCTTCTACACATGGAGAAAAATCACATCATCCAATTGATGCACTCTATGAAAGTATCAAACCTCATTACACCTGGCTTGATGAACTTCCAGGTTTTTCTGTAATTCTGAGATATAACTCTTTCTTTGCAGGCAGATGTTTATAGCATTTTTTTCTGCTGAAGCACCTACTTTATTAATCTAGGACCCAGTCCCTTAACCACCCTGCTGTCTTTAGGTATTGAGACACATATGGCATGCAAGATCTCTACTCCGTGAAATCTCCTGCAATACACAGGCTCAGTGGGGTGTGGGATAAATGGCAAAGCCACTTTCATTCTTTATATCTCCATCCCAGTTGGTTTCAATCAGTTTTTCATGACCTTTGAATAGCTTTTCCATTAATGTTCATTTTTTTTGTCTTTAAGAAAGAAATTGTATCTAGGCAGGTCAGTATTTGATGCACTTTAGTATTTATTTAAACCCTAAGGTATAGGGCACTAGGGTAGAAGACAAAACTTTACCATTATTATCACCAGGAACATGACTTTGTAGCACTTATTTGTAGGTGGCTCTATCCAGAGTACTATGTACAGAGAGCTACTTGTGGCTAGTACCCTATGAAAGCTTTAATTTTATCAAAAGGTATAAGTAACTCAAACATATACAGACACAACAGCGTACTCTACTTGGAATAGGAAACCTGAGGTCAGTAACTTCAAGTAAATCATTTAACTTACTTGTACCTCAGTTTCCTCATACTCAAAAATAATGAAAGCTCCTTGATGAAAGAGCCCATTTAATGCTTTTTTTTGAGGGAGGGAGGGCTTTGTAGCCCAATACCTTGCAAATAATATGGGCTTGTAAATGATGTTGAATTGAATCAAACCAAATCTGTAAAAAAATTGATAATATTTGTAGTATCCTACTTTATATTACAGGATCATAAATTTTGAGTCCTTGTGTCAGGTCCTCATATTTTACTATTGAACAGAGAGATTGAGTGACTTGCTCACACACCTGGCAAGTGTGTGAAGCAAGATTCAAGGCCAGATCTTCTTGCCTCCAAATTCAGCAAATTATCTACTCTTCCATCTATCCTTTCATTTTGAGGATGTTGGAATATCCTTCAAGTTATATATATATGTCAGTTATTATTATATTATTAAAAAGATGGCATGAAACATCCGACATACATAAAAGCTATTTGTATACATATGATATGATATATTAGAGTGTCTGCTATTATTGGAGCAAGGGTATGTGAATAATTATGTTGGGAGGGAGATTATGGAAGGAATTATGTACGGGGGAGATTTGGAAGAACAGCTGTGTAGTTCTATATCCTTTACAAACACCTGCTATAAAGACATAAGGTCTTATTTCAGCCAACAGATAATTAGGCTTGATGATAGCAATGTAAATGGAACCCTAATTCATGAAGCTGCTAATTATTCTTTCTAGTGACAGATGATCTTGCACCATGTATGTGTCATCCTGGGGGAGGCAGCTGTATTCTATTTGGGGATAAGTTTGGGTCTCTCCCCCACCTTTTCCCAGGCTCAGTTTTATGCCTAATATCAGACCTGGTGTTTTTAAAATAGATGTGTAGAACATGTTGTTATTGAGGCTAAGATCATCAGTTTGATTCCCATATATTCTAGTTTTGCCTATTACTACACAGCTAATTCTAGTCAAACTTTTCACAAATGCACACCTTGTTAACAATGCAGATATGGGATAAATGTACATTAATTTGCTTTATTCCTGTTATGGGGGAATTTTTTAAGTTTGAAGGAATATTCCTTAAAGCAGAGGTCTTATTGATCTATGGGTCAGAATTGCCTTCTTTTTGTAGTAAAGACAGCATATTTCCATTATTTCATGTTCAAGATAGAGGTAAAAAAATTCAGGTCCCTCTTTTGTGCCCATTGTGAATCTACATCATTACTTTTTCCAACTTAGCATAATATAAACTTATATTATAAGTAAGGGGGTGCTTGTGCCTTATTTGAAACTTGGTGGCATCTATTGTGAATGTGAATGTTAAGTAGAGTCAGATCGTGGTAGTTAGAAGGCCAGTCCACTTGTCAGGAATTCTGCCACCATGATCAATGTGCTTGAGCAAGCACTACCACTTTTCTGTACTTCAGTTTTTTTCTTTAAAATGGATATCATACACGGTTGGTGGAATTGTGAACACATCCAGCCATTCTGGAGAGCAATTTAGAACTATGCTCAAAAAGTTATCAAACTGTACATATCCTTTGATCCAGCAGTGTTTCTACTGGGCTTATACCCCAAAGAGATACTAAAGAAGGGAAAGGGACCTGTATGTGCCAAAATGTTTGTGGCAGCCCTGTTTGTAGTGGCTAGAAGCTGGAAAATGAAAGGATGTCCATCAATTGGAGAATGGTTGAGTAAATTGTGGTATATGAATGTTATGGAATATTATTGTTCTGTAAGGAATGACCAGCAGGATGAATACAGAGAGGACTGGCGAGACTTACATGAACTGATGCTAAGTGAAATGAACAGAACCAGAGATCATTATATACCTCAACAATGATACTGTTTGAGGATGTATTCTGATGGAAGTGGATCTCTTCTGTAAAGAGAGCTAATTCAGTTTCAATTGATCAAAGATGGACAGAAGCAGCTACACCTAAAGAAAGAACACTGGGAAATGAATATAAACTGCTTGCATTTTTGTTTTTCTTCCCGGGTTAGTTATACCTTCTGAATAAAGTTCTCCCTATGCAACAAGAAATTGTTCGGTTCTGCACACATATATTGTATCTAGGATATACTGTAACCCATTCAACATGTAAAGGACTGCTTGCCATCTGGGGGAGGGGGTGGAGGGAGGGGAAAAATCGGAACAGAAGTGAATGCAAGGGATAATGCTGTAAAAAATTACCCTGGCATGGGTTCTATCAATAAAAAGTTATTAAAAAAAATAAAAATAAAATGGATATCATGATTTTGTACACAAAACTCACCAAGCATATTTAAAATGGAAGACTCAGATGAAATAATCTTCTATAATAACATAAATTATATATATGTATATATATAATTAATAAAATAATGAAACTTTAAAAATATTTTTAAATGTTTAAAAAAGTTTTTAAAAGTAAAAACTGAACTGACTCAGGTTTTAGGACATTGTGCAGGGTTTGGTTCCACTATGAATAGTAAGTAAAGAGAGATTTAACTGGTCCCTATTTTGTTTAACCATTATAAGTAGTGCTTGAAGTCTATATTCTTATCATTTGATTTCAGGAGCAAGATAAATGAGAGTTAAAGTTTTTTTCAATATATTCTTTCTGGATTTTTCACAGATATTTCTGTGACTATGATCAGAGGTCCCCTTAGAGAGAATCATCATGGCTATTCTTCTCCTACCTTTTCTCTCCATGTCCTAATACCTTTCTGAGTGTATCTTTTTTCCTCTTCCCCTCCTCCAACTCTTGACACATACTACTTTGTTCCTTTGTGGAGAGTGACTTATGTTTACCGTATTATCAAATTTGTGAATTTCAAAACCATAATCTTCAGAGCCCTTTAAAAGATGAAATTTGAATTGAAACTGAGGATATGTACTCCATTAGCCAGAGTAGAAAATGCTCATTCTTTTCTTAGCAATTGTATCTGATAACATGGTGGGATGGGGGGAGACTTTGGCTTTCTGTGCCTCAGTTTCTCTATATAGGATACTTTGATTTGCCACTTACTAACCTCGGATATTACAAAAAGGTAAGTGAGACCCGTTTTTGTAAAATTATTTGAACTTGTCTAAAGTAAATCCCCATCTAAGATGTTAAGGTAAATATTGTAAATCTGTGAAGAAAAGAAATTAATGATGCAATCACCTAGCACCTGAAGGAATCAGATGCCTTTTTTCTCTCATAAAATTAATATTTGCACCTATTCATTCCCCAACCCTTTGCCACCATAGAGTCTTGAATGAAAATGCAAATCACTGACCATTCTTTTGATATTCTTTTCAGGGACACCTGTGTGGTTCTTTGTGAAAATTGCTCCAATTCGAAATGAACAGGATAAAGTGGTTTTATTTCTTTGCACTTTCAGTGACATAACAGCTTTCAAACAGCCAATTGAGGATGATTCATGTAAAGGTTTGTAATTCTGATTTGTATAGATATATTTTATACTTTCTTTTTCCAGCACAGCCCAGGAATCTACACCGAATTCAAGGTTGCCAAGGCAATCTAAGCACAAAAATTAAAAATTACACTCTAATTTATGTTGGAGGAAGGTAAAATGTCACCCTGGAATAAATTGGGATAGGAAGCAGAAGGGAGGAAGCTTGGGGTTCTGCTTGGAAAGCAAAAGGAATAAGTGCCAATTAGCATTGGATAATTCTAGCAGCATCAGAGAAGCATTCCAAATTTTCAGACGGTAATGGTCACTTACCCAGCAGTGAATAGAATTTGGTCAGACTCTTAGAACTGAATGAATTATGTGTGCTCATACAATAAGATGCATTTCAGATATTCAAATATGTTTTTTTTAAAAAAGGCATAGACTCTATTTTGTTCATGAAAGGCAATGGTAGAATTTCAATCATTTCCATCAAGGCGGTTGACTTAGTTCAGTCTATGACTAGTAAGATTATATGCTTAGATAACAGTATTAATGAAACTAATTAACATTGGATTCAGTTCCTTGTTAGTCTGGTTCATGACTTTAAACAGCATTTTTTTTCTGTTAATACCACAGACTGAAATCCTCACCCTAACCAGCCACTTCCTAAAGATCTGCCTCAAAAACAATAGGGACCTAACCAAAACAAGTGAATTTTTCAGTCTGAGCCAATCACTGTAATTGAAAAAATGGCTCAAAGCCAAAATCCTCTTGTTGGTGGGTTAGTAATGATGTATACATGTACAAAAAGCCACATCTTAGTGATTGGTTGGGTTATTCAGGACACTACAATGCTGGATTTCACTCTCCTAACATCTAACTAATGCACTAGCATCTTTCATAGATGACAGGGAATATTTCAAGTTTCAGAATTTTCTGCTTGTCTGGCACTTTCCCCCAATAGTATCTGGGACTGCTTCTCCTAAAGCCCTCCTGTGTTCAGCCAATATAAAACCACAGTGGCATAGAAATACACCATGAATATAATTAATAATAAATTTATATATATTTACATGTAATTTATATGTACATATATTGGATTGGATCTGTGCTTTCATTAGTATAAGGAACTCCCAGTGAGGAAAGTTTCTTTACCAATTCAGATTAAACCTACTCTGCAGTTTAGAGAGCTGCCTGGGCAAATCGAAAGATTAGGGGACTTTAGGAGACAGTATGATTCAATAGAAAGAGCATTAGTTCTGGAGTCATAGGATTTGACTTCAAATTCTACTTTTGATGATTACTACCTGTGGGACTTTGAGCAAGTTATTTAACCTATTGAGTCTCGGCTTTCTTCTCTGTAACACGAGGGGAGTAACCTAGATGGCCTTTAAAGCCTCTTCTAGCTTAAAATATATGATTCTATAATATGGCTTTGTGCATGCCCCTTCCGTTCTCCAGACTTTAATTTACTCAATTATAAAATGATGGAGTAGGTCTAGATGACCTCTAAGAAAGCTAAAACTCTACAGCTAAGATCCTACAATTCTTTGATATAATCTTGGACAAATTACTTCCCTATTCTAGGCCTTAGTTTCCTTACCTGCAAAATGATGGGATGAACAGGTCAGTCTTTAAGAGTTCTTCTAGCTCTAAATCTATGAGCTTATTATCTTATGATGTGATCTCCAGCAAGTTCTTTCCCCTTTCCCCATTTCTTGGCAAAGAAAAAGTTGAACTTGCTGATCTCTGTTCTCTTATAGGGATATAAATCCACAATTCTAAACATGCACTTCACATTTTAAAGCTAACTACATTTAGTAACATCTTTCTATTTTTTCCCCTTCAAATATGATTATGCCATGTAACCAATTTTGACAATATGTGAATATCTAATTTTCTATGACAACAAAACAGTTTAGATGTCCTGATGAGACAATAACAATAGTATGGATATCCTTGTCATAAAGATGTGTGAAGAAAAAGCCTATTTTCCTTGGCATCTAGCAGTCTTTATTTGATTCTGATGTACCTGACAGAATAGATAAATCAAGATTACATAATAAAGCTCACTCAGGTCAGTGCTTCAGGAATCAAATGCATCATTTCCTTTTAATGAGTTTTAGTGGTGAACTCCCTTGCAATAGGGACCATGAATAAATCAAAAGGATTCTGGTGAGGATTGATTAAAGAGAGCTAATTGTATATTTGTATGTAAGCATTTATCCTATTCCCTTTTCTTTCTGAAACTAGGAGCTATTTTATCTCTTTGTTAGAGAAATAGGAAAACTTCAATTCTTGATTTGTTTAAATTCAGAAAATTACTATCCATAATAGTAGGAACAAGATTAGTATAGCTCATTTAATGTCTCTTCAAAGACTGTCCATTATAAGTAATGTGGCAATCTACCAGTCTTATTTTACTTAGGTAATTTGTTGTTGTTTTGAAGCTGAGGTTCCCTGTTTTATCTAGGCTGGAAGTGCAGCAGTCATTTGCCAACCCAATCCCACTGCTTATCGGCACAGACACTTTGAACTGATCCATTTCCCACCTCCACTGGGCAGTCTGGGAATGTATCAAAATGGTGTTAGACTTAATGTGAACATCACTGAAAACATAGAATTCTGGAGCTTATCTGATACACCCATTTTCCTGATAGCAGGAATCACAGGCACCACTCTGACAGGTGGAAGTTTGGTTTGACTCTGCTATAAAACACCATAGAACGTTTCAACTATGAAGAGTGATTACTATTATACAAATTACAGTTTTATCAACATCCTTAAGCACTAAGTAGGTCAATGAAAAAAAGTTACCCTCAATGCCTTGAATGTACTCCTGAGAGGCACTGGGGTATGGTGGATAGAGATTGAGAGAAGATAGGAGTTTGCTCACTTCATTGCTCATTCTCTGTGTGATCTTGGATGAGAAATTAATCACCTCTCAGCCTTAGTTTCCCTATTTAAAAAACAGGATTAGATCAGATGATCTCTAAGGTCTTTTCCACCTTCAGCTTTCTATAATGCGTTTTTCTTTTTGCCTTGACTTTGTTTCTTCTGTGTCTTGAAGATGGAGCCCAGGGCTTATTTCAGCACCTTGGTCAGCATTAATAGCCACTTTGATATAGCATTTACAATTCATTATAGTAGTTTTGGTTGGTCTCTCTCTCTCTCTCTCTCTCTCTCTCTCTCTCTCTACATACACACACACACACATATATACAAACACACACACATATATTTCTTCTTTCCCTCTTTTCAATTAAATTTACCTAAGGTTTTCCTAGGTCTGATTTATACAATTTGATATTAAAATTTAGCTTATATTCCCTGAGTATATATCTTGACAATAAAGGTGGCTTAGAAATGTCACAACATAAAATTTGAAAAATGGACAATCTATTGAGAGATGACTGAGAACTAACTATAGTTAGATCTCAAGCAAGTAATATGCTTTTGGGAAAGTCTTTTAATTGCTTTAGGTTCTTTTTCTTTAAAACAGAGGTATTACTGCTAGTATTAAATTAAATCACATGATTACTGTGAGAAAGATACTTTGTAAATAAAAAGCATCATAACTATTTTTCTGGAGTCTATTCACCTGTTTTTTTAATAGCCTCTTGTATTTCTTCTATTTCTCCTTTATGATATATAGTAAAATCCTATTATAACCCTAGTTTGTGTTATATATGGATACATCTCCCCTCCTATTACTTAATGTTTCATGATTCCATACATAAATCTTGATTTCTCTTCTTCCTCTTCATAATTTCTTTGCTGCACATATTTTGGGATATTTTATTGCTTACCAGCATCTTCTGACAGAGATCATGAGTAATCAGGGAGAGAAGGCAAAATTTAAGTCAGTTTTGCTACTTTTCTTTCTTCTTTTTTAAAATTGTTGGAAAGAGAGTAGGTTGAAATTTAACTAAAATGAGAAACTGTACTGGTTTTCAATTGTCTCTACTCTCTTCATTCCCTATTATTATGGATAATTGAGAGTAGGCTGCTGGAATTTTCTCTCTGTCCTCATTCCTTCTTCTGAGTCAGTTTTAGTAGGGAGTCCTGTGGCTGTGAGAGCAGGAGAATAGACTGCTGGGCTTGGAATCTTCTCTGCAAATTGCTTACTGTGGAATGAGTCACCATTCTCTTGTTTTCTACCTCACCTCACTAAATAACCTCATTTTAGAGGAGCAAATTTACTTTCAAAGAGCTATCTCTTATCCAACTTCTGAGCCAGACTTCAGCTAAGTGCAGAAGACCATGGCAATATGAAACTACAGCCAAGATTTTGAAGGACAAAGAGTTAGGAAAGAAAGGCAGGGGGGAGTGCTCTAAGACCATTTCAACTTACTCCTCTTATCCTTACATTTTCACATGGGCCTTTTCATGAAATACTATTGGGGAAGAGACAGAGTAGTTAAAATTATTCTGCTTTTTTTTTCTTGCTTTATCCTAAAATATGAATGGTATTTCCCAAAAAGGAATTCATAGGATTATCTGTTCACATAGAAGGTAATGCAGGAGAGAAGATGAAGAATTTATCAATCCCTGAAGCTCTGTTACTGTAGGAGCAATCCTAATTTTGTTATGTGTGAGAACAATTTGCATTTTAGTAGTTAAAAGCAGAAGGCTTAAGGGAGAGAAATAAACACCCACTACTATCTGCAGCTTACATTTATAAGTCCGCCTTTTCTTTATCAAAATGTCTTGTTATGCAGTCTAAGGAAAGTTAAGTTGCCCATGGGCCCTAGGATCTGATTTTCTAAATGGACCTGTGGGAAGCAGATGTTTTGAGCTCAGAATAAGGTTTCTATTCACTTTATCTCTCCTAAGCAGGATGCATGTTTACAAAATGTCTCATATCTCCACAAGATCACATTGTCTATTCTATCTATGAATGGGAGTAACTCAGTTTGACATCAGAAGAATGTGATTTCCCATTTCTCCCAGAACTACTTCAGTATCCCCAAAGGTCCTATGAAGTAGAAATGGTACAAAGCTGCATTGGCTAGAGCAAAACCTTGTCAGATTTATCCAAGTTTAAACTAACATATTGTGTGAAGCCCCATATCAGAAGGAGAAAGTGAGAAAAGCTACTAACCATTAATCTGGATCATGTAACTGATAGCTATTGCATTGGTCAGGTAATCAAGAGGCATCAGCCAATCAATCAACAAGCATTTATAAAATACTTACTATGTTCTTGTTACATGTTAGATGTTAAATATACAAATAAAAAGAATGAAACAGTCCTACTCTCATGGATCTTACATTTCAACTGGAGAAGCTACAAGTATAACTCTAAGTATGTAGAGAATTAATTCAAAGAGATTTTATGCTGAAACACAATGTTGACGATGTAATAGGTTTAACTAAGAAAAATTAAGAAATGCTTGTTAATTGACATGGAGATCAGAAGATGCTTTTTTGTTAAAAATGTGGAAAGAACATTAGATTTCGAGTCGGAAGACAAAAGTTTAACTGTTTCCTAGATAGTTAACTATGAAGCAAGATAGAAATTATTTCTCAGGTCCCTTCCCCCTCTAAATCTGTAGTTCTATAGATATTGGAAAGAACATGAAACACTACCCATTATTGGCCATCCTTTTCCTTGTTTTCTTCCTTTTTTATTTCCCCCTTTCCTTCTTGTCTCTCTTGTTCCATTTCTCCCCTACTCTACTTCTTTCCCTTCTATTTTCTTCTTTCTGTGCCAAAATCCTCTGCTTCTTCCAGTGTGATTCTGGACAAATAATTTACTTCTGTGGGCCCCAGTTCCATCAACGTTAAGATGAGGAGTTTAGGCAAGATGGCCCACAAGGTAATTTTTAACTCCAAGGACTGTGATTCTTTGATTCCCATCTCTACTCCCTGTGCCTCAGGAAAACTGTCATAGGATACCTGGCTTTCTTTGATTAATATTTTTTTGAGCTTGCTATTTAATCTAGGTTTTTCCTAGGTCAACTCTGCCAAGAATATGTTCCCTAGAAGTTATGTAGTGAAGGAGCACTGACTACTATAGCCATTTCATTATTCCTTTCCCTGGACAAGCAGAGATCCTAGAAAAAGGCATAACCTAGAGAACAAGATGGCATAGGTGATAGTGACTCAGAATCTCTCATCTATCCTTTGTTCCTAAAATATGCATTACTTTCTCCAAAGGGAGAGTGCTAGATTTGGAATGTGAGTTCAAATATATCTTTGCTTTTTAATTTGATTTGATTTTTTTGGGGGTGTTTTGGTTTGATTCTTTTTCCTTATTGAAAGATTAAAATTATTTTTACCCAGTGTATGTTAGTTTTTTTCCAGACTCATTTGAGAAGATTCTGTTTATACAAAATATTATAAAATTAAAACTAGACAGCATTTGTATTTCAATACAAAATTTTCAAACCCAACTATAATAGTTTACTGAATGTGGTTATTTCTCTACCACTAAATGTCAGGGAAAAACAAACAGACAAAAAACATGTAACCAACAGTTGAACCAGACAGTTCATGCCTTTACCAACTTATAAAAGAAAACCCCAATTACAGCTAAGGCAGAGATAAAATTCAGCAGTATTATTTCCCAATACTCAATCATTAAATATTTTATATACATTTTATGTTATAAAGAGACATTTATTTTATTTCATGTCTCATTCTAAACATCTTTTTCTTCTGAATTTCTTCTTGCTTCTGCTTTGGAGTCAGAATCCTCAAAGGCTAGCTTATTCAGTCGTTCAAGGCCTTTATGACATTGCTCAGTTTATTTTTCTATTGTATCTGTCATATTCTGTACATATTCTGATGTTTCTGCCAGCTTCTATATTCTCTTATTTTTGGTTGGTAATTTCTTTATTTTTTGTACAACTTTAACAATTCTAGGGTTTTTTGGGTTTTCTTACAGTATTTCTTAAAGAACTTTCTTCATTTTTCTCATGCTACTGTCCAGTACTGAGAAGGATTACTATATATAATGTTAGTTGAATTATTTAACTTTTTTGGCCCCAGTTTCCTTATCCATGAAATGAGATGGCTTAGGTTAGATGACTTCATAAGTCCTATTTATTTCTATATTTATGTTCAATGACTTCACATTTTCATGTGCTCTACTCTGCTTTCCTATTTTTTTTGTTTTATTTTGTTTTATTCAACCCTTACAGGGAAGAGTTGGATTCTGGGAGAGCTAAAGCTTTGAAATGGTGAGCATATTATCATAGGATCATAGATTTTGGGCAAAAATGGACCTTAGTCAATAAACATTTGTTAAACACCTACTATATGTCAGATCCTTCTATCTATCTATATACATCCAAGATAAATTGATGCTAATTAACCAAAGGAAAGCACTAATATTAATGGGTCAAAAAGGCAAGATAATATAATTTTCCATGTTTAAAAGGTACATTAATAAAAATACTATTCCGTGTTTTACCATAGGCAAGTACCTATTTTGACTGTAATTATTTCTGGTTTCTATACAGATGGGTACACATGTACTCCCTTGTGTTTGAGTACACATGCAAACATACATAGATTTATTTTCAAATCCCTTAGGATATTTTTAGTGTCTAATTTCAGCTTTATATTCTAGAGCTAAGGAGCAGCATGGCTGAAGACCAGCAGGAGCCTAAAAAAATTGATTTTCTTTAAATTCTGATCCATTCCTGAAAACAGATTGAATCGAGCACTTTCATAAATGGTCCATTGGCCCATTCAAAAAGAGACCAGGAAAGTACCATACAGGGCTTGCTCTTGTTCTCTTCCATAAACTTTAATAATCATCTCACAGCTGGAGACTCATGTGATGCTTTTCAAGCAGACCCCTAAGCAGTATCATTTCTCTGCTTAATGGAATCAGGAAGCTCAGAGAGCTCTAGCTTTTTCATTAAAGCCCAAAATGTTTAGAATAATAAGACCCTCCAAAATCTGATTTTCTCTTCTTGCTGTGTTTACAAAAACCCAAGACACAAAACACCCCCAAATCATAAACATTGAGATCACAATACTGAAGGGCACTTTTAAAGACCATTTTTCTGCTTGATTTCAATTGGGTATGTCTTTATTGGAAGTTGAAGATTAGACCAAATGATCTCTCAGGGTTCTGAGACCTGACCATTTAGGGAATTCCTATTATGTAATACCTGCTGCCTTCTATCATACTTATACAATCATTCAGTAAACAATTATTGTGTACCCATTGCGTTTTCAGCATCTTGGGAGGAAGGAAATGATGAAGAGATATTATGATGTCATAGCTGAGAATCAAGAGATCTGCTTTCCAGTACTAGTTCTGGCACTTACTAATAGGCTCCCAGAGTTGGGAAAAACTTGAGAGATCTATTAGTCCAACTTGTCCTGAGCACAAAGCATCTTTATCATCCCTAGTGTGTGGTTGTTCTACTATTGCTCAGAGACCTCAGAGGTGCTCAGAGATGAAAAACTCTACTTCCAAAGGCAGTCCATTCTATATCCTGACACTTCTAGTTCTTAATTGCCTCTATAGCTTCTACTAATGTTTCTAGCCTTTTGGGGAAAAGCAAAATAGCTCCTCCATGAGATTTTAGTCAGATCAATTAACTCTAATTCTCAGTTTTTCTAGAGAGATTTCAGAGGCAGGGGGACCCATATTTTTTGTTTACTTAGGGAACTGGTGGAAATCAGCAAATTCTAAATAGTATAACCTTTTGATGGCTCCTTTTCTATTCAGTGTAGCTCAAACTGGGGAACCATCTTGGTCACCCCAAGGGCCTTAGAACTAGGAAGTTAGGTCATTAATCTTGGGTTTCCAGAACTACTACCAACTAAAATGAATTCCGGGGGAACCTTATTAGATAGTCTAAGTTTGGACCAGCTTGAGACATATAATGAGTCAACTATCCTCTTAGAGTCAGTATTGGGAAAAAATTCTTCTCTGGGAATCAGTTTATTATCACCTCTGACTGTTACTTGCTCCATGTTTTTAGTGGAAAAGTACTTATATGCTATCAACTGTGTGTTTTATTTTCCTCATCTGTAAAATGGAAACATGTAACCTAATTATGGAATAATGAGATGGCTGATATGAAGGTATCAGAAGTATGTACTTTAAAGTTTTTAAGTTGCTTTACATGTTATTTCATTTGATCCTTACAGCATCCCTGGGAAGCAGTTGCCATCAAAGCATAATAGCTAAGTGTGATGTAGCAAAAAAATAGTAACGTTTCTTAAATCTTTTTGGGATATGAGTGTGAATTCATCTATGTGTGGGAAGTGCTATGTAAATGATGGGAACGCAATATATGAGAATGTAGAAAATTAATGGATAAAGTTGGGGGATGGATATACATTTCTAGAAATAGCCATGAGAAGGCTTTATTATCTATATTCTTACTGCAGGTAGCAGAATGTATCTCTCCTCTCTTATTTCCTGTAGGTTGGGGAAAATTTGCTCGGCTAACCAGAGCCCTGACAAGCAGCAGAGGGGTCCTGCAGCAGCTGGCTCCCAGTGTGCAGAAGGGTGAAAATGTTCACAAGCATTCCCGCCTGGCTGAGGTAAGGGTAAAGGGAGGTAGCCCTGGATCCTGCAACACAGGATAGACTCCTCCCTGGATCGTAGTTTCCTTGTCTGTAAAGTGAGAATGTCAGATCATTTATATCTTATGGGAGTTTAGTTATTAAAACACTTTGGAGGGGAAACAAAATAGTCACTCCACAAATGCAAGACATTTTATTACTATTGCTATTTAATTGCCTCAAGAAACTGCGATTCAATGGTGTTAGTACATCCTTCACTGAGTCTGTTCCTAGTGCAAGACTCTCTTCTCTCTAGCTGCACCTTATTTCATGATCTTTATGGGTTGTTGTGGCTGTAAATGTTTATCTTTCTGTGGCCTTCTTGCTATGAGCTCCTCTTGAACTGAGCTGTATGCTGTACCTAAAGTCATAAATGACCCTTTTAGCCCCAGACCTCCCCTGGAATATTTTCCAGCTTGGTTGAATAGCCAAAATGTGTGCTACCTGGCATAGCCTTTGAGAGCCAGCCTCACCTCCATGTCAGGAGCAGATACCAAAGGAGGCCTTCAGTTAGGAATTTTTATTGGCTAAGCAATTAGTGAGTAAGGCTCTGAGAAATGAAGCTGGAATCCTGGTCATACTTCACTTACATATTGACTGTACTAGGCAAAATGCTTAATCTCTCATTTCCCTGGGCAATTTTATAGGACTATGAGTTTTGAAGCAGGTAGAAATCTGCATTCATGGAGTGGGATTTCCTATATCAGTGAAATTCAATATCCATCCTATTCTATAGAATCAATAATATAGTGGATCAGTGCTTTAGTTCCCTCCCTCCCTCCTTTCCTTCCTCCCTTTCTCCCTTTCCTCTTCCCTCCTTCTTCCCTTCATTTCTTCTTCTCTCTCCTCCCTTTCTCCCTCCTTTGTCCCTCTCTTTCTTCCTTCCTTTCTTCCCTTTCTCCTTCCCTCCCTTCTTCCCTTCCTTCCTTCTCTCCCTTCCTTTCTTCTTTCTCCACCCTAGTCTCTGTTCATTTGTGTGTTTGTCTCTCTTTTCCCTCCTTAATGCCTTTCATGTTTACTGAACAGTTTTATGGCAATATTTTTAAACATCACCAAAACAACCCATGTGAACATAGTACTCCTTTATGTCAAGGTCTAATCATTAAATTTCCAATTAGAATTTAATTGGGGTAAAACTATACATCATATTCTAGAGAAAGCAAATATATACTTATTGATTTGAATTGGAATAAATCCCAAGACTCTTCTGGTATGGAAGTGAAAATCTCCCTTCCACTATCTCTCTGTGGGAGGAAAACAGAATCTCAAGCTGGTTCTGGGAGGAAGCATGAAGAAGGCCTACTGAATTCAGTGGCAGAATCCTATATCATTTCTCCATCTCAGACTGTGCCAGTTGGCTTGTCCCCATTCTGTGAACCTCCCTATTCCTGAGTAGCCAATACAAAAGGAAAATCACTGTTAGCAGCCTGCTAATTCTCCTGAGCTGTGGATGCTCTGGTTTGGAGGGGTTGAGGAAATTCAAATGCATAGTTAGAAGATGAAAAGCTACTGGTTGACAGCAACATTATTTTTTGTCATAGTGTAGGTTTTAGCTCCTGATGAACATGGCATTTAAGTCAACCTTTTAAATACAAGTCCCCAAAATATATTATCCCATACCAAATGTCTTACTGGCCTCCCTCAGATAGGAACACAAGAAACATCAGCAATTTCTTTTCCCCTTCCTTACTTTGTCTGGAATAGGTCATTACTCTTCCTCCATTGACAGAGTATGTTAGAGGCTTGTTTGAGTGAGGGCAGCATCAGGGGTTGGATTTTTGGAAGCTTGTTGATTTCACAAAGAGAAAATCAATTCCTTGATCACATATTCCACCTGGACCTCTGGTAACCTGTGTCACAGGGTTGTAGTTGCATGTCACAGCAAGGATTAGAGGTTGAGTGTGGGTAGTTCAATGAAAGCCTGTGTTTTCTACTAGAATAAAATACTCGATGTACTTGTGGTTAAGGCCGCTCAATTTCTGATGATGATGGGTCTCTTTATATTTGACATATCTGAGGAAATATGGAAAAAACTCAGAAGATGTTATCAAGGTGGTGATTATTATTGACTTCATACACACTGCCAAACCCTTCCACATGGTCATTTCTGTGCCCAAGACCGCAGGTAGCTTCTAGCCCACCCTGTAATACAAAAAATCCCCAGCAACACATATCAGCCTGGAGAACCCAGATGTGCAGGAAAAGCCATCCAGGAGAAGTGTCTTCTCTTATTGTTCAGTTCTGCCTTTTGGCCAACAGCTTCTTTCTCCTTTCAAAAAGATCAGCTTTCCAACAGCAGCAATAGAATGGGCCAGCTTGATGAAAATGAATCTAAAAGTTATGCTTCTCTGTTTTTATCTAATAGCTTCAGTCTGTCTGAGAGTAGGAGAGAAGCTGCTGATTCTTGGGTTATTGCCTGAAGCTTCTGTTTACTATTCTCACAGCTCAGCTATCCTGGCTTCCTTATTGTAGCAAAACATATCCAACTGATGGTGGATCAGGAGTAACACTTTTATAGACAAAAGGACAAGCATATGTGTTGATTTCCAAGGCTAATTTATATCTCATCTCTAAGGAAGCTCTTTTATCTCCTTAGGAATGATAAAGAAGCATCAGGATTAATTTGTTTTAGATTACAAACTCCATGAAGGCAAAGGCAGTGTTTCATTTAGTTTGCATTTCTTCCAGAACTTAACACAATATTTTTCACTGGCTTGTTTAATAACTACCAACCCATTCTAATAGTTGCAGTAGTTTTTGTTTCTCTTATACAGTGTTATGCTGGTAAGTCAGCATTCTCTTTGCTTAGCTTTCTTTTGCTATTATCAAGGTCACCAACTGTGGGAAATATTGAAGGGAAGTATAGCCCCCTTCATTGTTAGGGAAAAGGATCATGTCCTCTACTTTCTTTCTGTCTTACAGTACCTTTTCTCCCAGTCTCATTAATTCATCCGAAGAAGACCATCTACATTTCTTTCATTTCAGAGATATAAGGTTTGTTTTCAAAGGCTAAAAAATCATCAGAACAAGCTATTCATTCAATTGTATTACCTTGAAAAATGGTCTCTGGTACTTTTTGCACGTATTTGTCATTCCTCTTTTCCTCATCTCCCATGGAGAGTGAGTAACTAGCAGGCAGGAGAGAATTTTTCATCCTGATGGGCAGCATTTTAATGCATGTTTTAGCCATCTTGTTTCTTCCTTTACTGCTCTTGCTGATGTTGGAATTATCTAGCCTTGTGCTGAGCTAATAACACTTCAGAGGAAGGAGAGGGAAAGGAGTCATATTTTTCTTCTGTATTTTCTGTCTTTCAGTTGGTCTTCCTATGAGGAACCTGGGTCATAAGAAAGACTTGAAATGAAAGAAACAAGGAAATTGAATCAATTATGTATCTAAAAAGCATGTCAGAGGGGTTACCCTTTTGAGAAGAAATGGGGTATTACTCAGGCTCACTGTCTAGTTCCATATTTTCTATCTCACTTAAAGACTAGTTATAAGGAATGTCGGGTCAGTATCAGAATATGCCCTTTATGCATGTGAAATTAATAAGGCTGCATGGTTTATTTTTGGTCCTTTAAGTCCATTTTAATATGAAACTCTTTTTAAGGCACCAGTTCATGGTATCAAGTTATCTGTAGGGTATATCAGATAGAGTCTTTTTGTGATGGGATTTATAATTTTGTATGTCATGTATGTGGCATATTCCAAAACTTACCATAACCAAGTGTGAAGGTATATACAAAATGAACAGATGATAAATATTAAAATGTTGAATAAATTTGTATTTTGTACATGATGGGATGCTCCACATTACAATGACTTCAGTTTAAATCTGTGTCATTGGGATTAATATTCAGTACTCTCCCTTACCAGTCTCCCCAAATAGAGTATTAACTCCTTGAAAACAAGGCTTCTGTCCTATTTTCATAGCTCTAGGGTATAGTATAATGATTGGTTTCTAAGATGTACTTAACTAGTCAAGACAGGGATGGGATAGGTGAAAGGTAATTGGATTTTGGAGTCGAATTTGGAGTGGAAAAGATCTGGGTTCTCATATTGACTATGCTACTAATCAGATGTGTAACCTTAATTTAGCTTTTCTGCCTCAGTTTATTCATCTGGAAAATGGGGTATATAATATCTTAAAACCTCTCTCATAGAGTTGTTGGAAAAATCAATCAACTAATATATATGTATTTTATAGCATTATAAGAAATGCTGAATCACTGTTTTCAAAATTGAATTTCATTCACTAAGTTCCTACAGAGATTGCAAGCTGACTTGACCCATTGCTTTGAAAGAGAGAGTTGTTTTGGTCTTTGCTATTTCTGTTATTAATACCTGAATTATGAACTCTCTGTAGGTTCATTGGGGAGACACTACATCTTCTGCCTTAGCAGCAGGTAGCAGTTAAAATGAGTTAATCCCATTTTTTCTTATATTACAGTACTTAGTACCTAAGGTATCTTGCTCACAGCATGTGATACCTTCATCAAATAAACCTGTTATGAGTATAATTGACCCTTGATTTCCTTTCCATTTTAATAGGGAGGTGTTCTATTAACTTTCATAGAAGTTAAGTTTCTAAGAAATCTATTCCTAGATAAATGAGCTGAATCACAGAGCTTTGGCATCATTACCAAGTCATTTCTAACTATTTCTCATGATCTTGGGTCATAGGGAAGCCTGCAGATTATCCTCTAATTCCTATCTTAACTGCCAATTTCTATTTCCTTTCTCAATCAACTTTCAGTAGAAGAATGAAAAAATCATAGCAGGGGGAGAGAGGAGACCACCCTAAAATATGGGTTATTTAGTATACTTAGAAATAAACAATAACATATCACAAAAGTACAGTGTTTTGTTTTGTAAGGGAAGATTATAGCCCCAAACTACATTTTATGTGTTTCTCACAGCTTTCCTCACAAACTTCTGTTAGCATCCAGTTCTGTTGTATGATTTGTCCTTGAGTTTAGATGTATAGCACCCTTATGGGAGATGGATGTTAAGTCTCCTCAAGCACTTGTTCCAGACAGACAACTTGGGTTTTCACTAAGTCAAGGTGCAAAGCTTAGAAACACAAAGACTCCTCAGAACTACACTTGAGAAAGGGGAGAAAAAATGCATATATTAGTTGCCAGAGGGATGGATGAATAATGGACTTGTAATGGACCTGAAAAATCAGGCCTTCCAGTGATCCATAGTTGGCTAGTGCAGGACAAATGGGATGACAGCCCCTAGTAAGGTCTCACTGAAGTGGGAGATGTAAGATTGTTATTTATTTGTGTGTTTATATGAAGAATGACACCAGCCTGGAATTGATGGGATGATGAAAACATCAGGGAGCTTTCTGAGCTTGTTACTTGTTACTTCTACTTTCAGTGCCCAAAAGAAGAAAGGAGGTTCTCTTGGGATGATGGTGTATTTCCCTAATACTTATTCAATACGATTCTTCTAATAGTAGACTCTCCCATCTCAGACAATCATTTGGGTTACATGAGATGCTTTTGGTATAGCGTAAGGCAAAGGTATCAGATTCCTGGCCCAAACTCCTGAAATGCCTTGAACAGGATTGAAAATGTAGTTGTGAAGCATTTAACAAATTAATAAAAAGCACAATAAAATTTAGATAACATTATATTTAAATTCCAAGTCTATGTGTAGCCTACAAGCATCTTTTTGTATGTGATAGTCACTTCTGTTTCCATTTGAATTTGACATTACTGCTATAATGGATCTCAGAACTGCCAACTATATACTGATCCCCAAATTTCAGTTCTACAAGGGAATTCATCTTAAAGTAGTTTAGTATATGTTTTGATCTCAGTTCTCACCCTCTCTCAGCTTTCTCCTTAGGGCAGCTAAACTCTATCAGCTTGCAGTTCTTGAAGAAAGCAATGTCTTTTCTGACAATAGGTTTATTTGTTGAAGGTACCATATGCTGTGAATAAGATACTTTGGTGCTAACTGCTGCAATATAAAGAAAATTGGATTTGTGTGTTTTAACTGCGTCTTACTGCTAAAGAAGAAGCAATGGTTTCCTCTTTAAGGAATCTACCACCTAAATAAATATCTATAATCTCGGTATTTATAACAGTAACAATATGGTCAACACAAGTCTCCTTTTCTAAGTCATATGTCAACCCATTTCATAGTTTCTGTTGAATTATAGACATTTCAATTGGGATGAATGATCATACAGTAACATTTTATTTCTAACCTTTTTTTCTGGAAGATTCAAGCAGTTAGAACATACGGTCTGACTTCTGTTCTTTACTCCAAACTACATTTGAACTGAACAGTTAACAGATCTCCTTCCTTCCTTTATACTAGGAAATGTTAGAGGAAGAGATTGTAGACAATTCAATTGAAAAAAAGTACCATCTTCATATGATCTCCAAGTTTATGTTAAAAACTGTTCTCCTTGATTCCAACTTCTCATAATTCAAGCTTGTTACTGGACTTATATCAGTTTTTATATTCAGAATTTAAACTAATCTTCCTCTTAAAGCCATCTCTTATAATAATATCACTTCATATTTGTATAGAGCTTTACCACTTTCAAAGCATTTTTGCCCTTATTATATTATTTTGCCCCACAATTTAAAAAGTAAGCAGGGTAGTATATGAAGATAAATATTATTGTTATAAAAATGATGAAAAAGGCCTGGAAAGATTCACATAAACTGATGCTGAGTAAAACAAGCAGAATCAGGAATACATTGTACATAATAACAGCAGGAATGTTCAATGATCAATTGTGAAAGACTTGGTTCTTCTCAGTAGTTCAGTGATCCAAAGCAATCTTAACAGACTTTGGACAGAAAATGCCATCTGCATCTAGAGAAAGAATTAAAGAGACTGAATGTAAATCAACACATGCTATGTTCACTTCTTTTTTTCTGTTTTTAATTTTTAAAAATCTCTCCCATGGTTTTTCTCTTTTGTTCTGATTTTTCTCTCCCAACACGATTCATAAAGTAATGTATATTAAAAATAAATAAATTCACTAGAAAAAAAGTAGGCAGGGTAGATACTTCTAGACTGGAAAATTGAGACTCTAGGGATCCAATGCCTTGTTCACACAGCTCGAATAAGGGCAGAGGTAGGATTAGGAAAAAAAAAATCCTACTCTTTATTCAATGTTCTTTATAATTTATTACACTTTCATGCCTATTCTACCTGATTCATATATGTGTGAATTCTTAGGAAATTATCAAAACCTGGTTCAGTTGGATTAATGGGAACTCAGTCTAGAAGTTACAAAAACTGGATTTCTGGTCTCAGCTCTGCCTGTGACTCACTGGGTGTGACTCAGGATGATACTTCAGTTCCTTGGGCTACTGGGCTCTATTTCCCTGTTTGAAAAAAAAAATTCCCCTTTCAAGATTATTTCAAGGATAAAAAAATAGAAATGAGAGGGTTAAGGAAGTAAAAATGCTATTGAGAAGTAGGGAATTAGTTATGCTGATTCTTCTCATTTGCACCCAGAGATCTCTCCCTTACCTAATTCTTTAATGACTTGAAAAGTGAGCTAGCATAGTTTATGGAACACTCATTGTAGGGAGACCTCCACACTGGGATCTGGGGAAGTAGAGAAAAGAAGAAAGTTTTCAGCTCTGGGGAGCTCCTAGACTAATGTGGCACAGGGGGGAGTACAGGACCTTTCTCTGGCACCTGGGTTACGGTTTTTTTTTTTAATTTAAATTTTATTTTATTTAATAATAACTTTGTATTGACAGAATCCATGCCAGGATAATTTTTTACAACATTATCCCTTGCATTCGCTTATGTTTCGTTTTTTTCCCCTCCCTCCCTCCACTCCACCCCCCCCAAATGGCAAGCAGTCCTATATATGTTAAATATTTTGCAGTATATCCTAGATACAATACATATTTGCAGAATCGAACAGTTCTCCTGTTGCACAGGGAGAATTGGATTCAGAAGGTAAAAATAACTCGGGAAGAAAATCAAAAATGCAAATAGTTCACATTCGTTTCTGGGTTACGTATTTCTTAGGAAACCCCCCATTCTAATCCAAAAAACCAAATAAATTTACAGGAGTTGACAAATAGAAGCTTTTGAAGGAGGCATTGAAGTACAGGTCAAAGTAAATTATTCTTTTTGAACAGATGGTCTAGGAGACTATTTGAATCTATAGCTTCTCTGAAATAGATTTTTTTTTTTTTGTCCAGCCATTTTTAGTCATGTCTAACTCTTTGTGACCTCTTTTGGGATTTTCTTAGCAAAAATACTAGAATAGGTTGCCATTTCCTTCTCCAGCCCATTTTTCAGACAAGGAATAGGGCAAAGGTCACATAACTAGTAACTGTTTGAAGCCAGATTTGAATTTATAGAGTCTTCTTAATTACAAGCAAAATGTTCTGTTCACTGCACCACCTAGCTGGCCATCCTGAAAAAGAATTTAGCAAGAATTTGAAGCCCCATAATGGCTGGCTAAGGGCTGGTATTAGGCAGCACTAAGAATCTTATCTTAAAGATGATAATGCACTCAGGTGGTATGACACTGTGGGGTGGTTACCCACAATGGTTCTCCTTAGCTTTTCCTTCATACTAAATCATACTTGGTGCATTTCCTCTGAATGGAGTGCAGAAGGAAGGCACGTCAGGAATGTTTTCAACTGAATTGAACCATAAACCATTTTATTACTTTAATCCTTTTCTTCAAAAAAGATAGTTGTGGGATCTGAGGGTAATGATTAGTGAATGATGCAAAATTTGTACGTTTGCCTGGAATTTAGGAGCAGTGATTTCCCACTGGGAAGTTTCACTTATAAATAGACAACTCAGTAGAATTTCTCTTTGTTCCCTTCTGTTTTTCCTGCAAAGTTCAAATATGGATTAGAGTAAAAATGAAATGCTTTAAACTCTGAACTTTTTGCTTCGATCTTTCAGAAAAAATAAAAATAAAACAAACAAAAAAAGCAAGGGGAGGAAGGGAGAATATTGTTATGTAATCGTCTCACCCCAAAGTTCATATTTTAAAGTCTCTCTTCATGATATTGACATTATAATGCTTATAAATAAATAAATAAATAAATAAATAAAAGACCTGGTTCCAGAAATGGGAAATGTAGCAATTCCTAAGAGAAACCCTCAACAGTCCTCTTTGAGCTAGAAACCCAGAAAGCCTCTTTTGAAAACAAATTTGAATGAATTGATATTTAGGAGATGTGTGAAGATATTGTTGACTCAGACTTACACAGAAATAAATTCACTTATATACATATACACATACACATATTTTCAAAATGTTTTCTCCTAAAGATTTGTTTTTAGGAACCAAGAAACCTTGGGTGGTTTTTGTTTCTATTTAGCCAGGTGGGTAGAGAACTGCTCTTTTTGGACCCCTTTAAGTTCTTTTTGAATGGTCTTGCTACTGAGGCCTCATTTTGTTCAAAATAAAAACAAACTGAAATTTAAAAAAGCAAACAAACATTTTAAGTTTTCAAATCCCTTTTCCTTCCTATATGAAGTTTTTATTTCTGATCTGCAAAATACATGCAAGGGTAATATAAGCATGCTTTTTTTTTTTTAAAAGCTCTACCTTTACAATTTTTTACAATGGTTTCAGAATTATAGAATTTAAAATTTTCTGGGACCTTCATTTAACAGATGAGGAAATTAAAATCCCAAAGTGAAATGATGTTCAAAACAGAATAAGAATGGGGCAGGTAGGTGGCACAGTGGATAGAGTACCAGCCCTGAAGTCAGGAGGACCTGATTTAAAATCTGGCCTCAGCCACTTAACACTTCTTAGCTGTGTAACCCCAATTGCCTCAAGAAAAAAAGTACTGGAAAGAAAGAATAAGAATTAAAATTTAGGTCCTATGATTCAATAAACTTCAGTAACTCCCTATAACCCCTAGGATCAAATACAAAATTCTCTATTTGATGTTCAAAGTCTTCCACATTCTGCCACTTCCACCCTCTCCAGTTTTTTCATACCTTACACTCCCCTCTCCCTTGTTATTCTTCAATCCAGTGTCAGTGACTTTGTTGTTCTTTGAACAAAACACTGCTTATACTAACTTCTAATTGTTATGAGTTCAAATGTTGGAGTTCTTGTTCTTCTCAAAACACAGCCGGTTTAGCTTAGGGCCCTCCGAATATCTCCAAATCCAATGGTTCTGTCCTTCAGCCTCTGCCTCTGCTTTCTTCAGCCTCCAACCAACATAGAGATGGAATGTCTCTCTTGTCTCCTTCTGGGGAGCCCAGCCACCAACTACAGTGGTGTGAGATGAAGATGAATCTGGTTGTCCACTAAACTCTCCACTCGTAGCTTTATCCTCTGAAAACTCTTCGTCTGCCACCAGCCAGCCAAGAGGAAAAATGTATTCTGGAATGGCTGTCTCACCTTATATGTGAATCTTTTGAGAGAATGGGATTATGGGTTTTCTCCCATAGTGCTCTCTGGCCCAAAGAGCTTTAAGGGAGGTGTGAACTCCCTTGAAGTTAGAAAGTTTACTTTGTGAAGCTGGCATACTTGTGAACTCCAATGAGTAAAGTTGTGAACACAAGCCTTGTATTAATTAGTTCTACTTAGTACCTTGTTTCAGGTTCTAGCCAAAATCTTCTTGTAAGATTAGATCAACTCTAATTAGTTAGCAGTTAGTAAGGATTCCAACATCTAATGTTTTCATTGACTGTCCCCCATGGTTGATTCTCTTATCTTTGCCTCCTGGCTTCCTTAGCTTCCTTGAAGTCCTACCTTAAGTCCCACCTTCTAAAGTCCCCATTTATTCTAGGTGGCTTCCCTCTGATGGTTATTTCCAATTTATCCTATATATTTTGTTTGTATGTTGTCTTCCACATTAAATTTGTTTTTATTATTGTTCATCTTCCTTTTCAAAAGCACCAATGACATCATGAAGGTGTTGACTTATTTGGGAGTTGAATTTAAGTGAGGTGGAATTATTCAAAGTTGTCAGTCTCACTTTCTCCTTCAGAGTCATCCCAGTCTAGTGGTAGGACAAAAGTCAAGACAACTGAAAGTAATCTGGATGTATTAGACTGTGATTCTTTGAAAACAGATACTGTCTTTTATTTGTCTTTGTATCTCCAGCTCTTAGCACAATGTGTGGGTAACTCAAAATTCTGTGCTATGACTCTCCTTGTGACATAGCATTATTTTATTTGTTAATTTAAAATTTTATTGATATTTTTGTTTTTACATCATCTACATATATGTATATATTATAGAGACAATGTATATATAACAGAGAAACAGATATAGAGAGAATGCATCATTCTCTAATACCAAAGTCATCTCTTTATAACAACAAAATAATGAAAAAAAGCATGTCAGAAAAACAAAAACAAAACAACAACAAAAAACCTGTCAATAAATTATGCAGTTTTCCACACCTATAATTCCACTATTTTTGTGAAGAGGTATATTTTCTTATCTTTTCTTCAGGGATCAAGCTTGATTTTTATAATGACACATACCCCAGTTTTTGTTCTTTCCATTTATATTGTTATAGAGAGTGTACATATTATTTTTGTGACTTTGCTTATTTTCACTTTGTCATTTTATATAGTTCTTCCAATGCTTCTCTGGTTTTTCAGATTTATTGTTTTTTAGATAATATGGTTATACACTATTAGAACTTGGTACTACAACTTGTTTTCTCATGCATCAATAGATGGACATTTTCTTTGGTCCCAGCTCATTTGGTTCCAATACAAAAAGTGCTGTTAAAAATATTTCACTGTAATATAGATCTTTCTGTCTTTGGCTTTCTTGGAATATATGCCTAGCAGTGGCATTTTTGGATCAAATTGTGGGAATTTTAATCACTTTCTTTTTAAAGCATAATTCCCAATTGCTTTCCAGAAAGAGTGGTCGGATTCACAACTTCTATTTTCTTCTCTCTTAAAGTCAGAGTACATCTTTCTTTCTGATAGCCCAGGACCCAAGAGCTGTTACATAAATGAACTTTACTTATTATTTTTTGGTGAGGCCCTAAAAATGAAATCACTAAAACCAGATACACATTAAAGTAAGGCAATTTGTGCTGAGATATGTGGTTCAGTATCTTAGACCCATACCTTCAGAAAATTGCTGTTGGCACTTTGTTTTTTACATTGAGACTATTAGTAGGTAGTTTAAAAAAAAACCTAAATTGACTTTCCATCAAGCAATAGCTTTTTTCATCATCTATCTGTTTGCAATTATAGTTCAGTAGTACACTCATAGCATATTATAGTTATCAAGTACTTTTTCACATTTTATTTAATCCTTAGAACAATATTAAAGATAGTTAGCATTTCCCCTTTTATTTACCATGCTGTCTCTCATTTATTAACTAAATAAGCATGGTCCAGTGAAAAAATACTATATTGGTTGTTAGTTCTTTCCTTAGCTGTCATGAGCTATTTGACTTTAGATAAAGAAGTTTTTTCTAGGACTCACTTTCCTTACTAGTAAAAATGAGGGGTGAGAGATTAGGTGACCCTTTAGATAATTTTTTTTCAAAGAAAAAGACACTATTCAATTAAACAATCAATTATTAATCCTGTTAGAAACAGGAGATACAAAGACAAAAAAATCCCAATGAAATTTATGTTCTGTTGGATGGAGGTGTGAGAAAATGAACTACAAATTATATATTGAGAATGTGTCATAAGACATACTGGATACAAGCCTTTGGACTTGAGTCTTTTTGGTCTTAGAGAAGGGGAAAGAATTGCATTGGCATTCATCCTTATGATGATGGGTCTTTGACTTGGCCTTCTCTTTAGCCTTTTGGAGAGTTATTAAACAGATTAAAGGAGATCTTTCTACTTTCTCTATTGTTGGGTAATGACTAGTAGTGTTGTGGAGTAGTAGAGCAATCCTACTTAATGCAATATCCATTTGAACTGGGGTTTCCAGTCCAGGAATTGAGAAAGAGAGGCTTTGTGACACAAGGGAGAAAAAACATTCACTCAGAAATTTAGAAAGAATTGTCAGAAGCAAAGTAGTTTGACCTGCAAAGGCAGGAACAGACCCTGAAGGAGCAATTTCTTCCTTGGCATGGATTTTAGGTTCATCTGTGTATCCTTTTCACCTCTGACTAGTGAAAGTTTTGGTAAATCACAGGCTTAGGGCTCTTTTGGCTTGATTTAGCTTTTCTGGGTTCCTCCCTTATGCCAGCTCTGCCCTAATAGAAGAAAAAATTCAGAGAGAGCAAGCCAAAAACTTCCTAGGGCTTGCAGTCTAGGTAAATGGGGTAGGTGCTAACATGTAAATACAGCCCACAGGGGATACAGTTCATCTATCTTATGAAGGGAGGTCTCTTCTTTTTGCTGGAGTATTCTAGATTTATTTTGCAATAGACCAGTACTGTTTCCTGATAGTTTTGCTTGGAGGGATAAGGATAACACATATTAAATCACTTAATTATTACCAAGAAATTTCTTTAACTATTAAATGTTTCTGGAAAAAAATTGGGAAATCATGTTGATTGGGGTTTCTACAGATCTCTACTAACTTTGCCTTTGCCTTCATTGTTATTGAATAATCCTTTTTATATGTTTGCATTCTTCTCTTACTCCCCATACCAAACTTTCTCCCTTTTCTTCAAGCCTTCTCTTCCTCTTAATAAACAAAAAACTCTTTTCACTTGATCCATCCTTCCTTACTAATTGGTATTTTATATCCCTCCTCCTCTTCTCAAGGAAACTCCTTGAGAATTTGTACTTTTACTTCATCTCATCTCACTGACTTCTAAAGCTCCTACATTTTGGCTTCCAACTTGATTAAACCAAAATCAAGTACCAATGTCCTCTCAGTCTCCTTTTTCTTAGCCCGTCCTACTTCCCTAAATAGATGATTTGACTTGCTACCTGACTGAAAATTGTAACCACCCATGGTAAACTCTCTCATTTTCTGCCTAGCATACTTCAAATCTTTCCCTTTGTTCCAGTGTGAGAATACAAAGTAGGATTCCTCTTTAAAAGCAGAAATCTTGTGTTTTAAACTCTTTTCTTTTCTCCTTTAGAACTTTTCTCCATCTCTCTCAAATATTTAATTTAATTCCAAGCTGACTCTTGCTGTCTACCCTGTTATCTTCCCTATTTAAAAAAAGCAAAGCAAAATATTACACTCCTGTCCCCTCCCCAACATCTGTCAACTCCTTTATTTGACTCTACTATAAAAACGTAATACAATTTTCTTCTTCCTCTTTAATAATAAACTTCACAATATATCTTGTATATATGTCTTTTCTACTCACAAAGCCACCATCATTGTACAGGGCCTTATCACCTCTCCAGTGGATTATTGTGATAACTTAATTGGTCTCCCAGCCTCGTCTCCCCCACTCAAATTCATCCTCCACTTAACTGCCAAAGAAATTTTCCTAAAGCAGAGGACTGATCACTTAAACTCGAGTAGCTTCCTATTACTCCCATGATCATTATAAAATGCTATCTGACATTTAAAGTACTTTAAGATATAACCATTTAAAATAATTAATTTTATTCTGAACTTAAGAAATAAAATGAAAATTTCCATAACATAGTAGAAAAGAAAAAAAAGATGATTGTACATGAAATTGCAAATCTATTATATACAACTTGCTATTCCTTTTAAATATATAACAAAAAGAATAAAAAATAAATTTATCATTTAATTTTCTTCTGTCCCTTTTTTTTTTCTTCTCTCTCACCCTTGCCCTAGAAATGGTTACCATTAAACACAAATTTTAAACATCAGTTTATCAGTTCTTTTTCTGGATGCAAATAGTCTTTCTTCATATGTTCTTTGTAATTAATTTGGGTATTTATAATAGTCAAAATGACCTAGACACACAAACTCATTCTCAAATGTTACTTGCTATTACTATATGCAGTATTCTCTTGGCTCTGATCATTTTACTATCTGTGTTTTTTAAAGATCATCATTTCTCATTGCATCACAATCTTATACTATCATAATCATATACCACAATTTGTCAAGCTATTCCTCCATTGATAGACATCCTTGCAATTTCTAGTTCTTTGACACCACAAAGAAAGTTGCTATAAATATTTTAGAACATATAGGTTCTTTTCCTTCCCCACCAAACATCTTTAGAAACAGATTTAGTGGTGGTATTGCTGGGTCAAAGGCTATATATGGAGTTAAGTCACTCTTTGGGCATAATTCCAGATTGCTCTCCAAAAGGGTTGGATCATAGTTCCATTAAAAGTGAATTAGTAGTCCAATTAGTGGACTTTGATCCCTTTTTTTTTTTTAACTTTCTAGTATTTTTACATTTTATTCCCATCTATATATGGGAGCCAGATAAAATAGCTTATTTGCTCTATATTCAAGGTGAATTATAACCCAATTTCATGCCTTTTTACTAATTTTCATGTCTTTAATATTATATTTTAACTGCTCTGCCTCTGCTTCCCTGGCTTCCTTCAAGACTGAGGTCAACTCTTTGATAAAGAGAGCCTTAATTGATCAAAGATGGACAGAAGCAGCTACACCCAGAGAAAGAACACTGGAAATGAATATAAACTGCTTGCATTTATGTTTTTCCTCCCGGGTTATTTATACCTTCTGAATTCAATTCTCCCTGTGCAACAAGAAAACTGTTTGGTTCTGCACACATATATTGTATCTAGGATATACTGCAACCCATTCAACATGTAAAGGACTCTTGCCATCTGGGGGGAAGGGGTGGAGGGAGGGAGGGGAAAAATCGGAACAGAAATGAATGCAAGGGATAATGCTGTAAAAAATTACCCTGGCATGCGTTCTATCAATAAAAAATTATTAAAAAAAAGACTGAGGTCAAATCATAATTTTTGCAGGAAGAAATCCTTTTACAAATAATTTTGCTCCCCTCCCTCAAATTTCTGTTCTCTAAGCTTACCTTCCATTTACTCTCTCTGTATGCAATTTTAAAATTCATAGTTATTTATATGTTGTCTTTCTCTAATCTTTCTGAGCCTCAGTTTCTTTATTTGCAAACTGTAAATTGCAAACTGTATTTCCAATTCTTTACCTAATAGGATTGTTGCAGTAAAGCCATTTTGTAAATTAAAAGTGCTAGCAAAATGAGAGCTATTGAGATGTCTGTTAGCTAATGTAATTAGGCATGCAGTATTCTATTTAGTTAAATGTCCTAGTTAGTTTAATGCTATCTACTTAATAATACCTATATCAATTCTCAAAGAATTATAATACAAAAATATACTTGAAACTAAATTGTATGAGCATAATTTAGTCTTTGATGACTCAATATGTTGTGGCATCCAAGATCTTCATCCTAGACGTCAGTTCTCATGCATTCGATATGTATGGAAATGCTAGTTAATGAAATTGTGATAGCCAGAATGCCAGAGAGGAGATTTTATAAATGTTATGTTAAACTATATTATTTGAATGTGATAAATCATATGTTTGTACCTTTATGATCTGCCATTAGCTGGCCCCTAATTTGCACCATATTGTTGAACTGAATTACATCCCTGACACTCCTTCTCTCTTCTCTTCATTTTCTTCATTCTCTTTGTTCTCTCTCTTTTGTTCCCAACCAGTTTTATGATTTATTTGTATATAAGGGGAATGTCACAAGTCAGGGAGTCAACTGTGTCCACATTCCTTAATATATCTGTGCTCATTTCTATATCATAGGAATACGTCCAGGATGGACTAAATGAATGTCTCGGGAAGAAGCAAACCACCCAAACATTTGCAACAAAGTCTTAACTTAGTATTCTCTTGTTTGTGTCTCTCCACACAGGTTTTGCAGCTGGGTTCAGACATTCTTCCCCAGTACAAGCAAGAGGCACCAAAGACTCCCCCTCACATCATCTTACATTATTGTGTTTTCAAGACCACTTGGGATTGGATCATCTTGATCTTAACTTTCTACACTGCCATTTTGGTCCCTTACAATGTGTCTTTTAAAACAAGACAGAACAATGTGGCTTGGCTGGTTGTGGACAGTATTGTGGATGTCATTTTCCTGGTGGACATTGTACTTAATTTTCATACTACCTTTGTTGGACCAGCTGGGGAGGTGATCTCTGACCCCAAACTCATCCGCATGAATTACCTGAAGACCTGGTTTGTGATTGACCTGCTGTCCTGTTTGCCATATGATGTTATCAATGCATTCGAGAACGTGGATGAGGTTAGTATATGATTCTAAGCTCAGAAGGTGGTCTTGCCCAACAGTGCTGAAAAAAAAAATCAACTAAGTGATGAAGAAGATTGCTTCTTGTGATTTGGTGGGCGGGCAAGAGGAGAAGGAGCAGGCATAATCTGTAAAGCAAAAGAATTGTTGGATCCTTAACAAATTCTATGGGAACCAGAGCAATAGCTACTTTAGACAGCTGCAGGTTGTCCCTGCTTATTGTTTTCTGCTCTCTGAAACATAGTGGTTCTCAAGTTTTCTGTTTTTCTTTACTACAAAGAATCACATAAAGTGGATAATTAAGTAGTATCAGGGCAGAGTTGGGAGGTACATAAATATGCCATTTCCCTTCAATGAGAGCAGGCAATTTTTTTAACTTTTTTTTTTCATAAGTTCAAGGTCTGATATGTTTTGAGATTAGTGTTTGTAAAATGTAAGTTTTGTTTATTATTATCATTATTTACTTTGCATATTATGTATATTGGGTAAGTAAAATTAGATTAAGCCAGTTTATTTATAAATCTTATTTTATCTGCACACCTATAAAATTTTATAGCCCACCTAGAGAAACTTATTGCATGCTAATGTGCCTTTGCACACACCTTTGAAAACCATCTGTATAACAGAATCATAGCATATTAGATCAGGGGCCAGATTATGCAAGGTCTTGGATACCCAGCTCAGTAGGACGTACTTTCTCCCTTATACAATTCATTTTATTTTCCTGACAATTTTCAACCCTGGGAAGAAGTTTTTGGGTGGAATAAGTTGGGTTTCTTTTTTAAGGAAGTTTTAGGAATGATGTATCATTTTAATTCTTTAGGTCTCCACTTTCTCTCATTTGGGGCAGAAAGCCAAGAACCTGACAAGTAATGCAATAGTTTAGTACAGAAGGGTTGCACTGTCAGTTCTTAAGGCAATATGGTTAATAAAGCAAAGAGGTACTATGTAAAAGTGTTGAATCAGAACATGTCTAAACACTGTAATTGCCTGTATGAGAACATAGGACATGCTAGGGCAGAGAGCAATTGTTGATCTTGTTCCAATCATGTTCCTCTATCTTCCCATTTGGGAAAGTAATGAGTTAGATCATAAAGGACTAAAAAAATTCTATTGCCCTGTTCGTGGATAGTTTCCAAGCTAGGTTTCAATGTCTAAGCTAAGTATTTCAACTGAAGGCTGGATAATTTCATCTGTAATGTTATAATCAGAATTATCTTCTAGCTATGGTTTGGGCTAGGCCCCTAATGTCCTTTCCCCATCCCCTTACACACACACACACACACACACACACACACACACACACACAATATGAGAGAAATAGTGACAGAAGGGAAAGAGAGAAGGGAAGGAAAAAGAGAAAGACAGCAAGACAGAGAGACAGAGAGAGAAAGACAGAGATGAGAAACAGAAAGAGAGATAGAGAGAGACAGAGATCTACAGAGACAGAGAGACAAAGAAAGATACAGAGACACAGAAGGAGAGACACAGAGACAAAAACAGGTAGTCATAGACAGACAGAGATGAGACAAACAGATACAGGGAGAAAGACAAGGAAATGGAGAGGGAGAGGACCAAGCAGATTGGGCCATTCTTGAATCTGGACTATGCTCCTGGAACCCTGGGTTCTGATAGGGGAATTTTTAGCTTATTTAATGTCAGATGTCTGTGTCACTTTTCAACCACTTCCAAACTATTCTATAGTGCAAGTACCATTTTTTATCCTTTATATGTTATTTTTTCTTGCTAGAATGTGTGCTCTGTGAAGAGATTATCTTGTTCACTTATATTTGTATCCTTAGTTCCTGACACCTAGTAAATCCTTGATAAAGATTGTTTTTATTCATTCATTCAAAAAAATTGCATTATTTATTGTGAAGGGCACAAATGAGTTAAACTGGACCCCTGAAGCTTTTGATGATGGCAGGGCTCTGAAAAATGGTATAGAAAAGCCGGTTATAGGAAAAGCAAAACACTGTGAGAGGGAAAGAAAGTTCATTTCACTTTGCATCAGCAGCTCTCTCTGATTTCAACTGTATAGAAAGAGGTTCCTAGACTTGGAGAATCCCCATCTTACTAGCCCTCCCTTAACTGCCTCTTCCTGTGTGTTATCTACCTTATAAGCTTCTTTTTGTTGTTCTTGGGGTTTCTTTTTGGCAAGGCAATCAGGGTTAAGTGATTATATTGTAAGCTTCTTAAGGGCAGGCTTTCTTTTCAATATTTATATCTCCAGTGTTTAACAGTGCCTGGCGTATAGTAGCAATTTAATACATATTAGGTTGGATAGGGGAATAAAGGAAAACTGAGAATATTCATTTTTGACCTTGTCTATGTTGATAATGAAATATAGTTTAAGATGCCTTGAAGTCAGAGTGTTATTTGAGTGACAGTTTATAATAGCATGTGGTTTTCTTGTCACAGGTGACATTTCCATTCCCTTTGTAGGAAGGTGGTAGTATTTACCAGTCTGGGAGCAGTCAGTTAAATTTATGCTACAAAAGGGTAAGTAAGAGATTGTAGAGGCCAAGGGAAAAGTTCCTATAGAACCTGGGAGTGCACTGCAAGGAGAATTAATGGAATAATGGAAAAAAGAGGAGGGATTGTGTCAATCTTCCTTCTTTTTCTTATCACGTCCTTTATGCTGTGAAATTAATAATTAAAGAACAGTTCACTCTGAAGATGTCAAGAACCTCAGACTCAATCTCCTGGGAAGTGCAAAGAGAAATAAGAAGGAGGTCTATCAAATTTTGTTTTATCAAAAAATATGTAGGGCTGAGATTTCTTTCTGGTTCTCATAATGATCCCCGCCTTTCCTTCCCCAATGGCTTTATATAACCCCGAAGAAGAAGCACTTTAGAGAGAAGAGCCTGTTTGTTGCATGGTGTTATGGAAGGCAAAGGACTTGACACCTGGGAAGAAAGCCAAGGAAGACCTGAGTACAAGTCCTGTCTTTGACACAAATTGACTATGTGATCCTAGGCAAATCACTTAATGTTTTAGTACTCTGGGGTAGATAGCTTTCTTTTTTTGGGAGGGGAGGGGTCATTTTTTTAATGCTGAATTTAACAAACACCAGATTAAATGAACATTTCCATATCCCCTAGAACTGTAAGTTGCAGAAAAGATGTTATCCTACTCCTACATGTATAGAGGGAGTTCTCTAGAGTAATGATGCCACAGGTTCAGTTCTTTGCCCTGATAGGGCTACTTAGATTTAGGGGTCTGATTGATTGTTGATCAAACAATCAAATTCCTATGATGGACTTCATAAAAATTCATGAAATCAGGACTATACCTATAGCCAGGCCACAAAACTTTTAAGGAAAAGAAAGTAATTTATTGTGGCTATTCTTGATGCTGTAGATATCTATATTGGTATCAATTTAGCTTGGGAAATATGCTTGCCTATTCATTTGAAATAGAGTGGAAAATGCTTATGAAATGCAAAAGACCAAAACTTAGGATGGGCCTATATTTGTATAAATTTGGGAAGTTCTTAGAAATTAGAAATGTTATATTTTATTTTAAATAACTAGTGAATCATTGGGCTAATAATTTTTATTTTTTAATTTTTTGATCTGGATCTGTGATTTCAGGGGTAAAGGGAGGTTCCTGTTTTGCAAGTTCTTTTTACCAGGGAAATTCTACACTTGCCCTCCAACTTACATTATTAGAGAAGAATTGTCTAGGATATTGAGAGGTTAGCAAATTTGTCCAAAGTCACAATCGGTGACAGAGGTGTTACTTGAACTCTGATTATCTATACTTTTAGTTCAATTCTATTCAGTAAGCCATAAGGCCTCTCATATTAACTCATGTTTACATAGTATTTTACAGTTTAAAAATGCTTTCCTCTCAATTGTCCTTCGAGGTAGGGAACATTAGTATTACCCCCATTTTAAAGCTGAGTAAATTGAGTCTCAGAGAAGTTAAATGACATGTTTATAATCACACAACTCCTTAAATGTTGTAGCCAGAGTGCAAAACCAGGTCTTCTAATATGAAACTAGAATTACTGATGAAAAGCTTTGAATGCTATATGCAGATTTTTCAAGAAGGATTAATCTATATAGAAACATTTCTTTCTCATATGGTAAATCTGTTGTTAGAAAATTTATATTTAATCTAATTTTGCCCTTAGAGTCCCAAGGGCACTAATTACATCCCTCTCCTTTTGAATCAGAGGAGGAAGCTCTTTGCTTTGGTGAGCCAAAAGGCTTATCTCTTGCCTTGACTAGGGAATCTCCCAGTTCCCACTTGGGAAACAATTTACTCCCCACCTACAATGAAAGCCATATAGTCAGTGGCTGCCCAGTCAGTATAATCTTGGAAATGCTAATGCATCTAGTATACCATAATCAGTTCTTTCTAGCTTCTAGCAGATATGGCAGTGATAGATTCCAAGACCTGAGGCACTCAAAAGATACTATCTCTTTCTAATAACACAGGACTATAAGCAAAAGAGATAAAATGCAAATAACACCTGAGGTTTGTCTAGTACTAAAATTTTTCCTTTCAAAGCCCATTTTTATCTTTTTCCTCTTTGTCATTCTCTTCCCTTTTGTCATTTCCTTTCCTTGCATAAGTTTCCCCAATAAGAAGGGGGCAACTATCTCTTTTGAGTTATATCAGCAAAATTTATGATTATTAAATAGTTGCTTTTAAACTCTCTTTTGTATAGGTCAAGCATTTATTAATTTTTTTTTCCAGGGCAGTAACTTGTAACAATACTAAGTTCATAGCATCCTAGGATACCATGTTATCTTCAGGTTAAAAATTGCTCAAGGCACATAGCAATATTTCATTATATTTTACAGAACTGTAAGGAGAAAAAAACTAATTGCTTTATAGTAACTCTTGTATTTAATATTCCTTAGACAAACTTCCTTTAAAAAAAAAGAATATGTGCTGGGTTTTTTTTTTTTTTTTTGACCAATTACCTTGGTGAAAAGAGGGCCAAAGTAGGAACATTGTCATTTTCTTGTGTGAGTCTTGTTCTCTGTGGGAAGTTGCATTATCAGCTGTATTTCTCTTTTGATGATCATGGCATGCTGCCAATGGCTGTTGGCCAAGCCATAACATCCAAGGCTCAGGTTTGATTTTTGTTGTGTTATAAATGGCACCCCTGTGCTAGCCTGCACCTCGGTTACATGGTTCAGGAATTCAGTACAGTAAATACTTTTGTTATTTTAAGATTTACATGTAGTAGGCACAGTACTTGGGTGTTTATATACTTCAGCATATATACTGACATTTAAAGGAACTGACATTTTATCAGTATGGATGATTCCTCCACTGATATAGAACACAACCCTTGGGATAGGATGTAACAGTAGCAAAACACTGGATTTAGAATGAGAAGGGTTTTTTTTTTTTTAAATTGTTGCTGTTTAGTCACATCCAACTTTTTGTGATCCCATTTGGGATTTTCTTGGCAAAGATAACTGGCAAAGCGGTTTGCCATTTGTAACTCATGTTACTGATGAAGAACTGAAGCCAACAAGCATAAGTGACTTGCCCAATCAATGTCTGAGAACAGATTTAAACTCAGGAAGATAAGTTTTCCTAAGACCAGTCTAAGTGCTCTGCTGTGTCACCTGATTTCAAATGCTTGTGCTGCTACTTACTACTTGGGTGGGGCCTCAGTTAAACTGAGATTTAATGGAAAATCTTACCTTAAAAAGGCCAAGGTCTCCCACTACATCCAGGGCCATCTTCAATCATCCTGCTCTATATCTGGCTATTGGACCCAGATGGCTCTGTAGGAGAAAGTGAGCTAGGTAACCTTGCACAGCTCTCCCTCAAATCCAATTCACTTGCATGTTATGGCATCAACCTCCCTCTTTGAGAACAAAGGGCAAGCAACAGCAACAACAACATTGTGATTATTAGCAAGTCACTTAATTTTTTTTAGGCTTCTGTTTTCTCATTTGTAAAATTTAGGGGTTGCATTAGTTTCATAGATTCATAGATTTTGGGTTGGAATATATCTTAGGAAAATATCTAGTCCAACACTTTCATTTTACAAATGAGGAAACTGAGATTCAGAAAAGTTAAGTGATTTGTTCAAGATCCCATCAGTCATAAGTGACAGAGCCAATTATTTGAAACTCATTCCTCTGATTATAACTACACCGTGTCCCATAGAGTCCATCCAGATTAAACATCATAGTCTCCTCAATGACTCATGAAATGAATTACTTTAGCTACTCCCCCCTCAGAATAGAAATAACTTTTTGGTGATGGACTTTTCTAAATTCATGTAGACTTATAATCAGACAACAGGCACATATTATGTAACTCAGTATATTCTCTAATCCTTTCTGGCTTGATAGGATTTTGAATTTAACTACTTTCAAGAATTTAGAGTCATCTCTATGTTATGATTAGAATAGATCTCTAGTGAAGAGCTTTGCACAGAATAGATGCTTAAATACATATTAATTTGTTTGAAGAGTTTTAGACAATTATGTGTGTGTGTGTATGTATTTGAGGAACATGTAAAGGTGGTGAGATTAAACTCTCCAAATTGAGACTTTTAATGGAATGAATGTCTAATTTTTTATTATAAATGCTATTTCCTCTGCAAGTAAGCATACCCATAAATAGCTATGTATGGGATTGGCATGAATAATAAAAAGGCAACTGGTCTTTAGAATTTTCTGGAAGCCGATTATAGGAAAAAGATATTCAGTTTGTTCCAAGAGTTCTTAGAGCAAGGGATGAAGTTTAGCAAGATCTGGAATGACATATTTAGTCATTTATCTATGAGGCAACATATGTAATAAAAGACCTATATCTATTCTTGGGCTCATCTCTCAAAAAATTGAATCTCTATTGTCATATTCATCTTACTGTTATCTGATTCTTGCACCATATATGCCAAAATTCAGTTTGACTTGGCCATTCTGTTACCAGTGAATATATAATCTTGTCCAAGATAATAAGTAATAGAACCAAGATTTGAACTTGGTTGCTATGCCTTCAAGTTCATTTAGGAAGGGGAAAGAATAAGCATCTATATATTTCTATTTGTTTCTCTCTGTAGTACAATGAATGTTTCCTTCAAGTACTTATATGTTATATCATTCAGTGTATATTTAATATATTTCTTTAGCAAACAAGTGTGTTCAACATTTCTTATACTGATTCAGATAAAAGTAGTTCTTAATCTCAGTAGAGAAAAAAATCCAGAACAAAATCCCACTGGGTCTCTTTGTCTTATTTAATTGTCTTTGTGATCCTTGAAGACTTTCGGGTTTTGAATATATATTTGTTCAGGGATATCACAACTAGTATGTCATAGGCAGAATCAGAAATCTAGACGTCTGATACTTTGTGACTGCACTAGGTCATATTGCTTCTCTACAGTATTAGTATTGTGGTAATAAAATACAATTTCTATTAGCAATAAGAGAATAGTCATTTCATAACATGTACTGCTAAGTGAAGCAGAAGGTTTCAACAAATTGGATATATTTGAGACCATCTGGACATTAGTTTTCTATAATTTAGTAGTTAGAACATAATTCTTCTGAGGTCTTTGCTCATTCTGTCCCTTTTTCCTGGAAGGCAGAGTGGTATTGTGGGAAAAAAATAAAACAAAACAAACCACTGACTTGGTAGTTAGAAGACCTGGGCTCAAATGTGTTCTCTAATTACTTGTGTGAGCTTAGGCAAATTAAATAACATTAGGCCTCCACTTCTTATCTGTCAACTTAATGAATTTTATTTGCCAAATAGAAAAACTAAATTCCACAGTGACAAGTCTCACCAAAGAAACAAAAGAGAGACACAGGAGTAAAGAACAATTTGTAAAAAGAGAAAACAATAATATTAAAAGAAAAAAAGTGATCTCAATAGAAGCAAAATAGGAGGATAGGAACATAGACATAAATTAAGGATCTCAGAAGAACACAAGTCAAAAAATCTGAATATGATAACAAAAAAAATACAAGAAAATTATCCATAACTTCTAAATATGAAAACAAAGTGCCAATGAAAAGAATGTGCCAAAGTACTTCCAGAAAAAAATTCTGTGTAAACTCTAAGACACATAGTTGTTAAACTGAAAAATTCCAATGATAAATAACAAATTCTGCAAGCAATAAGGAGTAAGACCTTCAGTAGGAAAGAAAAATCAAATGACAAGACTATTCTGCACACACCAGGAACTATAGGAAGAAATGGAATGCTCCAAATGGCAAAAGAGCTTAAGATGCAACTCAAGATGAACTACCCTGCAAACCTGAGCCTAACTATTAATGAAAAAAAGATTGTTATTCTTTGGTGGGGGGGGGGGGGAATCCAGTGGGTTGTTAGAAAGAAAATGAGACCTGAACATATTATTTGCTTTTCAAATTCTCCAGACAACAGAAATACCTTCTATAGTCTTCCAAGAAGGGGCCCTGCAATAGAATGGGTATGTATGCAAAGAAAATGAAAAAAGAAAAGAGAGAAATATTGTTGCAGTGGCAGGAAAAGATCTGATTGATGAATCCTCTTATGGAAGAAGAGAGACAGTCTACAAATAGAGATATTAACTTATAACTAGTAAATATGCAGGAATTTTTGTGTTTAGAGATATTGTTCTTTCTGCCTCTGGAGAAGAGGAAATAGAATTCCTGGGAGAAGCTTACATCTAGAAGAGTGTAAATTTCTTTTTTCTTTACTCCCTACCCTTGTCTTAGAGATGGCTGCCATTACATACATACATACATACATACATACACACATACATGTATATATATATATATATAATATGTGTGTATGTATATTATATGTTAAGCTATTCTATACATACTTATATTTATTAGTTATTTCTCTGGATGTAGATAGTATCTTTCTTTATATGCCCTTTATAATTAATTTGGATATTTATAATGGCAAAAATAACTTATTTCCTCAGTTATTCTTAAAACAATATTGCTGTCGTATACAATGTTATATTCATTCTGCTCATTTTAGTCTTCATTTGTTGTGTGCTAGTCTTCCATGTTTTTCTAGAATCACTGAGTTTATTATTTCTTATAGCACAATATTATTCCATCACAATAGGCATTCCTGCAGTTTCTAGTTTTTTGTCAACCAAAAAGAGAGCTGCTATAAACATTTTAGAAATAAAGGTTTTTTATCCTTTCCTCCTCATTATCTTTGGAAATAGACCAAGCAGTGACATTTCTGGGTCAAAAGTTTTGGCAGTTTAATATCTCTTTAGGCATAATTCTAGATTGTTTTCTCAAATGATTGGATTAGTTCACAGTTCCATCTACAATGAATGTGTCCCAATTTTTCTACATTCCCTCCAACATATGTCAATTTCCTCATCTATCTTTTTAGCCAATCTGATAGGTATAATGAGGTATCTCAAAGTTATTTTAATCTGCATTTCTCTAGTCAACAATGTTTTAGAGAATTTTTTCATATGACTATAAATTGTTTTGATTATTTTGTCAGAAACTATCTATTCATATCCTTGACCAGTTATCAATTGGGTAATAGGAGATTTATTTTTAAAAATAAGATTGAGGAAATGGATTACTTTGAATATGTATATGAATTGATAACTTCAGTTACTGAAAATCTTTTGTACAAACCAACAATGTACCCAGGATCTAAAATATGAAGGAAAGGAGTCTAGCTGGGGGAGGGAGAATCTTTTTATCAAATTTTTCTGGTAAGATCTTAGTATCCAAGATATATATATATGTTCAAAAGTTTTTTCTTTTAGAGAAGGGATCTAAGGATATGAACAATTATCAAAAGAATCGTAAACTATTACCAAAGGAAATGGAGGCATCAATTTTTAAATTAAAGAATTTCTCAAATCACTAATAAAAAATACAAATCAAAAGAACTCTGAATTTTTATCTCACATCCTGCAAATTTGGCAAAGATGACAGATGATAAGAACAATAAATGTTGGAGAAGTTATGTGATGGGAATCTAGTACATTATTGGTGAAGCTGTGAATAAGTACAGCCATTTTAAAAAACAATTTTTTTTTATTACTGTTGTTCCAGACATTTCATTACTAGACTTTATTAATGCCTCAAAGAGGTCATTGATAAGAGGAAAATATCTCTATGTATACCAAAATTTTTATAGCAACAATTTTTGGAATAGCAAAGATTGGATACAAAGTATTTGTTCATCAACTAGAGAATACCAACAAATTGTGGTACATGAATATAATGAAATACTGATACATTATAAGAAATTATTAGTATCATGTATACAGGGAAGCTTGGAAAAATCTTTATGAATTGATGCAGAACAAAGTATTCAGAGAATAACCAATACATTGATCACAACAATGTAAATAGAATGAACAACCATTTAAAAATTAAAAGGAAATGTTGCTACAAAGAAGAGATTTGGGAAGTAACTCCCATCTCATTCTTTTGCAAAGGAATGCAAAGGAGTGCAAAAGAAACAAGTATTGCACATTGCACATATTTTTAGATGCTTTTGATATATTGATAAGTTATGCCTGATTTTTAGCTCTTTTGCTTTAAAATTTTCTTTACAATTCTGAAATTCTAAAAAATTCTTTCTTTAAAAATATTATTTGTTATATGGGATGGCTCACTTTGACTCATCCTCTGAGAAGGGTTATAAGAAGAAATCAAAGCTATATAAAAAAAGACATCAAGATTAAAAACAGTCAAATAAGATGTTGTTTTTGATTCTCCTGGACATAGGGAGCTACCGGAGTTATTGAATGGAAGAAGGACTAACATGCTTAGACCTGCATTTTAAGAAAATCAGTTTGACAGCTGAGTATGATAGACTGAAGTGGGAAAAATCAACCAATGGATTTTTATTATTGCCTCGACATGAAGTTATGAGAATCTGCACTATGGTGTTTGATTCTGAAAATTATCTGGCAAGATAAGCTACCAAACACTGATATTCTTCCTTGAACTAAACTGCCAAGCATTTGAACTCTATTGCAAAGAACACAACTGCATTGGGCTGGCCTTGTTTGAATGCCAAATGTACACATTTGCCAAAAAATTATTTTATGGAGAACTCATACAGGGCAAATGATCACAAGGTGATTAGAAAAAGTGATACTAGGACACTCTCAAGGTATCTTTCAAGATCTTTAGAATTAATTGTATGACATGAGAGACAGTGTTGCAGTACTGCCCAGCATGGCATGCCCTCATCAGAGAAGGTGATATGCTCTATAAGCAAAGTAGAATTGAATTAGCCCAGAAGAAATGCAAGTAAACAAAGTTAGAGAAGCCACTCCAAATGTTCATATGGGTTATTTGTGTCCAACTCATGGCAGAGCATTATGAGCTAGTATTGGTCTGACCAGCCACAGTTGGACATATTGTAACTCAGCGCCAACATAGTGATGTCATTTTTGTTCTCTTTAAAAATGAAGAACAATAAGGGCAGCTAGGTGGTGCAGTGGATAGAGCACCAGCCCCAAAGTCAGAAGGACCTGAGTTCAGATCTGGCCTCAGACACTTAACACTTCCTAGCTGTGTGACCCTGGGCAAGTCACTTAACCCCAATTGCCTCAACAACAAAAAACCAATTATGGTGTTTGTAGTGTTAGAAGAGAGACAGAGAATATAAAAGTTACATAGGTAAAAACAGCAAGACCTGCTAAACTGATTGAATATGGGGATGAAAGAGAGTAAAGAGTAAGGAATGATAACTAAATTGTGTAATAGTAATAAGGAAGGAAGTTAGAAAGAGCAGAAATGTTCTGGGAAAAAATCATGAGTTCAGTTTTAGATATAATGAGTTTATGGTGTCTATGAAACATTCACTTTGAAATTTTCACTTGGCAATGGGAGATATAAGAATGAATTTTAACAGAGAGGTTGGGGTTGGACAAATAGATCTGAGAATCATCTCCATAGAGATAATAATTGATTTCATGGGATCTGAATAGATCATCAAGTGATAGCTTAGAAAGAGAAGAGAAGAAGGCCTATTCACAGTCCTGAGAAATAGTCGTGATTAATTTTCACAATATGCATGGATTTTCAGCCAAGGAGACAGAGAAAGAGTTATCAAAAGAGAATCTGGAGAGACTAATGTCATAAAAACCCAAAGAAGAGTATCAAGGAAAAGACTATGATAGATTGTGTCAGAGGCTACAGAAAGATAAAGAAGGAAGATCAAGATTGGGAAAAGGTCATTAGAGTGAAAAATTTAAGAGATCATTGGTAAGTTGGAAGAAAGTAGTTTCAGTTGAATGACAAGGTCCGGAGCCAGATAGGGGACACTTCAGAGGAAAGTGAGAAGAAAGGAAAAGGAAGCACCAATTGTAGATAGTCTTCTCAAGAAGTTTAGCCCTGAAAGGGAGGAGAATTATAGAATTATAGTGAGGATTGATCAAGTGAGGGTTTTTTGAGAATAAGACATATAGATATTTCTGTAGGTATTAGGGAAGCAGCCAGTGTACAGGAGAGATTGAAGATAAATTAGAGAGTGGAGATAATAGAAGGACAGTGTACTAGAGAAAGTGGGATAAAATGGGATCATTTCCTCATGTAAAAGAGTTTTCCATGGCAAGGAGAAGGGCCATCTCTTACTGTGAGACAAGTGTGAAGGAGAAGATAATAGTGGAGGGCATCTGAGTGACATGAGATGAGGAAAAGAATGACCTTTCAGTGAATGGCCTCAGTTTTCTCAGTGAAATTTTAAAAAAGTTCTCTGTTGACAGATTAAGGGAAGACAAGAAAAAAAGTTGAATATCCAGTATCAGAGACTTCTGGGAGAAAGGAGCAGAGGATACAAGAATTCCAAAGATCATCCAAGGAGAATATTAGAATATGTATATATATTTTATTTCCTTAAAAAGATTAATAGACTAAGACTCTGAAAGGGGGCTACATAGAGTAGAAAATAGGTCCTAGAAAAAGGTACTTAAATTCAAGGGCTACACTCAGCCAAAGCTTGTTGATTAGTTGACAGAGAACTATGTTCAAAACTGAGCATATGATCTGTAATTAACGATTTGCCAGCTGCCTACTCTATCGACACAAATGATAGAAAAGGGCCAGGAAAGGCCTCTCTGCTTTTAAATCTCTTACACTGTCTTAGTCCCTGAGATTTTTTTTTCCTCCTTTGGACTATTACGTTCAAAAAAATTATTCAGGAGTCTATTTAATCACTATTAACCCCCAAAATTTTTGCTCAAATTAGCTTTCCTAGAAAAATGAGCCTCGAAGTAATGCAATTCAGGAAGGATAAGTTTGTAGAAAGGCGGGCTCATCTATAGTAGAAAGGTAAGTTTGGCTATAGTAGTAAGGATAGCATGTGAGTAAGGAGGGCCTTGGAGAACAGGAAGCAACAGGTTGCTCAGTCACTGGGAGCTACTTCCAAACATGTAGGAGGTGAAGGAAGGGAGGCTAGAGAGCAAATAGAGGCAAATTGTATTTTTACCTATGTTTAAGTCTAGGAAGCTAAGTGGGATAGTTGCCATAGTAAGTATTTTAGGAATAAGATATTGAGTGGAAAAAAATAAAATAAAAAGGCTTGAAAAGGATTTTTTTGAGAATTAAAGACTAGCAGCAAAGAGCAGTTCTTGTTAAGGGGAAGTGGGAAGAAGAATAGTGAATAAAAAAAAGGGAAGCAGTGGATAGATTAGGAATGCTTTGCTCAGTTACCCTTTTATGTTAACAGATTCTGAAATGGCATCTTTAAAAAAGGAATGAATTGGATTGAACAAGAAAATAGCCTCCCTGTAGTAACACAGAGAAGAAAGAATAGGACCTTGCAAATAATGTGATTTTAAAACATTTTTAAAAGAAGATCCTATTTGTGTCTCACCCTTATGAAAATATTTTCAATAAAAAAACATGAACATGGATAAGATAATAAACTTGACAATATTTTGAGCTCTTCAGGAAATGATACCATGCAAATTTCAGTTGTTGTAATAAACCGTGGGTAGACTCATCAGTAATCTTTTATTTTATTTTATTTTATTTTATTGGCACCTGCGATGTTTGGGGCTCTGTTGCTAAGGGAATGTGTAAAGGAATCAGAGAGTATACTTCTATAACTGTGAGGCTTCCACTCTGCTTAATAATACTATAAATATGAATAATAAAATAAAAGCTCACATTTACAGACTATTTCCAGATTTACAAGAAACTTCATGAGGGATCACAGCAACCCGTGAAATAGGTAATGCAATTGTTATCATCCACATTTTACAGATAAGTAAACTTTGGCTTAGAGATCAAAAGTGACTTACCCATGATGCTTACCTAATGAGAAAGTAGCAGATCATGATTGAAACTCAAGTGTCCTAACTCTTAAGCTCAGGATTCCTAATACTAACCTGGGTATTTTATAGCTCTGGAGACAAAACATGAATAAACATTGTTATATCTTACTAAACTCAACAAAAACAGTATGCAATTCTGAAAAAAAAAACATGTAAACAAGTGCAGTTATATAGTTAACTCAGAACATCTGTGTTCAGAAGACGTGAAGTAAAAAAAAAAATAGTCATAGATAAGGATTTAGGTTAGTCATAGGAGACTTTTGTAAATGTGAATTTTGAGCCAGATCTGGAGTAGTGTTTAAGGCACTGGATTTGGAGTGAAGAGTAACCAAGCTGAAATCTTAGTTCAGACATTCTCCCTGAGCAAGTCACTTCACTTCCTCTGATGAGTGTCTACTTTACAATGTAGTTATAAGTGTTCAGGAAGGTAACATATGTAAAGTGCTTTGTAGACATTAAATAAGAAAATACATGCTATTTATAATTGCAAATATTATTATTAGGCATAGATTGATAAATCTATAGAGAATGAATAAATATATGAATTAAAAATTAAATGTTTACTATGTGCCAGGCACTATGCCATACATTGGAAAGACAAACAAGTCATATTGGGCTTAGGGGTGGCTAGGGAATTACTAAATATTAATACTATTGGCTGTCAGACCAGAATATAAGAATATTTCTAAGAACAAAGTCATATCAAGTGATGCGATGCATTAAAAAAATCTATAAGGCAATGAAAATAGAGATAAGATAAAAATTTTATTTCAAAACAAAATTATAATAAATCTTTTGCATTTATTGATATGCTTTATCCTTTTAATATTAAAGGGTATAAAGAATATAGTGTGTGCTTGATCAGTTCTCAAGGATTATGTTTGGGGAATCTTAAACTAAGTGAAAGGAGTTAAAGGAACCAATAATGAGCTGTTAAAACTACCAGGAGAATCTAACCAGAGGAAGCACAAGCTCCCTCAAGACCTTGAGATAATGCTTCCATTATCTTCTAACCTTGAGAACTTTGGACCTGAAATTAGTAGATGAACTTCCATGTTTCTAGCCCTGCCAGAACCTTTGCCTGAAAGTCGAAGGACTAGGTCCTACTGTCAGATTTTTCAGGATTTAAAAGCCAGCAATAAAAAGCCAATTGGCTTCAGATCAGAGTTAAATTACCATTTATTACTGTGGTCTCTGAATACTAGACCAGACATCAGACCATTCAGGGATCTCCATGGTGGTGATCCCACTTTCCTATTTTTGTCCTTTAATTAGACCTTAGATCCTTTTGATTTCTGATTTCTCAGGACTTTGGTCCATGGAACTTTAATGTTCTAGCTGGCATGGTTCTCATCCTGCATCTTACCTGTACCTTCTAATCTCTTCTATTTTCTAACAATTGATCTACTGACCTCTTTTGAGAACATTTGTCGATTCTGATGTCCTGGTCTATAAAATGTCATTGAATATATTTCTTTTCACCCAATGGGGACAAATTTTAGAACCTATTGGCAGCCTCTCCAAAAATCTCACTTGTATTTTATCAAAGACTACAGATTATTTATTTGATATTACTGTTACTACTGGGTTATCTCACAGTAGCTTAACCAAGTCAGCTAGGCTGGGTAACTTACATGTTGTTTAAATCTCTACCACACAGGGCTAAGCTGTTGTACCTTAATTTCATATTGAGAATTGAATTCACCCACATTTGCTCTATAAATCTCTGAGAAAAGCGCTGTTTGTAATTGGAACGCTGACAAGCTTCTAACTCCAGCCACACTCATGGGTGCTGCTGTAATCAGTTATGGGTCGACATTAGCTAAATTGAGTATCATCCATCATGCTTATTAGATGTGGTAGGGGATATATGCATACTGAAAGATCAGCAGGAAAGACACATTAAATATAGATGAACTGTGTTTTCTCAAGCAGCTGAATTCATGAGCAAAGCAGCATACAGCCTGGTTTCATTGGCAAAGAATTAATGCCAAATAAGAAGATGTAAGGGCCTGAGGAGGGGAGAAGACCCAAGAATTACAAAAATAAATTAAATTACTTATATCTTACCAGTTACAGAGCAAATAGCAAAGTATGAGAGTGTAAAACAGCAATGATTGATCAGAAGATTACAAAAAGCTTTCAGAGATAAATCACCATTTTCTTATGTGCCAGTATGTCACCTGGACCCAAATTATCCTTGTCAAGCAAGTGACCTATTCTCCTGAGATAATCTGATCCCTCCAGAAGTCCCTGATAGCCTATGTGGGTTTTCATTAAAAACAATTTGAGGAAATTGAAAAAAAAACATTCTGAATAGACGCACACAGGGTTATGCTCAGGATTCTAGTAGCAGCTTCTTCTTCTTCTTCTTCTTCTTCTTCTTCTTCTTCTTCTTCTTCTTCTTCTTCTTCTTCTTCTTCTTCTTCTTCTTCTTCTTTTCTTCTTCTTCTTCTTCTTCTTCTTCTTCTTCTTCTTTTCTTCTTCTTCTTCTTCTTCTTCTTCTTCTCTCTTCTTCTTCTCCTCCTCCTCCTCCTCCTCTTCCTCTTCCTCCTCCTCCTCCTCCTCCTCCTCCTTCTCCTTTTCCTCTTCCTCTTCCTCTTCCTCTTCCTCTTCTTCTTCTTCCTCCTTCTCCTCCTCCTTTTTTTTTTCTTTTCCCCATTTATTGCCCTTTGCCACCCAAGGTAGATAGAGGGACCAGACTGGTGATTTTATTGGTATAGGGAACTCCCAGGTAAAGAAACTCCCTCCAGCAATGCAGATAAGTACTTTTTCTACAATTTTATGGTCTTAAAAACTTGCTCAGATAGCTGAGAATGTGACTTGCCTAGGGTCACAGAGTCAATAAATGTAAGAAACAGATCATCATTGACCTTGTAGTCATTGTCATCGTCATCATCATCATCATCTTATTTTTCTTTTTCTTCATCTGTAGCATGTGATTCTCTTTTTAAAGATGTTCACAGTGGCTGCAATATCACTAAAACACTTTATTTATATAAAAAATAAGAACAGATAGTCTTATAGAATTTTCAATCCATATAGACAACATTCAGGTAGATGGATTTTAGGAATACGATAGTGTAATGGATAGAGGGTCAAATTCTTCTGACAAATCCCAGCAATGTGACTGTAAGTCACTGTCCTCCTACTGCCTCAGGCCACTCTGACTCTAAAATACAGGTGGATTATCAATCTGCATTAGTAGAGAAAGTTTCTTCACTTTATTATATTGTTGAAATCTTATATTTGAATCTCTCAATAATAATAATAGTAGCTGTAAATGTCAAAGTTCTCAAATGACAGCACTCTAAAGTTTGAAAAGTGCTTATATACTTTATTCATTATTCATTCATTCTCTATTCATCTTCTCAAGCTATGGTTTTATAACTCTTGCTCAGGCAAGCTCTTAGAAAAATATGTCTATTCCCACTGCCTTCATTTCCTTTCTTCTCTTGTTTCAAGCCTTTGTAATTTGGTTTCCTACCTCATCAATCATCTGAAACTACTCTCTTCAAAGTTACCAATCATCTCTTTTTCAAAGTTTTATTTAATTTTTGAAATAAGTTTTATCATTAGTTTTTGTTTTTAAATTGCAAAAAATTTTATCAGTAAAACAAAGGATATTTTTTAAAGAAAAAAAGAAATACCTTCTCCCCCAACCAAACTGATAAGTTCTTTGAAAAAGTTAGAAATATATGCATAATTTATTTTTATTTATTGTATTTATTTATTATAATATTTATAATATTATATTCAAAAGAACTACACATGCTTAACCTACACTGGATTATTTGCTGTCTAGGAGGGGGGGAAATGGGAAGGAGAGAAAAAAATATGGAATACAATATTTTGCTAGGATAAATGTTGAAAACTATCTTTGCATATATTTTGAAAAATAAAAAGCTATTATTAAAAAAAGAAACGATTGTTATATGCTTGGAGCTTTGCAATAATCCAGAGAAGTAGAACAGCTATTATCCCTGTTTTTACAGATGAGAAAATTTAGTGGCATTCAGTGACTTGTCCATGATCACAGCTAGTGAGTGTCAGTGTTACAGTATAAACTCAAGTATCCAGATTTAACACTTTGCCTCTACTATGTCCCATTCTCTCTAGCATTACTGAATCCACACTGAAGGTACACTAACAACTAAAATGATATTTACCAACTCGTTTTTTTCCCACTGGACTTCAGATTATTTATTTATAATTTGAAGAAGATGATCTCTGTTTCTTTCTAGGTCTCTAACATTCTATGATCTTTTGAAATCATGACTATAGCAGTTTAGAATAATGAGTAAATTATGTTTCTCCTTACATATCTCTTTGCAAAGGTAGTTCTTCAACATTTGTCTTAAGATAAAGCTAGAAGAAGACTCTAAAAAGTGCTCTGTTGGGGTGGTGAGGCACCTACTCTGTCACCAGGGTGAAGTTCCTTCTTAGAAGCAGCTAAACAAACAAACAAAAAAGGTTACCACAAGTTTACTGAAGTTATGATGAGGCAAAAAAAAAAATTCCCATCCTCTAAATTCTCCAGATTTTCTTAGTTTGACCTAGAAGTTCTTAGCTAGTTCTTTGAATCCTGCTCATATTCTGAAAGGCTTTCTGGAACCCTGTGTGGTACTTTACCCAGTCTAGTTCTGTAAGGACAACTGTCCAGGTGCTGCAGAAAATCTTCCTCTCCTCTCTACGGATAAGGTCTTTGCTCACTCCATCCACTTTCGCTTTCTGCTTATTCCAGTTCTCCAACTTCCCCACTGAGCTCTACTCAATAAAAAGCTATAGTTACTTAAAAAAAAAAGTTGTACTAATCTGATGCCATTCTCATACTGGAACAACTCTATAAGTCAGAGATGTCTTTCTGGATCTCTGAGATTAATAAATGAAAACTGTTCATGTGTCACAAGTATGTGCAAATTAACTAATGTGGGGAAGCCATCATAAAGGTAATTTGTCTTAATTCAATTTCTACCTATCTTCCTGTAGTTCCCGTCTTAATTTTTTGAAATTAGCTCCTAGGTGCTTGACTATTTGATTGCTTTGGGGGTGTTTTGGTCAAAGTCACTTTTATGTATGTCATACATTAGTCAAGTCTACTACACACCAGGCATTATGCTAAGCTGGAGATGTAAAGAAAGGAAAAAGTCATTCTCTGCTCTCAAAAAGCTCACAGTCTAAGGGGAGGGACAATGTACAAACAAACAATTGTGTATAAACAAACCTTATATAGAATAAATAGGAAATAATCAGAAGAAGGACAATCACTAGCATTGAGGGTCTGGAAAAGTTTCTGATAGAAGATGGGATTTTTAACTTGATGGAAGCCATTTGAACCAGGCAGTAGAGATGAGGTGGGAATGCTAGAGCATTCAAGTCTTTGAAAATATTTAGAATTGGGACATGGAATTAAATTTTCTCAAGGAACAGCAAAGAGGCTAGTGTCACTGTATTCCAGAGTACATGGGAAGTGGGATATAAGGTATAAAAAACCCAGAAAGGAAAAGGGGGCCAGGTTACTAATTTTGATTACCAGAGGAGTTCATATTTGGTTCTAGAGGTGATAAGGAATCACTGGAGTTTATGGAATTAGGTTGACATGGTCATAGGAATATTAACTTTGACAGCTGAGTGGAAAGCGGTCTAAAATGAAGAGCTCTTTATGGCAGGTAAGCCAACTAGCACAATATTGCAATAGTCTAAGCATGAAGTGATGAGAGCCTGTACTAGGATGGGTAAAGGAGTGTCAGAGTGAGAGGAGAAAAAAGGGGTGTATTTTCACAAAGGTAAAATGGGCAGACCTTATTAGTGGTTGTTGCAAGAGAGAATGAAGTCTAGGATACCACCTGCTTCGAGAGTCTGGGTAATTGGGAGGATTGTGGTGGCCTCAGTAGTAATAGGGAAATTAGGAGGAGGAATAGTTTTTTGGGGAAAGATAAAAATTTCAGTTTCTTCACCTATTAAATGAGACAGCACTCACTCAAAGGTCTCTCAAATATTTCTTTGATTTAAAAGATCCTTTTCTGCTCTAAAAATCTGGTACAGTTTGAATTTCCTTAGTCTTATATTTCTTGTAAATGAGTTAACATATAAAAGGATTTGATGATCCTAACACCTCTTATCTATAGACTTAAACAGATGATAATTAAGCCGGGAATAGAAATATTTTTTTTTTAAATCTCTGATTGAGCAATTTTTTGTCTCAGATTGTCTCTATTACCTGGGCAGACAGCTCATAAATGGCTGCGTTTGGTAAGAAGGAGGACTGGGTGGGAATGTGGTTGGCTCTGGACATTTGTATTCCATTTAGGAAAAAACAAAACAAAACAAAACAAAACAAAAACCAAACAAAAACAAATAAAGAAAAAGGTAGGAAGCAGTACACTAAAAAAACACTGAAATTGGAGGCAAAATATATGAGTTTGAATGCTGGTCACACTCCTTGTTAATTTTACCTCTTATTGCTCCTGTAAAATATCCTTCTTCTGAATATTTTTTTTTGCATCTCTCTATTTTTCTTTATGCCCATTGCTACATCCCAAAATGGACAATTGGCCTGAGGACAATTGTAATAACATTTTTGTAAGATATTCCTGCCTCTACTCTCTAACTCTGTCCTTTATATTTATGTCAGGCTCATGTTCCTTACGTACAGATCTGATCATGTCATTCTTTTGCCCCAGATACTTCACTAGTTTTCTGTTAATTCTGGTATTTTTCACAATCTAGTCCCAATCTTACAATATTCTGCTTCCAACTTCTACATGCTTCAACTAAGCTCTGCTTTTCACTGAATTCTTAACTAGCCCTGCATTTAGCATTCTAATCAAAGATTTAGACTGGTAAGGGATTATCTGGTCTAACTAACTCACTTTAGCGTTGAGAATAGTTGAAGCCCATTGATGTTGGACTTGCCAAAGTCATTTGGATTACTACTTACAGGTAAGCATTAGCAATTGTATTTAAACCCATGCCTTATGATTCCAGACCTATCACTCACTGTATTGTATTACTCTTCTATCTCTTTCTTTGCTTGTGGCTAGAATGTCCTTCCCTATCCTTTTCTGTCTTATAACTTTTAAAATTCCTATCTATCATTTAAAGCCCAAGACAAATGTGACCTTGTTCAAGAATTCCTGATTCTTTTTGTTGTAATGACCTTTCTTTTTAACAAATGACTTTGATTTAGGAACATAGTATGTTTGAAATTGTTTATATGATTATAATGGAATTCCATTGTGCTATAAGAAATGACTAACAGGATGGATTCAGAAAAACTTGGAAAGACTAATATGAAGTGATGCATAGTGAAGTGAGCAGAACCAGGAGAATATTTTACATAGTAATAAAAAATTGATGATCAATTGTGAATGACTTCATTATTTTCAGCAACACAGTGATCCAAGACAATTTCAAAGGAATCGATAAAAAAATGCTATTCACCTCTAGAAAATGAACTAATGGAGTTCTTTCAGAATGGATAGAGTTTCTGAATTGATGGGTTTCTTGTTGAATGTAGCATAAAGCATCATGCCCCACCTCCCCTTTTTGGTCTTTTTTTTTCATTTTTTCATATATATTTTTTAATATATATTTTACATATATATTCTTTATCAGATTGCTTGTCTCATGAAGAAGGGAGGAAAAGAAGGAAAGGAGGGAGTTTAGAATTCAAAATAAAAAAAAGAATGTAAATTGTTATTACATACTGTTGGGGAAAAGTATTATTTTAAACAAAAAAAACATGTTAAGTTCAAAGCATTGGCCTAAGGCAAGTCAGATACAAAGACAAAAATAAAAATGGTTCCTTTGCTTTAAGTTTATACAGCTTATTAAGGGAAATACAAAACTTCTATAAATAATATAATTTGAGAAAGAAAAAATTTCATTCAAATTGGGGATCAGAAAAGGCTATTGTGGTAAGTGGCACTTGAACTGAACCTCTAAATCATCTAAAGACTAATAAGAGGCAGAAATAAGGAGTGAGTGCATTCCAGGCATGGGGCTTAGAGTCTAGAAATGGAATGAAAAACTTGGAAAACATCAATTAAGTCATTTTGGCAGGAATGTAGATTATATAAGGGAGAGAAATGCAAATGTAATTTGGAGAGGAAGCTTGGAAAGGCCAAGTTGAGGAGTTTCTATTTTCTCTTAGCAGCAGTAGGTTGCCACTTGAGCAAGGGAATGATACATTCAGATCTGTACTTTAGGAGAGTTAATTTGGTAGCTGCATTGAAAATGGGTTAGAGAGAGGACAAACTGGAAGCCAGGAATTATCTTCACTTAACAGATTCCAAAATGCTTTCCTATTCATTTCCTCCCTTGAACAAATTCCCCTACACATTCAAGTGGACTTTGGATCAGGGAACTAGACATTTTTCTCTTCTTTGACTTCTCTGGTCAAGTACGAGACTATTGAAATAATCTAGGTGAGATGTGATGAGGGCTTGAACTGGGGTGGTTGCTAAGCAAATGGAGAAAAATGGACAGATGTAAAATGTGTTGTGGAGGAAGAATTGACAAGACTTGGCAAATGATTAAACATGGGAAGTGGAGGCAAAGGAAGATTTTTAAATGTGGGAGATTAAGGAAGGTTTAGTAGAACATTAAACTTAAGAGAGAAGGGATAATACTTTAAAGTACCTGTGTATTAATGTACATTATTGACATTTGTGTATATATCAAATTCTACCTTTGCTGTTCTGTTTCATCACTATAGCCTTTTCACTGGTTATCCCCATGTGTAGAATGCCATCCTTCCTCACCTCCAAATCTTGACTTCTCAGAAGATTCAGCTCAAATCCTTTTTCTGATCCCCTAACTCCCATTGTCAGCACCTTCCCTCTGTGCTGACTTTCCATTTATGCCTCATAGGTATGTTATTTTGCTGTTGTCTCCTCCATTAACATGTGAACTCCTGAATGTGTTTTTGCCTTTCTGTCAACCCCCAGCATTTAGCATAAGTGCCTGGCATGTAGTAAACACTTAACAAATGCTTGTTGAGTGATCAGCTGACAGGTATATTCAGTCAGTAATCAGTCAACAAGTTATTAGTAAGCTTTTAAAATGTGCCAAGCAGAGCATATTTTATTAGAGAGGATACCCAGGAAATTTTACTTTTAAATTTTGTAAAAGGTGAATTCTTATTGAATATTGCTAAATCATAAAGGTCATTAATGTTTTTTTCATCCAGTCAACTAAAGGAACAAAAAACCCTTCCATTAAAAATTAATTATATTTAAAAATATAGAAATTTTATAAAGGAGCCTTTAGACAACCCTTTATCTTATCCCCAAAATAGAGAACAATCTTTTTTTAGCTTTATCTTTTGGCTTCAAAAGCATTTTCCCCATTTGATCCAGGGCTCCTTTGTCAAGATGGGTCAGCAGTGGAGTTAAGAATTGGTGACCAAAAGTTCATCCATATAAATTTTAAAATTTTATTTTTTTTCTCCTTCTTGATTTATCAGTCAGACCCCCAAGGGTATATACTATGGTTTGAGCATGGAAAATAAAGTTACCAGAGAAGTCAAAGAAGAAAAAAGTGTCTAGCAAATTTTTTTCTTCAATTCAAAGTCTTCTTGAATGTGTAAGGGAAATTGTTCAAGGAAGGAATGAGAATGAATCTCAGACTTTTTGACCTTAATAGGAATTGAGCCCCCGAGGAAGTACCACCAGGGGATGCAAGGCAGTGCTGTAGAGTCCATTGGAGGGTTTAAGTCATTGGCTGTACCCCCATCTTCCTTTTTACCAGGGCCTAGAAGAAGTAGCAGAAAAGAAATGAGTAGGACATAGAGGAAGAAAACGGGAGTAATGCACTCTCTTCTCTTGTTCCTTCCCCTACCTTCAACTGCAAGAGATGTTAGCACATCAGAGTGCTCTGAAGCAAAACTGGCAGACATTTTTTAAGTTCTATGAGAGTTGGGACTTCATCTCATCAAAATTCTTTTTTTTCCTGGTTCACAGCACTTAGTAAATTTATAAATGTTTGTTGACTTGAATTTTTGAATACTTACGAACTGTGTGATTGTTGCCAAGTCACTTCTTTCTTAAACTGAATTTTCTCATCTGTCAAGTGGACACGAAACTACTTTCTGTATATTTATGGGATTGGTAATAGGAAAGCATTTTGAAATCTGTTAAGTAAAGATAGGTTTTTTTTCTTTTGTTTCTCATTAGTGGGGAGCAAGGAATTCATCAAAGGAGGCAGTTCCCTCTGAAGAAACATCCTCTCCCAATTCAATCTAGCAATTATCTTGCAATTTACTAATTTTGGGGACTTCCCAGGGTCACATGGTCATTATGTGTCAGAGAAAGACTTTTACTCAGGTGAGCCCACATCTGGCTGTTATGAAATTACTGCTCTACTGCATTAGAAATAGAAAGCTTTAGGACTATGATTCATTAATCTTTCTATAGGAAGGAAGGTACATTTCCCACTGAACACTGTCAACCCACCAATCTTCTATTTCCAATGGCCCTCTCCTGACACTAACCAATAGCTAAAAGCAGGAACTATTCACTATTTTAATCGTAGCAAGCAAGTCAATTTCCAAGTCATGGAACAGTATAGTTGCTTGTCGGCAAGTGCATTTCAGGGTACTGTGATTGCCACTTACTTGCTTTATTGAATATTGTCAAGGCAAATCTCATGCAGGCAGTAGTGGGAGTACATTTGACAGCACTCTTTTATCTTATTTTGTTGCTTTCTCTTAGAGCTGGAATTGAATTTGATTTTTTTTTGTTTCTACTCCAGAATATGGATGGGGCTGCCCAACTGAGTATTCCATGTTAGTTTAAACAGAAATATTGATTCAGATTGGTATAATATGAAAATCTTCCCAGAATTCAGTGAAGAATGATATTCCCAGTTGTTCATTAAGAATTAGCATGAAAATCTGCCATTTTTTGGTGACAAAAGAAGTGGAATTTCTGTCACCAATTCTTAAACTCCACAACTGATCCATCTTGACAAAGCAGCCAAGGATCAAGTAGGGAAAATGCCTTTGAAGCCTAAAAATAAGACTAAAAAATTTGTTCTCTATTTTGGGGATAAGGGAAAGGACTGGTTAAAAGGTCCTTTACAAAGTTTCAATATTTTAAAATATAGTTAATTTTTTTTAAAGTAAGGGTTATTTTGGTTTCTTTAATTCATTGGATGGAAAAAAATTAATGACCTTTATGATTTTGCAATATTCAGTAAATAATATTAAGTTACTTGGAAACTTCTTTCCTATGAGTAGGTCAGTCAATCAATAAGCACTTACTGTTATTATTCAATCATTTCAGTCATGTCTAACATTTTGTGACCTCATTTGGGGTTTTCTTAGCAGAAATATTAGAGTGGTTTACCATTTCCTTCTCCAGCTCATTTAACAGATGAAGAAACTGAGGCAAGCAGAATTAAGTGACTTGCCCAGTGTCACATAGCTAGTGTCTGAGGCCAGATTTGAACTTAGGAATTCTCCTGACTTCAAGCCTAGTATTCTATCCCATTCACTATGTAGCTGTCCCAGCTCTTATTAAGCACCTGCTATGTGCCAGGCACTATACTAAGCACTGAATCATTACAACATACTTAATTATTACTCAACAAGTATTTATTAGGTGCTTACTATACTTAGAACTGGGGTACTACTAAGTATATATAAGATATATACAGAACAAATGATAAACTCAAAACCAACAGTTGGTAGGGATCAGGAAAGGTTTATATAATTATACTTTAATGAAGAATGTATAATTACATAAACAGTGTGTTTATTACATTTCTATCAATCTACTAGCAAATATTTTCCCCCTCTGAGGCAATTGGGGTTGAGTGACTTGCCCAGGGTCACACAGCTAGGAAATGTTAAGTACTTGAGCTCATATTTGAACTCAGGTCCTCCTGATGTCAGGGCTGGTGCTCTATCCACTTTGTTACCTTGCTGCCCCTACTAATAAATATTTATTAAGTATCTACTATGTTTCAGGCATTATATAAATACTTAGGATACAAAGTCAAAAGAGAAATAGTTTCTTCTCTTAAGGAGTTACATTTTAACTGAATAGACAGCATAACATTGGTATCAAGGACAAACCCATAAAATAGATACCAAAATTATCTTAGAGAACAAAGTGCCAGCAGGAGATGGGTGGAAGTAGGGAGAGAAAAGTCTCCCTGCTCAGGGATGTGTTTCAGCTGAATTTTAAAGGAAACCAAGAATTCCAAGAGATAGAAATAAGAAGGAAAAAATTCTGGACAAATGAATTGTTGTTCAGTCATTTTAGTCATGTTTGATTTTTTGTGACCCCATTGGGGGCTTCCTTGATAAAGATATTTGGAATAGTTTGCCATTTTCTTCTCCAGCTCATTTTATGAATAAGGAAACTAAAGCAACCAGGGTTAGATGACTTGTTGTAGGTTATATAGTTAGTAAATATCTGAAATGGGATTTGAACTCAGGGAGACCAGTCTTCTTGTACCACCTAGTTATGAACTTTTGGACAAGGGGAACAGCTAAAACAAAGGCACAGACATAAAAGATAGAGTTTGGTTGTATGTGGGGTATCAAGGAAGCTGGTATGGCTGAATTGTGGAGGAAAGGAATTTTCAAGAAGATAGAAAAGATATGAAGGGCCTAGGTCATGAAGAGCTTTAAATGTGATGCTTCAAGATTTTAAAAAATAGTAACAGATCACATTTATTTAGTGGTAATTTAGTGGGAAGAAAACACTGGACTGTGAGGAAGATCTGACTTCGAATTTTGAGGGAATTTTTCCCCTTATTTATTCAAATGATTAATTTGAAATTAATTAATTCACTTAATTAGAAGCAGTGAGATGGCACAATAAGATTGAGTGCTGGACATGGTGTCAGGAGGACTTGAGTTCAAATCCTATCTTAGACAATTATTAGCTATGACTCTGGGCAAGGAATCTAACCTTATCTGTAAAATGGGAATGATAGCTGCTATGATAATAAAATAAAATAATATATGTAAGGTACTTCATGAACTTTAGATAAATGCTAGCTTTTATTATTATTATTATTAGCATTAGCAATATTGGTATTTTTACATATCTAGACCTTTACTTTCTCATCTGTAAAATGTGGGAGTTAGACTTGATATTCTGTGATTATCTTCTATCATTTGTAAAATTATCTTCCTCATCATATTATCATATAGGTGGTAAAAGTATTATTATTCTTTGTTTGCAGATGAGGATACTGAGGCACATAAAAATAAAGCAACTTACTCAATGATAATATACAATGTTTAAGAGTTGATTCTACTCCAGGATTTGTACCTATATTTTTTCTTTCAAAGTCAGTGCTCTTTTTGCTATGTCATTGTGGTAGGACCATGGTTGCCCATTTATTGAAACATTAAAATTGTTCCCAGGACCTCATTGTTCCCAGCTTTGCTATTACCAAAGACAACACAAAGTCCCATCCATATATAGATAGTGTATTTTTGAAAACCGAATCACCATATCCTTCACTATATCCTGCCCTGATGACAATAAAAGTTTCCATATGGAGATAAGAGGAAATGGGCAGTGTCACATACAAGGAAATTAAATCTTATTGTGTTCCTGGTGCATATCCTTGCCATATTTGGGCAAATTAACTTCCCTTTAGTAACTATTTAGTCTTTTTAGGGATGTACATTTTGTTCTAACATCAAGCCCTTCCCAACAGTCATGCTATCCTTGCCCTTTGGGCAAATCACTTTCTCTCTGTTCCTGCTGAAGTAACATCTGTTTAGTAGAGAGCACTACTCATTTATCAGAATTATTTCTTTTTACATCTTTAGAATTTCATTTTTGAAAATGTCTCATTCCTTTTGGTCTGATAGCTTCTGTAGAATTTTAGGCCAACATATTTCATAATAATTATCCTTTATCTGAAGGATATTAATTTTGAAGAAAGTACAAGATCATCAATTCATAATTGTAGTGGTCACTGCCACCATAGTTTCCTCATTACTACATGAGTAACCAAATTAACCTTCCTGTTGGAGAGAATAAGAATCAGAATAGTTGCTTGGTTTGTTGTCCTTTGTTCTTGAAAGAAGACCAAAAGACATCACTATTTTGGAATCAAGATACAATATGTTGGATTGTGGGTGATCAGACTAATATGATCATATAAGTCCCTATCACGAATTGGGCACAAATAGTCTACATAAATATTTGGACTGGAAATGTGTCTTAATTTACATGTCTCACTTTTTTTTTTTTTAGTTATTGCAATTCTCTTTGTTTGTAGAACTTAGTGCCTTTTTTGATTTGGTCAGATCATACTGGGCAATCCTATGCTCTCTCATGTCACACTATTGATTCCAGAATTCTTCAGAGAGACCTTGAGAGAATCCTTGCATTGCTTCTTCTGAAAATTGTCATTCCATTTTTTGAATAATGAGATTATATTAATGTAAATAAAAATTTATCAGCTTGTCTGCTTTTGTTAAATAGAGATGTCTAGATGGTTGGTCTGTCATTCCTCTCATAATATGTCTCTGTTCTAGTTTAGTGATTTGGTTTTGGAACACTAGTTTAATTCTGTCTTTTATTGAGATGATCCAAGTAGTTCTTTCTGTATTCTCGTAACAGTAGGACTTTGGTTTTTCCCTTTTATTGATCTTCACCCAAATGCTAACAGTTATTTTTTTCTCTCCTCTTTGGATACTGGATTTCTTCACATCAAATTATCTTTCTAATGTAATCCTTCTGTTAGATGCTCCATCTTGACATGAAAGACCTAGTTGTATTTTGAAGACTTTTCACTTACTTGTCTCATCCAACAAAAATCTGGGTCTTTAAGTGTCTAAGGTTCCTCCAAAGGCAACAACTAATTTCTTTTACAAGCACTTAAGCTTGTAACATGGCTTTAAAATACAGTTTACTCACCTAGTAATGAAATGAGATATAAGTCCATATATAGTGGTGACATCCCTCCATCCTAGTATCTCTGTCTGTCTGTTGTCTGTCTCTTTGTCCCTGTCTCTGTCTCCCTCTGTATCTCTTTGTCTTTCAGAGACTATTGAAAGCATCATGGATGGGGCCCCAGCAAAGGGGATTACTGATATTTGCTCCTCACTATGGTGCGTTGTACCTCCTTATTCTTTTATCAGTACTCCACTACTTCGCTGCTGGTGTCCTCCATTTCCAGCAAAGGCTGAGTCTATTTTACTCTTGTTTTGATTCATTGTTCTTCTCTATTCAGTCTCCTCCCACAGATGTTCACTTTATGTATACATTTTGAAACAGCTTGACCACTAAGCAATTATGCTAGACCCTCACAATTGTTAATGTTGTACCTTCTTTTCCACCTTTGGGGCCTGAGTACCTCTGGTCCATTTAAATGAAAGTTCAACTAAGTTCTTTCATTCATCTGAAAACAAATTCCCTATTTGGTACTTAGAACAGTCTATGTCTCTTTTCCACATTTTATCTGACAGGTTGATTCTTCTCAAGTTAACTTTTATCAGCTTTTCTTACAAAAATGTTCTTTTTCTATCCCTTTCAGCAACCCAAATGTCCACATTTAAAAGGGGCACTACTATATAGAAACATTCTCATCTTTTAAAAATACCTAGGTACCATAATCTCACCTCACCATTTTTTTAGAGAACTGTTGAAATGTCTCTTTTTTGAATTTCTTAAATAGGTCTCAGTTTTCCCTCTTGGTTAAATCCTAGTCAATATATTCCCACTGTTTTCATCATTCAGGGTTTAATCAGGTCTGCAGTTTCCACTGAACAATTTGGAATTTAGAGGGATATTTTATCTCTTTTATACTGTCCTTCTATCTTCTGTAGTAGCTAGGCTGGGCATACAAATTACACTCATTTTTTTCTCCAAGGAATCTCTATAAGGGAAGGGCAATGGATGTCCTAGGAAAGCAGTAAATCTCTTCTCAGGTTGATAAATAGCTCTTTTGACATCCCTCAGAAGATAGTCACCACTCTCACTTGTTTCTTCTTAGTCTGACCATTACTAAGTAGTTTTTTTTTTAAGATGACACTTGTGAATCCACATCATCATTCTTTGGAATGTAAGAAAAAGTGCCATTGTTTGAAGATCAATCACTCAGTCATCTAATATTTTTAAAATAAATGTTCCAGGCTCTTTGCTAAAGGCTGGGGATACAAAGAAAGGCAAAAGGTAGTGCATGCCTCAAGGAGTAAAAAACCAAATCGGGGAGTCAATATGCAAATAACTACAACATGTAAACAAAACATGGCACAATTAGGAAAAATTGGGGAGGAGGTAAATTTAAAAGGAAGACACTAAGAATAAGGAGGATTGGAAAAAGCTTTTTGCAAAGCTGAGACTTAAAGGATGCCAGGAAGGTCAGAAGGCCAAGATTAAGAAGGAGAGCGTTCCCATGAGGGATAGTCAGTGAAAACAATTGGTTTCAAGAGGGGATGGAGTGTCATGTTTGAGGAAGAACAAGGAGATCAGTGAATTGAAGAATATAGGAAAGGGAATGAGGTAAAGAAGACAGGAAAGGTAGCAAGGGATTGAATTAAGAAAGGCCTCAAATGCTAATTTAATTTTATATTTGATCCTGGAGATAATAAGGAACCACTGGAATTTTTTGAGTGGGGGGTGAAATTTCACTTCGGGAAGATGAATTTGACAAATGAGTGGAGGATAAATTAGAATTGGGACACAATAAGACCAATTAACAAGTTATCTCAATATGGCATGAGATGATAGGGACCTGACCAGGATGGTAACCAGTGTCAGAGGAAAGAGAGTATGAGAGTTTTATGCAGGTACAAGGAAAAAGATTTGACAACAACTTGGATATAGTGGAAGTTAAGAGAGAGTGAGAAGTTGAGGATGACACCTAAGTCGTGAACCTGGATGACTGGGAGGATGGGGCTACCCCCTGACAGCAATAGGGATATTAGGAAAAGAGATCACTGGGGAAAAATTATCAGTTCAGTTCTGGACATATTAAGTTTAAAATGTCTATGGGACATGTAGTTTGAGATATCAAAAAGGCAGCTGGAGATGTGAGAATGGAGACCAGCAGAGAAGGTCTGGATGAATAAGTAAATTTGAGAATCATCTACATAGATATGATAATTGAATTCCTGGGAACTGATGAAATAATGTATAGAAGGAAGAGACAAAGGTCCACAAAAGAGTCTTAGGGGTCCTTCACTATAGGTTTGGCATGACCCAGACAGAGAAGGAGCCATCAGATAGGTAGACAGGAGGAGAGCCCAGAGAGAACAATGCCATAAAATCTTAGAGTGAAAAGATCACCAAGGATAAGAAGGCTGAGTAGTTAATTTTTTTAATTAGATTTGCAATCAGGAGATGATCAGTTAATTTGGAGAGAGGATTCTCAGTTGAAAGATGAGGTCAGAAGCCAGACTGTACCCCCTCCCACTCCCTGGCTTAAAGGAAGAGATTTAAATGTCTATAACAACTCCAAAGCTTTAGTGATCTTTCTCTTCCTACTCTTTCACACATTCTCCCACTCTCCCACCTGCTAAAATAGGATAGGATTCCCCTGGCTCTCCATCTCTTCTCTTTTCTCTTTAAAGCTCTTCATTTTTTCAAGTGGAGTTTATTTTTCCTTGTAACCTAAAGAGTAGTGAGACCTTCTTTTGGCTCTTTAGCCTCTCTAGGATTGGAGAGCAACTGTCATTTTATGCAGCCATAACAGTTACTTGGTATTGTTAGAAATACAAGCAAAACATACTCTTTACAGGTCACCTCAAAATTCCTCAGACTAGTTGGAAGTAAGATTCTCAGTCCTTCATTATTTTTTTAAATTGTTTTCAACTTTAATTGACAAGGTATATGTAAAGTCAAAGCAAATCTTTTAGGAAAAAAAGACAAATTTTCCACATAGGATTTTGATACTTAACACTTTTGGTTGCTTTGACAACGTATGCGCACAAACATACACAGATAGCATTTAATCTCTCTCTGCCTATTTTGGTTTATCAGAGTCTTCTGATGATACTTGAACTTTAAAAGAACAGTTTAACCAATTTTCATAAGCAACTTCATAAACTCTTAAAAAATTGGTAGTTTAGTACGCTAATTCATTTCATTTCCCAGGCTGTATATCCTGATATATTACCCTTAAAAGCCATAATTCATTTTAAATGTTCTGCTAAATTGTGCTACTAAAACTTTCAGTTAAATGTGCTTTTAGAGTCTGTTTTGGCACTTGCAAGCAGATGCTTATTTCTGCCTAGATGATATTGGTTAGCTAAAATTCTTTTCAATAAAACCAACACAAACTCTTAAGTAGCTAGTTCATTTTTTCACACATCCCAAATATCCATATTGATTTATTTCCCCTTTTTTTGGATTCTTTCCTAAATAGATTTGAGAGATGTGTCCCCTTTTTGTGACAAGTTTACTTCATGTATTTCTTTGTTTTTAGCCCTTAATTCTTCATATGTAGCAACTTTTCTCTTTGTACTTTATTACACAATTTCATCAGGTTCTTGGGCTAGTAATATCAATAGGAGTTGATTCATTCATGGAAGTACTGAAGAGGCTTGGTTCTGGTGTACTTTTCCTGCAACTGTGGGGCATATTCTAAAAGATGAATGTGTAGACCTATTTGACCCAAAACCTAATTTTTGTGAAAAATGTCAATGCAATGTAAATCTGTCTCCATATCAGACACAGATCTTCTCCAAGATGGCAATTTTCAAGCTGATTTAAATTTCTCTTGGCATGTTTTCACAAAGGAACTTTTTTTTAAAGGTTTGTTCCCTTATGGATTTTCTTCTCCACTTAGGATAGGAAAGCTCTTCATCTACCATCTTTTAGATCAGATATCATAAATAACTCATACACTTGTGAGGAAGCCCTACCTTGTACATTTACATGCTATATAAATATGTTATGATTATTTTCTAAATAAGAAAATTAAAACTCAGAGATGTTTAATGGCTCATCTACTATCACTTAAGAACTGCTTAGTGGGAGAGTTAGAATTAGAAATTAGGTGTCCTGACTGCCAGTTTTTTTTTCCTAGATTTTTTTTTTCCTTTCTGATTTTTACCTATTTGCCTCACAAGTAAGTCTTTAGGAATTGGTGTGAGTTTAACTCTTGGCATCTTCTTTCCATGATCTCCTGCTTTAGGAATATTATCTTTATTCCCTTTGGCAAATTCCCATTTCTATAGCTTTACATTCCAGCCTTTGGTTTGAAAGCAAAATGGAAATAGTGGTTAATTCTATCTTTTCTTGGGTTTCTCTCTTTCTCTCTCTCTCTCTCTCTTTTTGTTTTGTTTTGGTATGTGTGTGTGTGTTTGTGCTCACCTACAGAAGATTTTCCTAAATTGTTAGAATCATTGTTTCCATTTCTTCTTTGCAGATGTGGCTTTGGCGATTGAACATAGATATCATCAGAAAAGAGAACCGAGGTTCAGATTATATTATTATTATTATTATTATTTTTACAGTGGAAAGGCATCTGTGTGTATCCCCTGAATCATTTTTGTTTGGAAATTTTTTTCTGGCAGTGGTAGGGAATAATGGATATGAAAAAAGAATAAAAGCAACTTAATGACCAATTTCTTTACAATCACTTAGATTAACTGTAGAGTCACTCCCACTGGGTCATTAAGAAGGCCAAAGCATCAACTTGCCCCTTTATTTGTCATGATGATTTGCATCATGTATCTATGATGTGAAGAAGAGATGACTCATTTATCATCTTCTATGACTCACACCATAGACCATGGAACTACTGGCACCAAATGTAGTCTTTGGAGAAATGCAGCCTTTGGTGTTGAGCTCTTTGTTTGTCAGTCTCAGCACAACTTTATTCATTTCTGTGCCTTGTCAAAAAAAAGAAACAGGTAGTTTGCTGACTGTTTCATCCTTGGCTTCGTTTGCCTCAATTCTCTGATCTCTCAGCATATCTCTGTATACCACCCCAGCTGCTTTTAGATGGGTATATAGCAGAACATAGTTTTGTTTTGTGATGTGTGCATATGTGTGTGCGCACATACATACATTTATAATTTGTTTTTATACAAAGTTTAGAAATAAAGCTGTACTATATGTGTGTATCTCTATATCTATTCTTCCTTTATTTTTAATGTCTCTAATAATATTTCTCCCTCTCTCTCTTGTTTCTCTCTTTCCCCCTCTCCCTGTTCTTCTGTTTCTTTCTCTCTTTTTCCTTCTTTCACTCCTCCCTCTCTTTTCTCTCCCTCCCTCTATCTCTTTTCCTCTCTTTCTTTCTCTCGTTCCCTCTCTCTTTTCCTCTCCTTCTCTCCCTCCCTCCCTCTCTTTCCTTCTTTCTTTTTCTCTCTTTCTTTTCCTCTCCTTCTGTTTCTCTCTTTCTCCTTCTCCTTCTGTCTCTCCCCTTCTCCCCCCTCTCTCTCCCTTTTCTCTCTCTCCCTATGCCCCTCCTTCTCTCTCTCTCTCTCTCTCTCTCTCTCTCTCTCTCTCTCTCTTCTCTCTCTCTCTCTCTCTCTTTCTCTCTCTCTCTCTTTCTCTCCTTCTCTCTCTCTCTTTCTCTCTCTCTCCCTCTCTCTTTCCCTCCCTCTCTCTCTCTTCTCACCCTCCCTCTTCTTCTTCTCTCTCTCTCCAAACCCCTTAATTGGAAGAGACTTCAGACACTGTCTAGTTCAATCTATAGCTGACCAAGAATTCTCTATACAACCTCATCAACAAATGATCATCTAGCTTTTAGCTGAAAATTTCTTGTGACTAGGGCAAGGGAAAGTGGAGGAGATTCTTGATACAAGATTATGGAGGGCCTTAAATACCACGCTGATGAGTTCTTTTTTTTTTTCTTCTTCTTCTTATCAGGAAGTCAATAGAGATTGTTAAATAGGGGACTGGACATGACCAGACTTGTACCTTAGGAAGATTATTTTGGTATATGGAAAATAGATTGGAGAAGGGAGAGATTAGGGAAAAGGAAACCAATTAGGGAACTATTGCAATAGCCTAAAAGAAAAGTAGTAAGTAACTAAACTAGGATTTTAGCAGTGTGGCCAGAGAGAAGGGTTGAACTTCAGAGATTTGATGAAGAGGAGCATATGTAGGACTTTGCAATTGACTGGATAAAAGAATAAGAACAGAAATGAGTCAAGTATGGCTTCAAGTGATTGAGAAGATGCTTGGGTTTCAACAATAACAGAGAAATTTGAAAGAGATGGGGGTTTGTGGGAAAAAATGATTCTGTTTAGACAACTAAATTTTAGTAATTAGTATTGCATTGAGGAAGATTTGTTCAGATACTGCTATGAGACAAAAGTTTAGAAGACAGGTTAGGGCTAGATTTATGGACTAGAAATTTTCTGATTAGTGACTGAATTTATGAGAATTGATGACAGTTGACACTGACTACTCTTAGGCACAGTGCCTGGCACATAACAGATTATTAATAAATGCTTATTGATTGACAGATGGATTGCTCCACTAATGAATACCTTTTGCTCACCTCTGTACAACCATGTTTTGAGTCCATTTTAATATATTATCATCTAACCCTTCTTTTCCTATTTATTTGTCTCACCTTTGGTCAGTTGATATTGTTGGTATCTTGGTCAGAAAACTTTTGTGTCTCCCTATTTCATGTAGGACAGTATACAAACTTCTCTGTTGGACACTAAAGAATGCCCAACAGAGAAGTTGGTTATAGTACATTGTCATAACAAATTTAGAAGCACTTCTTGGGGTTTTTGTTTATATCAGGTGGCAAAAAAGAAGAAAAATGATGGAACTCATCTTTTAAGATTAAAGAGTACATTTAATATTTTGAATATCTTAATGTATTTATAAAAGGTAAATTTGTATTTATGTGGAAATTTTAGTATGCTTGATACTGACTCACTGGTTATTAGAACCCCTTAGCACTATGAACAAGGGGAAATGATTTAGCCTTAGTTTAATGATCCTTAACCTTTTCATATAATCGATCAATCAACAATCATTTAATAAAGACTTTCTGCATTTTGGACACTTTTTTTTTACCTTTGGGATTAGGAAGACCAAAGAGAAACAATCCCTACCCTGATATGGGGATACTATCTAGAGAAGTAGATTTGCTAGATATATGTATATTATATATGCATACACATGTGCATGCATATACATATCTATATATTTTATATATGTGAATGTATAAAGATTTAGAAAGATGTATTTATATTATATGAATATATTATGTCTGGATTACATATATGTATATATATGTGATGACCACATATTTAAAATTAGCCAGAGTCAGGAATTCAGGTTAAGGGAAAAATCTTCAATCTTTATTCTCAGTAGAGGTGAAGAAGGATTGTGATAGCAATATGGGCAGCTGTGACAGGAAGCCAGCTAGCAGAGGGGGATAGGAGGTGAAGGGCTATCGTGATAGCAATGCGAGCAGCTGTGTCAAGACGCCAGCCTGCAGCCTCTCTTTCTACTTTCCTTTTCACTCCCCTGCCTCCACCCACCAAAATCGTCATTTCCTATACAACACATCAGGACTTGCACAAAGAGTGGGGTGGGGGCCATTCTTTCTCCAAGCATATATATTAATAGAGTATGGTCCAATTACTATTTAGCTTCACATGCTTGGGACCTCAATGCATCAACTCAAGCCTCAGCCCATTACATATATATTCACATACACATATATGTGTGTGAATATATCTATATGTTTATTTTTTACATACAATGCAGATGCAGTTTCTTTGGAGGGTGACATACTAGTCCCTGGGGAACAAGGAAGGACCTCCATTTTGAAGGAAACCAGAGATTTTAGGTTTTGTTGTTGTTTAGTCCTTTCAGTTGTGTCCAGCTCTGTGTGACCTCTTCTGGAATTTTCTTGATCAAGATACTAAAATAGTTTACCATTTCCTTCTCCATCTCAAGGTCAAGTGATTTACCTAGAATCACATGGCTATTAAGTGTCTGAGGATGGATATGAGTTTTCTTGACTTTAGGACCAGCCTTCTATCCATTGGGTATCACCTGGATGCCCGTGAGATTTCAAGAAGGTTTGAGCTGAGGAAGGAAACATTTGACATAGATGATAGCCTATGCAAAGACACAAAGATGGAAGATAAGATATTGTATTATAAGAATAGCAAGCAGGGTCAATATGGCTAGACTGTGGAGTATGTGAGGGAGAGTAATGGTTAGAGAAGTGGGAAGGGGCCGTGCTGTGAAAAGCTTTACATGCCAAATGGAGGAGTTATATCTGATCCAAAGGATAGCAGAGAGGCACTGGAGTTTATTAAATAGATAAAGGAAAGTGGGTGATATGGTTCTATTTGAAATTTACCAGAAAGACAATCACTTTGGAATATTATTGAAGATGGATCAGAGAAGGAAGAAACTTAAAATAGTGACACATATGAGGCTATATTTTAAAAATTTTCATGAATTTCCATATGATAGGTATATTTTAACATCCAGTGACTCAGAAAATAAAAGATATCAAAAAACTACTGTGAATTCAATAATACTTTTAAGTGAATTTGTTTTATTAATCAAATGAAACCACATTTATCTGAAAAATAGCAGTATACCTATGAGGCAGTTTTTACTCATTCTACAAAAGGTGTTTGCTTATTTATTACACTGAGTCATGCTGCCATGTTTTGTTGGTGCTAAATAAAGATCAAAATGACAATTTATAATATGAAGATAGATTTATGGGCCACTCGAAATAATTGCAGAGACTCTAAGGGGTCCTGAGCTTACCAGTTGAGAATTAGGGTATAAAATCTGGGCATTCAGGAGGATAGAAGGGATGATAGAATGGAAAGATCAGAGGATTCAGAGTTCAAGATTCACGTCCAAAGGCTGTCATTTACTGCCTATGTGACTAGATGCATCTATTAGTTTCTCTTGGGCCTTGGCTTCCTCATGTGTAAGATAGAAAGAACATCATCACCATCATCACCATCACTTTCATATATCATGTTATTTTGTTCTAGGCACTGTGCTAAACACTTATTTGATTCTCAAATGAGTTTTGAGAGAAGGTTCTATTATATTAAAATGTTGCAGATGAAGAAACTGAGGTCAACAGAAGGGTCTGACTGGCCCAAGATGTTCCTCTGGGAGTTAATAGAAAGCTGTCAACTTACAAAGATCACACAGTGAAGTGTCTGAAACCAGACTGGAATTCAGACATTCTGAACTTCAGGCTCAACACTCTCCACTATGTCACCTAGCTGCCTATCTCAGAGATTTTTGTGAAGATAAAGTTAGATAATTATAACTTGTAAAATACTGTGTAAATGTCAACTCTTACAAAGTACATCTTTCTAGTGACCAGATATTTATATCTATTAAATACAACTTCTTTTATGTTTTTGGTGAACTTCATAAATTCATCAATTTAGGGAACTCATAGAAGGTAGAAATTCCTCCTTTAATGAGATCTGACACCTTGTTTATAAATATGGTCTTAGAGAGTTGCTTGGAACATTGAGAAATTAAATGACATGTCTGTAACATATCCAAAGTAAGACTGTCTGAATTAGTCTTCTTAACTCTTAGATCAGCCCTCTCTCTAATATATATACACACTGACATATTTTTGCTTCTCCCTTTTATCCACATACTTAATGATTATTTTTCCAACTTCAATCTGAATGTACCATTACATGATATGTCTTTACTTTCACATTACGTAAATTGATGACCTTTTTAGGTTGACTGCTTCCTATTAACTCCCAGAGGGACATTGTTGTCCAAATTACTTTTTCAGATGGTTTATTTTTCAAAAGGTTTTCTTTAGGTATAAAAATTCATTCACTATTAATGAAATTCACTAAGATTCATTGAGAAAAGTTTGCTTTGCTTGGCCTGGGATGACAGGCCCCTATGGAGCATTCATAATTTTTGTCTTACTTATATTATCTACGTTTCATGGTACTTTTTACTTTTCACATACCAAGACAAGTTAAGTGGAAGATTGTCTTTTCACTGTCTTCAGTTTAGTGCTATGAATGCATCAAGCACATAGTGAATTTCTTATTTATTCCGTATATAGCTTGTTTGTATATATTTCTTTGTATGTTGTCTCTCCATAAATTGAAGTCCACCATGGTATTATTATAAGGTGCTGTACTGAGGGGCTGAGATAAAAGAAGAAGAAAAATTCTTACTATTATATGATCATAGAGTTAGACCTATGAAGTCATCTAACCCTTCATTTTATGAATAAGGAAACTGAGGAACAGAAAGATTAAGTGATTGATTCAAAGCCATACAGATAGTGAATGAGAAGCAGAGATGGAATTCCAATAGATCCAAGTAGTGAAATCTTTGAGAAAATAGGAAGAGCTACATGAACCTAGAGACTGGTCAATGATGTCACTAAGTTTTAGGGCTGTACGTGTGATTAGATCTTATGTTATTTCAAAGGAAAAGAAGATCTTGTTTCATGAATATAAAAGGTAGCTCTGGGTGTGTGGTAGTCCTTCTGACTTGGGGTGTTAGGCAACACAAGAGAAAAAATATCTAGTCATAGAAAAAAGTAAGTTTTTCTTATATGTCTTCTTAAGACTTATATGTCTTCTAAAGACTTTCTTGACTGTAAGAAAGAAAGAGTATAAGAGGTAATGATTTTGTATAGGACTGCTTGCCATCTGGGGGAGGGGGTGGAGGGAAGGAGGGGAAAAGTCGGAACAGAAGTGAGTGCAAGGGATAACGTTGTAAAAAAAATTACCTAGGCATGGGTTCTATCAATAAAAAGTTATAATTATAAAAAAATTTAAAAAAGAAAAAAGAAAAAAAAGAAAAAGAGAGGTAATGATTTAGGATAGAGTGAAGTTTATTAATAATTTAACAGAAAGAGAACACAGGAAGGAAACAGGGAGGGAGAGGGCTGAGCTGATAGGATGAGCTGGGGAGTAATAGCAGGACTATTGTTCTTTAGCATAGAGAACCTGTGAATTCCAGAGATTGCAAGAGGAGGAAGTAGTTTGTTAGCTAGAGAAGAGGGGATGTTGATTAGGGTTTCCGTCAGCCAAAGATCCAAAGGAAGAGTGGTATCAATTTGTTCTCTCTAGACACTAGAGAAGAGGGGTTCAGCCAGCTGGAAAATTGGCTCAGCTATATAGGTTGATAAATAGTTAGGAATCAAGTAACCAGGGGGTCAAATGAATTTATATTAAGAATCATATCCTTTACATCTTTCTAAGATGGCAGGAGATGATAAACAAAACTTTATGTGAAGTATGTGTTCATGTTTGTTGTCTGAGGTCCTTGAGAAGGTCCTGGTGGATAATCGAGTGTTGAGGTATTATTACTCCTTTAATAATGATGGTGATTTAAGGTTTGCACAGCACTTTACATATAAAATCTCATTTGAACCTCACAGCAGACCTATGAAGTAATTCTTATTTTTATTCGTATTTTTCAGATAAAGAAACTGATATTCAGGGTATTAATGACTTACTGAGCTCAAACATAAGTGTCTGAGGCAATATTTAAATTAAATCTCTCATTGCAAATGTAATGAATGCTTTGTCTATCTTGCTATGATTCCTCTCTGTCTCTTTTAAGGTACATACTAAAAATAATATTAGGATTTTAATGTGAGATTCTATGACCTTTTTGAAAGAGAAATCCTATCAGTCTTTAATTATCAAGTCAAAAAACTGTCTGCCATAAAAATCTTTTTACATTCTTTTTTAATGGCTAACCAGTTTCTAACCCACTTCTAAGTTCTCAATTTTAGCCCATGAACTCTCCTAAAAAGTTATTAAAATAATAATTAGGCTAAGAGAAGGAAGAAGTCTTTGATTAAGTCAGAGAATAGAAGTATCTCTTGAATTCATGTTTCACAAAGTTGAAAGGAGAATCTTTGGTGGGATTGTTGAGAGATTGAATGGTTTTAGGAAAATGACTCTCTAGTGCTGAGGATCTGAATGTTGTTATTTCATAGGTTCCATTGGCAGTCCTGTATAAATTATGGTCTCCTTAGAATCTTTTAAATGAATGAAGTGAAATATATAGGATTATAAAAGGAACCATTTGTGTTAACAAATTCATTAACATTTATTAAACATCTACTATGTACCTGGCACCACTATACTAAGGATAAAATGATGGCCCCTGTCCTCAAGGAGCTTACAATCTAATATTAGAAGACAATATACAAAAGGAAACTAAAAAGTGGAAGTTGGGGTCAGACTAGGTAAGACCTATATGACCTATAAGAACGTAGGAAAATGATGTTCTGTGGGATACAAACCAATCAGAGATGCTGATGGGAAATGGACAGTTACCTGGAATATTTTGAAATAAATGTATTAAAATATTTTAAAAACAAGTTCACAGACTCCAGATTTAGATGTATAAATGTATAGCCATATTATATAGTTCAGAAACTATTACCCAATCTTGGAACCCTTACTTAATCTTGACAGTACAATTGTAGCCTTGTTTGAGGACATTATAACTTATATTAAAAATCATGCTGTATAAAATACATGTATATTTTACATATATATCTATTGCATACACACATATATATTTAGAATTATTTAAATAGTAATTTTAAAGTGATTTGTGCAGAAGAAATTCTCAAAAGCATGAAGAAATTCATCCAATTTTTGGACCTCTTTCTCTAAGCAGAAGTGTGGAAATATAGTTTAATTAATAAAATTGTTTCTAGAAGGCTTGTGCCTACAATGTAGAGTACAGAATTTTTCCCCCTCAAGATAGAGTATATATATAGTACCTTCCCTGGGAAGGGTTAATATTAAAGTTCTACTTCCCTAGCTCCATTGATGATGAAGGGAGGAATAGATATCAGCTGAAGGAGCTATCTATCTACCTGGGTATTCTGTAGTTACAGAGGACCGAAATATAGTTTTTTTCATAGAGTAATGGTGGTCAGAGCAAGGTCCACCTTCATGCATAGCATCTAGTGCCCCCTATTTGCCACTACCAAGGCATTCAAAAGCAATGGGGAGCTGCACTGTTATTGTTTTCCTTTTATTTGTTCAATGATAAAATAGGTAGTTCCATCATACATGGCAAATATGTATGGTTTATGTGACTTCCTAAATTAGTCCCAGAGATGTAGAGGGGTTGGGCCATTTACCATTTTTGCTCTATAAGAAAGAAATTGTTTTATTTCTATAAAGAAAGGGATTGCTAGTATAAAAAATATGTCAAGGTACATGTTTAAGGGACCTGAAAACAAATAACTTTAAAGGGCTTTGACACTCTAACCACATTGCAGCAAAACTACTAAATTATCCATTGTCATAATTATTATTCCTTGGACTTGACTGCCACTTTATAGTTTACAAAGTACTCTTACATCTTTTGTTGTGATAGTGGGGAAAAGACATTGGCTCTAGAGTATTTGGATTCAAATCCTGCCTGTATATGACCTTAGACAAATTGTTCTGTCTCTGTTCACTTGAGTTGCTTTATTTGTAAGGGAACAGAATTGAACTAAATGATTTTGGTCCCTTGAAGTGCTAGTTCTATTATATTATAATCAAAATCATCTTCCTGCCTCTATTATAGTAGAACTAACAGATTCATTTAGATACTTCTTAGTAATGTTCTATGGAAATTCAGTTTAATTTATTGTAGTTTCTTAAAGATAGTAAAATTTTGTATCATGGGTAAGCTCTTGTAATTTACATTAATTATTAATACCATCCTGATTAGTCACCTAGTTAGGGTCAGAAGGGTGACACAGTAAGTAGGCATACTAGTCTTGGAGTCAGGAACATGAGTTCAAATAATTTGTGGAAAGTCATAGGACTTCAGATACTTATTAGTCCTATGACTTTCCACAAGTTACTTAACCCTATTTGCCTCAGTTTCTTCAAATGCAAAAATGGGGAAAATAATAATATCTGCCTTCCAGGGTTGTTGTGAGGAATCTTCTTATTTGGAAAGTGCTTTATAAATCTTAAGGCTCTATATAAGTGCTAACTATTTTTATCATTATTATTACTAGGCTTAGTTCATGAAAACTTAAAATACCATGGCTTGAAAGTCACATAGGGCTCCAAACTGTGAACTTTCCCAGTGGCACAAACACAATTTTATTATGTCCTGCACTAAGTAGTCATTGTTCTAATGATGATTTTCTGAAGTGAAAAATGAATAAAAAAATCAATCTTAGCTTATTGCTACTAACATCTTTTTTTCACTAAAAAGAAAATTGGCTTTCCAGTTCTTTCAGTAACTTTAAAAAAAGCAAAGGATTTCTGTATTCTTTTCTCTCAGTATAAGTAAATAGATCTTTTTGCTTACAATCTTAGGTCAACTAAAATCATTAAAGAGAAAGATTTCTTTATGAGAAAAGATAAAGTCTCTATAATTTAGAAAAATGGGGGTTGATTGAGATGTGATTGAAGTCCATAAAAGATATGTTCTTTAAATATTATATAACTAGAAGTAGGTGGAAAAGCCTGAAATTTTGAAGGAGAAAGTTTAGGACAACTTAAAGAACACAAACACATATACATACATACAATTAATTCATGGGTAGTTAATATGTAATGCTGTAGTCATAGTTTTCAAAAAGGAAAGAATCAGAGATTTTTAAACTTTTAATGTTTTGATTCTATGAATATTTAATCCTATTCCTTTATTTTGCTGATGAGAAACTCAGGCTAGAAAAAGGAAATTGTCACATAACTCAGTAGCCATAGGAAACAGGGTTTAATTCCTGGATAAATTCCTTTACAACAACTTTCTAAAGAGCCATTAAAGGAGATTTTGGACTGTGTAGGGGATCTATTTGTGATTTCATTGAAGGCATGACCCACCCTTGGTTAAAGATGTCCCCTGGTACCTCTTATCATAGGTAGAACTGACGAGGAGAGCAGGACATTAGTCTGCTACTGTTATCGATATGACATTTCTGATGTGTGTGTGTATGTGTGTATTTTTAAAGCTTTTACTAAAGGAATATTAACTGAGAAAGCATAACAAGGATAAAAATACAACTACCTCCCTTTGAAAAGTAGCACATTCTCCTTTCTACATCTAAACAATGGGCTCAAATCTACAGTGGTTGATGCACTTATTTCCTCCTACTAAATTCACTTCAAAGTGAGCCATTGTTGATGGATGAGTGGCTCCCTTGTTTTCAGGGCATAAGGTTTTAGTGGCCCAATTGCTTCACCCACTTTGTTAAGTCAAGCAGGTCAGTCCTTAGCTCAGTGCTGGCTCTTCACTTAGTATAACTGCAAGGTTAAGCTGCAGACTCTACACTGCCCTCCACTTGTTGGACATCTAGTGGCTCTTCTAATCTTTTGAAACTCACAAGGCTAAGCCATTGAATCTCCTATACTCATTCATTTAAATCATGGATTAAATAGACATTGTTCTAATAGTGATTTTCATCTCATTTAAGAGTAGGAGAGAGTGAAATATAACAAAGAGAGAACAATAGCATCATCTGTTTATGGCTTCATGATCATGTGTTTATATGAGAAAGGTTTTTTAAAAAGTTATTAGTCCATTGAATCATAGAATTATGGAAACATCTTGTGTAGCAGGTGACATATTTCTTTTTCCACATTCCACAAGCCTCTTTTGATAAGGTATTAACTACTGACATAGAAATTCCTATCTGAAATGTCCTGCCACTGGGCTTTGATAACTCTAGAAGAAAGTAAAGCTGAAGACTTTGTGCAACTCTGCTTTGCTTAAATACAATTCAAGTGCAAAACAAGAAGTCAAGATGTATACTCATGACATTATTGGACCTTTTGTTTGGAAACAAAGGAATGATAAGAACTATGACAGTGACTGATTGTATGGGTAAGGAATTAATATAACCTGCTCTAGGCAATTCTTTAATACTATAAATTCCCAATTGACATTGATGGAGGGAGTTTCTTTTTTGGGAGTTCCTCCCACTTATATGATGGAATCACAGGGTTGGAAAAATTAATTAAAAAACTTCTTACTTTTCAATAAGGCTTTAAGAGTATCAAACTTCTTTCTTTACAATACTGTAAGATACGTAGTGTGTTATTAGCTCTATTTTGTAAATGAGAAAATTGAAAGTCTAAGAGACTACGGTACTTCCTGATGGGTACATAGTTTATAAGTGTCTTAGATGGGAGTTGAATCCAGGTTTCTTGAGTCCAACTTCAATTCTGTGCCTCTGTGGGTAGAGTGATCTGTTTGAAACTTGAGAGCATCCTTTCTTTGGCACCAGGGATCCAATTCATTTTCTTATGGTGCTCAAATGCACCCAAGGCTTGATATTTTCCACTTAAAGATAATTCGTGACAAGATTTTAAATCTAGTCTTGATCTCTCTAGTTTTCAATAGTCAGTAGGGCTGCCTCCCCCCACCATCTGTCTGTCTATATTTGTTCAGGGAAGGCCAACTAATTTAGAAATTGTTCTAAGTAAAGCATGATGAAGAATATAAACCTGCTACCCAAACATAATGCATTCCAAAGACAAATAGCTATATTTTTAGATTATCTACTGTTTTATAGAGTATCTGCCTTGCACCCAATTCATATTCAAAAACTGACTGTGCTAGACCCCTGAAAAGGAAGATAATGTTCCTGAACATGTTAATCCCTAAGTATATGGCTATGGCAGCTCAGATAATCTATAAACTACTTTCAGGGTCCATTACTGTTATGTTCTTTGTTTTTCTTCCCTTTAGATAGAATTTGAAAAAAATGCTTCTCAAAGAAGAGTTGTGTGAGTCTGGACAAATCATTTAACTCTGAGTTTCTATTGTTGTTTGATCATTTTTTCAGTCTTGTCCATCTCTTTGTGATCCCTATTTGGGGTTTTCTTGGAGTGGTTTGTCATTTTTTTCTCCAAATCATTTTACAGATGAAGAAACTAAGGCAAACAGACTGAAGTGATTTGCCTGGGGTCACACAGCTAGTAAGTGTCTGAGACTGAATTTGAACTCAGAAAGACAAGTCTTTCTGACTTCAGGTCCAGTGTTCTATCCACTGAGCCACCTCACTGCCATTGGACCTCAGTTTTCCCATCTATCAAATGAGAGGTTGAATTAAGTGATCTATCAAGTTGCTGCCAGTTCCAGTCTTATGATGTATGGTTTTATAGATGAGGAAATTGAAACATGGAGAGATGAAGTTAATTTGTGCATGGTCACACAGATTATAATTGGCAGAGATGGGGCTAGAACTACATGTCTCCTGATCCTTAGACTGGATATGTTTGCACAAGCTCATCACTAGAAGGTTAAGCACTAAAATCCATGGACATGTCATGTATGATCTATCAGAGAATTATTTATATTCAAGAAATCACGGATATATTTTTTTAAATTTTTATTTAATAATTACTTTATATTGACAGAATCCATGCCAGGGTAATTTTTTTTTACAACATTATCCTTTGCACTCGTTTCTGTTCCAATTTTTTCCCCTCCCTCCCTCCACCCCCTCCCCTAGATGGCAAGCAGTCCTTTATATGTTGGATATGTTGCAGTATATCCTAGATACAATATATGTTTGCAGAACCGAACAGTTCTCTTGTTGCATAGGGAGAATTGGATTCAGAAGGTATAAATAACCCGGGAAGAAAAACAAAAATGCAGATAGTTCACATTCGTTTCCCAGTGTTCTTTCTTTGGGTGTAGCTGCTTTTGTCCGTCATTTATCAATTGAAACTCAGTTAGGTCTCTTTGTCAAAGAAATCCACTTCCATCAAAATATGTCCTCATACAATATCGTTGTCGAAGAATCACGGATATTTTGAAGGTATGAATGTATGTTTTCTTGAGGTCTGTCCATTGCCAATTTGTGTGGATTGGAAGTCCAGGAAAGTCTTTTTTATATGGTGGCTAGCCCAGAAAGAAGCTTTTTATAAAAACTTTGTAATAATGAGAACTAATGGATCATGTCTAGCATTTTTCTAGCGCCTTAAGATTTACCCAAGCACTTTACAGATTTTATTGAAGACCTTAGCTTAAAAAGACCAAGGTCTTCCAATGCATCCAGGGCCATCTCCAGTTGTCTTGATCTATATCTGGCCACTGGACCCAGATGTTTCTGCAGGGGAAAGTGAGGCTGGTTACCTTGCCATAGCCCTCCCTCACTTAAATCTAATTTGTTTGCATGTCATGGCATTACCTCCCTCATGTCATGGGTTTCTTCTAGAACAAAGGACAAACAACAACGACAACAATCCTCACAGTGACCTTGGATGATAGACGTTAATAGTATTCCCACTTTCCTGATCAGGAAACCTAGATAAAAAAGGGTTAATGAATTGTCCAGAATCATATAGCTAGTGTCTGGGGCTGGCTTTGAATTCTGGTCTTCTAGTCTAGATCTATTGAGTGGTATACCTAGCAGTCATGAGAAAAAATGAACCCAGCATCTTAGGACCACTGTACAGAAAAGGCTTCTTAAAACAAAAAATGAGAAAAATAATTTCCCATCATAAAATAAATTTTCATAATCTTTACCCAAATTAAAATTCACTTAAAGAGTGAATGCATTTTCTTAGGTTATTGCTATTCCTGGGCTTTTGAGGATTTTCCCCTCCATTTCTGAATGTCCCCCTAGCAACCACAAGTTTGTTGTTGTTGTTGTTTTTTTTTTTTTTTTTTTTTAAAGGAAATCCAATTCTTGAGATGTTGTTTAGAGTCTAAAGGATTTTAAGATCTTGGGATAAGACGGCATTCACTGGAGGTGATGACAAAGTATTATAATATATATGTATGGACTGTAGTGAAATTTCTTTTTTCCATTGTGAATATTTTATGTTCTTTCTGCATTTCTTGTGGAGTAGAGTAAATACTGTCCTGTATCAAATACAAGAATGCATAGGAACATAGAAACATTGTTACTTCTGTACAGTTATGTGACACCGTGGATAGAGCACTGGGTCTGGAGTCAAGAGGACCTGAGTTGAGATGTGATTTTATATTATTCTGGTCAAGTCAATTAAAATCTATTTGGCTCAGTTTTATTAATTTCAAATGAGTATAATAATAGAATCTACTTCCCAGGATGGTTGTGAGAATCAAATGAGATTATATTTGTAAAGTGCTTAGGACAGTATCTGGTACATGATGGGTGCTATTTAAATGCTTATTCCCTTTTCATTCTCCTTCCCAGAAAACTGTGAATTCTTTAAGCTCCATTTTTTTGGGGGAGGGGCAACCTGTAAATATTCTATCTTTGAATTATAGTCTGAGATTTTTCATAGGCAATTAATGCCTGGGGAATATAAGACAAATAGAATGGTTTAAGGGCAAGAGGACTTTCAATCTGTATAATCTATACTTGATCTGTATAAATTCAGAGCCTTAGGATATCGGAGCATGGATTTTATACAAATACTGACTTCAAAAAGAAAGAAAATAAGAGAAGCCCATCAAGCAGAAAGAAACATATACTTAAATAGAAACAATCACATGAGAATTATTCTCTATAGATACAAAATTGGTCTTTCCATAATCTTTCTCACAGCAAGAAAACAACTCTGACAGAAAAGAAAAACTAGGTAGCAGATAATAAGTTCCTTCTTCTGTAGAGACCTTAGAAGCTGAATGTAATCTTGCTATAAGGGTGGATTTGAAGTTATTCCATGCCATTTTATCTCATATTTTAACTAGGTAAGAACACATCTCAGAAAATTGAAAGACTTTAATATGAGAACTTTGAAAACCGCTGGATACAGTGAAATGAGAAAGTTGGACAGCTCCAGGGATTGTCTATAAATTATGAGTTGAGAAAGGAGGAATTCTAGAAATGGGCATGTGTGACTTTTTCCAGTACACATCTGAGGAGTAAAAGTAGAACTGAGGTAAAGGAAAGGAGACAACAAAGAGGGTCACTGGCTCTACATGTATCTTAAGAGTAGATTAACTCTAAGAGAAGTCCCAAGAAAAGGTTAGCTTTTTTCTCAGCTTCCCTTCTTCTTTCCTTTCTATATGTACACTATAATATAATCTTATAATATAAATGATATAAATTACCAAGACATTTACAATAAGAGGATATTTGACCCACCCACCAAAAAAATAGGTTAACTAAATATAGATATAATTGTAACGTCAGATATCGAACTCAGCATTTCCCTAAATATTAAGAATTTGCCTGCTTGGGAACTTGGAGAGATTGTGACTGGATTCATATATTTTCATTTGAAATAAACTTCTTAAAGCTGAAGGAGACAAGCATATGAATCTCAGAGGTCTCCTAGGCCTACATGACCTAATGACTGCAAAAGGGTATTCATAGGTAAGATACTTTCACTAGGGCAATTAGAGTTAGTCACAGGGCAATCGGTGGAAGAGAGGTACCAACCCCCCCCCCCCAAAAAAAAAAAAAAACCAAAACCCAAATCCCAAACTGTCAAAAGGTAGAGAATCAGGGTTTGAGGACAATTTAATTTCCATAAGAATTAGGAAGAAAAAGGTTTTCCGATAATGTAGCATAAGAAAAACCAAGGTTAGACTAAGAAGTGATTAATAACAAGTTTAGTCTGAAATGTGCTTTATTGTTTTAAAGTTTTTATATATTTTTAATTATTTGATTGCTTTCTTTTATGTAATAGTTTTAGGATAGCATTTTACTTTTCCAGGAAAAACATCATTGATTGAATTATATTACTATTAATTACTCTCAGGGAAAGCCTCAGTCTATATAGGCATATACAGATGAAGTGCACGAAGAAAAAAAAATCACCTTTGAAATGTTAGTTTTAGAAACATGGACTAATAAAATAACGGCAGCTTGATATTAATATCTTGTATGTAAAATGAGATAGGTTTGCCATTGGAATAGAAAACAATATGACTCTGATGGGCTAAAGTGGGCCAAATGTTATATAGTTTTAAAAACATTTTAAAGCCCCATAAGATATTCAAATCAACCATTTGTTACAGGTTTATGAGGCAATATAGATAACTAGAAAAAATACTGGATTTGGAGTCAAGAGAACCTATGCTGAAATCTTAGCTCTGCCCTTCACTACCAAGTCCCTTCACCCCCTATACTTCAGTTTCCTTAGCTATAAAATATGGATGACTAGTCTCAGATTTTCTCTTAAGTTATTTTCTGGCTTTTAACCTGTGGTCTTCCAGGCCTTCTGTTCATAGAGCAGTATGCTAAGGAGTTTGGTAGAGTTAAAGTTGGGCTGGATCCCTGCTCTAGTATAACTCCTAGTGTTATAAATGTATAGCTAGAAGGGATCTAGAGGTCATAGTATGTGGATTTTTGTTTTTTTGTTTTTTTTAAGATTTACATAAGAAGAAACTGAATTTCAAGAGGGTTAAGTGATTCCCAAGAATACAGTCAATGTCAGCTATGGAATTTGAATCCAGAACCTCTAATTCTACAGTAAATGTTCTTTCCACTGTAGGGAGATGTAGCACAAGGAAGTAATTCTACAAAAGTGAGCAGAACTGGGAGTACATTGTTCATAGTAAATAACAAGATTGTGTGATGATCAATTGTGATGGACTTGGCTCTTTTCAATAATGCAGTGATTCAAGGCAATTCCAATAGACGTGGAAACATTTTTGTTTGTTTTCTTTCTCGTGATTTTCCCCCTTTGGCCTGATTTTTCCTTGCACAACCTGACAAATATGGAAATATGTTTAAAAGGACTGCAATTTTTAACCTATAACCTTGCTGTCCTGGGGAAGGAGGAGAGAAGGGAGGGAAGCAGGAAAATTTAGAATGCCATGTTTTAAAAAAATGAATGTTGAAAGAAAATAGTTCTAATACAAAATAATAGATGTACACTAAAAAGGTGCTTATTTAAGTTGGCTTTTCTTTATCCTACTTAAAAGATTATGTTTCATGTCACTAATGGGATGAATGTCCTTAAATCCCAAGACCTTCATCACTTCATCTCAACCAAACATAGAGATGGTTGTGTGTTGGAGCTCATCATTACTCACGTGTCCTACTATGTAATTTAAAATTCTGACATTGCTTTAATTTGACTATAATCTCCTATCACTCCCAATCTCTCTCCTAATCTAATTTACTCTCTTTAGACTTCTGATATTTCCATCCCTCAATAACTATTATCTTGTTCAGACTTCATTTTCCTCTGTCTTCATTCTCTATCCATATAACTAAACAATTCAACTCTACAGTGTATTTGACTTTTAAATTCATGGGGGGGGCATGGAGTGTCAAACATCAGCCTTGAATTATTAAAAACCATCTGCTTCCTCACCTTCTCACATACTGTTGAATCAGGTTAAATGAAATCTTTCAACGTTGCTGACTGAATCATACAATTTCATCTGGGTCCTTGCTGAAGCAAGGTAATCTTTTTATTCTGACCTAATTGATCCTCTATTTCAATCCCATAAAAGCATTTTCAGACTTTATCATGATTCCTTACTCTCCTTTTTTCCCCCAGTCTCATTGTCAGAGAGCCTTTCTCTTTAGTAAGACAAACCTCTCTCCATATGCACTTGATCCCTTCCTTTCCCATCTTCTTCAGCAGATTGCAACCTCAACCCTCCTCCTTTAATCTCCAAAGAAGGTCTTTTTTGATTCCATTTATTTTTAAAGTACCTAAATTATCCTTCCCCTCCATGTCTTCTCCATTTTCTCAGAGAGCCATCCTTTAAGATAATTTTTTTTTAAAAAGAAAATTCTTTTAGAGTAGAAAGATTAAAAAATAGAAAATAAAACCAACCAATACAGTGAAAAAGAATTTGATGTTACATATAGCATTCTGAACCTGTGCACTCTGGCCTTTACAAAGGAATGGAGGGATATGTCTTCTCGTGTCTCTTCTTAGGGGACAAGCTTGTTCTTTATAATTTTGGAAAACTTAGATTTGATTGATCAGTAGTTGTTATTCTTATCATATAAATTGGTAGAGTCATTGTTTTTTTATTTTTTTATTTTTTTAAATTTTTTTTATCTTTTTTTTAATTTAATTTTTATTTAATAATTACTTTATATTGACACTCGTTTCTGTTCCGATTTTTTTTCCCCTCCCTCCTTCCCTCCACCCCCTCCCCTAGATGGCAAGCAGTCCTTTATATGTTGGATATGTTGCAGTATATCCTAGATACAATATATGTTTGCAGAACTGAACAGTTCTCTTGTTGCATAGGGAGAATTGGATTCAGAAGGTATAAATAACCCGGGAAGAAAAACAAAAATGCAGATAGTTCACATTCATTTCCCAATGTTCTTTCTTTGGGTGTAGCTGCTTTTGTCCGTCATTTATCAATTGAAACTCAGGTCTCTTTGTCAAAGAAATCCACTTCCATCAAAATATGTCCTCATATGGTAGAGTCATTGTGCATATTCTCTTGCCTCTCATTTCTTCACTTTGTATTCTTTCACATGTGTCTTTCCATATTTCTTTGTATTCATCATATTTGTATTTTTTTCAGCACAGCAATATTTTTTTACTTTCATGTACTACAATTTATCTAGCCATTCCCCAGTTGATGGGCATCTATTTTTTCCCTGGTTCTTTATTTCTACAAAAAAGTACTGCTAGAGACACATTAGTATATACAAAACCTTTCCTTTTGTCAATAACTGTTTTGAGATATATGCCTAGTAGTAGAATCTCTAAGCCAAAAGGTCTGAACAATTTAGTCATTTTATGTAATGTCCGGATTAGCTTTTTGGAATGTAATGTTCAGGCTAGCTTTCTGGAGGTCTTTTGGACGGGCCTTGGTCTTTAGGTAGAGAAGTGATGAAGACAGGAGAGCCACCAGGAGCATGGTCAAAAATGGAATGTCTCTTTTCCAGTCCTTCTTAGTCCCTATATACCTTATTGTAATTACATCATTACAGAATACTGATTGTGTGTGAACTAGAGAATCATTACATCCCATGCTCAGTACTAAGTATATGTATACTAGAGAACCATCATTTCATCAATTCCACTGAGTTAACACCTTGTTGTAAGTATCCTTATTTCAAATATACTTCTCCAAAATTCTGGCCCTCTATAACTTTATTTGCATAATTCTAGAATGGTTTCATCAATTCACAGTTCCACCAACAATGCCTATCCTTTCTCAATTTCTTAAACTATTCCTGTCTTTTGCCATTTTTGTCAGTTTTCCAGAATTGATTTTGATTTGCAATTTTTAAAATTGTGAGTAACTTGTACCATTTTTTCCCATAGTTGTTATTAGCTTGAAATTCTCTCTCTGTGTGTATATATGTGTTTGTGTGTGAATAATCCGTTTATATTCTTTTGAACTGAGGAATGGCTTATGGTAGAGATTTTGATTATAGGCCTCTATGTCTTAGATATCAAATCCTTACCAATTACTTCCCTTTTTATTCTTGATGCATTAGTTTTGTTGACCTAACTGAAAAACAAAAAGCTAAAATTTTAAAATTTTATGTTTCATCCTTTTAGCTCTCTCTCTCTTTTTGTTAAGAACATATACCCTAGCCATAGCTGTAAAAGGTATAGATTATGCTTCTTTTCAAATTTTAAAATAGTATTTTCTTTACTATTAAGGTTACATATCCATTTTGAATTTATTATAAGATATGGTATAAAATATTGGTCTAAACTCAATTCCTGCCAAATTATTTTCTGGTTTGGTCAGCAGTTCTGATTAAATAAGGAATTCTTTCCTAAATAATTTATGTCTGAGGGTTTATTGAAGCTGGATTAGTGAGTTCTAAAATTTCTGATTTTTTTCTTCTCTCATCTCTTTTTATTGATCCATTAATTACTATTCTATTTTTTAACCAGTACCAAATGATTTTTATGGTTGCTCTTATGTAATATAATTTGAAATCTGGAAGTGTTATTCCACCTTCATTTGTATTCATTTTCACTATTCCCACTGATATTCTAAATCTTTTGTTGCTTCAATTGAATTTTGTTATTATTTTATCTATCTCTGTAAATTATCCCTTTGGTAATTCAATTACTATGGCACTAAATCTGTAAATTAACTTTGGTAGTATTGTCTTTTTTATATTGGTAAAGTTCAACCATGAGCATCTAATATTCTTTAACTATTTGAGTTATTCTTTATTTCTTTATGGAGAATTTTATAATTGAATCTGTCTATAGTGTTCTTTGCTTGATTGACTTCCTAATATGTTACATATTTTGTAGTTATTTTTGAATGAGATTTCCCTTTCTATTATTAAATCTTAGATTTTGCAGTTGTAATATAGAAATTATATTAATTGCATACATTTATTTGTAGCCTGCAATTTTGCTAAAGCTATTGTCTCAATTAGTTTCCTTACTAATTCCCATGTATTTTCTAACTTAAATCCTCACTTGATCCTTCCCTTACTCACTGTTGTCATATATATCTTCTGCCTCTTGTAACTAAACTCCTCAAAAAGGCCATCTATGACAGATGATTCTACTTTCTCCCACTCTCTTTTTAATCCCTTACAATCCGGCTTCCAAATTTATCATTCAACTAAACCTGCTCTCTCCCAAGGTACTAATGATCTCTTAGTTGTCAAATCCATTGGCCCTTTTTATATGTTCATTCTTCTTGGCCTCTCTACAACCTTTGTCACTGATGATAATTTTTTCCTCCTTTCTTCTCTCTAGGTTTTCAGGACATCTCTATATTCTGGCTTTCATTCTATTTATCTGACCATGTTTTCTCTTTCTTTTCCTGAGTTCTCCTCCACATCATGCCCTCTAATGGAAAATATACATCATGATTTGGCCCTGGGCTCTCTTCTCTTCTCCCACTGTACTATTTTACTTGGTGATCTCATTAGCTTTCATGGTTTTAATTACATCTCTATTCTAAGGATTCTCAAATCTACCTATCCTGCCCCAAACTCGCTCCTGACCTCCAATCTCACCTTCCAACTGCCTTTCAGACATCTTGAACTCAATGTTCAGTATTCATCATTAGATTAAAATATTCAAACTGAACTAATTATTTCCCCCTCTAAACTCTACCTTTTCCTACCTTCAGTAATCTTGTAGAGGGAAATAGCATCCTCCCAGTTCCCCAGATTCATAATTTAGGGATCATCTTGGATTTTCACTATATTTCCTTCCACCCCAATAAACCAATCTGCTGCCAATGAGTGTAGATTTTACCTTTACAATATGTCTTGAATATGCCCTTTTCTCTAGTATAGCCCCTCATCATCTCATGCCTGGATATCGCAATAACATGCTAGTAAGTCTAACTGGTTTAAGTCTCTCCCTGTTCCAATCCATCCGTTGTTCATCTACTAAAGTGATTTTTCATGTCTGATTATGTAAACTGCCTACTCAACAAATTCTAGTGGCTCCCTACTTGCCTACAGGATCAAATACAAAATATTCTGTTTGGCTTTGTAATCTAGCCACTTTCCTACCTTTTTAGTATTCTTACACCTTTCTCTCCAACATGTATTCTTTAATCTAATTCATTGGCCTCCTAACTGTTTCACAAAGAAGACATTGTATCTGTCAGCATTTTCTTTGATTGTCCATCATGACTGGAATGTTCTTCTCTAATCCACGTATTGACCTTCCTGGCTTCCTTTATGTTCCAACTAAAATTTCATTTTTGCTAAAAGCCTTCCTTAACCCTCCTTAATTCTAGTGCCTTCCTTTTAATTATTATGTATTTTCCTATTTATAGTTTACTTTATATATGTTTTTATTTGCATGTTGTCTCTCTCTCTCTCTCTCTCTCTCTCATTAGATTGTAAGCATCTTGAAGGCAGGAACTATCTTTTGTATTTTTTTATATCCTTAATTCTTGGGATAGTGCCTGCCATTTGAGAAATGTCTGTTGAGTGATTAATACATGTACTTTTTCTATTAGTGATCTCATCAGCTCCCATAGGTTTAATTATCATCTCTAGGCAGAAGACTCACAGAAGTGGGTCATTTTCTCCCCTGGCATTCATTCCTATCTTATCAACTGCCTATTTGACATTTCAAACTGTTGTCTATGAGACATCTCAATCTCAACATGTCCAAGGCAGAACTCATTATCTTTCTTTCTTCACACCACTCTTATTTCAAACTTTCCATTTCTATCCAAGGTACCATCATTTTTTCTCATCTTCCAGGTTTGTAATCTCAGCATTATTCCAGATTTCTCACCCTCCCTCATTCCATATATGTAATTAATTGCCAAATCTTGTTGTTTCTATCTCAGTATTACTCACAGCTGATCTTTTCACAGTCATCTTATTTCAGATCCATTGCCTTTTCTACCTAGATGATTGCAAATCTTTTAGTTAGTTTTCCTATATATAGTCTTTCACTATTCCAGTCTATTCTATACACCAGCGGTTCTCAAAGTATGATCTAAAGAATCCCAGGGATCCTCTGAAACTCTTTTAGAGGGTCTATAAATTCAAAATTAGTTATTATTTCCAATATGGTAAATGTCTATAAATATAATCCAGATAAACAAAAATGCTTTGGAGAGATCCTCAATAATTTTTAATAGGATAAATTTACTGAAAACAAAAGTTTGAGAACCACTACTATACACTGATATAAAGGTGATTTTCTTTAGGCACAGATTTTACCATGTTACTTTGTTATTGGAGAATTCTAATGGTTACCAATTTCTCATGAAATCCAACAACTCCTTGTTTTAGTTTTTAAACCTCCTCACAACATTACCCAAGTTTATCTTTTTTTTTCTTTTGCTGATGCAATTGGGGTTAAATGACTTGCCTAGGGTCACATAGCTAGGAAGTGTTAAGTTAATCGGCCAGATTTTGAACTCATGTCTTCCTGAATTCAGGAATGGTGCTCTAACCACTGCATCACCTAGCTGCCCCTACCCAAGTTTATCTTTCATTGAATATTTTTCTTCCTCCTATCTAGGAAATCCAGACAAATAGGACTTTTCTGTTCTTCATGCACAACATTCCATCTCTCTAGTTTCTGTATCTTTTATTGACTTTCCCTCAGGCCTTAAATATATTCCCTCCTTATTTTCACACCATAGGTTTCTTCCTTCCTTCAAGACAATGCTTCCTTCAAGCATTACTTTCTACATAAAACTTTTCCTAGCTTCCCTGATTAGGAAAGACTTCTTGTGCTCTCTTTCTCTTTGAAAATAACTATTTTGTAATTATTTGAATTTCTTTTCTTTATAATTATTATATATATGCTTGTGTAGGGACTTACTTCCTCACCCATTATAGTTGAACTTTTTTGTAATTTGGCCTTGTATCTTTTTTCTTTTTTTAAAAAAATAATTATAACTTTTTATTGACAGAATCCATGCCTGAGTAATTTTTTACATTATCCTTTGCACTCACTTCTGTTCCGACTTTTCCCCTCCCTTCCTCCACTCCCTCCCCCAGATAGCAAGCAGTCCTAGACATATTAAATATGCCACAGTATATCCTAGATACAATATATGTGTACAGAACTGAACAGTTCTCTTGTTGCACAGGGAGAATTGGATTCAGAAGATAACAATAATGTGGGAAGAAAAACAAAAATGCAAACAGTTTACATTCATTTCTCAGTATTCTTTCTTTGGGTATAGCTGCTTCTGTCCATCATTGATCAATTGGAACTGAGTTAGATCTTCTCTTTGTCTAAGAAATCCACTTCCATCAGAATACATCCTCATACAGTATCGTTGTTGAGGTATATAATGATCTCCTGGTTCTGCTCATTTCATTTAGCATCAGTTCATGTAAGTCTCTCCAAGCCTCTCTATATTCTTCCTGCTGTTCATTTCTTACAGAACAATAATATTCCATAACATTCATATACCACAATTTACCCAGCCATTCTCCAACTGATGGGTATCCATTCATTTTCCAGTTTCTAGCCACCACAAAAAGGGCTGCCACAAATATTTTATTGCCCTTGTTTCTTACATTTGTATACCAAGCATCAAGCATGGTGTCTGGCATGTAATAAATTCTTATTGATTGATTGATTGAGTTCTACAAATCAAATTCTATGGGAAATTTAGAAATTTTAAACTAGGAAGATTTAGGGACACTTTCTTAAGAGGTTGCCATATAAATTGTTTCATAAAGAATGAGTAGGAATTTCAATATATTGGAGAGTGGAGAGGGAATTCCCTGAAGAGGGAATGGCGTTAACCAAAGCATGAAGGTGAGAAAAGTGCTGGGGTTATAAAAACAGTTGGTCACTTAGTTTGGCTGGAGTATAAATTCCAGTGAGGACAGAAGTATAGCATAAAGCTATTAAGCTAGGGTGAGAACATATTGTAAAAAGAGATATAAATTCCAAGCTAAGTACCTTGAGTTTTATTGATAGGCAATATGAACCATTTATTAGTTTTGAGTATCTTGACTAGATCTGTGAAAGGAAGATATATTTCTTTTTCTTTTGTTCTTTCTCTCCTACTTTAATTTTCCCTCCCCACTCCCCCTTCCTTTTTCTTTTTATTTCTCGAGTCTTTCTCATGACATTGTTTTAGAAATCATGGCTCCATTTGACCTGTATGCATGTTATTCACTTCAGGCTATTAGATCTCTTAAGGCCATTCATTTTCAGTCTGAGTTCTCAGGAGCTTTAAGAACATGAGATAAAAACATTTCATTTGAGGGTCTGTAAGGAAAATTTTTTATAAGGAAACTATACTTTCTTTAAAAAATATTTTATTTGAAAAAAAACAGTAATAAAGAAAAACAGAAAAGGAATATAAAACAAATCAAAAGAGAACTTTGTCATGTGCCCAGCAGAGTATCATGGAGGATTCAAAATAAATGATCAGATCAAGAAAGGATATATATTAGTAGAAGAAATTATATTCATGAATGTCCATTTTTTTCTTTACTTCTTCGTAAATTGTTCTTTGGTTCTCTGCTGCACACCTTATTTTCTCTATTCTTTTTTCCTCCTTTTATTCCCTCTACCACTCCCAATAAACTGAAGTTATGAAAAGATATATATATATATACATATATATATATGTATATGCATATATATATACACACACATATGTAGATATATATCTACATATACTCCCTCCCACATACACACATGTCTTTTTGATCCCCATTAACTTTTTATTAAATTATGTTCTATAACTTGCCTTGCTATTACTTAACTCTGTCCCACCCAAGGATCCCTCTCTTGTCTTTTTCCCTTACCCTTTGCTTCCCCACCCTCCCATTCCTCCCCTCTTTTATTTCTTTATAGATTTTGGAGTATACCATACCCTCATGGTATATATGTAGTGTAGCCTATTTAACCCATTCCCGATGTGAATAGATTTTCAGAACTACTAACCCTCCATCTCCCCTCTAATGCTTCTGTATCTGTTCTTCCTCTATACCTCATTTGTATAATAGAATTACTATTTCTACTTTAACTCTGCCAATCTTTCTTTTGAGATACTCTATTGTTGATGTGAAAAGTGTAATATATATATTTCCCATGTAATAAACACATAAATAATTTGTACACATTTAAATAGTTTATCCATGTTGAGTTCCTTAAAATTTATCTTTTATATTGGCTTTTTAAATTTTCTGTTAAGTTAGGGTTTGGTTGATAGAAAATCCTGAAAATCTGCAAGTTTGTTGAAGGCCCATTTTTTCCTTAATCAAAATTATGGATTAGTTTTTTATTAAGGCTTTTTTTATTTTCAAAACATATGCATGTATAATTTTTCAACATTGACCCTTGCAAAACCTTGTGTTGCAAATTTCCCCCTTTCCCCTCCACTCCCTCCCCACATGTCAAGAAATCCAATATATGTTGAACATGTTAAAGATGTATGTTAAATCCAATATATGTATACACATTTATATAATTATCTAGCTGCACAAGAAAAATCAAATCAAACAGGGAAAAAATGAGAAACAAAATGAAATGCAAGCAAACAACAACAAAAAAGAGTGAAAATACTATGTTGTGATCTATACTCAGTTCCTACAATCCTCTCTCTGGGTGTAAATGGATGTCTTCATCACAAGACCATTGTAACTGGTCTGAATCATCTTATTGTTGAGAAGAGATATGTCCATCAGAATTGATAATTGAATAATCTTGCTGTTGCTGTCGAATAATGTTCTCTTGATTCTACTCACTTTACTTAGCATCAGTTCATGTAAATCTCTCCAGGCCTCTCTGAAATCATACTGTTGATCTTTTTTATAGAACAATAATATTCCATAACATTAATGTATCATAACTTATTCAGCCATTCTCCAACTGATGGGAAGTCACTCAGTTTGCAATTTCTTGCCACTACAAATAGGGCTGCCACAAACATTTATGCACATACAAGTCCTTTATTCCCTCCTTTATTATCTCTTTGGGATATAGGCTCAATAGAAACACTGCTGGATCAATGAGGATATACACACTTTGGGCATAATTCCAAATTGCTCTCCAGAATGGTTGAATCCATTTGCAATTCCACCAACAATGCATCAGTGAGCCAGTTTTCTCAATCCCTTCCAACAATCGTCATTATCTTTTCCTGTCATTTTAGCCAATCTGAAATGTGTGTAGTGGTGCCTCAGAGTTGTCTTAATTTGCATTTCTCTGATCAATAGTGATTTGGAGCACCTTTTCATATGACTTGAAAAGGTTTCAATATCTTCATCTGAAAATTGTCTGCTTGTATCCTTTGACCATTTATCAATTGGACAAAGGTTTGAATTCTTATAAATTTGAGTAAATTCTCTATATATTTTGGAAATTACCTCGTTTAATTCATCTTTAGTCTTTTCATCAGAAATAAATGAAATTCATCTTTTTCATTGAATGTCCTTTTTTTCCCCTGAAAGGTAATGCTCAATTTTGTTGGATAATTGATTCCAGGAGGCAATCCAAGTTCCTTTGCCTTTCAGAATATCAGATTCCAGATGCTTTGATCCTTTAAAGTAGAAGCTGCTAAGTCCTGGTTTATCCTGATTGTGGTTCCTCAATATTTGAATTGTTTCCTTCTGATGCTTGAATATTTTCTCCTTGATTTGATAATTCTGAAATTTAGCTAGCTCTTTAGAATTTTAGTTTTGGGGTCTCTTTAAAGAGGTGATTGGTGAATTCTTTCAATTGCTATTTTACCCTGCTTTTAGGATATCAGGGCAGTTTCCCTTGTTGATTTCCTAGAAGATGATATCTAGGCTCTTTTTGTCATCTTGTTTTCAGGAAATCCAATAATTCTTAGATTGTCTCTCCTAGATCTATTTTCTAGGTCAGTTGTTTTTTTCCTATAAAGCATTTTACATTTTTTCTATTTTTTTCATTTTTTGGGTTTTGTTTGACTGATTTTTGAAATCTCATTAAGGCATTCATTTCCATTTGTTCACTTCTAATTTTTAGTAAAATTTTTTTTCAGTTAGCTTTTTTATCTCCTTTTGCATTTGGCCACTTGAACTTTTAAATGAGATGTTTTGTTCATTGCATTTTTTCCATTTCACAAATTCTGTTTTTCAATGAATTGGTTTATTTTTCATATCTATTTTGTAAGGCGTTATATGCTTTTTCCATTTCATCAAATCTGTTTTTAAGGAGTTTTCTTCAGATAATTTCTATTTTTCCTTTTCCAAACTCTCTTGCCAAGTTCTCATTTCCTTTCCCCATTTTTCTTTTAACTCTCTTTTAACCTCCTTTTTAATTCTTCCAAGAGAGCCTTGTCAAATGGGGACCAATTCATATAACCCTTTGGGCTTCATCTGGAGATGATTTGTCTTTAGGATCCACAGTGTTGAAGGTCTTTTCTTCTCTTTCTCTATATCTATGGTCAGAGATTTGTTTGTTTATTTATTATATTATATTATTTATTTATATTATATATTATATATTAATACATGATATTATTATATATAACATAACATAATATTTATTTATTTATACTATTTTGCTCATTTATTTTTAAAGGTTGAAGTCTGCTCTTAAGGCAAAGGAACAACCGATGTTTTGGGTTGCCTGGGGCTGGTGCTGTTAACTAATTCCAGTGCTGGGTAGGCATGGCCAGGTTCCATGTTTTCTTGGGATTGAGAGGCTTATAATTTACTTAGGCTATTTGTTCTGAGTTCCTTGTGCCGCATGTGCATTCAGCAGCCTCTCTCCCTGCCTGATTGAGACAGACCTTTTCTGGAATTCTTCCAAAGAATCCTCTTCTGGAAATGTGTTACACTCCAAATATTTGTGGGTTCTGTCATTTCAAAACCAGTTCAGTGGCTTGATCTGGTATTGATCTGAGGGACACCAGGAGAAATTCAGATAAAGACATATTTACTTTCAGCCATCTTGGCTCTGCCCCTCAAATTATAGATAATTTTACTAAATATGATATTTTTGGCTGTAGGCCTAATTCTTTTGATTGTAGATAGATATGATTCCAAGACCTGTGGTCTTTTATTGTAGCTTCTGATATGTCTTGTACAATTCTTATTGTAGCTCCAGCATATTTGAATTTTTTTTCTTGTTTTTTGCAAAAATTTCTCTTTGATCTCTGGGTTTCAAAATTTGGCAATAATATTCCTGTGTGTTTTCCACAAAGAATTTCTTTGAGGTGTTGATTGGTGTATTTTTTTCTATTTTTACTTCCCTCCCATGTTCTATCAATCCAGAAAAATTTTCTTGGATTATTTCCTGCATGGTTGTGTCAAGGTTCTCTTTTTGGTCACAATTTTTTGGTAGTACAATTATTCTTATGTTTTCTCTTCTTGATCTGTTCTCTAGATCTGTCATTTTTCTTATAAGATGTTTCACATTCTATTCTATTTTCTTGTTCTTTATAATCTGTCTTGTTATTTCTTGATCTCTCATCACTTCACTGGCTTCTTCTTGCCCAATTCTAATTTTCAAAGAATTATTTCATCTATGAGACTCTGTACCTCCTTTTTCTAGTTGGTTAACTCTTTTTAAAATAATTATCTTGTTTTTCTTAGGTGTTTTTTATTATTATTATTATTTCATTTTTCCTCAATATCTCTCATTTGGTTTTTAAATTCTTTTTTGAGTTCTATAAATGCTCTCTGGATAGAGAGCTATTTCATGTTACTCTTTGGAATAGAAGCTTTTTTTTTTGTTTTGTTTTGTTTTGTTTTGTTTTACTAAAGTGTCCTCTTCTGAAGATGAATTCCTATCTTCCCTGTACCTATAATATGTGTCAATGGTGGAGTTCTTTTCTCTTTGCTAGTTCATTTATTTTTAAATAAAAGGTTTTAGTGTAAGCACTTATAATTGTGAGGTGGAAAGATGATACCTCATGTTTCCCTTCAACTCTTCACTCTGACCAAGAACTCCAAACAAAGAGCTTTACCCTCCTGCAAGTACCCAGAGCCAGCAATGTCCCTGCCCCATTCTTCTGCACTTACTGGGTGCTGGTTCCTTCTTGCCCAGGGGTTTTTCTCAGCAGCACAGCTGGGCCTGATTCCCAATCAGCTGAGATTCACTCATTTTCCCAGACTGAAATCCCAACTCCACAAACAGTCTTCGAGATGAAAGTCTCTGTGGTTACTGCTGAGCTCCAGTTGCATCCAGCTAGCCCAAGAGGTCCCTACTTAGTATTTCTGTGAAGCTAGCCTGGACATGTTTGTACTTCAGACAGGTTAATCCCAAGCCCAGGTCTTTCTTCAGATCCTCTTGGGTTGTATCAGCAGGATCCCTGTTCTGTCCCAAGTCTTCTTGATTTTTCATCAATATATGTTTGCCCTGAGGTGCAAATTTTTTCCATTTGTGGGAGAAATCAGGAGGTTGGAATTTACCAACCTACTCTCCCATCTTCCCAGAGTCCTCTGGAAACTACACTTTCAACCTAGTTCTTTGACCTTATAGATCATGGAACTAATGGGCTAATGTAAGTGTGTGGAAGGAAACCCAACCTTGAATAATGCTACAGACAGGGGAAAACTCTGTTTTAGAATACCTTTCCTCCAGAAGCAGTTCAGTCTTTGATACTTTGATCTTTGCAGAAACATGTCAATATTTTAGTGTTGAGTTAATCTCGGAGTATTCATTGAGGAGCAGAGTTACTAATCATTCATCCTTAGGGAATTATCATTCAGAAATATTGTAAAAATGAGGGAGACAGGTGACCATTTATGTTTCCAACTTGAGGCCAGCAGGCACTTTCCTCTTGCTAGAACTATGTGGCAGAAGACAATTGCTAAACGGACTCCTCCCTTTGTACCCTTGGAGAATATATTCTTTCCTAGCTCAAGAGAATAGTAGATGGGGAACTGACAAAACTTTAATGCAGGAAGACTTTAATCACTATCCTACCTTAGATACTTAGCTCTGCTTACAGCAGTTGTCATCCTATGTCTCTCTGCTTTTTCATGATTATATTTCTTTTCTTCTTTGTGGTTAATTTCCCCAAGAACGCCATCTACAATCAACTTATCCATGTCTTTTCTTTTCACTGTAGTCTGACTTCTGACTTCATCAATATGAAATACTGTCTCCAATGTTACTGATGATCCCTTAAATACCACATCTAATTTCCTTTCCTCAGTCTTCCTTTTTGATCTTTTTGCAACCTTTGAACACAGTTGATAATCTTTTTAACTTGATCATCTCTTCTCTCTAGGTTTTTATAACTATTCTCTCCTGGTTTTCCTTGTAATTAGATTAGCACTGCTTCCTGACTGGCTCTTCATCCAGGTTGTGCCTGTTAACTATGGATGTTCCTAAAGCTTTAGCCTGGATCCTATTTTCTTTTTCCTCTGCACGGTTTCATTTGGTATTCTCATAAGCTAGCATTGATTGCTTCAGTGATCTTTTCTATGCTAATGATTCTCAGATCTACATTTCTAGCCTTTATCCTCTCCTAGCCTCCTGTCTCCTATCTCCAGTTGCCTATTAGGCATCTCAAACTGGTTGTCTTGTGGATATCTTAAACTCAATGTGTCTACAACTTAACTCATTATTTTTCTTTCAAACCATATCCTCTTCCCAAATTCCCTATTATTGTTGAGAGGGTCAACATCTCCCAGTCACTCAGGTTCAGACCTAACTATTCTCCTCAACTCCTCCCTCACCTTTCCTCTTATCAAATCTGTTGCCAAGTTGTGAAAACTCTACCTACTCCAGTTCTCACATATATATCTTCTTCCTTCTGACATCGCTACCATCTTAGTGTAGGTCCTCATCACTTCATGTCTGGAATGTTGCAATAACCTGCTGATTGTTTTCCCTGACTCAAGTCTCCCTTTGTTCTAGTCAATCCTTTAAACTCACCTGGCAAATGGAACCTTCAAAGCACAAATATTACCATGTCATTGTCCCATTAAACAAATGTCAATGACTCCCTATTTCTTCCACAATCAAATAAAAATCCCCTTTTTAGTCTTTGGAATTCTTTATAATCTTGCTCCCTTTTACTTTTCTAGTCTTCTTATACTTTTCTCTTTTCTCTGTATCCCTGAGATCCAGTGACACTTGAATTTTTTTGTTGTTGATCAGGCACTTTAGTCTACATGTATTTCAGTATATGTGTATGTATTTATTGTCTTTTCTCTTAAAATGTAAGTTTATATGAAGTATTTAATTCTTTGTACTTGTAACCTCAGTGCTTGATATATAGTAGATGATTGTTGTTCATTTGATTCATTTATGTTTGGTTCTTTGTGACCCCATTTGGGGTTTTGTTGGCAAAGATACTAGACTGGTTTGCCATTTCCTTCTCCAGTTCATTTTACAGATGAGGAAACTGAGGCAAATGAGATTAAGTGACTTGTCCAGGATCAAAGATAGTTCTCGTGGCTGAATTTGAACTCGTTTTCCTGACTCCAGGCCTAGCATTCTATCCACTGCACCACCCAGCTACTCTACTGGCCACCTTACTATATCTCAAATGTGATACTTTACTTTCTGACTCCAAGCATTTTCATTGTCTTTTCCCCATTACTAGAACTCTCTCCTTCCTTATCTTCTCATTTTGGTTTCTTTCAGGTCCCAGCTAAAATCTCACCTTCTGCAAGCAGTCTTGCATGATCCCCTTTCATGCTCAAAGAGACTCTTCTCTGAGATTATTTTCAATGTATCCTGTATATAATTTTGTTTGTACTTACCTATTTCTACATTGTCTCCCCAATTAGATTGTAAACTCCTTAAGAGTTGGGACTGTTTTTGCTTTTTTTTTTTTTTTTGACTATGTGTGTTTCTGAAGTATCTCACCAATAGCAAGAATTTAATATATGTTAATTGACTTGACTTTCTAGCTGTGTGACTCTAGGTAAGTTAAGTACTTCTCTGAATCTCAGTTTTCTCAGAGTTTCCATCTCACATCCATCTGTCTGAGGAGTTGATGTCTTTAAAGGCCTTTTCCAACTCTATATTCCTAGGAACTTAGCTTGCATTATTACTTCTGTACCTTTATGTCCTTTCTTGACCTCCTTTTGTTTGTGTGTGGTTTACAAGCCATTTTCTTATCTTCTGGATGCCTGAAGTGGGGAAATACTTAGTTTGATTGAAGCAAGCGTCATATACTTGGTTCAGTCTTCTTTCTTTGAAAAATCCTTCCTACTAGCCAGTAGCTAGTCATCTTGTAGTTATTGACTGAAACTCAATATAGTGTTATCTCATCATCATGCCTCTAGAGACTAATCTGGGTGAGTGACCATGTTCAGAGAACATAATTACTTTTCCAGAAACTTAGAAAGTGCCAAAATAATGTCCAAGTGAACAATTATAATTAGGGGTACAAATAATCATAACAGATGTGCAGAAAGCGATGATCCATTACTTAAATCAAAGGCAGGAATGTGAGCCATCTGCTCATGTGTACAATTAATTGGCTGGATGCCTTTCTTACAGTTCATTCCACAAACATTTATTAAATCCCTGCTGTGTGCATGCCATTCTAGAAGGTATATTTTTACTCATCCCTGCCAATTTCTTCTAGTCCAACTTGAGGAGAAAAGAGAGGATGCAAATTATATAGTACCTATAAACAAACAAACAAAACCTCCCAAAAAGCCAAGGGAACAAAACATTAGTGATGATGTAAAACACTTAGGATGAGCAGCTAAGTGGTATACCATGTAGAGTGTTGGCTCTGTATCCAGGGAAGTCTCATCTTCTTGAGTTCAAATCTGGCCTTAAATACTTATTAGCTTTGCGACTTTGGGCAGGTCATTTCATTTTGTTTGCCTCTGTTTCCTTATCTGTAAAATGAGCCAGAGAAGCAAATGACAAACCACTTCAATATCTTTGCCAAGAAAACTCCAAATGGAATTACAAAGAGCTGGGCAGGACTGAAAAACAACCAAACAGCAAAAACACTTAATATATAAAGTGCTGAGGAATATTACCTAGTTTTAAGTGAAATCAGGGAAAGCTTCTCAGAGGAAGTAGAATGAAAAACAGTATGCATTTTCAGAGAGAAAGCAGAGTTTATTCTCACTAGAGAAATAGAAAACATCAAAGGCATACATAGGAGGGGGATGACTGAGTTTGTCCAAGGTATATAGAGACTGGCTTGATTGCAGGAGAGGAGCTTTGGTGGCTTGTAAGAGTTACAATGGTAACCCAGAAAGAACTCTGGCTCAGACATCTGCAGACCTGAAATTTTAATCCCACCTCAGACTTATACTATATGTGATGTGAGACTTGGGGCAAATCAACTTTTTGGGGCTTTATTTTCTTCTTTTGTAAAATATGAGGGTTGGCTTCCATGACTTCAAAGATTCATTCCTTTATTTTGATCCTGTGAAGGAAAATGTCAAAATGAAAATAGGTCAGTGAGAGGCTTTTCTCTCCCAATAGATTATCCCTGATAGACCTTGGAAAGCCAGTACATTCTTAAACAGAAGAGCGAGTGGTGAGATTTTTCTAGTAATGGTGGCAGAATGAAGAGGGACAAGTATAGTCTGGAGACTGAGAGACTAAGTGAGAGGCTATCACAGTAATTTGAATGTGATGAGCATGGCCTAGGATAAATTCTGGGATTCTGAATCTCTGATTCCATCAGTAAATTACTGCACTTGGGGATTATTGAACATGATGTCTTTCTCACTTATTGTGGACTCTGGTTCCTAGACCTGCTATTAATTACTTAGTGGGAAAGGGAGTATATTTCTGTATCCTCCACTTGATGAGTAATACAGGAGTTTCTAAAATCAGGAGTATGTCTCAGTGACTGGCTTCCTTGCAGATGGGTGTCCTGGATTTGCTCTTAGAATCAAGCAAATGACAAAGGATTTCATTACTCCAGAAATAGTACAAGTCTGGACTGAAGACCACATAGAGTATAGCCCTCTGATCAGGGACTTACTACTCCTTATTGCTTTAGCTCTTTTCTCTTCCCATCTACTAGAAAAGAGAAGGCTAACCCACAAGCCACCAGAAGCATATTCCATTGGGTCTCCTGATTTATTATCTCCCTCTACTCTCTCTTTAGAATAATAGAGAGCCTCCTTTATTATCTCAAAGTACCAGCACAAGTCATAAGAGGTAGCCTGGTTTTTTCTTCTAGAGCTGAGTCTTGTGCCCTCAATCCTTTCTCCCAAGATATTTCCCTGAAGCAGTTCTGGATTTAGCTGTTTAGAAATTCCAGCCTTTAGTATCCACATATGGCTGTCTATTTTCTTGCCTGAGTAAATTTCAGTGTTCCCTTTGCTCACTCTTAGATATTTATAGCTGAGGGTTCTGTTTTTGTTTGTTTGTTTGTTCTTGTTTGTTTTTTGCTCAGGTAGGGAAGTAGAAAAAAATATGTAATGGGCATAGTCTGTGCTGGAACATACTATGAAATGTTCCATCCTAAGAACCTGTAATCCTAAGAAATGTAACATCCCTGTGAAAAACATTGCTAAATAATTCCAATACCACTTTTCATTTACAAAAGTGTGCTTATGTGTATGTTTTAAGCTTTTCAAAACATTTCAGTCTTGATCATTTCACTTTATTCCTGTAACAATACTATGAGCTGAATAATATGATGATTAGTCTCCCACATTTTGAAATCAGAAACATCAGGGACAAAACATGAAGAGATTTGGTTAACCACTCCATGAGAACTGAGACTGTTCTGATTCCCTGTCAGCTGAGAAACTACCTATAACAATATATTGAGTGTCATGTGTAAGAATCACATTAAAGAAACAGGATGAAGTCCTTATCCACCCGGAAATCACATTTGAAGAATCTAGAATAGTCAACTGTTTCTCATCTCTGTTTTTACCCCAATTTTTCCTGCTCCCTTCCCCCAAATCGTATTATAAAGACACAAGCCCATCTTAGTTTTCTTTTGAAGGGACAATTTTTTTGTCATCTTATCTCTCACTTCCCACATTTCACCTTGTCTCTTCTCTTCTTTGCAGTTCTGTTATTTGATTTCTCCCACTCCCTTCCTTTTAAAATCTATTTATTTACAGTGGACACACAGAGCATACTAAGTTTTTAAACATATATATGTGGGATAAATGAAACTCTTTCCTTCCTCCCCTTTACCTTTTGACTTCCTCAAACTCAGGATCATAGATTTTAAAGAAGGGACTTCAATGATCGTCTAGTTCAATCTTCTTATTTTCAGTCAAGGAAACTGAGACCCAATGAGGTCAAGTGGTATCCATGGGGTCAAAAGGTAATTGGCAACAAAGTGGACATTTGGAGCCATATCTTTGGCTCCAAATCCATTGCTTTTTTCACCATGTCTCACTGCCTCAGCTTGCTATAATGGGAGGAGCAGTGCTGGCATGAGAAGCAAGAGGATCTTAAATTTACTTTGACATATTCTATGTTACCATGGACAAGTTATTTAACTTTTAATGCTTCAGGCACTTCTTTATAAGTTATAGACAGTTGCTGATAGCAGTGGAAAAGGTTTTTCATTCCAGAGAATTCCTCACACAGATGAAATCACCATTCTAAATAAGATAAAAATCCTAGCTACCATATATAAAAAAGTATGAAACATTTAAAGAAATAACATCATGGTAAAAATTAAATATCTTGATCAAAGTACAACTCTTTTGTTGTTTAGTCTATCCTTGGTTTTCTTATTTTTCTTTAGAGTAAGCTTTTGTAATCTTTCCTGCTGGATTTTCACTTAATTTGGATTGACCCTTTGTCAGATTTCCCATCTAAATCTCTAATTCTTCCATGACCATTCTCAACATGTGATTAAAAGTCTTCCACAACTGTTCCCAACATGCTTTTCAAGCTTTATTTTCCACTACTGTCCTATACTTCAGTCTTGTGTAATGCTTGCTCTATTTTGAATTTTTTGGTCCCGTTCCATTCAATTCCATCAACCTTTTTTTCTTTTTTTTAAAATTAACATCCTATGACAAATCTTAAGGCTCAGATAAATATCACTTCCTCCATAAAGACTTTACTTTTACTTGATTATAAGCTTCTTGATGGGAAGAGAGTGTATTTCCTCAGTTGGAAAGTAATCTTTATGTAAGGTACTATTGACATAGTCACAGAAGACCCAGAATGTAATCACAAAATATTAATGAGGTGTTAAGCCAACTTTAAAGTTTTGTCTGAGCCCGGATCTCTTTAAGAGTTATGAACACTCTCATTTTGAGTCTAGAATGGAATGATAATGAGAAAACCAATTAGTTATTCATTTAAGAGATTTAAATAGCTAAGCCCTGAAGAGTTCAGAGTAGTCAATGATTAGAGCAGCTGGGAAGTAAAACTTCTGTAGGGGGAGATAGAAACTTTGTCTCTTTCTTCTTTCATCATTAGTATTGATATCTAGTAGCAAAATAAGGAACATTCCATATAGAATTTGAGATGATTTCAAATCTTGAGCTACCAATGGAGACTTTTGGGGTGGAAAAAGAGAAATTTTCTCACTTCTGTTCATTCCTCTTATTGCCCGTGTGCTTTGAAGGGAAGCTACTGGACTAAGTAGGAGGCTATATTCATTGATGAACAAAATGAGAAACAATATGTCCAGTAGTGAGCAGAAACACTCAATGTGTTTTGACACAGATATACATTGGGAAAAAACAGCACGATTCCTGGCAATTCCTAGATATAACACTAAAGAGATTTTTGGATTCCAGCATGAGGATTCTATGATGAGAGAAAGAACTTATTGGTTATAGTACCAAGAATTGTGAATTTCCTTTGCTATACTTTCCATGGACACTATATATTTTTAGGAGAGTATATTTCAAGCTTATGAAGGAAATGTCTTATAACTCCTGCTCCTACTGTGCCATTTGAATAAGTATCTTTGATAATAACAAATTGAATTTATTGGCAGATTGTTAGTGGGAAGCACATTAGGGCTCATAAATGTAGCATTAGGAGTGCAGACTCAAAATGTCCAGATTCTGGAATTAACCTTAGAACCTGAAATATCAGCACTCTCTAGGTGCTCACCTAATAAGTACAAATTGCTGTTATGCTTATAATATAGTATCTTGAGTGCTGGGCTTGAAGATAGGGATGCAATTCTAATTTAGACACTTATTAGCTATGTGACTATGGGCAAGTCAGTCACTTACAACATGATCATTTGTAAAACTCTGGATAATAATGTTTATATTACCTCACAGAGTTGTTGTTATGAGCAAAGTTCTTTGTAGACTTTAAAATATTATGTAGATGTGATTGTTTTTACTTTTATATACTTCAAAAATCCTAGTACTATGTCTTGAATATAATTGGTTTTCCATAAATATTTCTTAAAAGAATGAATGAATGAGTGAACAAATGAATGAGCTATGCAATATTTCTTCACTAGAAACCCCACCCACTCACTGATTTAAACCAGTGAAACCTTTTCATGTTAGGTTTCATAAAAATTCTGTGAATCAGTCTTCTCCATCAAATCATAAATTCTTGGTTTGTATGCATGTGTGTGAATTGTTCACAGTAACCCGGGTTTCTGCCTTTTTATTGCGAGCTGGCTTTGGGTTAATGGCAGCAAAGGTGAATTGGAAGAGAAGATCATGTGGAAATGGTTAATAGGTGCATGTGTGTATGTGTGTGTAGATATATCTATATAAATACTCACATATCAGACCCCTTAAGAATGCTTAGGACCATAAGTTCTAGAGCTAGGCGGACAAATATCCTCATTATAATGAAATCAAATGATAGAATAAGTACACTATTGTTATTCAGACCTTTAATCATATGTGATTCTGTGACCATAGCACTTAGGCCCATCTATCCTCCATTATCTTTAAATTCATGTTCATTATTCTCTTATCCTTATCCTCTGCCATCCCCTTTTGTTTTTGCCTTACATCTCCCTCTATATCAGGGTCTTTCCCTATGATTCCTGTTAGGTGGTCTCATTGTTTGAATTCCAACTTGAGTAAATTTGAGTTTCCAGTGAATAACCTGAATTAATTTCTTTTAAGTATTGATTGATTTGATCTCCTTGCTTTCCAAAGGACTTTCAAAAGTCTTCTCTAGCACCACAATTCAAATATCAATTATGTGGCAATATGTACAAGTTACTATTAAAAAGTCAGTTCTAATTATTATCTTACAGATGAAGAAACTGAGTCTCAAAAAAGGAAAGTGAAATGTACAAGATCATACAAGTGTGAGAGCTAGAATAAGAACTGGAATTTTCTGACTTAAATCTAGTGCTCTGATCACTATACCATGCTGCTTTTCTGGAATTATCCATATGCCTGCTCTTTGTCAAGAGTGCAGATAATTGAGACTTGGAGTGCTTTTATTAACAGAAACTCCCAGAACCCAATCTCCTTTATTGTAGAAATCTCTACCAAATATAACTTAGATTTTCTAAAGCCTAATGCAAAATCCTTCAGACAAAACTTTCAGGGAAATGCATGAGTTTTTTTGCTCTCAGAAAGTGACAAGATGATGCAATTTACTCATTTCAAAGCCAAATGAAGAGCTCTCAGGTGATGGACAGATACTTGGATGATAAAGCTGAGGCTGGTGGTTTGATTAATAATGGCTTCCTCTTTGGAAGACTAGCACCAGAGATTAATAAATTCAAGGAAAGAGGGGAGTGGGGTGAGGAATGGTTAGATAAGAGAGTACTTATCACTGTGAAACCTCTGAATTTTCATCAGTCAGAAACTTACTGGATGTGACAATGGCAGAAATCAAAAAACAAATTTTTGGGGGTCCTAAAACGAGGAAAGAAAACTTCTCAGAAATGTTGTTTCTCAATCAAATGCACAATTTGTTTGATGTTAGATTTATAAACACAAAGAAAGTGGATGACTTTAAGCAATTTTCCTAATCTCCTTCAAATGATTGTTTTCTTTGGAAACTCCAGATATGCTTTTCCGTTATATTATTGGATTAATAAGTAAATGGGAATGCTACAAGTTTTTCCCCATTGCCGGTCACAAACACTTAATGCACAGTAACATTGTACTTCTGAAAATTAATCGCTGGAATCACAAGTGATTTGGTCAGTAAGCTGACAGTCACATTCCAACTCTGCAAAGAACACATGCTTGTGTGGAAAGCATATAATAGTAACTAACTCATATTTTCTGCTGCATTAAACAAGCCTAAACTAAAAGTTTAAGTAATGGAAGAAAAGCAAATGATATTTAAGCTTCAGTGAATCACTTCCAATAAAATGCAGTGAGCCAAATTATTTAATTATGCAGTGATGCAGTTATGCATTTCTTTTATCAATTGTTCTATGTGGGAAGTTTGTGTTTAAAATCATTCCCAATTAAAAATAATAATATTAAATGACTATAGCAAATACAGAAAATTGGTATTAGCAGAATCATACTTTTCCCCCCTCAGTTTCAATAAACTGTGGCACAAATAGGATCATAGCTTTAAGAGATTTAGTGCTGGAAGAGATGAATCTCAGCTTGTGTATCCTCTTTCTGGATTTTTATGACAGACAGTTCAGGCTTTATGTAAATTTGCATTACACACATTCAAGAAAGAATTCTAAAAGAAATTCGAATGAGGGAGGACTTTGAATGAGGTTCTGATTGAGCTACTAGCTGCAAAGATTGTAGAAGAAGAAAGGGGAGCAATCTTGAAGTTTCTGAACATTATGACTCTGGACACAAATCACTTAATCGCTTGGTGCCTCAGTTTCCTCTTCTGTAATATGAGGATAATAATAGTACCTATGAGAAGACACATGTTAAATATTCTGTAATCTTTTAAAGATTATATAAATATTAGTTATTTTATTTATATTTCTTAGCTTTTTGCTGTATACACACATATATACATGCATACACATATATGTACATAATTATTGTCTTTCCTCTTAAAATGCAAGTAGCATGGATTATTTTGTATCTTCAGTTCCTAGAACAATTATATATTAGTGGTTAATGAATTTTGTTGTTCATTTTAGTCATGTCTAATTCTTTATATCCCTACTTCCCCCATAAAGATGCTGGAGTACTTTTCCATTTCCTTCTCCAGCTCATTTTATGGATGAGGAAAATGAGGTAAACAGGGTTAAGTGACTTGCTCAGTATCATATACAGTTAGTAAGTGTCTGAGGTCAGATTTGAACTCACAAAGATGAATCTTCCTGACTCCAGATTTGACACTCCATTCACTAGATGGCTTAACTGTCCTAATCAATGAAAATTGATTGATTGATTGATTGATTGATTGGAAGCTCTTTGATCAACCTTCTCTCCATTTCCTTCCAGATGAAAAAATCTGAGGCAGAGAGCAAGTGATTGGTTCAGGTTGACTCAACTAATAAATGGCTAAAGTGGAATTTTAACCCAGGTCCTGATTCTAAACCCATTGTATTCTTCACTATGTCATTCTGCCTTTTGTCATAAATTCCCTTATTCTAGATGTTACCTTCAGAGTTTACTCTATCTAATTTAATATTGTGTCCTAATAAATACCCTAAAATTTGAAGGAACTTTCTTCAAAGTCAAGATATGAAAGACTAGGCAATAATTTTTATTCTCAGATATTATGTCCATGTATTCTTATCTGTGGCTCCTTGATCTGAGCAAAACCCTGAAGGTTGTTCATTTGAAAGAGGCAAAACTATTAAGTGAATTGAAAAAACTATTATCTATTTTCTTTTGACCCTATCTATGAATAACCAAGCTTCTAGCTTATCCAATGGATAACATAAATCAAATACTATACAAATACCTCTTTACTTTAGCTACAGACTCAGATGGGATTATTGGAGTTCCAAAAGCCTTTCTCTCTAAAGATTATCTTTTCATAGGTAATTTTGTGTTACCTATTGGTAACTGGTAATTTGGACTCAACAAATTAGTCTAATTGGACTCAACAAGCCTGGGTTCAAATCTAGGCTTTACTACTTTTTCTATTGCTCTGTAATTTTAGGAAATTCTTTTCCCTTCACTGTGATCACCGCGTATTTAAAATCAGCTGGAGTCAGGAATTCAGCCTAGAACCTGGACAAAACTACTTGTGGCTTTCTGAATATAGTGAGCTCTGTAGGATACAAGCCTAACACTTCACTAGTTTGTCTTAGTTGAATTAGAGTGATGAACTAGCTGGTGTTTAGGGCCCTCCTGGTTGTAAATCTTCTGATGTCAGTAATTAAGATAATTGTTACCACTTTTCCCTTCTGTTCACCCCAGTCTAGAATTTTGGATACTTCACATTTCAAAAATTGTGGTAGAGAATTCTCTGAAATTACTGGGAGAGGGAAGTAGATTCTCTTAAAGAAGCCCCAGAGGGAATGTGTTTCTCTGGCATATGGTGCTGTTCTCTGTAGAAATATTTTTAGTGTTCTGAGAAGGGGAAAAGTGTGGATAATATTATTGTTCATTTACAAGGACCACTGCATTTCAGAAGATACAAGAAAAAATGTTCATAACTAATAATACTTTTCAAATAACTTGATGTTGTTAATGTTGTTAATATTGTAAAAAGGAAAACATGAAACAACTATTGTAGGTAGGGTATTGGTATACAACAATATTAATTACATCATGAATGTAAGGAGGTGCTGTTAATGTTGTAAATGTAATGTTGTAACAAGGAAAACATGAAACAACTATACTATAAGTAGGGTATTGCTATACAACAAGATTAATAATAATATCCTGAATGTAAAAAAGATGCTATGATATTTAAAAACAGCTATGTGTGAGCCTAAATCACTGGCTGGTTTTGCCTCAGATCATAAAATCATTAGTTATATTTCAGAGAATTACTGTTCAGAAAGGGTTTCTCTGTTTCTGCTAGAAAACTAGATAGTTTTCTTTAGATAAAACTAGAGTTCCAGTCCAGTCCTCTCTTAAGTAACCTACTACAGATAAGGGACTTAAGATAAAAAGAGAAAGTGACAAAAGTTTTATATTCCAGTGTGGTAAGAGGCATGTAAAATATTTACTTAGAGAAGTACACACACACACACACACACACACACACATATACACAAAGAGGGAGTGTGGAATGAGAGAGCTGACCCTGAAGAGAGGAAAAGATTAAAATCTTTATTCTGACACCTGTTGGCTTTGTGACCTTGGGCAAGTCATTAAATCTCTCATTACTTCAGATAACTCTCCAAGACCATAAAATGCATAAAACGGTCTATTTTGGAGTTCTTGTCTACAGTAACAAAATCCCAGATCCATACCAAAAATTATAAGAAAAACAAAAAACAAAGGCTAAACACCATATAAGTAATGATGTTCATAGTTTGTGAAAGGTGAAAATGATTGTAGAGATCACTTAATCTAAGCATCTCTTTTGATGAGAAAACAGGATAAAAGATTGCTTAAATGATATAATTTCACATTGTCAAGAGGGGCCTCTCACTGTTTTTTAAAAATACTTCCTTCACCCAACTAGTTGATATCTAAAATTCTATAATTAAAGACTGTTTACTTTCACATTAGAATCTATTAAAATGGAGAGTTTATTCACTTGAAGTATTAAGCTTTATCAATTACTCATTTATATATTTGAGGGAAGGGGGATTTCAGTTTCATTCAAAAAGAGGTTTTAATTAGCAGGTATAGAGAGTAGGTGAGTACCTGTATTAGGTATAAGGAGATGGAAAGAGGAAGCTGGCCCCTAACATGTAGTCCCACTGAACTCTAATAGTACTTATTTATTTATAAGTTTAAGGAAGACAAGTGACAATGGACACTTGACAAGCAGAATAGTAGACTTCCATTCATTTGACCAGCAATCTCATCTCTTTGTTGCTATGGATTTTTTTTTGAAAGTAACCAAAAAACCTTGTTAGAGTAATCTGTGTGAATGCATACATACATACATACATACATACATATATATATATAATGTGTTTGTATACTACATATATGCATACCATTACGTTTTAAACTTATTTACAAACTTCAATAGATGTCAAGCATATTAGGAGGGAAAGCATTTGTACATGTGCCTACTATTTCCTGAAGCAATATTGGCTTTAGAGTTTCGATGGAATGATGATATTTATACAGGAGGCAATTCTTATTCCTACACCTAACTTTAATTTGATAAACATTTCTTAAGCACTTATCATGTGCAAAGCACTTTGGCAGGTTCTAAAAATAAATGAAAAATGATCTCAAAGTAACTAGAATGAGAGGTATATTTTATCATAGCTTCATTTGCACTTTATATCATGAGGTTCTAGAGCTCTTTTGGAAGACTGACAGTTATTTGTAGAATAAGAAACTGTTTGTCTTTGAAGTTAGATATTTACCTACCCTCTAAAATAGAGAACTTAGTTAATTTTTTTCAAGATGTTTCTTCTAGCATTCCATGACTAATAACTGGGTGGTTAGTTGTGGTTACTTGAGTCAACATCAAGATCTAACTTGGTTTCTGGCAAAGATGGAAGCTAGAACTTAGTAACCATGGCATGACTTTTCCAGAATTTTTGACTGTCAAAAAGAAGACTTCAAAGCTTCTTCCCTCTTGGCTCCTCCCCTAGAATTAAACTCTTTGAGGTCTTCAACTGCTTTGGTTTTATGTTTGTGTCTTTAGTGCCTGACACACAGGTGTTTAATAAATGCTTTTTAAATTGAATTAAATATGGCTGATATAGGATGGGATGTCCACTCAGTGAGAAGCACTCTGAGTGTGGGAAACCATGGTTTCAGAAGAAGAATTATACTTTGTGGGTGTCTCACACTACTCTTTGCTTCTTCCACAGGGAATCAGCAGCCTGTTTAGCTCATTGAAAGTTGTTCGACTCCTACGTCTAGGACGGGTAGCCCGCAAGTTGGATCACTACATTGAGTATGGAGCTGCAGTCCTGGTCCTGCTGGTGTGTGTGTTTGGATTGGCAGCCCACTGGATGGCTTGTATTTGGTACAGCATTGGAGATTATGAGATCTTTGATGAGGACACAAAAATGATCCGGAACAACAGCTGGCTCTATCAATTGGCTATGGATGCTGGGACGCCTTACCAGTTCAATGTGTCTGGCCTGGGGAAGTGGGAAGGTGGCCCCAGTAAGAATTCTGTCTACATCTCTTCCTTGTACTTCACCATGACCAGCCTCACCAGCGTGGGGTTCGGGAACATTGCCCCCTCCACAGATATAGAGAAGATCTTTGCAGTCGCTATAATGATGATTGGCTGTAAGTACTAGAAATGCCCTGTTTGTGATTTTGTATTTGGTCACACTTTCAGATTAATGGATATAAGGCCCTGGCTGGGGTAGTGATGAAAAATGTGTTTTTGTACTAGTGAGGGAAAAAAAAAAGGAAAAAAGTCTGATGTTGAGCTGTAAAGTATCATGTTGACTAATAAACATGGATAGATTGAGAAAAGCCCTAACATTTGATGAGGAAGTTTGAATTCTAATTAATGGTCCAGCTGTTGTTCTTTACATCGTGATTACCATCACCCCACAGAGGGTAACAAACATTTCTGGTGATTGAATTTTGCCTGGAAGGAGGCTTGTGAAGAGCTGAAATGACTTCTATTGGGAAGGGATATGCATCTGAGAAACTGGGACTTCATTTGTAAAATAATGTCGATATAGCAGCACTTAATGGGTCTAATCAAGCAGTCAACATGGTTTCTGGGATCTTGATTTGAGTCCAGTGTGGACTAGGAAAGAATTACTCTGTTAGAGTGTGGATGTGGAAAGTACGTTGATGAGAACCTTTGGAAAATAGAGGCTCTGTAGCCATAAAGACATTCCATCTGGTTCATTATTCTCAAAGGGGGACTTGCTAGTAAATAGTTCAGTCAACCAGAGAAAAACTGGACTGTAACAGCTGCACTTCATGGAAATTTTGGACTCAGTGTTTGCATAAGGAAACCTAGCAAGCTATACCCATTCAGATCCTATAGTGGGCAGTGAGTGGATTTTATAATATCCCCCATCCCCACTTCTCCCTTATGTCTCATTTCACCTCCTTTTGCAGCCTTCTCCTCAGCAGAGTCTAAAGATAAGCTTTTTGCAGCCAGTTCAGTCCTAAAGCCCTTCACTGGAGAAGCTGAAGCAGCATTGGCTTTAGAGTATTTACAGAAAATGTCTAAAGGGGTAATTGATTTGTGGGAAGCCTGTGCCAGAGATGCTTTTGAGTTTACTCCTTATTTCAAAACGGGTCTTAATAGAGTTGATTGCCTGACCATGGGAAGCAGCGCTAAGCATCTGTGGGTGGCTAATTGGTTCGACTTAATTAGAACTCGGAGGTGTTTTCTCATGTAGCATAAAAAGGATTTAAGACCCTTGTTCTTCAGAAACGATTTCTGGCTTAATAGCACCTGTTTATGAGGCAGTCCTCACAACATTTTCTTTATTCTTACAGAGGTTCAGAGCATGAAATAGAAGGATTCCCACTCCTTAGGGGACAATCACTACCCTCTAATAGAAGAGAACAATCAGGCATATGCCCATTGATTGATATATCATTATTTAAAATTGAGAAATATGTCAATGAGTAAGAGCTAGTCAGGGAAGTGTTGGGAGGAACAAATGGAAGAAAAAAAAAATGCTTGATTAGACCCATTAAGTGCTGCTATTTCGAGATTATTTTACAAATGAAGTCCCAGTTTCTGAGATGCATGTCCCTTCAGTTAATAGTTAATACAAGGAGCCTTTCTAATTTTAGGGAGGCTTCCCAGCAATTCTCTAGGCTGAAGAGAAATGTGGAAGCATCAAAGACTGGGGAGAACAAGTGGATCTGTACTGATAGCCTGTGTGTAGATTAAAAGATTTGGTTTTTCCCCAAACAATCTGATATGAACAGGGATATATCCTGTCATGTATCAGTCATTTAGTTGATAACACTTCTTAGTAACTGCTTTTCTTCTTTTTCATCTCTCCTAGACCTAGACAAATGTAGAAATGGTTAGGATTGTTTAGAAAGGGAGATTCCAATGTTAATTGTTGGTGTGTTTCACATGCTATAGTAATTTGGTTGGTCATAGGACATCCTATTAGGACATAAGAGATAGTGTTTATAATGTAGGTTATTTGTAACTGTTCATGTAGATGTTCCATAGAAAAAGCTTCTTCAGAGATACACTACTGCCATCCTTCCTGAAACATTGCTAACTTTGCTATAATGGCTCAACAAGTTCAACATGCCTTGATGTAGTGCCTTCAGTGTGCTTTGGGTTGTCTCAGTGATTGTCAGCTTTTGTTAGGGTTGCCTTAAGTTCAGAAAAAGTGTTCAGCCATGTAAATAGGAGAATGCTTCCTACAATATGCCTTCATTAAAGTTTTCTCAAAATGTATTGATACTTTGGGAATGCTACATTTATCTCTCTAGTGGAGAGCAGTTAACTTTTTGTTTTTATGGTATACTATTTTTACTAAAAAACATGACTAGATCCAAGAGACAAAAATTTCTCTAAGCAATGCCCTAAAAAAAACTATTAATAGTACACTTTATTCCCAATTCTTGGGATAAGTAAAGGGAGAAAGAAAGATTTTGATAAGATTTAATTCTAAACTTATGAAGCTCTTGGTCTAGGAGGGATAGCAAGTATACATAGATAATTATAATATATAATATTAACTGATGATTATATTACAGAGGAACAAAGAAGGTGTTATGGATTTAAGATTCTTATTTTCCCAGAAATCTTTTCTGGCTTACTATGTGAGAACCAGAAAAGATTATGATCAACCGAAGAAGACTTCACAAAGAAGGTACTATTAGAGCTGTAAATTAAAGGATGAGTAGGAACTCAAGACAAAGAAAGGATTAGTGGAAATTCTAGGCATGCTATACTTAGAAAAAGTCAAGAAGAAAAGGGCCCACATGTATAAAAAGAGGTTTTTTTTTATTGTAGTTAAAGAGTGAAAACTAGGAGTGTGCTTGTCTATTATAGAATGGCTAAACAAATTATAGAATATGAATTTAATGGAATATTATTATTCCATAAGAAATGACAAAACGGACATATTCAGAGGAATTTTGGACAATCTTTGTGAAAAGAAGAAAGAAAATAGGAAGGAAGGAAAGAATATAGGAATATAGGATAGGTATAGGAAACAATGATCAAAGGTAAGAAAGTAGAGGGGTTATTTTAAAGATTGTGGCTGGCAACTTTAGCTTTTGCTCCCTGATGACATTTGACATGAGTTGAATTATGCAAAGTGAACTCTACTACCACCTTCTTAGATAACCTTGATTCATGGAACTAATTATCACTCACAAAATTATATAAGTAGATTCATAGTCTTATAAAGTTTAGGTTGAGGAATTATGCTTCCTTTCCCCCAATTTTTACTTTACATATTGTGGAGAAATGTTTTTTGTACTCATTCTTGTCTCATTAATGGATAATCACTATCCAGGGTATGGATTTCTGAAGCCTTTTACTCCTTCTCTTAGAGTGTGAAGTCTGGCTTTTATTTGTTTCAGTGTTTCTTATTTGCTTCTACAGGAGATTTAGAGGAACAGAGAGGGCAGGAGGAAGCAGAGATATTCAGCAGAGATGTTGGTTACTGAAATAATAATATAATTGTTAACATGAAGTGTCACAGGCACAGTGGATAGAGCTCTAGACCTGAAACCAGGAGGATCTAAGTTCAAATGTAGCCTCAGCCACCTACTAGTTATGTGATCCTGGGCAAATCTAGGTTAAAAAAAATAAAAGAAAAAAAATGAAGTATCATGACAAGATTGGTGGATCATAGGAATTGATGATTATATTCCTTAGTTGACTTCTAATCAGATGTAGATTAATTATGTACTTCCTGTCTTGGAATTGTTTGACTGTTTCATGTGTATATACTACTTCTTACATGATAGAGCTCATGCTTTACATTTTCTCTGACTACCACAGACTTCTGAACAGCACAGTTCTGGATATATAATAATTGTTCCATACCAACTTGTTGAATGAATGATGAGAAATATCTTTTTTTGACAGTAGAGTAATTTCTTAGATCCAAGAAAGAGAATTCTACTAGGAATATCATTCTGGCTACACACATACATATAACATAAACACATATTATGGATGGATATATGTATGTATATATCTATACATGTACAAATGTGTATTGTATACATACATGTGTATATATGTAGATATTTCTTTAAGGCTTATAATGTATTTTACAAGAATATATTCATAAAATCTTTATAAGCTTCAGAGATAGGCAATTCAATTATGTGACATAAATTTATTTCACAAAGAAGGAAGTTTGGATTTCAGAGAAGATAGGCAAATCATCTATGATTCCAAATGACATACCCAGTATCCAATGTTTATTCAGAGAATATATAGACCCAATTTGTTTTAGTTCAAGTTCAGTTCATTTTATAGTATGTTATACTGCTTCAATTCAATGGAACAAAAATTTAAATGCCTATACTTTTTTAGGGTTTTATACTAAGCATTGAAATGAGGGGATACGAAGTTGAGATAAGATAAGGTCCCTTCCTTTATGGAACTTAACATCTTAAGGAAATATAACATACACAGACATGATAAACATTTTAACAACTGTAATCTCCATATTTTTCTCATGATGATAAATAATTCGTTATGTTCCTTTAGGCTTAGGAATCTTTGCCTGCCTCCATGCTGCTCATTGACTGGCCAATTGATTAAAATTGCAGAATATTAGAACTAGAAGGAAACTAAGAAATCAGTTGGTCAGGTTCTTAACCCTGGTGACTATGGAGAGATTTCAGGGACTTTGTAAACTTGGAGCCATCAAAATTTTGGTAACTGTATTTCAATATAATTGATTTTCTTTGTAATTTTATGTTATTTTATGCATTTATAAAGGGGTCTGTGAGTTTCACCAAACTACCAAATAACTCTATGACACAAAGATAGGTTGGACCCTCTGATTTTGTCTGGCTATTTCTACAGAAAGATAATCTAAGACCCTTTGATGAAAAGGCGACTCAAGTCATATAGCATGATAGACTCAATGCTGAGCCTCTTGTAACAATGACCAGCCTATCTCCTGTCAGTGATGCAGATTCACATTCAGGCACCTGGAGCAATGCTTGTCTGTATGCACCCAGGCACTCCAGTTTTTAGTTCCTTAAGGTTCTAGGAGGTACAGAGAACTTACCATTTAATTTCATGATTCCATTTATTCAGAATCACCTGGATTTACTTGTTTCTCTTCCTTCAAGGAAACTTCACCAGACACTGGGTTCCTGCATTCTGCTTTGAGTCAGAATAGATTGAGACCTGAAAATTTCAGTGACTTCCATTCCAGGAATCTAGACCGCCCTCTCACTCATACGTAGCCTGGCCTGAAGTTTGCCTTTGCACTCTCATTGACTGAACTCTGCTAGACAGAGACAACTTAGCCTCCTCTTCATATATTGACTCCTTTGGGGAAGGCGGCAGTACAACTCAAGAGCTGACATTCACCAGTTTCACACAAATCTTTGTATAAATCATCTTGTTTCAGTATCACCAGAATCTGGTTAGGTAGGTGCCTAAGAAAGGCAAAACACACCACTGGCTATTATTATTAGAGCATGGCGCCAGTAGGCAACTTAAAGGTTTTGTGTCTCTTTTGTGAATGGGATCACAGAGAGTAGGATGCCAAGAGCAGAAGCCCCTGATCCCAAAGCAGATGTTTAACAGTGATCAGGTGTTTTCTGTGTGCTGCATCCCAAAGAATGAAGTGAGATACAAGAGAGGAAAGAAAAGAAATATTTATTAAGCATTGATTATGTGCCAGACACTGTGTTAAGAATCCTACAAGTATCATCTAATTTGATCATCACAAAAACCCTGGGAAAAGTAGATGTAACTATTATTTCCGTTATATAATTGAGGGAACTGAGGGAGATAGAGTAAGTGACTTGTTTAAGATCACACAGTTGGTAAATATCTGAGGTAAGATTTGAATTCAGATCTTCTTGACTCTAGTCTCAGCTTTTGGTCTACCACACCACCTGTCCCCCTACCTGCTAGCAAAACAAGACAGTTCCCTCTCCCCCCCATTAATGTAGGGCATGGGTTCCCTAGAGGCTGTGAAGACATCCTTAGGAAATTCTGGACACATCTTAGGTGCTTCATAAATATTCATTGGCTTGACTTGTAATTTGAGAGTCTGAAGCTGCCCAGAATTGGGAACAGTTATTTAGTAGGATAAGCAAAGCTTCTTCTGCTTCCCTCCTCTGTGTCTTGCCAACTGCCTACAGAAACATTCTAGGAGCCAAATTTTATGGAAGATCATTCCCAGGCTGAGCATGTTTGGAGGAGAGCTTTCAGTATGGTCATATGCTTTGAAGCAGTGAGATAAAAGGATAGGTTGAAGAACCAGGAAATAGTGACATAGAAGGGAGAAGACTAAGCCATCTAAAGGAAGGTCATCATAGTTCCCTTCATGTATTTTATAGAATTGCCATGTAGAAAAGGGATTCAATTCTCCAGAAGGCAAAACTAAAAGCGATGGATAAAAATTGTTGGATAAAAATTCATGTAGAGAGGTAGATTTCAGTTCTACAAAAGGAATAATATTATTAATGTTATTTTTAAAAAATTTAAATTGTAAAAAGTCTACCTTGGAAAGGTAGTAATTTATCTAGAAGAATCTGGATGACTAATTTTTCATGAAAAGGATTCATGCTTCAATTAAAGGAATGGTTTCAAGGTCCTTTCCATCTCTGGGTTTCCATTAGCCATTAACTTTTTCATCCATGAAGAAACACAAGGAGGATTTGGAAAGTTTGTGCAGAACCAAGATTAGAACCTAGATTTATTACTTTGAGTCCAGTACTTTCAAGAAATCTTTTGCCTTATCACTAAGATTTCTAGTTAATATTGAGTTTCATATGTTTAACAGTACTAATTTAAAACTTCAGTCAAAAACATTTGAAAATTTGATAACATTGGAAAGGAGATAACAGTGAAAGATAACTAGTCTTCTTTTTATTCCATGTTTGGACAACTTTGATTTTTAAGAATTTGCTCCAAACATCTGCTTTATCTGTTTCTCTGCAACTTCTACTCATTGATTTTAGTTTTATATTACATGATAGAGCAATTAGGTGATATAGTAAATAGAGTTCCTAATTTGGAGCTAGGAATATCTGAATTCAAATTTTGCTCATAACACTTAATAGCTGTGTAACTTTGGGTAATAATGATACTGATAATAAAAATAGCATTTTAAAGTTTGTAAATTACGTCACAAATACCATTTAATTTTATAATCACAACAACCTTGAAAGGTTGGTGCTAGAACAATCCTCATTTTACAGATGAGAAAACTGATACAGAGATAATTTCTATTGCCTTTGTTTACTATTCTGTAAAAATGAGGTTAAGAGTAGTTCCTTTCTCCCAAGGCTAAGGTGAAGATAAAATTTTTAAAAATTGCAAAGGACTTTACAAACCTTAAAACACTATTTAAATTCTATTGTTGCTGCTGTTGCTGCAGTTACTTCTTATTTCTTCTACTACCAGCACCACCACCACCATCCACCACCACCCCTTCTTCTCTTCCTGCTCCTACTATTACTACTGCTACTCCTATTAAACATGTCTATATTTCTCCCATTCTTCACTCTTATAGTTGATTTTTTATCGTTTGGGTTGTTCCATCTCTCTAGTTTGTCTATCAAGATTTTTTCTTTTGTGTGTGTTGGGGGAGACAGAGTTGTCTCAAGTTGTTATTTGTTAATTTAGCTCTCTATACAAGCATGCTTCATTCAGGTCATTGATAAAAGTACAAAGCATACTTGAGGGATGGCAAATTAACTAGCAAGTCTATGGTATTGTGATTAAGGAAAAATGTTTTGTTTTAAGATTAACAGTGACATACAGTGTGGAGTAAGAGAGAACAGGGAAATGGAGAGGCTTCAGGTAGAAAGTTCTTGAAAGTAAAAACACAAGTATTAACAGGGAATTTTATGAAATACTGGAAGAAAATTCATTTGTATATATCTCTTGAAGAACTTTAGATCAATCAAGCTTTAGATAGCAAGATACTTGGTAAGGATTTGATCAGCAGTGTGGGTATGCTCAAGAGGGGGGTACTTTTACTTTTCCCTATTCTGGGCTTTTGTGGCAGCTTACCTCAGTGTGCTCCCAAACTCCCACAGCTTCTAGCTTGTTGCTGCCAGTCATGATGCTATGCTTTCCTATTTTTTGTCTTTGCCCACTTTAAATCTACATCTGGTCTCTGTAGGGGAAAAAGCAACCAGCTTAACCCTTTTGTACCTGTATCCTGTTGTATAAAAGATAGATTGGGGATTCTGGAGGCCAAATACTGTATCTCTGAAAAAGTGATGGCAAAAGAAATCTAAAGGTAGGGACAGGTGCAAAAGAAGCCCAAACCTTTGTTACAATTAGTGAGTATACCTGAGTAAAAGGAGGTATCAGAGCTCTCTCCTATTGTAGATCTAGAACTAGGGAAAATTATCCAGCTTTCTTTGCTTTCCACTCAGGGAAAAAGAGCCAGAGAAGAAAGGGCCTGATCTGAGAGCCTGTTGAGATCTCATGCTGTGACTTGTGGCTCCTAACCATTTCAGATCCCAGTCCCTCTGTAGGGCAATTGCCTCAGGTAACAAGCTTCATTTATCCATTGCACACCATGAATTATACATTGTAATGAGGGACCTTGCTGATTTAAAAAAAACCCTCTAAAACCTCTCAGATTTTAAATCAGCTGGTTTCCATGTATAAATTCATAGGGGAAAGAGACTTAATTTTTACTTCTAGGATAACATTGATGCTTTGCAGGACAGTGGATAGACATTGGATCTGGAGGCAGAAGTGGTTGTTGTTGTTCAGTTATTTTTCAATCATGTCCAACTTGTCATGACCCTCTTTGGGACTTCCTTGGCAAAGATACTGGAGTGATTTGCCATTTCCTTCTCCAGATCATTTTACAAATGAGGAAACTGAGGCAGACAGGGATGTGTGTACAAATCCTAGTACTGACATGTACAAGTTGTATGATCTTAGTTATCACTTCACCTTCCTTTGCCTCCATTTACTCTTATATAAAGAGGAGGTTGAACTAGATATCTAATAAAATCACTTCTACCTTTAAGCTCTACGATTCTATGGTCTCATGTAGTTACTGTTGATGATGCTGTGATGTTGGGGGTAATTTCTCATTCATACCAGTCAGCTCCGAGTAGAGGAAAGTTTTCTTCAGGATAAATGCTGTATCTTTAAACTGACTGAGCATTCCATAATGACTGTTACTTATAAGAAGAAATGGCCAGAGTCCAGATGTCTCCCCAGAGGCAGCATACAAGAATTCCAGACTATAAATCAAGAAGACCTAAGTTCAAATTGCTCTCTTCTATCGTAGTGTAGTCACTTGCGTGATCTTGGGCAAACTACTTTTTGGTTTATTTCCTCATCTATCTTTTTAAAGGTTTGGACCAGGTCCTCTCTAGTACTAAATACTATGAACAAAAGTACATTTTGAATTAAAAACCTGGTTTTTCCCCATGCAGAAACATAGGTATATTCTTTCATCTTCTGTCCAGCATGCTGCCCAGAGTGTGGAATTTAATGCTGGCTGCTTTTGATCATAAGGCTTACCTCCTCTGACCCCCCTCATTTTCCAGAACAAAAAGCTGAGGACCTCTGCTCAAAATCAGAGAGTTAGGAAATAGCAGAGCTAAGTTCTTTGACTTTGCCTGTCATTCTTCTAAATCTTGGTCCAACCACATCATTTCCCACCCCCCAAGTAAGTGTCAGTGGGGCCCTGTCACCTCTAGGATTTAATATAAACTCCCTTATTTAATATTCAAAGCTCTTTTATAAACTGGTGCCAACCTACCTTTCCAGTCTTACATATGTAATCCCTTTACTGCAAGAGTAAAGAGTCTCTTTCCTGTCTCGGTGTCAGTGTACTGGATGTCTGGAATACCTTCTGTTCTCATATCCATCTCTTAGAAGATGGCACCATTCATAGAGAATGTTGGATTTGGAATCAGGACAACCTGAGTTCATCTGTCTCAGTCACTTGTGTGACTCTGGGCAAATCACTTAACTTCTTTCTGTATCCATTTCCCCATCTGTAAAATGGGGTTATAATAGCACCTACCTCTCAGTGTTATAGGAAGGATAAGATATCAAATACCATATGTAGAGTGCCTTGTTCCTCCTTATGTGTTATTCATAGAATCCCTGGTTTCCTTTGAGACCCAGCTCAAACACCTCCTTCTCCAAGAATCCTTTACTAATCCCCAGAGCTACTAGTTTTTCTCCCCAAATTACTAACACTTTACTATTTTTATGCCTATCAAAAAGTACCTATACATACCCATATTATCTACTCTTATAAAATGCAAGCTCTTTGAGGCCAGTGACCATTTTATTTTTAAATGATTGTTGATTGATTAGTAGAATCCAGTGTTCTTTCCAGTACACCATGGTATTATTCCCTCTTCTTTCCTGAACTTTCTTGGTTGTAGATTTATACACATAATGATGGTAGGTATGTTTGGTGATATTGATGAGAATGAGGATTGGGATGAAATCAAACTTACCTCTGTTTAAATCTCTTTCTACTTCCACTGAATGTATAATTATTTGATTCCATTTACTTCCCTACTATATGTAACTTCTACGGAGGACTTTGTCTTGCCTATCTTTCTCTCCATCTCTAGGAGTGTCCTACCTCTCACAATGCAGATGCTGGAGAAACTAGACTGTCAAGGCCAATTCCATAAATTATCCCCAGGCAGCCAGTTGCAAAATGTTTCCATTTTCACTTCTTCCCATTATTGTTCTCCGTTTGTGTGTGAGAATAATTTTAGCTTGAAGCATCCAGAGGTCTGCCTCTGAATCATAGCTGTGTGGTGATAAAGCCCTGCTGTCACAGAGAGAGGCTGGCAAAGAAACTTGGTAGCAGAAACAAAATCAGAGAGTTGTGGGGGTTTGTATGTGTTTAAGAAAATGGAAGCATCCCTGTAAAATTGCTGTTGTTCTGCATGTAGCAGAATTTCTACTTGGGTGGATAGTCCTGTTTTTCACTTGGACTCTTTGGGGGCAGGAAGAAGTGAAAAGATGTAATGACCCTGGTGTGAAAGAAAGAACAATTCTCTAAATCAGGAAGAGGGGATAGGTCCATATAGACAGATACCAAGGTACCAGTAGCTTGGATGTCTGTGTTTGGCAGTGGAGACAGGCAGGTGGAAGAGTGGGTGGGAAGATAAGAAGTCGTTAGAAGCAAAAAACCAAAAAGTTGGAATGGAAGTTGGAAAGGGCTCTGGAGAATATGGAGAATGAGGGTCTGGTTACTTAATGATCCACAGGCATTAAGAATTAGAACTCTGAAACAGACAAAAGTGAGGAAACTGAGGCAGGGAGGGATGTGTGTGTTCGAATCCTAGTACTGACATGTACAAATTGTGTGATCTTAATTGTCACTTCACCTTTTTATGCCTCAATTTACTCTTATATAAAGACTACATGAGATCATAGAATCATAGAGCTAAAAAGATAGAAGTGATCTTATTAGATACCTAGTTCAACCTCCTCTCTGTAAATTACCAGACTCTAGGACTATCTAGTCTTTGGGTAAAACTGGCAATGTGGCTAGATAGGAGTAAAGAAAAGATGTATGCATGGATGAAAGTATAGTTGTTTCCTTTGCTGTTTTAAAAGATGGGCTCTCCTTATTTCTCCTGGGTTAGAAATGCAGGGGCTACTCATAAGTTGATTCCACTAAGCATCTATAGTCATCATCATGGAAACTTTGACCTGCTCCTTTTCTAATTTGGGGAGGTCTGCCCTTCCTTTAGGAAATCATATGATTCTTTCCCTCACCCATGATCCCTCAGTATACCTCCAATACCTGAGTATCACCTCAGTACAGTGAATTGGTCATCTTACTATTGTGCAAACTCCTAATCTCTGTTCCCCTTCTTTACTAATTCTAGGATCATCAGAACAATGATACTAACTATTACGGGAGCAAAACTGCAGCTTTTAAATAGATGTTTTTAGAAAAGCATACCATTCTCCATCCTTGAGGTCTAAAGTGTCTTTCCTCTGCTCCACAGAGGAAATTATACTAGGATAGATGAGGACCAGAAGGTGGGCTCTGTATAGCAAGGCAATGGCCAGTAAACGAAAATCCTCCATCCCCAAGTTTTTGTTTTGGATCAGACAGGATGAGCCATTCAATATCATATGCCTATAACTTTAGTCAAATCAACAACTAATTATTAAGCCTCTACAATGTGCTGAGGACTAGAAATACAAAGAAAGACAAAAGCTCTTAGTCTCTGCTCTCGAGGAGTTTGCAGTCCAATGAGGAGACAACATGAATACAACTATGTACAGGCAAGGTATATACAGGGTGAATTGGAGATAATTAATAGCGCGAAGGCACTAGCAATAAGGGAGATCAAGAAATATTTTCTATAGAAGACTAGATTTTAGCTTGGACTTGAAGAAAGTTAGGGAAATAAGAAGGTAGAGATGAAGAGAGATTAGGATTCTTCCCAATCACAGATGATAGCTAGTGAAAATGTATGGGGTTGGTAAAAACAAATATACAAAGAAACAAAAAACCCCAAAACATTAAAAAAAATTTGCTATTTGGAAACTACTTGACTGTGCTACTACCAATTCACATTTCTGTAAAGCTTTAAGGTTTATGAAACAGTCCTGGAAGGTATTTGAAAATACTTGCCTTTTTTGAGCTTTCTCTCTGAGGAAGGAGCCAGTGAACCATGAAAGCTCAAATAAGCCACAGAAGAAAGGGAGAGAAAGTCTAAGGACTTGAAGGATCCAAAGACTAGATAGTCCTAGAGATTGTGTTAATTTACAGAGAGCAGGGTAATGGTAGTAGTTGAATTCTTATGTTTGCTGGGAAATATAAACTTCAGTCTCTTTCCTTTATAAAGCTAAGAAGTGCTTAGAATGTTAGATTTTTAAAACTTCCAGTAAATAATTTATATCATGGATTTTTATATGGAAATAATTTCTTATGTGTAAAATAATCAAATATTCTGATTGTAGAGCAAGTGACAACTCACAATATGGCAGTCACATTCAGTATGAAATAGATTTGAATTGGTCACAGAATTTAATAGGAGGAAAGGAGTTGGCTGGATTGTTCTGAGAGAATTGTATATAACACTGACTATCCCAGCCCCCATTGCCTGAAAGCCAGATAGATTACATTTCACTTTCCTAAAGGTTTTCAGGTATCTTTAACAGTTCAGGAATGTCTAATCTGCAAATGGCTGCAGCTCTACTGATGGTGTTCCCTCAAGTGTAGGGGGCTGCCTTACTCCCTCATTCCATATAGTCACCAACAGATCAGATTTTACAAAGAAATATTTATTTCAAAAGTTATGATCACAATTATATAAATGTATTCCCTCAACATGCCAGAACATAATCCTCCTCCTGTCGCATCACTTCAGTCTCTGGGAAGGGGAAAGAGATTAATGTCAAAACTTAACTCATTTCCTATAGCAATCAGTTCCAGGTCCAAGTCCAAAACCTCCCTTGAACTCAAATCTCAGGCACTCTGATTCCTCGAGTCTTCTGAACCTGCTGGAGCAGTGGCTGCAATATCTCATTTGCATTTCTGACTCCAGGATTGCCATCACTTGAAATCTCAAATCTGATAGGAATTACCAATCTGTAGCTAAAACTATAAAAAGCACAACTAAAATAGAACCAATCAAATTATTTCAATTATTTTTACTTTCCCTTTCCCCTTAAATCCCCTTAGAGTATTTCTTAGAGCTAGGATAAAAGAAAGGGAAAACTGGGGAAGGAATTTCTTCCCTTCTCACTGTTTCAGCCCATGACTCCAGAGGTCCAGTTAAATGTGTAATGCTCTTTAATGAGCCCTAACTTCATTGAATTGAAGACTCATCTTTTAAACTGATATTCCCCCATAGTGCTTTGTGGTTGTGAATCTTGGGAAACTATTTATAGTCTTCCGGAAACCAAGACCCCAAGGACAATGGAGTGACATGTAATAGGCATAAGTGAGCTACATCATATTTCCAATAATACCTTATGTAAATTGTTGAAGAGCTATATACTGGAAAATGGAGTGGCTTTTCTAATATAGTGAGAATGTAGAACAGATAGAGAGACTGAAGGCTTCCAGAAGTATTCCCACAATATAAAAATACCTATACAGGATTTCTGTGTATGTGTGTTGTATGTGTGTGTGTGTATCTGCTGATATCTATGAACTCATCCTCAGAAAAACATTTTCATAAAGTAAAAAATAGAGGATTATAAATGAAACCAATAATAGTGGAATAGTTATAAAATAAATATTTTTTAAAAAGACAAATTCATACATGCCAGAATAAGAGCCCCTTACCCAAAGCTCCCAGAACATTGATGCTTTAGATCTGGAGCAATAGAATTAAGAATCATAAAGGATGACAGTGTATGGATAGGCTGAGATCTGTACTGATGGAAGTCAGATTACAGCATCATAGAATTATGAATTTAAAGCAAGAAAAGATCTTGTAGGTCATTGAATAAATTTCTCTCATTTTTCAGATGAGGAAATGGAGTAATAGTAGAAGAAATGCCAGAAATGGCATAGGAACTTTAGGGTATCACAGATAGTAAGTGTTTGAGGAGGGCTTTGAATACAGCTCTTCCTGGTTCTAAATCCAGCACTTTATCCACTGTATTACAGATTTCCATTATGCTAATTTAAAAAATTTACACAACAGAGAGCAAAAAGATCAGAAGAAAAGATAGGAGAGGAAAGAATGGGAAAGAAAGGTTTTAATTTTAGAAACAGAGAACAACAGCTCATAGCAAATTTAATTCTGTTACCTTCAGCCCCAGAAAGTATGGATGGCGCAGTGCTGACTGGTTTTTATCTAAGGGAAATTCTTTTGGGGTATATTGGAAGTTTGGTAGGGGATTGATGAGGAGTAATCTTTCCCTGAATAGTAGCTCACATATATAGAGCTCTTTGAAATCGTGAGATTGTGATTTTAAACAGAAATAGGAAAAAACTGAAAAAAGCTCAGGAATTCTCTGCAAGCAAAGTAATTAGCAAGTATAAATTGATATGATATGAAATGGAAAAAAGCAAATATATAAATTTGGGGTGTGTATGGGTGAAGATGGTGAGGAGGAGGGGAGAACACAATAACGAAACAATCTTCGGCAGGTGGGATTATTCATTAGGGAAATCTCAGAAAAGAGGTGAGTCTCAAGACCCAGAATGCATACAAATATACCAGTTTTCTAACAATTGTTCTTGGGTTTAAGTCCCTCCCGGGAGTCCTAGGTGTTTAATTACATTGAGCACTGATCACATTTAGGAACTGAGTGGTCTTGGCTGGTGTCCAGGACCTTAATAGGTAGAGTAGGGAGAGAAAGACTTAAGTTCATGGGTCTTGTTGAGTATTTCATGTTAAACCCATGATTTTTTCTAATGAGCATGCTATGAGAGTCCTGTGGCTTCTGACAAAGGCAGAGCAGGGAGGGTGCAGAAGCCCTTCTAAGGTGCTGTCAGAGATACATTTATTGTTGATCTTGTGGCAAAGTGATTATTCAAATTCTGTGGTATTGTCTGTGCCTGAGAACTTGGTTAGTATATTCTGATATATGAAATATTTCCAGGGACACACACACACACACACACACACACGCACATAAATATAGACAGTAACTCAGAAATATCTGACTCTAGGAATTAAAACATTCCACTGTCAAGAAGAGTTGTCACTGAATTTATGTTTTCTATACAGTAAATAATCAGTGAAGACATCTAAAAGCCTTCCATGTGATAACTATTATCTATCTAGTGCTTTAAAGTTTGCAAAGCACTTTATATATAATATGTCATTTGATCCTCACAACAGCTCTCTGAACTGAGAGTTAATTATCTCCATTTTTCAAATGAGTAAACTGAGGTACACAGAGGTTAAATGACTCAGGGCAGAGTCTTTCAATTCCAAGTCTCCTACCCATTTTGTAGCAGATACTGTGCTATGTGCTGGGAATACAGAGACAAAAATGAAAGTGTCCCTCCCTTCAGGCAGCTTATAGTCTATTGTTGAAGGGAAGACAAAATGTACATAAATCATATTTAAGCATATTTAAGATTGATACTATATAAATTCAAGGAAATCTTCTGGAGCAGGCACTAGCTTCTTGAGCTGTCAGTAAAGGCACCATGTAGGAGGTCGCACCTGAGTTGAGCTTTGAAGGAATTCTGAGGTGAAGGCAAAGGTGAAGGCAATTGAAGTGTGGGGGACAGCATAAGCAAAGGAACAGGAACAAGAAAGAGAATATCCTGTATGAGGAAAATGTGATGTAGAATGTCACAAGCATGGACTACCATGCAGAGCAGTTTGGCTTGACAACAGATACATGAAGGAGATAAGTGCACAAGAAGGTGAGAAAGTTAAATTTACTCTATTTAATGTAGATGACAAACTGCTATTTGTATTTGTTCCCAGAGACAATGTGATGCTACCAAAGCTTTTTGCTCAGAGAGGAGAGATCTGATCAGACCTGTGCTTTCAGAATATTAATTGGGAAACATGCAGAGAATGGATTGCAGAGGGAGAGACTTGAGCAAGAGGCTGAGAAGAAGGCCAGACTAAGATGTGATATGGATCTGAACTAAATGGGGGTTAGATGAGTGGAGAGGAGATAGAGAAGCAAGACTTGTTATGCAAGGAGATGCAACATGGCAAAAGCTTAGTTATAAAGAATGAGGGAAAGGAAAGATATTTGAAATAAAAGTGCATAAGACCAAGGAATTATTGTGGAAGAATATAACAGGAAATAATGTTTTGAATGTTGCTCTCTGAATATCTGATTTTGTGCTTCCTTTTGAGTGCTACAAAGAAAAGTGTAAGAAACATATCTAAAAATCACTGGATTTTCTGGGACACAAAACTAAAAAAAATTCTATGACAGAAAGTCCTCCCTCTCTCACCTTCCCTCCCTCCCTCTTTTCCTTTCCCCTCTTCCCCTCCTTTCCCTCCCCCTCCTTTCCCCTCCCTTCCCTTTCCTTTCCCCTCCCTTCTCTTTCCTTTTCTCTTCTTTCCCTTTCCTTTCCCTTTCCTTCCCTCCCCTTCCCTTTCCCTCCCTTCCCCTTCCCTCTTCTTTCCCTTCCCCTCCTTCCCTTCCCTCTCCTTTCCCCTCTCCTCCCTTTCCCTCTCTTCCCCTCCCTTCCTCTTCCCCTTCCCTTTTTTTCCTTCCTTTCCTTCCTGATATGTCTTTCTAATCCCAAAGCACAGAGAATGATGATGGTATCAGGTGGCAGGGGTGGGAAAAGCGAAGAAGGCAAATTAAAAAGATTACTTAATGACCTTTCATCATCTAGCATAGCAGGAACTTGAACTGGAATCTATCTACCACAAATATACCCTTATCCAATTGCTACCTGTAACCAAATTAGAAAGGAGAGTGCCAATAAATAATTCTAGGTAGAATTGAGGTCTCATGGTTACTTTTCATGGGGAAGATATTTATGGAAAACAATTGAAGACAAAGTTAGACCAAGCCACCTTCTATCTTTTTTTCTTTCTTCCCCCCCCCCCCCCATTTTCCTGAGATGAGAAACTTATTCACACAAAACTCACTTTGTCTTTAGAGTTTACTGACAAGTGGTGAGAGTCATATAGCTGAGGGTGTGGGTGGCTCTAGTGAAGGGAAAGAGAGCTCAGTTTTTAGCCAGGGAGTGTGTGCTTATGGGTTAATTGAAGGGGATTTCGTGATTTGTACCTTTTTTAAGTAGAGAAAGAACATCAACGATATGAATTCTAGCTGACAATATGGGGAACTGTCCAGTTTTCTTTGGCATAGACATTTCAGATCATACCTCTTAACAGAATAGTTCTTGCTAATATAACACTTTAAATTTAAAGTTTGAATCCTGGTTTTCCTATCTCTAAGTCCAGTGTCCCATCCATTGTACCACATTACCTCTTATTGAGAGTATGAGGAATGAGCTGAAGGGTTAGAATAACCATAGTACACAGCTCTTTGAGCTGCTGTGACCACAAATGTTATCACTTGATGATAAATGAATCTCCTGACTTGCCTAGTCTAATACTGAGATAACTTTCCGTCGCTCATAGTGAACCATGGTGGATAAAGAGGTTCGGATTTCATTTCCCAAATTCTTAACTTCTGTTTCCTCATTCCCAAAATAAAGGGCTTGGACTTGGTGGCTTCTAAGGATCCTTGGACTTCTAAATTTCTGATCTCTGATCTTTCTAGCTTAGTGAAAGATCTACCAAAGTTTGCTTTATTCATGAACTCTGAGTTACCTCCAGAATGAAGAGTACTTTAACAGGGGACTTGTGAAATAACAGTGTTTAACATTGGTGCTAATGAGTCTTACTAACAAATAACTGAGACTTTCCAGTGATCTTTTCCACCAATCCTCTCATGTCCCTTTTCTAGGCACTTAAATATTTTCTAGGCTAGTGACAGACAACCCTAGAATTCCAGATGGAGGCAATGAATGGACTGGCTAGGGTGAAAGGACACTTTCAGGAGTCAGCAGGGATCAAAAAGAAATAAAAATTTCATAGAGTGATCTGCCACCATCACTATCTGACCTGGTATGGCCGTCCCATTTTTCCAGGTCCTATTAATGCTTCCTTTCCCAAGCAAGTCCTTTAGAAAGGTAGTTATCTCATTATTTAAATATCCTCCAGTTAAATGTTCTCACATTCTTAACTTAATGCCCTTAATTATGCATATTAGCAAAGGAAGTACTTGGCACATTGTGGCTGCCTGCTGACATTCCAGAATTTCTTACAAGGCAGCCTCTGGCTTTTAAATACCTGCTTAATGTTCAGGTACATCAAGCATCACAGACCAAGAAGAATAGAGATAATGATACCCTTTTTAATCCTGACTTTGACTCACTGCCTTCCATGTAAAATGCTATTGGGACTACAATGGCACCTGTTAGGGGAGCCCTGCTTACTTCCTGGATAAAGGATAAAGTGATAGAATAACCTACTCTCTCTCCTACCCACCTAGTGCTTACTTTACTGATCTCAGGGTCCTTACCTGCAAAGCAACTAATCTTTGCCCATTCCCTTTCTGAATAGGAAGCTATGGGGTAAGTGAGCAGAGCCACCTTATTAGTTTTGTGGCAGGTTTTTGTTTTGTTTGTTGGTTTTTAAAAAAGAAAAGGTCTTTTAGTTTGGTCTGTGCTGTATCCCACAGAAGATTTAGTGTAGAGATCCAGTATTGAAACCAGAAAGACTTGAATTCAAGTGTCACCTCTGACACTAGCTATGTGTCCTGAGAAGGAAAGAGAAAAAAAAGTAAGTATTTATTAAGTACCTGTTATGTGCCAGGAACTGTGATAGACTTTGATCCTCACAACAACCTTGTGAGGATGATGCTATTATTATCCCTATTTTACAGTTGAAAACTCAATTAGAGGTTAAATGACTTGCCTAAAATCACTCAGCTGGTACTTGTCTGAGAATGGATTTGAATTCAAATCTTCCTTTTCAGGCTCAGGCAACTCTCTAAGTCTATAACTTAGACAGAAGGTGCCAGCCTGCATTGGTGTTAAAGTTCTGTCTGTCAGTGAATTTCCAGCTCTCTTTCCCATCCCTTTCCCTTGTGCTGTGGCACCAGGGAAGTGAAGAAGGGCTTGTAAACTTCTGAAAGAGTGATGGGGTTTTTTCCTCCTTCCCCAACCATGCATTCTTTGGGTACCAATAAGCCTTCAGAGAACATCAATCCTTTTTACATGTGGAATGTAAAAGAGGAAACTTTCTGTCATGTTTCCATAAGTTTTTAGATAAATCCCATGGGAACTTCTTCAGTCTAGCCTTGTGGCTACCATGCATTGTGACCACTACCACTGGTCAGTGGATGTCACACAGTCCTCAGCTGTTACTCTTTGTGGGCACTAGTGTTTTGGGAAAGCTAATGCTGTCCCCTGCTTTCCAAATGCCCAGGATTTGGAATGCCTGCATCCTCTTTGTCCCTCAGGGTACAGGGGAGAGCACCAGAGTTGAAATGAAGAACTGTTTACATGATAAAAGGCAGGGGAAAATGTAGATGGTTGTTTGGGGTAGGAAGGGGGTGGGAATTCAACGGACATTTTGAATGAGTGTAGGGACTGTTGCCCCAGCAGAGGGAATAGTCTGCCCCTCGGGGATTTCTCATTGGGTTGTTGGGGGGTATAAAAATAGACTTCAGGAGAGGGTGCCGTGGTGATAGGTCCCTGAGAGTGACAGCTCAAGCAATAGTTCTCCTGCCTGGTGGTCAGCAGAAGGTCACAACTAAGGGACAGTCGTTGCTGTGGGGAGGAAGGATACTCTTATCTCATATCAGTACCCGGGGGCAGCACCTCACGTGCCCCATGCTGGGTATGGCTGTGGAAGATACCAGCCAAGTCCGTGTAATGGAAAGCCCATCTGCTTTACCCTGGAGGAGGAAGCAGGAAAATCTGACATAATAATATAATAGCATTAACCCTTCATCATTCCCCTACACACAGGTTTCTGATTAATCATATATATAGGGAATAGTAAGGCTACTCAACAACTCTAGTTAAAGGATCTTATCTCTTGTCTAAATGCAAGCATATATATACACACTTATAAACACACAATGCATGTATACAATATAACAATATGTTTACATATATAATTCATATTTGTATATATTGTATGCATATATATGTATATATTATATGTATTCATGCCCAAAAGAAGGCCTTCCTCATTTGGGGCATCCTTTCTGGCCAGCCAGGTGAAGAGCTTGCAACATTTTAATGATACCCTGCAGCACAGCTATGAACCATATGGTGTGATGGTGGCTTGCTGAGAAACCACAGGGGGAAGCAGGGGCCTGGCAAACAGCAGGGAAGAAAAGAGAAAGTTTTCTGGAGCTGAGGTTTCCGCTGTAAAGGAGTCTAAAGAACAGAAGTGCAAAGTATAGCACATTCTGCAAACAATGACTTCAGCTGCACACTGAAGAGCTGTCTTCCTGGTCCCCAGGGGGAACGGGGCTATCACATTCCTTGTCTTCAGCCGTGTCATACCAGTTAGTGGTCATGTCGGCGTAACTTCAGAGTTTTATGTCAAGTATATGCATCCAACTAATTTTGAACAAGCACCGGCTGAGACCCTGGCTAAGCTCATCAGAGGAGATGCAAAGTTTAGATGAGTTGGAGCCTTTGTCCAGATGATTGCCTCCAGGAGCAAATACAAAATGCTCTGCTTGACATTCAAAGCCCTTCATCATCTAGCCCTCGTCCTGCTTTTTTAGCCCTCTGACATCCTTTTCCTCACACATGCCCTTCAATTAGTCACACTGGTCTCCTGTCTGTTCCACAAACAAGATACTTCATTTTTTGGCTCCAGAAATTTTCTCTGGTTGTCCCCCATGCCTATAATGTTCTCCCACTTCAGCTCTGATCTCTCTGCCTTCTTTTAAGTCCCAATTAAAATTTCACCTTGTACAGAAAGCCTTCCTCAACTTCTCTTAATTCTAACAAAATGAATAATTCTTAATTCCAGAAATCTTAATTATTTCCTATTTACCCTCTAACTGGCTTGCTTTGTATATATGTTTGCATGTTGCAAGCATCATGAGGCCATGCTTTTTGCCTCTTTTTTTTTTTAAATATTTCCAGTGTTTAGCATACTGCCTGGAACATGGTAGATGCTTAAAATTGTTTAGTGATTGATGGATTCTGGAGTTTACTGTCTGATGGGAGAAAAGACACAAATACTGGTAAAAAGAATGCAGAAAATTATATGAAAAATATATTAGAATGGTATGAACCATTCTAATTGTACTTGTGACATCCAAGTAAAGAAGTTGTAACCAATGGCTTGGGAAGGAGCAGGAAAAATTTTATGGAGGATAGGAGCAGGTAAATTGTACAATGGATAGAACATCAACCCTGGAATTAGGAGGACCTGAGTTCAAATATGGCTTCAGATACTTGGCACTTACTAGCTCTGTGATTATGGACAAGTCACTTAACCCAGATTGCTTCACAAAAAAAAAAAAAAAAAATTCATAGAGAAAGTGCCTATGAGCTGGTGTTTAAAGAATGAGACATTTTGAATCCTCTCTTATGTTCTGCTGTATATATGGATATTTTTTCTTTCTTTTCTTATTTTGTATTTGACTTTGAAATAAAATTTTAAAAAGAATGAAAAATGAAAAAAAAAGAATGGGGAGAGTTCAATAGATCTATTCATATACTTATATATATGATATATATATGTAAATATAATATATTCATTTATTTAATGATTTTTTAAAATTAGAATTTGTGATTTCCTTGTTGTGAGAAACTCCCTCTGTTCAAATTTCTGCCACTAATTTTGATTGGTAACTCAAATTTAATTTCAAATCATAGAGTATTATCTAAAAATAGTTAAGCAGAGTGACAATAGTTATACAACCAATATATATCAGAAGATTTGGATCCAGACTATGACTTCGTGGATATTTGGATTTCCCTGTGAGGAAATGCCCTCTCTTAATTTGAACTGCACTGTAATTTAATAAATACTTTTTGATTTATTGATTATACTCTTATAGGATATCTTGAGACATTGAATGGTCATACAGGCAGTATATATCAGAGATGGCACTTTGAATTTAGAGCATCTTTCTTAGACAACAAAAGGCAATAGTGGAGAGAAGACAACTTGGGGTCAGGAGGATTTGAGTTCAAATTCTTATCTCAGACTAGGTGTGTAATCCAAGGCAAGTCACTTAATTTATTTCAGTTACAATGTCCTCATAGATAAAACACGTGAGACCGATATCAAGTACTTAAATAGTTGTTATGTGAATCCAAAGAGATAATCTAGGTAATGTGGATTCACATTGAATTTGAAAATCAGAGAGTACTATGTGAATGCTACTAGGATTTTGAAATGAGGCAATTTTCTGTCCACTACACAGACCTACCCTTTTCAAAAGTACATGAGATTCATAGTATTTGGGATTGTTTCCCCCTCCTCATTATCCTTTTTATATAAACTCTTTCAGGAGTACAGTGAATAAATGGTTCATCTTTATAGGATTATGCTGCTTTTTAGAACAATTGGCCAAAGTCCTGAAAAAGCCTCCCAGACCAGCACCCACTCCCACATGGTTCCATTTTTTCATTCTGAGAAGCTGGAGATGCTCCTTCCTAATCCATTGCTTATGGTGGAGCCCTTGGGCAGCTGCTGTGCTTCATCTGCTTGTGGTTGAGCCCTTCCTCTAGGAAGATTCTGCTTTATCCCCTATGTTCAGGTCATAGTCTTGTGTCTTCACTGCTGAAAGAGAGCAGTAAGATATATTCTCTTACTGCTATTTTCCTATTTTAGTGTATTTCTGATTTAGAGGAAGTGTGCTGGGGAAAGGGCATTTGGGAGGCCAGGAAGGGAAAAGAAGGTAATTGGCCCATGGAATATCCCCATGAGCCTTAGTCCTAGGAAAGGCAGTCCTCAGCTGTTACTCTTCGTGGGCACTGGTGTTTTGGGAAAGCTAATGCTGTCCCCTGCTTTCCAAATGCCTAGGATTTGGAACGCCTGCATCCTCTTTGTCCCTCACGCTGGGGTCACTGCCAGTTTGGCTTTCCCATTTGAGACTGTAAGGATCTCATCCCAGGACAAAATATTTGGCCTTAGACCCTTTTCTAGAATTCCCTCTGAAATTCCCTCCCATTTGTATTTCATGTGTGTTTTTTATATGTGGTGGTTTGTAGCTTGTCTCTCCATAAGAATTTAGATTCCTTGTGGGCTGGTCTAGTTTGGCTTTTTTGCCTTCCTTTGTATTCCTGGGACTTGGCATGGTACCTGACACATAGTAAGGATTTAATAAATGCTTTTTGCTTGCTCGCCTGCCTTAGCCAAATTACTTGATATGCTCCTCCTTCAATATCACATAAGCTTCTACGTTGAGAACTGGAAGGTCTTCCATTCTAGCAGTGGGGGTCACAACTTTTGATCACTGAGTGCTACAGTCTCCTCCCTGACTCTTTCTCATTTCTTCCTTTCCTGTCTACTCTCTTATTCTGATTTCTTCCTCTTGATGCACTCCCAGGATCTTGACTCTGAAAGTGGTACTCGGCTTTTTCTCCTCTTGGCTTCAATTGAATCCAAATCCTGTGAATACAACAAATTACAAAAATAATCCCTGTGCTCAAAGAATCTATATTGTAATGAAGAAACATAGTGAAAATAATTATGTGCATCCCAAGATACGTACAAGGCAGACTCTTTCTCTTGACCAAGCTCCATAAGTTTTCTATGCTGAAAGTTAAAGCTGTCCTCCAGAACAGCTGATTTCCAGGGCAAAGAGCTCTCTGTGTATTCAGGAATCCCTTGGGAAGGATATGACAAAACCTATTTACATTCTGGAATTCCCAGAAGAAGAGCTGTGGGGAATTATAAAATAAAGTGCTCTCCAATGCCTCCATCTTCCTTGCCTCTTTTGTCTCTACCCCCTACCCTCCAATTCCATGTAGAGGCAATGGTATTTATACTTTTGCCTATGATATGACTGACTCTAGCCTTTGGATTCTCTCTTTCTGAATTCCCAGGACTCAGGAACAATGTTTGACTTTTGGTCTCTAAAAAAGGCTTTGGAGGATAACAATAGGAGCTTTGTAAGGATAAGGTACAAGGTCTATCTATTCCATTTACTTTTATTCATTTTACTCTCTTAGTTGATACTAATGTCTTCTATTATGGCACTTAGAGAGATTCACCCAGGCATTGTTTGGGACTAGCTGTGTTATGTAGTTTCAAGGAACATTATCTCTACTCAACTAATCAAAAGGGATGTTTTTAGGGAGCTCCAAAGGGACCTGTCTCCCCTGAGACAAAAGGACTTGCCATAGGAGGTCCCGATGCATTGTGATACTAGGCTTAAGGGCCCAGTATAAAAAAAAATACATACTTAATTGCAATCACATTTGTTGATCCTTTTTTTTTTTCATTTAAAAAATAGCTTCGGGACTTATACTGTTTTTCCCTCTCCACTGGGGAGATGACCTAAATCCTTGGAAAACTGTTCAGGATCTTGGCACCTCAGAGATATTCTCAAACTTTTTTGTTGAGACAGTCCAATTCTAATACTCTTAAGAGTGATTAGAATAATTAAAGTATATCTCAACTAAAGAACTTCTTAGTAGGTTCTAGGGAACTATAATATGTATTTAATATTCTATTTATTGCATAATATTCTTTTGTGTTATATAAAACATCCAATCTAAGCACATTTATAAGTATTGCTCACATCTCCTAAATTCAACATAAATATTATACTTCATTCATTCATAGAATCACAGACTTTTAGACTTGCATGGGATCTTAGAAGTCATCTAGATCAATGTGTACCTGATCAAGACTATCCTATAACATCTCCAACAAGTAGTCATCAGCTTTTACTTGAAGACCTTTGCTGCTGGGGTTAAGAAGTAGGAGATGGAGAGGGAAGGAGGAATCCATTGCAGGAATCTAAGACAACTCATTCCACTTTGGGATAGTTCTATTTAGAAGTTTTCCCTTACTTTGAGTCAAAAACTTGCTTCATCCATAGTCTACTCATCTTTGCATACATCCATGGATATATATATATCTCCATCCATCTGATCATCCTGCCAGCCAGCCATCTATCTAAAAGGAATTATTCAAGATGTTGAGGACTGTGAAGAAAAAGAAAAGAAATAGAAGACATGGACTTAAGGAAATTATTATTTATAGTCAGGAGATAAAATGGAAATGAATATTCCACAAGTATAAATAACTCTAGATCATTAAAAGTGATTAAATTTAAGGAGAAATAGCTTTTGACTATAGAAATTCTGGTCTAATAAACACTAAATAATCTAATCTATCTCTGCCATTTCCAAGAAGAGGAAATGGAGACCCAGGCTATTTAAATGTTTTGCCCATGCTTAATCCCTCATTTTATAAAGAAACTGAGACTCTTTGAAAGGCTTCTAATCAATCAGTAAATATTTATTAAGTGCCTATTATATGCCAAGTATTATGCTAACCTCTAGAGATATAAAAAGAAGGAAAAGCAGTTCTTGCTTTCAAGGTGCTTACAATCTAATGGGGAAGACAACATGCAAATGAACATACAGGATATATAAAAAGTTAATGCAGGAGAGGATTTAAGATTTAAGAGGAGTTGGGGAAGGCTTTCTGTAGAAGGTGGGATTTGGAGAACCCCAGGCCTTACCATCAACCTCAGAGTAAAGCATGGGTCAATATTTCCACACTGCTATGTGGACCCCAATTCTGTGGCCTCTTTTATTTCTGATTACAGAATTTCTCTGTTAAACTATCTTTCCTAGGCACCCAGTTTTCAGATCCAGTGCCTTTTTAGTTATTTCTGCTTTAAAAGTTGTTTTGACCGCCTGTTTCATAGAACACTTTAGCCTTCAATTTTCCTTTTATTTCCCTCTATCCTGATGTTTTATAAGCACAGAATTTCCTTAAATGGCCCAAGTTTCTTGACAGCTTCCCTGCTCTTTTCCCCCCACCCCATTGTCCCTGTGTTACCAAGTAAGGTTGCCATTCTTTCTTTTTGGGTCCTTCTCACCTTCTTAAGGCAGTCATCTCTCCTAGGAGCACATCTCCCAGCTTATTACTTTTTTTCAATACCAACATTAGCATCTCTAAAACTCAATTACGTTTCCATTACTGTAGCCCAGACAGACTGGAATTTGCTCTTGATTCAAATATAATTTTTGGGAAAGAGTTTTTTTTTTTTTGCCACAAAGCAATTTTCATTTGCAAGTGAAGAAATTAGACTACTTGTATCCCACTTGTAAGAAAAGCATGCAGCCAAGTGAAAAATCATAAAAGAGAATTTTTAGAGCTGAGTGGGGGTGGGGAGTTAGTGCATGCTTCAGGTTGAGATTGGACTAAATGACCTCTATGAATCCATTTAATAAATATCAATTTTTTTAATTGGCAAAATTTCATTTTCCCTTTTTTCTTTTTCCCAGTTGAGAAAGAAGAAAAATAAAACCCCTGTAACAAACATGGACAGTCATGCAAAACAAATTTCCACACTGGTCATTTTTTTTTTTTAAAGTTTCAGTTTGTACTCAGAGCCCATTATCACTTTTCTATCAGGAAGTAGATAGAATGCTTCTCATTTGTCCTCTGGACTCCTGGTTGGTACCTGAGGCTCCAAGAAGCAAGTGACCACACCCTGATAAAACCCAAATTGAGAGTAAATGACCAACCTGCAACCTGTCAGTGAAGTAGGGATATGTTTACTCCAAGCATGTGAAGACCTTTTCTGGTAGAGTGGACTGATGAGAATAATTTATTCTAATGGCGATGAAGGCAGTTGAAGTGAAGTGCTACAGAGTACTTAGAGCTTGGTCTGACATCAAAGATACCAAGGTCATCCACTGCATCCTGGGCCATCTCCAAGTAGTCCTGACTTTTGTCCTGCCACTGGACTTCAGTGACTCAAGAAGAGAGTCAGACTGATGACTGTGTATTTATGTCTTACTTATACCCAATCCATGCTTAGGTCAAAACCTGTGATGTCTGAAAGGAAGGTCAAACAACAGCGTTCCTAAGTGTTTCAAAATTGTTTTACTTTAAAATATTCTTGTCTTTGTTTAAATTGTTCTCCTTTGTATAAACTTCTGTAGCCACTTCTATTTACTTCACTCTGCATCAGTTCATGCAAATCTTCCTGGATTTTTCTGAAACTATCCCCTTTATCATTTCTTATATCATTATAGTGTCTCATCACATTTATATATCATAACTTGTCCAGTCATTCTCAAGTTGAAGGACATTCCCTCAGGTCTCAATTCCTCAATTCTTTGCTACCATAAAAAAGAATTGTAAATATTTTTTATATCCTTAGAGCTTGTTTTGCTTAGGACTAATGTCTCCTTCAGTCTACCCTTCCTCTATCATCTCCTCTTTTTCTCTTTTTCTCCTATATCTTTGTGAGTGAAGTTATTTATTTTTATAATCAGTTTGTTCTCCTCTTCTCTCTCTCTCTCTCTCTCTCTCTCTCTCTCTCTCTCTCTCTCTCTCTCTCTCTCTCTCTCTCTTTCTTCGCCTCCCCCACTACCTCCACCATTTTCTCCTTGTTTGTACAAATGTCTATTTGCTCCAAAGGTCATCTAGGTGGCACAGTTGATAGACTGCAGGCTTAGAGTCAGGAAGACTCACTTTCCTTGGTTCAAATCTGACCTCAGACACTTACTAGTTATATGACCCTAGGCAAATCAGTTGAATTGTTTTTCTTATTTTCCTTTTCTATAAAATGAGTTGGGGAAGAAAATGGCAAACCATCACATTATCTCTGCCAAGGAAAGCCCAAAGAAAGTCACAAAAAGTCAGACATGACCAAAAAACTATCATATAATGACTTGCCCAAATATAAGATTATTTTCCTTGTCTTCTTTTCCCTTCTCCTTTCATCCCAATGTATTCTTCTCCCCCTTTCTTTCTATTCTTTTAAAGATCATCAAAACATAACAGAGCCTCTTACAGGCCTACTTTATAATTGGCCTGTGACCCTTAATGACAGCAGGGTTCAGAGGGGATTCATATATCATCTCTTCATATTAGAATGTAAGCAGTTTATCCTTGTTTGATCCTTTATGGATGCTCATGCCAGTTTGCTATTTCATGTTCATCTTGATTTAGGTGTTTGCATTTCAGAATTTCTTTGGAGCACTTGTATTTTCATAGGTGAACTTGGAAGTCCTCTATTTCATAAAAGATCTATTTCTCCCCTTGTAGAATTTTAATCAGTTTTGCTGGATTAGTTACTCTTGGTTATAAGCATATATCCTTTGCGATCTGAAATATTATATTCCAAGCTCTCAATTAATTTTTTAGTTGTGACTATTAAATCATGTATGCTTATTATGTTTACTTCGTAATTGAATCCTTCCTCCTTCCCTCCATCTTTCCCTTTCTCCCTCCCTCCCTCCCTCCCTCCCTCCCTTCCTTCCTTCCTCCCTTCTCCCTCCCTTTCTTCTTTCCCTCCTCCTTTCCTTCCTCTCTTCCTTTCTCCCTCTCTCCCTCCCTTCCTTTCTCCCTCTCTCTCTCCCTTCTTACCTTCTTTCTTTCCTCCCTTCCTTTCTTCCTTCCTCCCTCCTTCCCCTACCTTCTTTCCCTCTCTACCTCTCTCCATCTTTTTCTTTCTTTCTTTCTTTCTTTCTTTCTTCTTTCTTTCTTTCTTTCTTTCTTTCTTTCTTTCTTTCTTTTTTCTTTCTTTCTTTCTTTCTTCTTTCTTTCTTTCTTTCTTTCTTTCTTTCTTTCTTTCTTTCTTTCTTCTTTCTTTCTTTCTTTCTTCTCTCTCTCTTTCTCTCTCTCTCTCTTTCTTTCTTTCTTTTTCTCTCTCTTTATTTTAGAAGTAATCTTGATCGAATCTATCTATTTACATATCACTGGTTCTAAAAGTTCTGGGTAATTTTTAAAAAAGATTTCTTGAAATACGATAAATCTGCTCTTTTTTTCTCTGTGGTTTTCAGTAGTTCAGTGATCTTAAATCTTCTTTCCTTCATCTGTTCTTCATTTCAGTTGTTCTCTGTTATGAGTTATCTTACATTGCTTCCATTTTTTAAAGTCTGTGTCTTGAGCATCTTGTCACTATAATAGCTTTTATTATGGGATTATTGTGAGTTTTTTTTTTGCCCACTATTCCAATCTACTTCCTGAATTTGGACTTTATGTCAGGCTCAGACTCTGTTGCATCTCTGAAGGTAATGTCTGGCCTGATTCTGCTGCTGGTTTCTTGGGTTATTGAGTATTGTTTTATTCTGGAATCTCAGAAACAGCTCAGGCTGGGAATTTGCAAGCTTTGAAGGCTTTCAAAGGGGTATGATCCAGGGGAAAAAATAGTTGCTATCCCTATAATCTGAGCTCTGCAAATTCTTAACCTGGTTTTGAGTCTGAGCAACAGGTCTGTTGTGGGCTTGCTTCCTTTGGAATTCTAATAGATTGCTGCTATACTCATCTATTATAATCTAACAATAATCCAACAAACATTTGTAAAACACTTAAATCAGCATGCTGCTAAGCCATTTGGAAAGCTCTGCTGGTTCAGAATGACACTTTAGAGTTTCCTTTGGCCTAGGATTTCAGTTCTAGTTATTTTTATACTTCAGACTGGAATAGAAGTTCGAACTGAGACTCTGTTCATCTTCTGAAGTCAAAGCTACTTGTCTTTAAACTTTTTCTGAGTTTGGACACATCCTAGAGCCTATAATCACTTTATCCCAGAATACCAACCCTAGGCACTTTCTCTAGTCTGCCTGGGTTTTTGACCTGGAACTACGGTATGAAGAGACAAAACAGTCAGTTGGAACATATTCTTACATCCTGTGTGAAGTCATGATACATGGATATGAAGCTCATACTTTGTCTTTTCCTGTTGCATACTTTTTATTTCTCTTTCAATCTCGGGGTACTAGATTGCTCTCCTCAGTGCATTCCTGATCAGACCTTCTCTACCATATCTATAGATTTCACTGTCTATGGGTTAGACAATTTGGTTTTAAAAAACCAACTTGGGTTAGAAAAATAACTCACTGTAATTTTTTCTTGGATTTCTCAATAAGCATTCCATCTGATACATTTTAAAGATCTATTTGGAGAGATTTTATTGAAGAGGGGAAGAACCTAACTCTTATTTTAAAATTTTATTATTTAATTTTTATTTATTTATTCATTTATTTATTTTTGCTGAGGCAATTGGGGTTAAGTGACTTGCCCAGGGTCACACAACTAGGAAGTATGAAGTGTCTGAAGATCAGATTTGAACTTGGGTCTTCCTGACTTCAGGGCTGGTATTCTATCCACTGCACCTCCTAGCTGCCCCAAACCTACTTCTTACCACCATTTTGATTCCACGTTATAGTCCTTTCTACTTTGTAGAGCTAACCACCCCTGGGTTCTTCTCATTCTGTATTATTCCTCTGTAAGACCTACCCCCTTCTCTTATTGGTGAGTTCCTTCTGGAGCCTCCATTTTGTGGAGAAGTTTATTCCAGTTAGCTTTTGTTCCTTTCCTAGTTCTGTTCCTGACTGTCTAGGCTTCAAAATCATGCCTTCATTTCTCTCTCTTCTTACTGACTTCATTTTCAATTCCCTTTACTCCCCATCAGAATATAAGCTTCTTGAAAGTAGGAACTATCTTTCTTATATTTGTAACCTTAGTGTTTAATAGAGTGTCTGACACAGAATAAATACTTAACAAATTATTGTTTCTTCCTTCCTTCTTTCTTTCCATTCCTTCCTTCCTTCTTTCCATTCCTTCCCTCCCTCCCTCCTTCTTTCTTTCCATTACTTCCTTCCCTCCCTCCTTCCTTCCTTCCCTCCCTCTCTCCCTCCTTCGTTCCTTCCTTCCTTCCTTCCTCCTTCCTTCCTTCCTTCCTTCCTTCCTTCCTTCCTTCCTTCCTTCCTTCCTTCCTTCCTTCCTTCCTTCCTTCCTTCATTATAGATACTCCACAGATTTCTATTTAATGAGGATTTTTGCCTAGGTTTCTCTACCAAGTCCATGAAGAGGACATATATTTATTTGGTAAGACTCAACATTCTCTGTTCTCTATTACATTTAAAGATGCTGCAGTAAAGAGAACACTGACCTTTAATAGATTTGGTAGAGCAACTTAGACAAAAGTCATCTTGAAACATCTTTTCAATCTAAGATAAGTTGAGATTGTAAGATAAATTCAAGTCACTGGGTCCAGATGAACTCTATTCCAGAATACTGAAAGATCTAGTAGATATAACTGCTAAATCAATGTCAAGGAAATATGATTATGGGACTGAAAAAGATCAAATTCCTGATTTAAAATTTTAAATTTCCTTTTTTTAAAAAGGAAGAGAAAGAGAGAAGAAACTTGTAGTGAGCCTAACTTTGATTTATGGCAAATTGCAGAACATATTAAAGTTGTAGGTAGTGAACATTAGGAAATGTTTGTATATAGTTGTTTGTATGATATCTCTGTTAATAAAGTGTGAGTTCTTTGAGGAGATGGACTATCTTCTGCCTCTCTTTGTATTCCCAGAGCTTAGCATAGTGTCTGGCACATAGTAGACACTTAATCAATGTTTGTTATCCAGTTCTTAGTGGCTGAAAAGAAAGTTAGAGTAACAAAGGATTTTTTTTCACCCCCCCCCATGAAAAAGTCATAACAAAGTAACTTTTATTTCTACTTTTGGCAGAGTTACTAGGTTAGTAAATCAGAGTAATACTAACAATACCATTTACTAAGATGGAGAAATGTTAGAAAGGCCATTAAGTGGCACAGGGATAGAGCACAGGAATAATGAATTGACCTGAATTCAAATCCTGCCTCAGACATTTCTCTGTGTGCTGTGTGCCTCTGGACAAGTCACTTAAGTTCTTTTAGCCTCAGGTTCATCATTTTAAAAGTGGGGATAATAATAATATATATCAAGTTTTGGAGAAGGATCTCTCTCTCTCTCTCTCTCTCTCTCTCTCTCTCTCTCTCTCTCTCTCTCTCTCTGTCTCTCTCTGTCTCTCTCTGTCTCCCTGTGTATGTATGTGTATATATATGTGTGTGTGTGTGTGTGTGTCTTGGAATTGATGAAAACAGGTGAAATGACTTGCCCAGGGTCACTTAACAAGTGTCTGAGGCTGGATTTGAACTGAGGGTTCTCCTGATTCTGAACCCAATCTTTTATCTACTATACCAGCTAGCTGCTCTGCCTAGCATTTAATGCTTGTCAACTGACTTACTGACTGAGCCTCAATTTCATCTATAGAGTGAAAGTAAAGAAATGATCTACCTTATTGCATTGTCAGGAGGATTAATTTTGGAGCAGTTAAGGGATGTCAGGAAGATTTAAATTCAAATCTGGTCTCCTTCAAATCTCTCTGACTTAGCTTAGAAATACTGGTCAATTAGACTGTTCCAATTAACAGGCATTTTCCATCTTAAGGGCTAAAGAGAGCATATTAAGGAATGATAAAGACAAGAAAGTGATTTGCCCAAGATCAGTTACCTTGTTAAGTGACCAGAATTCAAACCCAGTTCACTGAGTCATAGAATCACAGATTTGAAAGGGTCTTCACAAAACCATCTAGTCCAGTTCCTAAGCAAACAGAAATTGTCTCTTCCATGTCCTGGATAAGTGCTCAGCCATTCTTTGTGTAGAGACCTCAAGCCCCATGCTATTTTAGTTAACATTTTAGGATCACTGGTATTTTATATGCTACAACCCAGTTTATCCTTAAAATGATCTTAGGATGTAGGTAACATCACTATTACTTTCTTCATTTTACATCTAAGAAGACTGAAGCACAATGAAGCAAAATTACATTCCTAGTGACTAAACTATTATTCATACCTGTTCTTTTTCATTTGTTTTTAAAAGGCTGGTTCTCCCCATCTCATCCAGGCTTGAATTGGAAGTAGCCACTCATGGCCTGATTCTACTATTGATTGGCCTCTGATCTTCCCCATTGTCAATTTAGGGTGGTTCATCCCTCTCTTGTTAGTCTGTTCTTCCATCTTCTTCTCCAAAGGCTCATTGCATTGGTATTGTTGGGGACAACAGATTGACTTCAATATAATTGCACATCAATGGATCCATCAGTTTCAGCCACCCAGGTAGCAGGGGATTATAGATATGCAATACAATCCAGGAAGTTTATTCTTCAAGTCTTTTGAATGAAAATTGAGTATCTGGTTTTTTGATCCTTCCATTCATTCTTATTCTTGTTATCATTTCTCTTCATATTAGTAACTCTTTAACAGATTCACACTACAGAGAAGCAAGTGACAAAGAAATGATTTCCTTCCTTTTGGGATGTTGGTTTCTGTGATAGGCATTTGTGATACTCTGAAATTGAGTTCTTTGGAGGGTATTTAGGCTGAGTGCCCAACAGTTTGGTAATTTCAGTATTTTCTATCGAGTTTTGATAAAATTTCCACAAATGATGATTCCTATGTTTATAGCAATAGTGGTACTGACATTAGTAATTTAAATTGGTATGTAACATGATATTTAATTTTCCTATTATAGCTTTTGTAGTTTGGCTCAATCCAAGTCAGTCATGATTTTTGAGAGTTAGTAAGAACTAGGATACCAAGTTTTTCAGATTATAGAATTGAATTAACCTCATAGGACCTTAATAACCATTTATTTTTTAAGCTTTTTATAATCAAAATATGTGCAAATTTTCAGCATTTACCCTTGCAAAACCTTTTTCTCCCTCCCTTCCTCCTTTAGATGGTAAATAATCCAATATGTGTTATACATGTGCAATTCTTCTATACATATTTCCACAATTATCATGCTACACAAGAAAAAACAGATCAAAAAGGAAAAAAAGTGAGAAAGAAAACAAAATGCAAGCAAAAACACAAAAAAGTGAAAATCCTGTGTTGTGATCCAGCCTCAGTCCTCACTGTCCTTTCTCTGGGTGCAGATGGCTCTCTTCATCACTATGTCATTGAAACTAACCTGAGCCACCTCACTGTTGAAAAGAGCCACATCCATGAGATTTGATCATCATATAACCTTGTTGTTGTTGTGAATAATGTTCTCTTGGTTCTACTCACTTCACTTAGCATCAGTTCATGCAAGTTTCTCTAGCCCTCTCTGAAATCACCCTGCTAATTGTTTCCTATAGAACAATAATATTCCATATTCTTCATATAATCTAACTTATTCAGCTATTCTCCAACTGATGGGCATCCACTCAATTTCCAATTCCTTGCCACTACAAAAAGGGCTGCTGCAAACATTTTTGCACATATGGGCCTTTTTTCCTTTTTTATGATCTCTTTGGGATACTGGTCCAGTAGAGACACTGCTGAATCAAAGGATATTCACAGTTTGATAGTACTTTGGGCATAGTTCCATATTGCTCTCCAGAATGTTTGGGTCAGTTCACAACTCCACCAACAATGAATGTATTAGTGTCCCAGTTTTCCCACATTCCATCCAATACTCATCATTATTTTTTCCTGTCATCATAGCCAATCTGAGAGGTGTTAGTGGTATCTCAGTTGTCTATATTTGCATTTTTCTGTTCAATAGTGGTTTAGAGCATTTTTCCATATGATTAGAAATGGTATTAATTTCTTCATTTGAAAATCATCTGTTTATATATCCTTTGACTATTTATCAATTGGAGAATGGCTTGTATTCTTATAAATTTGAGTCAATTCTCTCTGTATTTTAGAAGTGAGGCTTTTATTAGAACTCTTGGATGTAAATTCCCCCCACCCATCCAGTTTATTGCTTCCCATTTAATCTTGTCTGTATTGATTCATTTATACAAAACTTTTAAAATTCAATATAACAAAATTATACATTTTGCATGCCATAATATATTCTAATTCTTCTTTGGCCACAAATTCCTTCCTTTTCCATAGATCTGAGAGGTAGACTATCCTAATTTGCTTATTTATATCTAAATTATGAATCCATTTAATAATCATTTATAAAATGGCAAAGAATAGTTCTTCCTGTTTACTTCACAAGGGATAGTAAAAATTAAGATACGGATTCTAAAAGTGCTTTCAGAGTAGGATGCACTATATAAGTTGATTAATTTAAATATTTATTAAGCATCTATTTTATGCCAGGGACAATATTGGAGATAGACAAAAATAAAGAAGTCCCTGCCTTCATGGTGCTTTCATTATATTTCCATTTCCCTATTTAATGGTATCTCTAAAAGTTAGTGACAAAAGGCATATTACTGGGGAAAATAACATATAATTAGAGAAGTAAATAATTGATATATGCTAAATAACTAATTTTTTTTTTGATGGAAACCCTAACAACTACAATAGTTAAAGTCATTTATAAGAAGTAGAGCTTGAATTGAATGTTGGAGGGAACTGAGGGCTCTAAGAGTTGGGAGCAACGAGGTAAAACATTGCAGACATGGTTAACTACTTGTATAGAGATCTAGAGATGGGAGATAGGATATTGTATATTTGTCCTATTAGCTTATTTTTCATCTACATTTCTTTTAACAAGTGATGATATAAAGGAAGTATATGAGGCTTAGTAGAAAGAACATCTTTAATCTGGTTTTCAGCTTGGTCTCTTCAGGTCTCTAGATATATGACACTGGGCAAGTCAGTTAATCTATTTGATTGTTAGCTTGTTAATTTGTAAGAGTATGGCGTGGGACTAGGTTTCTCTTAGGATTCTTTAAGTTCTATAATTCTATGACTGTTTTATAAAACAGTTATAGCAGATGGACCTAAATTCCCCAGAAGCGCAGATGGTTGACTAGATTATAATTTTAGGATTATTTTGTCTCATGACTTGTCACTATTAGTCACAACCACACAGTGCAGCAGCATATGCCATATGTGTCCTGACTTAGCTGTAGTTTTCAAACGAGGAAGTTAAGGAAGTAAAGGTAGAAAGGGAGGGGTCATGGCATATTACCAGACAGAATGAACTGGAAAAGAATATAAAATCATGGAAGTAAGAAGTCCTATTATTTAAAAAAAAAACTTTCTATGGAAAATTAATTTGAGGGCATTTCCTTCAATTTGAGGCAGGATATCTTGACTGGACATCTCCATTTTCATGATCTTTATCCCCGATTACTGAATGAAGAATTAGAAAGCAACATGGAAGATTGGATAGGGTACTAGATGTGGACCTGGTTCAAATCCTGCTTTAGGCATTTTTTAGTTGTGTGACCCTGATCAAACAATTTGACTTTTCTCTTTCATCATTTGCATAATAAGAGGATTTGACTTAATGGCCTCTGAGGTCCCTTATCTAAATCTATGATCCTACAACCTCCTGAATAGATCTTCTGGGGAAAATGTTCTTGCAGAAAGTTAACTAGCATTCTGAAGGTGATGACCAGTTAAATCTTGGGGGTAGAATATGCTGAGAAAGGCTGTCATTCCCAATTACAGATGATTGTGGACCAGTGATCTCTGCATGATCTTTCTAGCTAAATGTGTTTTCTTCACCCCACCCTAAACAAGTTATTATAAAATAAAATAAAATATATATTTAAAAATTTAAAAATTTCATTGTATGGAACTATCAGGGTAAGGGCAAAGGACAATGGGATCTTTAAAACTCTGTGATATTTAACCTAAAGTGGTTTTACAAGTCAAAAGAAAATCTTGGCTACTGTGCTGAGTCATCAGAACTTTATAGGAACAGGCTATAGATAGTCTCATCAGGAAGGAGGTGAAAGGAGGGAACAGTACTGTACTGTAAAGACTATATAATCAATCAATGAAAAAGTCACCCCCTGGAAGCATCTAGTGATCACCAGGGATCATGTCCCAGATATCTTATCTACAAAGATGCAGACACATCCAAGGAGTTTTAACATTTGTCTTTCTTTCTTTTGTCACATTAGATATATCTATAAGGGATGAAGGAGAGGCTTTTGAAAATGTGATTATATCTAATAGTCTCAGTTCAATCACTTTAGTAGAGCTGAGTGTGAAGATCTCACAGAGAGACAAGTGACTTGTGAATTATGTCCTTGATGGCTGGGACAACCTGTAGCTTTTATTATCACTCATCCAGCATAGCCCAGCATCAATCAATTGACAAGCCACATGGTGCTTTTCTATATCGGGCACTAAAAATGCAAAGACAAAGCTGCCCATCTCTGTATGGAGAAAATAAATATGTATATAAAATATAGACAAAATAACCCCAAAGAAAGTTCTGGGGATATCCACTAGGGGTTTCAGAGATTAGAAATGGTATCATGTCATACTTGAGCTGCACTTTGAAAGAAGCTAGAATTGGTAGGAAGTTGAGGTGAGGAAATAGTCTATTCCTATGTAAAAGTATGGAGATAGGAGATGGAATGTCATGTATGAGGAACAAGAAACTATTCTTGTATAACTATGTAACTGGACATAAAGTAATATATAATAAATCTGGAAAAGCAGCTTGGAGCTAGATTATGAAAGTCTTTAAATGGCAAACAGAAGAATTGATATCTGATCCTGATGTAATAATGATGATGATAATATTAACTAACATTTATATAACACTTACTCTGTGTCAAATACTCTGCTAAGAACTTTCCAATTAAAAGTTAGTTATTGAGCAGTGGAATTCCATAGTCAGACCTATGCTTTAGGAATATTATTTTGGCAGCTTGTGGAGAATGGAAATCTTTATCCTTAAGATGTATCCATTAAACCATTTCTAATGATTTCAAAGGCACTGCTGTCCTATCTGGCATCCTCCATGAAGAGAAAGATTTGGGGGAAATGGGATGTTGTGTAAAAGTGATACAAATATATATATATATATATATATATGTAAAAGAGGTACCTTTGCTGTTAGAGTACCTGCCTAAATCATGAGTGCTACAAAGAGGTGAGTTAGGTCATTTTTGGAAGCACAAGAAGACCACTCTACTTGTTGGTTTCTCTAGTAGTTGTTGTTCATTCCTTGTCTTCAGAGAGGATCAGTGACCTAACAGGATGATATTTTTGACTTGCTAGTGAATTGGATTTAAGTGAAGCGGAATTGCAGAAAGTTAAACCTACTCTGTTCCAATGTTATCCAAGTCCAATAGCAGGATAAAAATAAGAATGACTGGTGATGACCCAGGAAATATTATTTATGCATGAAGTACTGGTATGCATGCTGAAAGAGATGGTACAGTAATCATATTTCCAACTTTCTGTTTCTACTTCTCATTTTAATTTCTCCCATCATGGAAAATAATATAGCTACTTTTCAGGCACAACTCATTTTGTGGGTTTCCCTTATCTCAAAACTCATCAATTAGCATTAACTCAGCTTCTTTTCCTTACCTATTGGCTTATTGTACCCTTCTAGATTATCTGAGAATATAATATCTCACACTTTCCAAAGTTGGTTATCAACTTCCCTTATTAGTTCACGGGTTCATAAGACTCAAAATATGAAATTTCATTTACAATTTAATGAAAACTGGACTCATGTTCAAACCTATAAAAAACAGTGATATACAAATAGTAATATGCCACCAATGAGAAAACTTCCTCTGAGACTTGTGCAGTCTCTATAATTTACTCTGCCATAGATCATAGGTTTGCTGGAAGGAACTTTAGAGATCATTTATTTCAAGGATTTTTAATTTTTTTGGTAAAGTTACAAATGTTTTTGTTAGTCTACTGCAGCTTATGGACTGGACCTCAGAATATATTTAAATACATTAAATAAAATACTTCAGAGTAAAAGGAAATCAACCAAAAGGTCAATAATCAATTTTGAAATATAGCAGTCAATTTTTAAAAATTCCTGAATCCCAAATAAATAATCTTTGATCTAATCCAGCTTCTTTATTTGGTAGGACACAGTCTTAGAATGATTAGATGACTTGCTAAGAGGCAGAGTGCTCCTACTGGCTTGTAATCTATTGCTATCCTCTAGCCAAATTCCACTGACAATGGGCAAGGGGTGGGGGAAGTTTGTTTCATAATTTTAGGGCTTGCTCTGGAATCTCGACTCATCAATATTCTAACAGCATTCACGGTAGCTCTTGACTCATTCAATAAGTTGGGTTTTTGGCTTTCCAGCGGCAAAGCTAAGTCTTATGGTGCTATCCAAGTTTCCTGGTCTTTTCTTACTTGTAGCCTAAGGCACACGTTTGGAAGACAAACTAGAAGATAGGTACATTCACAGACCAGGAAACACCAGGAAAGGTGTTTTTCTGTAGAAAATTATTGTTTCCATAAGGATACTTTGAACTTAATAACACCAACTCAGTTCTCTAAACCAGAGAGCTAACTGGACTGCAACTGAACTCATTTTAAGTCATTGTAGAAGAGGAAAGCAGTGAGAACCATGATTACAACATTGGAAATGGAAATGAAATGAATAATAACAACAAAAATTAAATTAAAAATCTGTGCAATTATCAAGATTGACATTGTTCTCTGAAGAAGCAATGAAATAGTGCAGCTTCCTACCTTCTTCATTAGAGAGGTAGGAAACTATGGATATGAAATACTTTGATCTCAGACTCAGACTTTCAGACTCAGTTATGCTGAACTGAATTTTTTTCTCTTTATTTTTAATTTTATTTTTGTAAGAGATGGCTCACTGAGCAGAGGAGACACCTATTCAAATGATGGTGCTATAAAAAAGCTATCAATTAATTTTAGAAAATGGACAGGTTTATAAAAATGATGAATTGTGACATCAAAAATTCATTTTTCATGTATGACTTTGTAAGACCTCATTTTGAAAGCATTGCTACTAGCTTCCAGTATTGTGCCTTTTTGTTGGTTCTGTAAATTCTTGTGGGAGAAGCAGCAGCACCATATTGGGAAGCAGGAATTATTTCTTATGACTATTCTTCCCAGTCATTTGAGACTTATTACTCATCCCTCCCCTGTACATTTTTCATTTCAAACTGTTGCTGGCTGCTTTCTTCACAGTCTCATTCACAGTTTCTATGTATTCCTGGGCATTAATGACTCCATTTTGCAAGGTGATAATGTAGTGATGCAGATTGTCCCCTAGTGTTGAAAAGGTTTAGATTCTCTCTCTACCTGGTGATGCTTTTAATTAGTTCAGAGTTTAGATGTCATCATTGATTAGTTTTCAAAAAAAAGAAAGAGATAACTCAGCAGTCTTCCTGAAAACACACTCAATATCAAAAAGGGCATAATTTCCTGCTATCCTTCTTGTGTTTAGGGTTTTTTTCATACCTTGATCACCTTCAAGTATAAAATAGAATTTTCCTTGACCAGTTGAGAGAGAAGATGTGAATTTCCTATACAAATACAGCATTCTCTGAATTCTCCCTCATGCCCAGCTGTTTGAATTCTTATCCTACATGTTAACACAGCTAATCCCATGAAGCCCATCCTGGCAGAGAATAATAGCATCACACATTATGCCCAATTAATCAATAATCTCCTTTCTGTTTGGCTTTGGGATGCATCATGTAATTTATTCCCCAAAGGACAGAGGATGGTATTGAGGAAAGGGAATGAATTAGCAGACTTCCCTGCCTCCTCCCATTTGTCACAGGTTAATTGTAAGGGAAGTTTGCATTTTCTATTCCCGGGCTATCCCAGTGGAATGGAAAAGGGGCTGGTCTAAATTACTTCTAAATGAGGAACATGTGGGGGTAGGACTGGTCTAGGACCAGTCTATAATTATATACTTGCCAGATAACTCACAAAGGGGCTCTCTAGGTTAAAGAAAAGAGATGAAACAATGCACTTTCTTCCCTTTTCCCCCAAAGAAGTGAGAGTTTATGGGTATAGGACATTGCAATATACTTGTCAGACTCAGTTGATGTATTAGTTGACTTTGCTAAAATGCTTTTAAAAATCCCTCTCTTTTTAATTTGGACAAGTTATTTAACCTCCTACAGCCTGTTTCCTTATCGGTAAGAACTAAGATATTAAAGTGGATGATCCTCTCAGGAACAGAACGATAATCCTATGATTTATATGCTAATTCTGTACCTCTGTTTCTGTCTTGTAATGTAAACTCTCCAAAGTCCATAAGCTTCGAGAGGAGCAGGAGTTATGCCCTATGTAAGTTTGGTATGTCTCCCATTCTCCTCAAGTATCCAAGATAGTTTTGTTCTATAAATGTTCTATAGATGTTCTATAAATGTTTGTTGAATGAACGAATGAAGAAGTCATCTGCTTAATTCATTTTGTATGGCATTTTAAACAAAGTACATGATCTTGTGTGAATGACTTTCTCTGGAGCTCATTTTTTTCTCCTCCTTTGTAGGAAAAAGAGCTTGAATTATCAACATTGTCTAATGGAAAGACTTTAGAAACAGGACCTGAGTTTAAATTCTATTTCTCTGTTATTATGGTGTGATCTTGTGCAAATCATTGTGATTTTCAGTTTCTTCAAAAAATAACAACAGCAGCAATAATAAAAGCTGGCATTTATATAGTGCTTATTATATGCCAAGCACTGTGCTAAGCAACTTTACAATTATTTTATTTGGGTCTTTGTAATCCATTCCCATTTTATAGATGAGGAAACTGAGGCAAGCTAAGTGACTTGTCCAGGGCCATATATCTAGTTAATGTCTGAAGATGAATTTGAAGTTGCCTCTTTAAAATCGGTACGTTGGACTATAGAGTCTCTGAGTTTTCTTCCTGCTCTAAGTTTATAATTTTATGATTAAATAATACCCAAGGTCCCTCAGTCATGAGGTCTTCATCCTGAAGCTTCATTTTATCTTGAACTTCACAAACTAGAAGTAACTTTTGTCCTTGAGGAGTCACCCTCTTTCCTGTGATTGAATGGAACCTCCATTCAGGGTCAGTCAAGTCTCATTACTTTATAGGCTATATATCTAACTTCCTACCCCCCCACCTATCTTTTTGTCTCCCCCTCTCCCCCACTAAAATGTAAGCTTCCTCAGAGGGCAGAGATTGTCCTTTCTACTTGTGTTTGTATTTCCAGTGTATGGCTCTTGGTGAGAACTGACTAAATGCTTAATGACTTGACTACTGAACTAAGAGTCTTCATATGACAAATATAATTTCAGATCATAAAAATAAAGGTTATTGATGAAGATGGTTTTGATAAGATTGCCTTATATATCCTCAGTCACTGTCCCTGACCCAAATGGTGGATCTGAAGACAGGATTTGGAAAATGGAGTATCATCACAGCCTCCTGGGGGTGGGGGTGGGAGGTGGAAGAACATATAATTGGCTCCCCTGGCACAGCTGGCAGGAAACTTTAATGATAAAACCCATTGCCTGAGTTTTATAGGGATGTGACTTCATCAATCCCTCCCTAAAGACAGGAAAGATTTAGATCAAACTTCCCTACTGATTTATAGACTGTGTTCGCTTCCACTGAGATAGTACTCAGTCAAGCTCATCTACTCAGACCCCTGCTGACCCATCTTTCACACTTTTTCTCTATGTGTGCCTGCTCTGCAACCCCCTTCTCCATACAAACGTCCAAATCAATTATGATTCTAATTAGGGATGATGTAGTTAAATTTCAAAAAAACCGTTTTCTTGTTCCAATAATACCTAGCGTCCTCCTGCAAACAAGTCATTTATCCTGACTAGTGGACTGTAGCAGACTGAACAGATAAACTTTTTTTTTTTTCCTGGGGGAAAAACCATAGCATAAATGGAATTAGTTTTTCCCTGTGATAGAAGAATCTCCAAGCAGGCAAATTACTTTGAACTTTCTCTAAGCTGATCATCCATTGGGTTAAGAGCAGATTCAAAGAATTTGAGCAATGAAGGACAAGAGAAGCATGCTTAAATACCATTTCAGGTTGATTTTTACCTTATCTTTATGGAGTAGAAGATGATGTATATTTATGTATGGCTTAAATCTTATAGCAATATAATGATGTTAAGGAAATGTATGAGAAAATCTGAAGTCTTTCCCTGCTTTGACAACAGAACTGGCATACTGCATTTCTTGTTTCTTTGGTCTTCTTGTAGGGTTTGAGAGTTGTGTTCATGTGCTCATTTCCTGTTATGGCTAAGTTTGTTGGCATTTAGTGCCAGGTAATTTGTATTTGTTTCCTGGAAGCCTATAAAAGTCAAGTTTCATGGACACTTAATTCTTTTTTTTTAATAACTTTTTATTGACAGTACATATGCATGGGTAATTTTTTTACAATATTATCTCTTACACTCACTTCTGTTCCAACTTTTCCCTTCCCCACCTCCACTCCCTCATTGTTGAAGATAGCCACTTCCATCAGAATACATCCTTATACAGTATCATTGTTGAAGTGTATAATGATCTCCTGGTTCTGCTCATTTCAGTCAGCATCAGTCCATGTAAGTCTTTCCAAGTTTCTCGGTATTCATCCTGCTGGTCATTTCTTATAGAACAATAATATTCCATGACATTCATTCATATACCACAATTTACCCAACCATTCTCCAACTGATGCGCATCCATTCATTTTCCAGTTTCTAGCCACCACAAAAAGGACTGCCACAAACATTTTGGCACATACAGGTCCCTTTCCCTTCTTTAGTATCTCTTTGGAATATAAGCCCAGTAGTAGCACTGCTATGTGTGTAGTACACAGATTGATAACTTTTTGGGCATATCCAGATTGCTTTCCAGAATGGTTGGATTCAATCACAATTCCACCAACAATGCATCAGTGTCCCAGTTTTCCTGCATCCCCTCCAACATTCATCTTTATTTTTTCCTGTCATCTTAACCAATCTGACAGGTATGTAGTGGTATCTCAGAGTTGTCCTAATTTGCATTTCTCTGATCAATAGTGATTTGGAACACTCTTTCATATGAGTAGAAATAGTTTCAATTTCATCATCTGAAAATTGTTCATATCCTTTGACCATTTATCAATTGAAGAATGGCTTGATTTCTTATAAATTAGAGTCAATTCTCTATATATTTTGGAAATGAGGCCTTTATCAGAACCTTTAACTGTGAAGATGTTTTCCCAATTTGTTGCTTCCCTTCTAATCTTGTTTGCATTAGTTTTGTTTCTACAAAGGCTTTTTAATTTGATATTATCAAAATTTTCTATTTTGTGATCAATAATGATCTCTAATTCATCTTTGGTCACAAATTCCTTCCTCCTCCACAAGTCTGAGAGGTAAACTATCCTATGTTCCTCTAATTTATTTATAATCTCGTTCTTTATACCTAAATCATGGACCCATTTTGATTTTATCTTGGTGTACAGTGTTAAGTGTGGGGCCATGCCTAATTTCTGCCATACTAATTTCCAGTTTTCCCAGCAGTTTTTGTCAAATAATGAATTCTTATCCCAAAAGTTGGGATCTTTGAGTTTGTCAAACACTAGATTGCTATAGTTATTGATTATTTTGTCCTGTGAACCTAACCTATTCCACTGATCAACTAATCTATTTCTTAGCCAATACCAAATGGATTTGGTGACCGCTGCTTTATAATATAGTTTTAGATCAGGTACAATTAGACCACCTTCATTTAATTTTTTTTTATTAATTCCCTTAAAATTCTCGACCTTTTGTTCTTCTATGTGAATTTTGTTGTTATTTTTTCTAGGTCATTAAAATAGTTTCTTGGGAGTCTGATTGGTATAGCACTAAATAAATGATTAGTTTAGGGAGTATTGTCATCTTTATTATATTTGCTCGGCCTATCCAAGAGCATTTAATATTTTTCCAATTATTTAAATCTGACTTTATTTGTGTGGGAAATGTTTTGTAATTTTGCTTATGTAATTCCTGACTTTCCTTTGGTAGATAGATTCCCAAATATTTTATGCTATCAACAGTTATTTTGAATGGAATTTTTCTTTGTATCTCTTGCTTTTGGATTTTGTTGGTGATGTATAAAAATGCTGAGTATTTATGTGGATTTATTTAGTATCCTGCAACAGCACTAATTCTTTAGTATCTTTCTATCCTTGAGTAAAAGTGGGATCACTGATTATAATGCCACAGATCAGAGCTCATCATCATCATCACCATCATTATTAATGACAGAATTCATGTAATTCTTTAAAACTTACAAAGTGTTTTACATATTATATAATTTGATACTCGTGTAACTCTATGAGGTGTCAGAGTGGATTAAATGCTAGATGTCTGGATTGTATTGACCTGTTTTCTAGATCCCCCAAGTTGAGGTGACAAAACGTACTGTTGCTTTCTAGATCCCCCACACTGAGGTGATTAAAATATCCCTTCCTAGTGGAGAAGTGATGAGGCAGGATTCCAGAGGATGGTGGAAAAATGGAGTCCATTTATTTCAAGAACTTTCCTCTTTATATGATATAAGAAAAACAACACTGTACACGTAGACTATTATACGTAGTTTGCCACCTCGTATCACTCTTCCACCTACTATTATTACTCTGCTTCAATCTCCACATAGGTTATCACCACCCCCTAACTTCTCAGGAAGGCCAAGAGCCTTTAAGGCAGATGGGAGCCTAACCAGTCATTGTTAGCAGATTCCCTCTGGGCAGAAAGGTCTTATATCTTACCCAGAGTTTCCCCACTGACTGGGATTCTCTACACTGGAAAAACTGACTTCAAATCCAGTTTTTGACAACTACTAGTTGTGTCATTTAAAAATTACTTTACCTCTGTCTTCCTCAGTTTTCTTATGTGTAAAATGAAAATAAGGGCAGCCAAATGACACAGTAGATAGAGTACCAGACCTGGAGTCAGAAAAACTCATCTTCAAAAGTTCAAATCTGGGGGCAGCTAGGTGATGTGGTGGATAGAGCCCTGAAGTCAGGAGGACCTGAGTTCAAATTTGATTTCAGACACATAACACTTCCCAGCTGTGTGACCCTGGGCAAGTCACTTAACCCCAATTGCTTTAGAAATTTAAATTGAGCAATTTAACCAAAAAAAAAAGTTCAAATCTGGCCTCAGATATTTATTAGCTAGCTAAGTCAGATAGCTCCTGAGATCTCTTCTAGCTGGATAACTATAATCTAACACTTGTACTCATCAAAGAACAAGGGGCTGGAACCAATTTCTAGCAAATTAACAAATAGCCAGACACTTAATCAATAATATATGAAGACCTATAAGGCTTCTCTTTCAGATTAGTCCCAAAGCATCAGAAGAAGGTAATTTTAAAATGCTTTCTTAATATGTTTTAAAGCGCAGAAGGAGTTTGATTCCACATCCCTGGATTTTTGTGTGTTGCATCATTTTAAGAATAATATATGCTCACTAATTTCCTAGCTGCCATTTTGCACCTGCTAATCAGTAACAAGATATGTTCCTTTACTTGGTCCCAAATATGAAGATATGGTTCTCTATTTGGTCCAAAATATGAAATTATCTGTATTTATTTTATTAGATACAGTGAAATAATGAAAAGCAGAGAACTATTCTATATGTTCTAATAGTGTATCAAAAAAAATCTAGAGGCTTGAGAACATTGTCTTGATTTGGAGAAATCAACACAGATTCTGGAGACAAAATCTGATGTTAAACACAATCGTGTGCCCTACATCTTTATCTTCCTGAATAGTAGCTGTACAGCTCTGCCGATCATCCAAGCTGAATGGGAGCAAGGTTGACTAATTTAAAAATGATTGGGATTTTAAAGCCACATTATTCTTCTGGTCAGAAGGTAGTATGATCCCTGTAGCTATAGCTATGATGCACTATGTATTCTGAATCTGTGTACAGATCCTTCAAATACAGTTATATCTCTCATCTGAAGAATGTACTTTTTATTCTTTGTTTAACACAGAAACTCTTATCACTTACTGTTACCGCGTCCTCATCTCAAATTTTTGTGCACACTGCCACTAGATGGTTGTTCACTAATCCCCTTGTCCATACAAAATATCTAAAGTTATTCCAGAACCATTTTTGAATAGATTAAGATTTCTTAGGTGTTTGATATCCCATACGTTATGACAGAGTTACTACACAATCACATATGCATCCTTCACAAAGTCTCTAAATGGGTCCATAGGCACAGAAGATACATTGGTTGTAACCCTTATCTAAGAAACTCCAGAAGTAACTAGAAATCAGAAGGGATTCTTGATTGAACTGTCAGACTAGTATTATAGGCCTGATAATCATTTGTGGCTTACACCTGCTTTTTAAAAGAAATTTTAAGCTTTGAATTTTGAGCTCATTTAATTGTGAGATCTAAGAGCTGGGACTATATTTTACCTTTCTTTGTATCCCTTGAACTTAGTATGGTGCCTAGCATATAGACGGTAACTTTTTCTTTCCATTAAATATTCATCCTTCTCCCATAAATAAGGAACAGTTTTCATATGGCTACCTAATACAGAAATGGTGTGAAGATTTCCCAAATCTACGTGAAGATCTATTAGGCTTCTCATGTAAGTACAATAGCTTTTCTAATTGTACCAACTTGTTCGAATTGTTCACTTGTTTTAGTTGTGTCTCATTATCTGTGACCTCATTTGTGGTTTTTTCTTTTTTTCTTTTTTGGCAGAGATACTGAAGTGGGTTGCCATTTCCATCTCTAGCTTATTTTACAGATGAGGAAACTGAAACAATTTGAGTTGTGACTTTTCCAGGGTCATACAGTTAGTAAAAAACTAGAGGCCAGATTTGAACTCAGAAAGATGACCAACTAGTGATCTCTCTTTAGTCCTTTATATTACAATCTGAAAGTAAAATGTTGACATTACTGTAAAAATGTCAAATTAAATCTTGCTTACCCTTCCTAAGCAGTAAAAACATTTTGATTCTTAAGTCATTAAGTTCTTTCAAACAGAGAACTACTATCTTAAATTGATAAGAGAATTGGGAAATGGGTTGTTTGAGAAAGGATTGGGTTTTTTTTTTTTTTAATTTTAAATACTCCCTAGCACAATATTTATAGCCTCCTACATTTTGTCTCAGTTTTAGATTCTATGGATAAGATAGCAAGATGGTACCTTCTCATTCAGATTGTCAGCATTGAAAATCACGGCTATAATTTATTACCTTGCAGAATACTGTCAATGATATCAGTGTAAAGAACAATATGGTATCAGGAATAACAATTCTGTACATTAGTCATTACAGGCAATTCACATTTTGGTATGTACCCTTATCAGATGCCTTCTTGAAGAATACATTTGTAGCTACTGAAATGGGAGATAAATAGCAGGTAATTTTACACAACACCATTGTAAATGCAGTTAGCTGTTCCAAAGTTTTGGTAAAAATACATCTCATGTTCCCAGCTAAATCTTTTATAGTTCCTTCCATAAAGGCCATAATAAAAAATCAATGTTACAGTCTTTTTGTCCTAGAGATGATAGTTACATTACCACAAGGTATCAAAGAACATATTTATCATTAAAGTCATTTGGGTAAAATCAACTTTATGATAACAAAAGAGACAAACACATCTTGTATGATGCTCTCTTTGTCTTTGTTTGGTTTTTTCATTGTTATGTACCAAAAGGTGGTCTATTAAAGAGAAAAAAAATGGAAACATATTTTTTCACTGCTACAATACCACTTTCCTCCCTTGCTTCTGTATGTTTTGCCAAGCACAGGAATAAGGAGATAAGGAAGGATTAGGTAAAGAACAAATGAGCTGAGGAAGAAATAAGTTTAAAGTAATAACTGTTCAGCCTGAAGACTTGAAGAAAAAGCTACAGAGCTTGCCAAGGGAATCAACATAGATCTTTTGTTTCTAAATTGCCTGGCCACTTTCAGCATGGCCTTGGATTATATTTCTGGAAAATGTTCTATATAGGCCTTGCACAGGCTACAAAAACAAAGATGCCAGAGTTTGTTTATGGCTTGGATGTTGCATTTATTTATTTATTCATTTATTTATTATTTATTCATTAATTCATCTATTTATTTGTTTATTTATTATTTTACTCTCCTAAACCAGTCTCCTGTGAACTGGTTGCTATTCACTTAAGACTTTCTCAAGACTTCACATACTAGTATGTTTCACATAAGTGAGAGGGAATCTTTAGGCAATTATCTGGGCCTAAGACCTAATCAGTATCATCCATCCATAAAATTTTGACAGTTTTAAAGATAAATAAGATGGAAGTTACTGGAATTGGTGGTTGCAACAGCATGGTTTAGATTTCTACAGAATAGTCAATAATTTTGTATTTAAATACATTATAGACAGTCTATTTTAATTACATTTCAAATATTTAGAATCCTTATGCCAACTTGACTATTTTCAAACTGCTTTCTAACAGTATTTCTAATTTTCCAGTGTCTACTATACCATTTAGCAAATCCAAATTCACAAGGTTATACATTTGAATGCTAAACAAACTTTTTTTTTCAATTGTGTCTGACTCTTTGTGACCTCTTGGGCAAAGATACTGGAGTGGTTTATAAATTCCTTCTCCAGCTCATTTTACAGATGAGGAAACTGAAGCAAATAGGATTAAGTGACTTGACCAGTGTCACACAGCTAATAAGTATCTGAAGTTAGATTTGAATTCAGATCCTCCTGATTCCAGGGCCTGTACTTTATCCATCATGCTATACATGCTACTGTAGCTAAACATAAGCCACAGAATAAGAATGTTTTCTAGACAAATGTCTGTAATATGTAACTGATGTCTAAATCAATCAGAGGATTCAGATCAAAGAAGACCTGACCACCTGATGTTACAATACTATAATAATGTTACAATGTTATAGTCAGAGAGACATCTTCTAATGATTTCAATATTTTTTAAGGTCACTAAATCGTTTAGAAGTCTAAAGAGTCCTCCCAAACAATTCATCATGATAGAGAAAAACTTCAATTACTTAATTCATTCATTGGCTGCACTTTTCCTTATACTACAATAACATTATAATAATGTTAAATATACAATGTTACATTAAGTCAATAAACATTTTTTAAGTACTACTTTGTGCCAAACCTGGGAATGCAAAAAAAGGCAAAAGCAAGCCGCTACTCTCAAGGAGCTTAGAATCTAAAGGGGGAGACAACATACAAGCAAATATAAAAGCAAGCTCTGTACAAAATAAATAGGACATGATTAGCAGAGGGAAGAAGCTGGAATTAGGAAGGGTTAGGGAAGGTTTCCTATAGAAAATGAGATTTTTAGATGGGAAGTCAAAAGATAGAGCTAAGGAGAGCATACTTTGTTATGAAGGTTTTGAATACCAAATGTATTTTATATTTGATTCTGGAGGTGACAGGGAGCCCCAGAATTTATTGAGTAAGGTTGAGGAGGGTGATCTGATCAAACATGCATTTTAAGAAAATTACTAAATGGAGCATGGATTGGAGAAAAGAGAAACTTGAGGTAGTTAGCTCCATTGGCAGATTATTGCAACAGTCCAGGTTTGAGGTGATGATAAGGGTCTGCAGTAGAATGGTAGCAGTGCCATATTTCAGTGGAGAGAAAAGAACACACATATGAGATTTTCTATAGATGAAATCTATAAGTCTTAGCAAAAGATTACATATGTAGGGTAATAGATAATGAGAAGCTGAAGATAACTCTTAGATTGTGATCTTGGGATGGGTGGATAGTTAAACCATTTACAAAACCAGGGAAGATGGAAGGAAGGGTTTGGGGGAAAGATAATTTTGGATATATTTAATTTGGGGTGTCTGTTGGACATTCAGTTTGAGAAGCCTGATAGGCAGTTGAAGTTACAAGATTGGAGGTCAACAGAGACTTTGTGGCAGAATAGGTAGATTTTTAAATCATCAGCACACACATGGTAAATTAATCCATGGGAGCTGATAAGATCACCAAGTGAAATAGTCTAGAGAGTGAAGGGAAGAACTAGAGAGTGAGGGGAAGAACCCAGGACAGAACTCTGAAGAATACTATAATTAGAGATTGTGATCTGGATAAAGATCAAGTAAAGGAGACCGAGAAAGTCAGATATATTTATTTATTACAGTAACAGCAATATAATTTTATTTTTTATGACTTTTTTATTTTTCAAAATATATGCAAAGATAGTTTTCAACATGCACCCTTGCAAAACCTTGGGTTCCATGTTTTTCTCCCTCTCTCCCCTTCCCTCCACCAGATACAAGTAATCTAATATGAGTTAAACATGTACAATTCTTTTAAACATAAGCAATATTATTTTATTTTATTTTTTGCAATATTATTTTAAAAACAACTTTGAACAGATAAGTCATCTAGATAGATGTAGTTTAAAAATTAACAATTCTATATGACACTTTAGAAGATTATAGAGCAAAAAACTTATTAGGGTAACATTAACATAAATCTCATGAATTTAAAATACAAGTAGGTAACAAAATTTATTGCCAGTCTAATAATATTCATCTAGTTGAATACATCTCAAAATCAGTTACATGGGAAAACAAAACAAACAAAAAAGTAACATTCCATTCATGGGTCTTGTAACTTGGATATTCTTTGCTGGTTGTATTTAGAAACCAGTTAAGAGCAGTTATCGTTTTTAATTTCACTGCTATAAAAGATGAGAGCAGAAATTACTATCTAGAACACAGCTCAAATAGGCCTTAAATAACAATTGCCTTGGTTTTATTTATTAACTCAATATTAATCCAAAATTTGAAGTGGTCAATTCTGAAGTTTTCAACATGATTGCCACTATTTTTTGAAATCTAAAATACTAGTATCTATGAAATGAAATTGAGAATTCATTGGCAATCTCAATCTAATTATAGCTTCTTGAAGAACGACCAAGCACTTTTCTAAGTGAGGTTCACAGCTCTACAGTCATGGCACTTTCTATTTCTCTATTCTCCTCTTATCTTAATACGATCTTTAAAAAACCCTCTACCTTAAATAGTACTTATATTGCAATTCCACAATCTAAATTTTCATTTCTGCCTCTATCCACTACGCCACCTAGTTGTCTCTCCTGGAGAAGACCTTTGGTACTTAATTTAAAATACTACATGGGGAAAGAAAGCTGAAAATATCAGCTTATTTAATACCTGCCTATTAATGCCTCATTTAAAGCACTTCAGAAGCTAGCTCCAACTTATCTTTCCATATTCATTGGACATTGTTGTTTTTGTTGAGTACTTTTAGTCATGTCCATTCTTCTTGACCCCATTTGGATTTCTTTTGCCATTTCCTTCTCCAGTTTTTTTTTTTTTTTTAATAGATGAGAGACTAAGGAAAACAGTGTTAAATGACTTTCTTAGGATCATATAGCTGATGTCTGAGGTTCAGTTTAAGTTTAGATCCTCCTAATTCCAGATCTGGGGTCTATCCCTCCTAGGCTGTTCCCCATGGGACATACTCTTCTCCTGCATTCTGGGCTCCAGTCAGACTTGCCTTTTCTCTGTTGCTCATTCTTGACACTTCTCAGTAATGTCAGCCTTCTCTTTGAAGTGTAATGAGATAACTCCCAGAGAATTTAGGGAGAAATTAAGAGTGTGCCAGAGAGACAGACAGTAACAGGGAAGATTACTGAGCAGCCTTTAGGGATAGGCTGAGGTGGGCAGCTTTGAATAGTTCACTGGCAGGGCCTGATCCAGAATCAGCAACAGAGAAAGGGAGTAAAGGGAGTGATCCAGAGCTGTGGTTGGACTCTTTGAAAACACAGGAATGCTTTGGGTGGGGTCTGCAAGATGGAACAGATGACTTCTTAAAGCTTATTCCAATGGAGAATCCTAGTATCTGAGCCTTTCTGTTTTATCAGGATTTTTTTTTTCTTTAATAAAAACCAAATCATTAGCCCAAATTTTACTCAAGCAGATGAGAAGTATAACCATGGCTCTGTCTGTTCTCTCCTTCCATTTTTCTTAAAACCTGCCTAAAGAAGAAGTAGCCCAAAAGATCATGAATTTTAACTTGGAAAGAATCTAAAAGGCCATCTAGACCACATCCCTTATTTTGTAGATGAGGAAATCGGGCAAAAGAAGTTAAGAAGTAAAGCAACAGGGTTTGAACTCAGTTCCTTCTTCCAATGAACCCCTTTGCTTTCAGTGCTAGTGAGAATCCTGTGACTATGATGGGTTGGAGTAGGAGGCTGCTATAGGAGAGGAAAGGAAGTCTTAAGAGAGATGAATTAGAGGTCACACTGATGAGATCATGGGTAACTAGGTGAGGTTGGCAGAGAAAGCCAGAAGTGCTGATAAGATTACTCCCTGAGGAAGTAAGGAAGGGCACTGATGGGGATCAGGACTTGTATTCAATCAGAAAGTCAAGTTAAGATCAACCCCTGAGATTAAATTTCCTCTACATATCTGTCCATGGCCTATACCATCTTTGCTGAACCCCTTTTGGGTTAGCCCACCATAGTGTTCTGCCTCATAGTGTCTTTCCTCTTCTTCACTCCCCCATGCTTCATGGTGTCTTTCTCCTTGTTATAGTTAACTTTTTTAGGGTGCTTAACTCCTCTATGGATTTAGTCTGCCAGTTAGTAGCATACTGCCACAACATGGTGTATTTACTTTCTCATGGTTTAATTGCTGGAATTCTACTGAGGAACTTGTCTTTGCCCTTGTTAATTGTTAAAAACCCCTTTCCTTCCTAACTATATGCTCTCCTGATACTATTTCATATTTACTACTCCTAGTGTCTATTTTGCCCTCTTCATTTTGTCCATAACCTCTTCTCATAAATAAAAGTACCTTTTGGCAAGGAGAAAGCCATTGTGAATTCTTCACATGTGCCTTGCCCCTCATATTTTGAACTCTAAGAATCGCTATCTGAATCCCATCATTTGATGCTAAACCTCATCAACACTATTAGTGAATTCAAGAGTCTTAGGATTCTAATACATAGAAAAATCAAGATTTGAACCCATTATAAATCAGGCACAGGTTCTACTATTCCACACTGAGAACCAGGCTTGGAGTCATGGGGATCAGTCTTCTGCTTCCAACTTTGTCACTAGTTTCATGACCAAGAGAAGTCACTTTCCCTCTGTAGGATACTGCTTCCTCATCTGATGAATGAAAGAGTTGAAGGGAATGATCTCTAAGGTTCCTTTAATGTCTAATAGTCCATAAATATTTTTCCTCTGAGGTTGTAGGTTAGAGCCTGGGAAATTGGGGAGGAGCTGGTAGAAAGGGGTGGCTTCTGCCCCAGAGTGGTTGCCCCATGCCCTTTAGACTGCATTGGCTGCAGCAGTCACCATACCTCTATCTCTGGTAGTAGTTATTCTAGCTATCTCACATTGCCCCGGATTCTAGCATTTCCAGTAGCAGGTTCTCTAGTCAAGTGAGAGGATAAAAATTGAGTGGTGCTAATGAGAGCCAACAAGTCATGATGGGGTACAACAAGTCACAAAAATGGGGAACTTTATTGTAATGTTTAGCAAGCAGGCTAAGATCCTAATGAACTAGCAATTAGCGAGGGGAAAAGTGCAACTTTTTTGGGAAAGTACCCTAAAAAAAAAAGGTGTGCTAATTTTGTGTATACATTAGTAAATCCACTAGTGATGGTGACCTTCCTGTTTATACAAAATAGTCTCAGGAATTGATATGTATAGCTCTAGATTGCACCAGATAATAAAGGGCATTAGTATAGGATAGTTCTGTCTGTACATGATAATTCTTCAGTACAGTCTTAATTCTATAGGGTCATCTTACTCCTCACTGGGCTCATTTAGATATTGGGCTGCTACTAGGGAAATGGCTTTTTTGCTGGAGTCCATTCTCCCTATCAGTGCCACCCAAACAAATGCTCCACTAATTTCTCATAATCGGGCTCCAGCCCTCACCAATTAATTGTCAAAAGATCTTGTGGAATGTTCTGTACTTGTGTTGGAATGTGCCAAATGGGAGCCTGCCACAGAGCCTCTGGTTAGCTAGCTCAATAATTACTTTGCTACCCAAGAGCATGGCTCAGGTGCTTTCATTGCTCCCCAATTACCCAATACCTGGAGGTCCCTTTTCATGCCAGAGGGATATGCCAGGTTGATGGATGAGAAGAATTCATATGCCTTTCATGGAAAAGGTCTAATGTTCTTGAGAGAGAATACAATTTATTAGAAAAAAGCTAAATTTTGCTATGTAACCCGAGTCATTTAATCTCTAACTATCTCATCATCCATATATCCTTAGGTCACTTTTTTTGTAGATCTGTGAAGAAAATTTCAAGATCAAATACATAGGTAGCTGAAGTCAGACAGATCAATGGAGAATATGTCTTAGATCTATCAGTGCTAGTCTAAAATCTTTCACCTATTATCTATAAATTCAGATTCATACTCTTTGATCTGACATTCAAGACCGTATGCAGTCTGGCCCCAGACCTTTACAATGTAATTTTATATTCTTTATTTGGAGCCTTTCTTTTAATAGTAGCTATACTAAAAGAAAATATTTACATTTTGCTTTGTTTGAAAAGCATGTTTTCTTATTTGATCCTGACAACAACCACAGAGATAGGTGCTGCTATTACTCCATTGTATAGATGAAGAAAATAAGGCTAAGAAATTAATTAGATTCACACAGATAAGTATCTGTGAGTTACTCTCTCTGAGAATTCGTCAGTAAAAATGAACTCCAACTCTGTAAATATTTTAAGAAAAGTAAAGTGAAAACAAACTCTCCCCATTTTTATGTTAAAATCTTCCCCTAATTCTTTATCATGACTTAGGAGTTGATCTTAGGTTTTTGGAAGCTGTTGTAATAGAGCATAGTTCTTGGCAGGTGCCATAAAAATAGAAAGGCTTTGTGTACCCACGCAGTGACCAGTTGTATATGTTATTCAAGAACCTCTTTAGTTAAGTTCAGAGAAGCTTATCACCAGGAAGCTAGCCTTTTATAAATGATTTTTTTTTTTTTTTTTTTTGCCACAGCTACTGACAAAGATGATATCCTAAGAAATAAGGGAGAGGGAGAATGCAATGTGCATGAATAGAATGAGAAACACAAAGCTTTGACATCTTAGTTTCTTTAAGTATTGAATTAATGATATTCCATTATGCATCCCTCATTTAATATATAATTTATTCTATTTTAAAAATCAATTTAGCTAAATTTCCCAAGCTTATTTATATTTTCATCCTTTATAGCTTTTAGAGGCAGAGGAGCTACAAATGCTTACTATCTTCTGTAATGGGCTGAGGCTCGAGTTGATGCACTGAGGTCCCAAGCACATGAGGCTAAATAGTAATTGGATCATACTCTATTAATATATATGCTTGGAGAAACAATGGCCCCCACCCACTCTTTATGCAAGTCCTGATGTGTTGTACAGGAAATGACGATTTTGGTGGGTGGAGGCAAGGAGGGGGAAAAGGAAGCAGAAAGAGAGACTACTGGCTAACTTCTTGTCAAAGCTGCTCGCATTGCTATCGCGACCCTCCTTCACCTCCAATTCCCCTTCACCTTTGATCCTTCTTCACCTCCACTAAGAATAAAGATCAACGATTTTCCCCTAACCTGAATTCCTGACTCTGGCTGATTTTAAATACGTGGTCATCACAATCTTCTGTGCAGAGAAATATCACTTTTATTTGGCTATATCCTATCTCACTGGAATTTCAAAGGGTGCTCTGGAGTTACATACCTCACAATTTTTCTCCTTTTCCTATCCACAGATATTTTGTTGATTTCAGAGAGTTTTTAAAATATTTATTATTATTATTATTATTAAATTATTATTTTATTATTAGAATATTACTGGATGGGGAGTCAAGATTCATAGATATCTTAAGGCTTATTCTAGCTCACAGTGCTGGCAAGAGACTCCTTAGGTATGCTTACCTTCTGACCATGCTTCTCCCCACTCAGAAACTTCTTTATTCTTTTTCTTTCTTTGGACCAAGTACAATTTAGGTTTTTAAAACTCTTAATTTTTTTTTTTTTCTTTCCATATAGATTGTTTATTCCATGACCTCTCTAGCAAAAGACTCTTTTGACTTTTGTTGTCCTGGCTCTCACTATCACTAAAACTGTCAGGTGTAGTGTCATCTTACCGTTGGGGAATATGTACTCAGGAGATGCAATCTTATCTTCATTTGGGCCAAAAATAACCTTTGTCTTCAGTAGAGTTACTCTAAGAAAAATAAGCTTACATATCATAAAGCTACTATGGCACTTAGCTATAAATTGAAATTTGTTATAGGGTAAGTCTATCTTGGACCCAATCCAAAGGTGTTTATTTAAATACCAAAAACAACCTCAGTATTTGGTATTATTACTGTAAGAGGATGTCCCATATCCCTAAATCCAAATTAATGATGTTAACAAGACCCTCTATGACCTGATATTTTCATCAAGAGAGAATGCCTCTTTGATTTAGTTACAGAATAAATCAATCAATCAGAGGTAAGAAGTGGAAATGAATTGAGATGCCCCTTGGGATATGTCTTGTGGTTCATTAAAAAAAAAAAAAATCAGTCATACTCTATGGGGCTTAGATAAAAGAGTACGAGTCAGAATACAGCATTTGAATAGTAGACGAGACTAATGATAGAGCAGTTCTATCAAAGCCCTGGGAGAGAATAACTTGAGACTGAGGGGAAGTAAAGGATTTTTGTCTCCCATGACTAGAGAATAACTGTGAATTTAGAAAAAAAATGGCAGACTTGGATTTCCCTTCAGAATTGGTAGCAATATCTTCAGAACAGTAGGGACTTACTGTAACATCTTCATGGGAACTGAGGATACACTGAGGAAAATCAGCCTCATTGAATCCAGGAGAAAGTTGAATAAGCCAAAGGGGAACTTCATAAGGATCTTATAAAGGGGAAAAAAAGGCTTTCTATTACCAACAAATATGAGTTTTCTAAATTTGAGCCCCCTCTCTTTAGGGATCTTTTGTGTACAAGGGGAGAATATATTGTATAAATTTTTGGGGAAGGGGAAAGGCATTTCTGATAACTTTTTAATGAACCATTTTCAGTAAAAAATCCTTTCTAAAGTTTAATTAAATCTAGTTGGTTAATAATTAATGGAGAACATATCAGATGGGGTCTTATGAGCAACAGCAAATCAAAAGCTATTTATCAAGCACTTTCTATGTACCAAGCTCTCTAGGCCTAGAAAGATAAGGAAAAAGAAAGTTTATTCTTGCTCTCAAAGAGTTTATATTTTAATGGAGGATAATAATATATAAAAATAGTTGAAAAACAGGGGGATAGAAAAAAGTATTTATTCAGGGAGATGGTGATGTGTAAAGGGCTGAAATACTGAGTTAATGCACTGAGATCGGACAACTGAGCACTTAAGGCTAATTACTGATTGGACAATACTCTATTAGTATATGCTTGGAAAATGGCCCTTCCCACTATTCTGTGCTGGTTCAATCTTTTGGTGTATACAGAGAATTGTGGGAAGGATTAGGGGGTGGAGTAAGACAAGCCAGAGTCACTGGCGATAGAGGTGAAAAAGGAAGGTCATGGAGATCCTGTGTCCATTCCCTTCACTTCTACTCCTAAAGATCAAGAATAAAGAGCAAGGACTTTTGCTTATCCTGACTCCGGCTGATTCTAAGGTATCCAGGGTGCTAATGCGGTCATCACAGTGATGAAATCTAGAGAATTAGGGATAACTTAACTGAACCCTTCTCCAAAATGAAAGTACTTGAAACAACTCACCAATGAGAAAGGGGCCCTGAAAGGGTTAATTAAGAAGATAGTTGAGACATAATGGTGAAATTTAAATAATGAAGGATGGCTGGTCTAGACACTTCTCCAAAGTTAAGGTTCCCAGAAGAACTCATCCATGGAAGAAGGGAATGGAATGAATAAAGATGGTAGCTGGGGCATGGTGATAAAATTTGGACAATGTAGGGTGCTCATAAACATCAGTGCTAGAGAAACACCCCCAATGTCTCTGTGGTACTTCTCAATCCTAACAGGAGAAGTAGTCGTTGCCTTCTGGAGAGATGATGAGGTCTTGAACTAGGGTGATGTTTATATGAGAGTAGAAAAGGGAATGCATCTAAGAAGTATTTTGGTGGTAGAATTGACAAGACTTGTAAAGAAATGTGTAGGTGAAGGGGAGTGAAGAGTCAAAATTGACTAGGTTTGGGAAGAGGAGTCGTTTTCTGGCAGAAAAAGGATTTCTGTTTTTAATTTGTAAGCTCCTGCATTCAAGTGTAATATCCATCAGGGAAGGGAACATGTCTTTACTTTTCCTTTGTATTTTCAATATTTAGCATAGTTCCTGGCATGTAGTAAGCATGTATTAATATTTGTTGAGGGCAGTTGGTGATGTAATAGATACATGTAATAGATACACTACCAGGCCTGGAGTCAGGAAAAGCTGAATTCAAATCTTGCCTCAGATACTAGTTCTGTGACCCTGGGCAAGTCACTTAACCCTGTTTGTCTGAGTTTCCAGGAATTGGCAAACCACCCCAGTAGCTTTACCAAGAAAGTCTCAAATGAGGTCAAGAAGAACTAGATAACTTAAATGACTGAAAAACAACAAAAGCATTTGCTGATTGATGAATTGATATGCCTATAGCATATTCAGTGAGAAATATTCACAAAATAGTTAATATAGTAGTTAGACCCCAGGAAAGAGACTAGAGTTGAATGTATAGATCTGAGCATTATTTGCACATAGATTTTAATTAGTATATCTATGGGAGCTGATGAGATCACTGAGAGGGAGGGTATATAGAGAAAAAAAGAGGACTCAGTACAAAAATCTTGGGTGATAGATACCCACAGAAGGGCAGGTCAGATAATCTCACTTCCCTCATTTATATAATGAAGTCATTGAGCTGATGAATTTTAAGGTTCCTTCCTAGTTCTAATCCCCATAGTTTCATATACCAATAAACTTTGACTTATTTATACCACTAATACTTCTACATTAGTAAGGGTAAGTTTCTTCTTTAGTACTCCCAATGAGGATTTTTTAATACTATAATAGATAAGTGGCCATAGATTGAATTACAGTCTTTGTTGAATTTGATCTCTTAGTTTTTCACAATTGTTATTCACCTTTCAGCCTAGAGATATGCAAGTCTGTTTAAACTTTCTTTTTAAGTGGATAGAAAACTGCCCTAGGGTTAAGAGGAACTGAATTCAGACACTTACTATATGTGTGACCCTGGGTAAGTCACTTAAGTCTGATTGCTTGAAAGGCAGAAAAATAAAATCCTTGTGGGTAGTTTAAAACACCAGTATGGATCACATTTTCCTGTTTTTATTGAATTGGTGCCAAGGATATCCTTTGATTTTGTGATTGTTTGTGACTACCAGATTTCTCTTTTTCCATCTATACCTGAACTAGGTGCCTCAATCAGATATATCTGGCAAAGTGACAAAGCACATTTTTAAATTTAATTTTTTTTGGACAGAGCATTATCAACCACTGATCATATTACTCCCTATTCCTCCATGCCAAATGTAATACCCAGCATGGTGCTAAATGCATACTAACACACTGACTTTCTCTTTGTTCCTCATTCATGACATTCCATCTTATGTCTCCTTGCCTTTGCATTGGCCATTCCTATACCTAGAATGCACCCTTGCTTTTCTACTACTTCATAGAGACCCTCTTTTCCTTTCTGATGCAGATCAGGGACCATATTCTGTATAAAGCATTTCTTGATACCCCAGGTTCTAAGACCCTTTATTGGACTACATTGTATTTGACTACATTGTATTTAACTTTGTGTGTGCATGTAGGTATAATCTTTATATTTATATTCTATTCATATGTATTTGTCTCCTCCACTAAAATGTGAGTTTATTGTAAATAATTTCATTCTTCGTACTTATATGCCCAGCTCTTAGCACAGTGACTGGTACTTGAAAGATGCTTAAGATGCTATAGGTACTTAATACATGTTTGTTTATTGATTAATAATCTTCCTCCTTCTAATGTTACTTCTATAATCAGGGACTGATAGGGCTAGAAGGGAACTGTAAAGGTCAATTATTCTCTCCTTCTATCCCCAGAAACAGCTAGATGTGCAAGTATAGGATCAGGAAGACCTATGTTCAAATGTGACCTCAGACACTTCACTAGTGACTCTCCCTGCCTCAGTTTCCTCAACTGTCAAATGGGGATAGTTATAGCACCTACTTTCCACAGTTCCTAGGAAAATCAAATGAAATAAGATTTATAAAGTGTTTAATACAATGCTGAACACATAATAAGACTTAATAAATTCTTGCTCCCTTCTTTCCTCTTGAAAGGATTAAATATCAATCTTTCTGAATGGATCTTTTCTAAACTCTCTAGGGAAGAAAATCTTGCACATTATGTAACTCATTTTCCTCATGGGGAATGAGTGAGTCTACACTTACCTTTATGCAATCTCAAAGTACATATGCCCTGCAGTCTTACCTTTCAGGACAGAAAGGTTCACTCAGCACCTATTTTGTTTTAGACACATTTTATAAGATTGCCTGTCCTGGGTAGGGTGTGCATGGGGAGAGGGTGGTACTACCATCAGGCCCCACATTTTTGAGGTTTAGCCAGACATTAGGAAAGAAGGCAGAAAGGCCTTTCTTGATGTTGAAAATGTCTGGGAAAATCTACCAAGACATTCTGTTTAACCTCAACCAGAATCTTCTCCACCCACCTTGTAGGTGATGTCAGAAGCCATCTCTCTTTATATAGTATGCTTTTGGGGATATTACCTCTTCACAACTAATGACAGATATTTGGAATTCCCTTTATGTGAGGCAAAGCCCTTCATTCATGTTGAGAGATGAGGTTAAAATGTAGCTGTTTTAGACTTTGACAGAGAAGGGGAATCTATAAAGGTCCTAGGATACCAAAAAGGGCATGGGAATAGAAATACACAAGAGAGTACATGAAAGCTTTTGCTCCCTATTCTTTTCCAGGGCTGGTCTTGTCCATTTTAACCTTAAATAGAATTCTTTAGAAAGTTCAGTTGCAAAAGGGCTCAGTGATAATGATGATGATGATGATAACTCACATTTATAGAGTTTTTGAATATTTACTCGCGCACTCTTTTTCTCAACAATCTCGTAAAGCAGGTAGTACATTTTACAGCTGAGGAAGATGAGACTGTTATTTACCAACAGTAACAGCTAAAAATTTTGGGAGGAGGCAGAGCCAAGATAGTGGAGTAAAGGCAAGGATTCACCCAAGCTTTCCCCCAAACCCCTCCAAATACCTTTAAATAATGACTTTAAACAAATTTTAGAGCATCAGAACCCACAGAAAGATGGAATGGAACAATTTTCCAGCCAAAGACAATTTAGAAGATCAGCAGAAAAGATCTGTGGTACCAGGGTAGGACTGGAATGCAATTAGGGTGCAGGCTACAACAGCAGAGCCCTAGCACAGGCCTTCCCTCACAACTCTGACCCCAGCAAACCAGGAATGGTCTTTGAAATCTCTGAATCAGTGGCAGCACTGGCCATTTCCAAACATCTCAGTTGACAGACACCAAGAATGGCTTGGAAAGTTGTCCGGAAAGGTTTGTCACAGTAAGATGTGAGGGAAGTCCCAGCAAATCAGGAACTGGCTTCGGAAGCCACTGAATTAATAGCAGCAGCAGCAACAACAACACTAATAGTTTCCAGAGGTCTCAAGTCACAGATCTAGGTTACAGTGTTGGCTCACAGATGTATCTTTGAAACAGCTGCACAAAACCCCTGGAGCTTGGTAATCCATCCTCCACTCTAGACACAGAGTTCAGTAATAATCTAGGAAAACGAGCAGACAACAGAAAAGGATTCTGACTATAGAAAGTTACTGGTGACAAGAAAGATCAAAACATACACTCAGAAGGTCAAAAACACACAGTCAAAACTCCTATATTCAAAGCCTCCAAGAAAAATAAGAATTTGGTCTTAAGCCATGAAAGAGCTCAAAACTAAGAGAAATAGAGGAAAAATTGGGAAGAGAAATGGTAGTGATGTAAAAGGAAATGCAACAAGCTTATGAGGAGAAGAATACTGTAAAAAGCAAAATTGACCAAATGGGAAAAAAGGTACAAAAGCTCACTGAGGAAAATAATCCCTTAAAAATTATAATTGAGGGGAAGCTAGATGATATAGTGGATAGAGTATTGGCTGTTGTCAGGAGGCTCTGAATTCAGATTCAGCTTTAGACACCTAATATTTATTTACTGGGTATCCCTGTGCAAGTTATTTAACCCCAATTGCCTAGAATAGAAAAAAAAAATTAGAATTGATCAAATGATTTTATGAGAAATCAAGAAACAATAAAACAAAACCAAAAGAATGAAATAATAGAAAACAATGTGAAATATCTCATTGGAAAAACAACTGACTGGAAAATAGATCCAGGTGAGATAATTTAAAACTTATTGATCTACCTGAAAGCCATGATCAAAAAAAGAACCTAGATATCATCTTTCAAGAAATTATAAAGGAAAATTTTTTTGATATTCTACAATAAGAGAGTAAATTAGAAATTTCAATTTCAAGATCCCAAGATGAAAACTCCCAGGAATACTATAGCCAAATTTCAGAATTTCCAGGTTAAGGAGGAAATATTGCAAGCATCCAGAAAGAAACAATAGTCAAGATAATACAAGATTTAACAGCTTCTACATTAAAGGATAGGAGAGTTTGGGTATGATATTATAGAGGGCAAAGGAGCCAGGATTACTACCAAGAATCACCTACCCAAGAAAACTGAGTATAATCCTTCAGGGGAAATGGTGGATATTTAATGAAATAGAGAACTTTCAAGTATAACTGAGGGAAAAATGGAGCTAAATAGACAATTTGACTTTCAAACAAGGACTCAGAAAAAAGCATAAGAAGGTAATCAGGAAATGGAAATCAGTAATAGGAGGACGACACTTGTAACTTATAAGTCATTAAAGCAGTTAGAAGAAGTATATATGCAGACAGAAGACACAGTTGTGAGTTGAATAATAACTAAAAAAAATAAAATTAAGGATTGAGAGAGAAAATGGAAAGGTGGAATGGCATGAATTGTCTTCTACAAAAGAGGCAAGAAAAAGCTTTTACAATGGAGGGGAAGTGGAGGAATGAGTGAATGTAACTCTCATCGGAATTGATTCAAAGAGGAAATAACATACACACTCATTATATATAGGAATCTATCTTTCCTTGCAGGAAAATAGGAGGGGAAGAGAATATGAGAAAAGGGGAGGGTGATAGAAGAGAGAGCATTTTGGGCAAGGGGTGGTCAGAAGAAAAATGCTTTTGAGGAGGGATAGGATGAAAGGAGGGAGAAAATAGAATAAATGAGCTAGTTAGCAATAGTAATTGTGAAAATAATTTTGAAGCAAGTTTCTCTGAGGAAGGCCTCATTTTTCAAATATATAGAGAATGGAGTGAAATTTATTTTAAAAAATCCATTCTCTAATTGATAAATGAATCTGTAACTCAGAGTTTTAAAAACAAATGTAAAAAGGATTTTATATGTAATTGGGAAAAATAAAATATTTTAAAAATTAAGGAACATTGGGAAATTCAGCTCAAGGTCTTGGAACTTCAAGGTCAGTCTCCTTTTCCCTACTCTACAAAGCTGGTTCCTGCAGATGATAGGGAGGGAAGGGAACATGAAAATATGAACATAGATATGTAGATCCTTCAGAACTACAGCCCCTGAAATACAGAATGAAGCCTCAGGCAAGCCAATACAAATAGTGCCTTTAAGGATGGATGAATTGATGGATAGATGGATATTTTCATTTACTTATCTACTTGTCCCTTAGGAATCTGAGAAACAAATAAGAGGTTTCTTATTTCCTTTGTCATCTTCTCTTCCATATTCAGTGTAATGTTTTGTATAAGTTCACATGGATTCATATTCAATGGATCCTCCTGCTCAGCTATTTTAATACCTCTAACTGCAATTAAACTAACTCCAAAAGACAATGAGAGAAAGGCATTGAACCTGAGGATCTTTTTAGATGAGGGTCATAAGCACTGTAATCTTTCATTTTCTCCCCTCTTCTAAACATATATAATCTTGAACACTTAGAATTCTGTTCTATGTCTTGAGATCAAGAGGATGATTTTATACAGAAATAGAAAAGAGAAATCACTTTGTTTAACCTCTGTCAGGAAGGGCAGAGGAAAAAAATGTAACTTAACAATTGTTCTCTGTTTTAGATCATAAGCAATCAAAAGATAGAGAATGTTGCCACTTTTTTTTTTTTTTTTGATCTGTATGATACCCAGAACTTTGTCTCATTCAGTAAAGGGAAAGTGGTGAGAGGTGATGATCAGGATGACAGGGTCTGTGGAGAGTTTTGAAAATGATACTACTATGCTTCCTTTACCTGCCAGCCTTCTTAATTGGAGCTTTAAATTCAAAATAAGATAATTGTCTGCTTTTTCCAAGCTTGTAAAATTAATCTCTGAAAATAAGGGCAATAATTCCTCTTTATTTTAAGTACCCCAGGCAGGGAAATGAATCATCACCAGGTATAAAGTAGCTAGAAGAAAAAAATTGGATTATAGTGGAATCCAGACCCCTCCTCCCTACAACTTGGTGCGAAAACATCACCTGCATCTCCCAGCTGTGAGCTTGGAGGAGGAACGTTTACAAAAGGCAAAGATGAGGAGAAGGGGAAGGAGGAGGAGGAGATGGGCTATTCAGAGAATGCTGGAGACAGCTAATGCTCCCCATTCCAGCCAAGCAGAACCAGCTGCTAAGGTTAACTTATGTTAGCTTAGTTTAACTAGCAGCAGAGAAAGGGTGGTGCTGCTTGTTGTGGACTTCTTCCAAGCTCTATGGCAGATCTACATTCTTGACCATATTATGACCTCCATTCCATTAATGGCACTTTGCTTCCCCAACCTTGAATCCAGGGTATTTTGAATGGTGGAGGGGCTCACAGTTCATTACTCATTGAAAACAGTTCAGGTGTAGGGTTATTTCTTTATTCCTATGCTCATCTCTCAAGTATGCTGCCCATAGCTATAGCCACAATAGCTCCACCCTTGGCAAGGCGCTGGTTAATCCCTTGGCAAAACTCTGATTCCTTGGTAGTACAGAAGTGGCAGAAATTTTAAAGATTTTAGCAAGAACTGAAAGCTCATGTTGGATAAAACATGATTAAAGCTCTCTATATGGGCTTGGTGGATTTCAGCTTTAAAAATCTCTTTAAAGAATTGCATCTGTATATGGGAATGCTAAATCTCCTTGGTGATGGTTTGGGTACTTGCCAGTTATCTATAACTTATGTCTTTCCTGGTCATTGTCTCCTTCTTTGCAAAGTGAAAAGACCATTAAACCTGAAATCAGGAGACCTGGATTTGAATTCTCTATGTTTGGACACAAAATACATCACCTCTATGTGCCTCAGTTTGCTTTCTATAAAATGGGAGGAAACAACTTTTATCCTTATAAGCTCACAGAGTTATACTGAAGAGAATATTCTGCTTAAAACAGCATTCAAATGTAAGTTATTATTAGAACTAGCTCTAATGTAGTTTTAAACCAGGGCAAGTTATGCCAGTGTCCACCCCTTTATTTTCTTCTCTGTCAGATTTGCCCTAAACCCTGGACACTCTTGTCTTGTGAGATCAGGTGAAAATGAGCATTAAAGTCAACCTTGAAAGGGAAAAATATATCATAAAGGGACACTGCTCTGCCTGAGGATAAATACATGCATTTATAATGTATGGATTTCAAAGATTTCTTTTCTTCTGGTTTCTCCTTTTCTCCATTACCATGGATAAATGAGCATTGACTGACTTGTTCTTGCTGTACTTCAGATTACCCCTGAGGACTCACTCCTTCATTACTAGTGGTTCAGTCTAATTTTTGATTAATGACCTTATATTGTCCTCTTGCTATTCCAGAATGTACCAATCCACTGATTTCTTACAGACTCATGGACTAGCTTTGCAGCTTCTGGCCCTGGCAATTCACTTAGTAGGGAAATGAAACCCAAAGGAGAGTGTATAGACACTGTATATACAGAATAACACAGATAACAGACCTTAGTTTTTTAATTAAAATCAGAAAATAATCAGTCAATAAGCATTTATTAAATCTTATTATTTACTAGGAACTGTACTAAGCAAAAAAAGGCAAAAAAAAATGGTCCTTGCTTTCAAGAACTTCCCTTTCTAATGAGGAAGATAACATGCAAATAACGTTCATGCAAGAAATACATATGCATATGTTAACAGGAGGTAATCTTAGAAAGAAGGAACTATAGAATTGGTTTAGAGAGGCAAGAGGGGTCTCTTTTAGATTATAGCTTTCAAGGGACAGGGACTGTTCCCACCTACTATAACCTAAAGTAAATAAGATTTCAGCTGAATCTTGAAGGAAGCCCAGAGGCAAAGGTGAATGGGCAGCACACTTCAGGAATTGAGAAAACAATGAGAAATCTTGGAGTCTGGAGATTGTATAATATGTGAAGAACAGTAAGGAGGCCAGAATTATTGGGTTATAGAGGCTCTGTGGATAAGTGATAAAGTATAAGAAAACTAGAATGGTGTACATACACACACACACACACTATATATATATATATTAAATAGTGGATTTTATATTTGATCCTGGAGATAATAGGGAGCCACAAGGGTCCTCAAACTACGGGCCAGATGCAGCAGCTGAGGACATTTATCCCCCTCACCCAGGGCTATGAACTTTCTTTATTTAAAGGCCCACAAAACAAACTTTTTGTTTTTACTATAGTCCGGCCCTCCAACAGTCTGAGGGACAGTGAACTGGCCCCCTATTTAAAAAGTTTGAGGACCCCTGCAAGGATTTATTGAGTAAAGAGGTGGTATAGTCAAACCTGCCCTTTAGGAAAATCTCTTTGGCAGCTGAATGGAAGATAGATTCAAGGGAAAGGCTTGAGACTGAGAGACTATCTAGAAGGAATGAAATATAAGTTCCTGCATTAGGGCATGGACTATAAGTGAAAAAAAGGAGTAACTTGAATTAAGACTAGACAGAAGGCTATTGCAATTGTCCAGACATGAGATGGTAAGAATCTGCATTAGATGAGTGACTGTGAATGAAAAAAGGGGATACAAATGAGAGATGTAGAGGAAAAGTTAGAAGATTTGGCAATGGAGTGGATATGTGTTGTGAGGCTAAGTGAGGAGACAAAATGACAGCAAAGTTGTGAGCCTGGATATTAGTATCTCAGCAGTAATAGGAAAATTTGAACAAGACGGGCGTATTTGCTCAGGATGAGGAAGAAAATTAATTCAGTTTTGACACGTTGATTTTGAGATGCATACAGGACATCCAGGATGAGATGTCCATAAATCAATTGATGATAAAAGATTAGAGCTGAAGAAGAAGACTTGATCAGACAGAAATGATCGTGGATCAGTCTTCAAACAAAGACTGATAGAAAAGGTCATGAATCTTGTAGAGGCAATTCCTATTCAGGTATGAGTTGATCTGGATGGTCTCTAAAGGCAACTATAACTTTGAAATTCTGTGCATTTGTAATTGGTCATGATAGAACTCTGCTGGTCATAATAGGATTCTGCTTAATGAACTGATTACGATAATGATAATATTAATTTCTCTCTTATCCCTAGAACATTAGATCTTTCCTAGTTGATCATTAGAAGAATAGGATTTATATCTGGACTGGCCCTTAGAGACCATTTTACTTAGGGGTTCTTAATCTGGGCCTGTGAACTAATATATATGTTATATTAACATGTTATAGTTATAGTAATATGTTATATTAAACACACATGCATTTGTAACTATTTGTACATGCTGTAGACATATATGCACATATATACATGTACATATGTATTAGTGATTTTATGTGTACATATGGATTAACAACTGCATTTCAAAATAATTGATTCCTTTGTAATCCTATATATTTTATTTTGCATGTTTTAAAACATCTTTCCAAGAAGGGAATCACAGGATTTGGGCTTAGCTTTGACAGAAATTAGGGATTCTAAGCAGCACCACTGAGGAGAAAGTATTATAGGCATGAGAGACAGTTTGTACACAAGTATATAGATGTGAGATATTAGGAATGGCAAGAAGACCATGTTGAATGGATATTAGAATACATAATGGGAAGTACAGTGCAGAGCACTGGGATATCAGACTGGAACCAGATCACAAAAGCCTTAAGTGTCAAACAGAAGTGTTTTGTAGAAGGCCATCATCAGTTGAATGTTTAGCCATGAGTGTGATGCTATCTGTAAGTATTTAAAGAATTGTTTTGTAGGAGAGAGATTAGACTTCTGTTTAGCCTCAAGGTAAAGAACCAGGATGAAGGTTTGGAAATTCAGTGGGAGACAGGTTTTAGTTTAGTGTAAGGAGAATAATTTGCTATGTCTAATTTTACATATATAACATACTAAAAACATATTGATATACAAATAATAATAACTAGAATTTATTAAGGGCTGCTAAGTAGCACAGTGGATAGAGTTGGGAGTTCAAATCTGGTCTTAGACACTTACTAGCTATGAGGTTCTGAGCAAGTCACTTCACTCTGTTTGCTTGAGTTTCATCATCTATAAAATGAGCTGGAGAAGGAACAGCAAATTAATCTAGTATCTCACCAAGAAAATTTCAAATAAGGTTGAATATGTCTAAAAAATTACTGAACAACAATTAATAACTTATTAATCCTTTAAGATTTACAAAACAACTTCATACATTATCCTATTTGATCCTGAAAGAAACCCTATGAAATAGGTGTTATTATTAAACATATATTACAGCTGAGGAAACTGAGGCTAAGAAAGATGAAGTGACTGCTTTCTTTTTTTAAAAATAACTTTATTGATAGAACCCATACCAGGGTAATTTTTTTACAGCATTATCCCTTGCATTCACTTCTGTTCCGATTTTTCCCCTCCCTCCTTCCACCCCCTCCCCCAGATGACAAGCAGAAGTGACTGCTTTCTGAGAAAATGAGCTCATGTCTTTCTAACCCCAAATCCAACTCTCTTTCTACTCTGCTATCTAATGGCTTTAGCTTATTTTACTAACTTAAAAAAAAAAAAACTTATAATGAAGAGCTTTTCTAAAAATAAACAGTTTGCCTTGGGAAGTTCCTTATGTCAGGGCCCAGATGACTATTTGTTAAGGATGTTGTCAGGAAGATTCACTTTTTAGTCCTGAGTTAGGTTAGATGATTTTTGAGGTCCTTCCTTCCAATTCCAACAACCAGTAAAATGTCTTTTCTTAGAGGTCAGAGTGGAGTCATCCATATCAAGGGATTTCTTTCCACTTGACATCTTTTATTTTGTATTTAACAAACATCCTATTCTGATTTTTCTTTTACTTTATCCTCGAGCATTTTTTAAACTTATTTTAAATTTTATTTTAAACTTATACCAATGGCCAAGGGAATCTCATACTTATTTTCATTTTCAGAATCCCAGTTACTCAATACTATCTGGAGCTTACACAAACACATCTTTCATTGTCTCAGGAAAACTTCATGACATGTCCTAGCTCGAAGGTAGAAAGCCAAAGTATATGCTGAATCATTCTTGTTTGGAAGCTTTCTAACCATAAGGTTTGGGGCTCCTCCTATTTGATGGGACTTCCTCAAAGGTGATTGGAATCCTCACCAAAAGACTGGCTATGCTAGCTCCTTCTTCAACATGGTATGGAGATAACTGTGGGGCCTCAAAACCTATGCCAGAAAAGTTTAAACCATGGTAGATCCTGCTAAGCTGGAAAAGCTTCCTTTTGGGGCCCAGTGGATAGAATATCAGCTTAGCTACCTTGAGAAAGGCTTATTGCTGAATTAGCCACGAGAGAATGAATTTTTGTTTACTATTGCATGTTCTGCTGGTTGTCATGAGAGAAATAGTATTTAGAAAAGATGTAGTCCCCATCTTCAAGAAACTTATAGTCTCGTAGACTTTCTTTCCCTCCACAGAGCATAATAATGGGCTTTTTATGTAACCACTAGATCAGCCTTGAGTTTGCCCTAAGCATTGTGGCTAGGATGGGTTCCATCCTAACTCCAACAAAAATGAAATTGTTCTTGCCCTCAAGGCATCTCTACTGGTAGGATATAATAGGTTCAAGAGATGGATATATGTAAGATAGCTGCAAAATAAATAAATCTAAAATAATTCCAAAGTAATTTTGGAAAGGTCAGTAATAGTTGGGGAGAGGCTCTTGAAGGAAATAGCACTTGAGCTCAGTGAAGGGAGCTAAGAGTTCCATGAATAGAGGTGAGAAGGAGAAGCAAAGCTTTCCTCTGAATAATGATTTGATGTGGGTTAATTCACCAGATCATAGGAAAAAACACATGTAAAGCATGTTGCAAATCTTAAAATGTAATACGGATAAACATATCATATAACAATAACAATTTACACAATAATTACTACACAATAATATTATTAGGATTTTATTACATAATTATCATATTGTCCACATTATTTATTTTTTGTTCTTCAGTCATTTCAGTCACATAAACTCTTCTTTATCCCATTGGGGTTTTCTTGACAAAAATGATTTGTCATTTCCTTCTCCAGTTCATTTTACAGATGAAGAAACTGAGGTGAACAGAGTTAACTAACTTGGTCATTCACATGGCTAGTAAGTGTCTGAGGCCAGATTTCAACTCAAGAAGATGAATTTTCTTGGCTCTAAGCCTGGTGCCTATCCACTGGGCTGCCTAGCTACCCCTGATTTATTACAGACTAATAATTATTCCAATAATAATATTATTAATAAAAATATTAATAATGGTGAAAAATACAGCAGTACCTTAGAGTTAACATGATCTTCACACAGTGTCAATGATAGTTAGCATTTCAAGGTACTTAGAGTATTCTTCACAAATGCTCAGTGAGATTAGGATGAGAAGTAAGTAATACTATCACTAAGTACCTATTGCATAGAGTGGTTCATAGGATAGAGATTCAGAGCAGAAAGGCATCTTAGAAGCCATCAAGTCCAACAATATCATTTTATAGATAAGGAAACTGAGGATCACGAAACTTAGTGATTATCCAAAATCAGATTGCTAGAAAGAGAAATAGGATTTAAACCCAGGTCTATTGACTAATCCAGTATTTTTCCCCTGATTTGGGCTCTCCCTAAAATCCTAAATGTTTTTTTATTAAAACATACAAACAAATATTATTACAAAGTTGGGATAAAGATATTTTTAGGATCACAATATTTTGACCTGGAAGGAAATTTGGAGATTACCTAACCCAAATCTTTTTACTTTACAGATAAAAATCCTAAGACCCAGACAGATAAAATGGTCACTCAGCAGTTATACAGTAGACCTAAGATTTGAAAACAAACTTCCTGACTTAGACAGTTTCTACTAGATTGGGTCTGGCAGGCTTCAGAAAGAGCAGATTGAGTAGTTCCCTCACTGACCCAAAGCATTTCTTTTGGAGGCTCCTGTGGCCAGTTTTTGAGTCAGTCAGGCTCAGGAGAGTTGGAAAAGACATCTGGAGCAGAGTAAAATGCAGAAAACAAGTTTTTGATTTCTACGTGGAATCTGGCAAGCAAAGCCCATTTTCCTTTTATTCTAATGAAAAGAGCTATTACTGTGTTTGCATTTCCTTTGTCATCATTTATATCAGATGGGCATTTCTAGACTTCTGACCTGCTGTTAGGTCTGCTTCATCAGACCCCCAATACCGTCCCTGAGCTGGAATCCCAATATCATTTCCCCGTTTCCACATTACTTCCCAGAGCTTTCTTTCTTAGCATAAAGGACAGGTCTACTTGCATCTCATAAGATCCACGAGGCAAAGACTGAACTTGGGCTAAGTATGTAAATAGTTAAATATTATCTTAATAAAGGCATTAAGTTTTATTATTTAAGTACACTATAGCATGTATATATTTATACATACACATATATTTCACTACCTTTATCATTGACAATAAGTAACTACTGAATGAAAATTATATTGGTCTGAATATAGACTTGAAATAGACCTGAAATCTAAATATGAGATGTCTGAGAAAGGAGTATACATCTACCCATAGATATATAATAATATACATATACGTACAGTATATCTATATATGCAAATGTGCATGTATAGAAAATATACATATATAAATGAATATGAATATATACATCTGTAGAGAAAGAGAGAGAAGAAGAGAGAGAGAGAAACACACTCACATATACACAGCAAGAAAGAGAGAACAGAACAAGATTAGAGGGTAGAAAGAAAGAAAGAGACAGAGACAGATATGCAGAAAGAGACCCAGTCAGAGAGACAAAGAGAGATATACACAGAGTCAGAGACAGAATAAAACAGAGGACAGAGACAGAGACAAAGAGAAAGAGAAACAGAAAGAAAGAGATGTACACACAGATAGAGAATGGTGTGTGTGTGTGTGTGTGTGTGTGGAGAGAGAGAGAGAGAGAGAGAGAGAGAGAGAGAGAGAGAGAGAGAGAGAGAGAGAGAGAGAGAGAGAGAGAAAGAGAGAGAGACAGAGAGAGGAAGAGAGAGGGGAGAAAGTGAGAGTAAGGGAGCTCAGTTTGCTTGAATAGAGGACACATAAGGAAGTAGTTGAAGAGCAGAGTGAGAGAATGGTTGGTTTTGAATGCCAGACTTTGAGATTAATTCTATAATCAATAGGAAGCCATTGACAGATTTTGCTGGGATATGCAAATATGCAAGGAGGAATGTTTTATGAATCACAGAATCTGGAAGTTGCAAGGGACTTTTGTGACCCTGTAATCTAAATCTCACATGAAAGGAATTGCCATTATGACGTATCTGCTAGGTCCTTATCCAGTCTCTGCTTGAAGACTTGCAAAGAAGGGGAAGCAACTACGTCTTGGAATTTATTCAATGTTTGGATGCCTTTAATTGCTAGGAAGTTTTTCTTGACATCAGGTTTTTGCAGCTTCCATCCATTGTTCTTGGAATTGCCCAGTGTAGTCCAGCAGAACAATTTCAATCCATCTTATACATAACAACCTCCAACTGCTTGAAAATTGCTCACATCTCCCTCTTTCCTGAGCCTTCTCTTCTATAAGTTAAACATCTCTAACCTATGGTCCATATGTGATATAGACTCAAGCCCCTTCATTGCCTTAGTTATTGTCTTTATGACACTCTAGAGAGTGTTCCTTTCGTTGTTAATCCTAAACTGTATCTAGAATGAAACATTCCAAATGAAACCTGTTGAGGACTGAATACTGTGAGACCATGGCTACATTGTTCATGGAAAACTTCTCTTAATGTAGCCCAAGATCCCTATAGATTTTTCTGAGGGGAGGAAGGGGACAGATTGCCCCACAATATGTCTAATTCATATTTAAATTGTACCCCATGAAAGCTGCCAGGTTTTTAGAACAGATGCTTTCTAATCATGCCTTCCCCATTCTACAATTTGCAAAATTGTTTTTTTGTACCCAAATATAAGATTCTGGGATGTTGTATGGCCCGTGGTTCTGTTAAAGTACTGAGCTTGGAATCAGAAAGACTCATCTTCCTGAGTTTGAATCCACCCTCAGACATTTACTAGCTGTGAAACTCTATGCAAATCACTTGACCTTGTTTACCTGTTTCCTTGTCTGTTAAATAAACTAGAGAAGGAAATGGCAAATCATTCCAGTAACTTTGTCAAAAAAATCTCCCAAAAGAGTCATGAAGAGCTAGACATGACTGAACAAAAACAAAATTAGACTTTACATTTATCTCTATTGTATGCTATAGCTAATCAAAAAAGCTGGAGAGGACAGTTAAATCCCTTCCTTCTCCACCCACGGTAATACTCTATAAAGTGGGCAAGCATTTTCTCAAACTGACTTTTTTTTGAGCTTAGACAGACTTAGCTATTTAAAGTCCTCCACTGGTATAGGTGATCCCAGGTACTCCTTCCTATTCAATTAGAGAAAAGTATTCACATTTTATAAAGTGATACTATAATGTAAACACGTGAACATATTTATTTCTTTTTCTATGACTATAGTGGAAAATTAAATCTTCACAGAAGAACCTCTGTGGTTGGTATAATATAATATCAGAAAATAATAGTATAATAGTACTCTTATACTTGGGGTGGCTAGGTGAGACAGTGGATAGAGTATCAGGTCTGAAGACAGGAAGACATGTTCCTGAGTTCAAATCCTACCTCAGAATCTTACTGGCTGTGAGATCCTGGACAACCCTATTTGCCTCCATTTCCTCATCTGTCAAATAAGTTAGAGAAAACGATAGCAAATTACTTCAGCATTTTTTTGCCAAGAAATTCCCAAATGGGATCACAGAGTTGGACACCACTGAAATGATTGAACAATATACCCTTATAATGCATATAATAAGTATATATGTCCTATCTTTCCAAAAAAGAATGTAAATTCTATGAGGACAGGCTTTGTATTTTGTCTGATCTTTGTATTTCCACCACAACTCAACATATTCATGTTTTCATCTAGCTTGGGTATTTATTGTTTATCCCCCTCATAAGTGATGAGTTCTTTTACCCTCCCCTTTAAATTATTATGTCTTTTATGGAGAGCCTTGGGGACTTCTTTTGACCTCCCTTTCCTCTATATCACTATCAAGCAATGGAAGAAAAGCCTTCCTCTAATGTTTCTTTTTCCTAATGTGTTTAATTGCAAAGGCTATGATCTAAAGATTTGTAGTCTAATTGGTCATTTGTGGGTTAATTGATAATATTTCCATGCTACAATTAGCCCCATTATGATTTGATTATATTAATTAAACTATTCTCCTGCTGAGCAGGCATTCATTCATTTTTCATCCCAGCATTGCTCCAAAGAATTCATTTGGTAGTCAACTCTTAGGAATCTGGAGGCCAGAGGGAACAGAGAATGACGATTATAATGATAGTTATCATTATAACTACTACTAATTCACAATTATATAGTTCTTTAAGCTTTAATAAGCACTTTCCTCACAATAACTACATGAGTTAGGTAGTATAAAATTATTATCAGCCTAATTTTATAAATAGAGAAACTGAGGATGAGAGAGCCAGTATTTTAGTTTTTTTCCCTACCAAGGTCTCAAAGCTGAGTGTTAAAATAATGATTTGAATTCAGATCCTCTGATTCCAGTTCCAGAATTCTGTCCATAAATTGCACTGCTTATTAAGAATGGTTGAGAATGTCAATGATGACCCTACTGTTTTTTTTTTTTTTTTATTATTTCTTTCTCTCCAAAAGAGCAACTAAATGTTCCAGAATATCTTACCCGGGCTGGGTTGCTACTGTTAGATTACACATACCAAATAAATTTACACCAATAATTTATCAGCCTCCTTGCTCCCATCATGGGTATAATGGTAGAAGAATAAATGAGAATCCATGGGAAAGAACCAATAAACCTCATTGAAATACAAACACACACACAGAAGAAACTTCTCACCCCATCATGCTGGTTTTTTTGTTTGTTTGCTTTTGTTTATAAAAATAGTTGGGAGGGAAAAAAAAGCAAATGCTGAAGGGTATTAAAACTTGACTTGCTATAAATCTTAAAAAGCAGATAATACTGCTGAAAGGGATCAACAATTATGGTTTAGGAATTCCTTATCAGTAGTAGAGTAGAAAAAGAGCCAGTCCTATGGTCTTATCCTATCATTTACCTTAATTGTAGATAAGTCTCTAGGATTTCTCTGTCAAAGGGAGATAAAAATATTTTAACTGACTAACAGGATTTTTCTGAGTCAAATACTTTATAAACTATAAATATGAATTTTAAATATTATTGATGATAAATACTTGAGAGTAGAAATTATGTTTTATATACCTTCCATCTTCCTAAACATAACACATTACATCTTACCTTGTTGTTAGCCATTTCAGTCAAATCTGATACTTTGTGACCCCATTTGGGGTTTTCTTGGCAAAGATATTAGAGAGGTTTGCCTTTCCTTCTTCAGCTCATTTTACAAATGAGGAAACCAAGGCAAACTAGGTTAAGTCACATAACTAGGAAATGTCTGAAGCCAGATTTAAGCTCAAGCCTTCCTGAGTGTAAGCCCAGCCCTCTAGCTATTGTATCACCTAGTTGATCACATTGTACATAATCAACATTTAATACATATTGATGAATGAATAATAATCTTTGGTATGAATAATATGTTTCGTAGTGCTATAATATCAGAGACTTATTGATAGAAAAAAAAAAGTAATCATCTGTCATGGATACTAAATCTGTCTTGTTTTTTGCTCGCTTAATATAAACTTTAAATTGTTTTATGTATACACATACATACATACATATGTATATATATATACTTATACATGTATAGTTATGTATATATACATATATATATACATATATCACATATATTAAAAAACCTATGAAATGCAACCTAACATACACATATGGAATTTAATATACACAACATACATGTGTATGTATGTGTATGTACACATATCTAAGTATATACTATTTCATTTCATATGATCATAGATATTGGTCAGGACTGGAAAGGACCATAGATGCCATAGAATCCAGCTTCTTCATTTGATAGATGATCACAATGAGTGTTAGAGAGTTTAAGTAATTGTCCAACAGCTGTGTATCCAAGTGGCTTAGTATGAATTTGTATGAATCTATCTGGATTCTTTCTTCTTTTACTCTTTCAGACTAAAGATACCTATGCAAGAGAGTTGGTTGCCTGGAAAATAGCCTATAGTCCATGAAGGACTAAAATCCATGAATTTGGGCTGAATTCACCAAAGGTTCAAAACCCCCTACCCCTTCCATAAAGCTTAGTAGGATGTGCCAGTGAGCTAAAATAACCACACACAGAGCTCTCACTTCTTCTAGAGTGGTTTCATTCTTTCTATTAGTGAGGAAGGATCTGAGGTAAACAAGGTTAAACTTGGGCAGGATCATACAATTAGTAAGTGTCTGAGGTCAGATCTGAATTCAGAAAAATGATTCTTCCTGACTGAGGGCCCAGCTCTCTATCCACTATACCATCTAGCTGCCCTTACTAATTTCTAATATGAAATGATAATACAAGTAGTAAACAGTCCTGATTACGCTCAGCTTAGCAAAATATGATGAATTATGAAACACTGTTCTTCTTCTACAAGCACAATATGGTAGTTTTTTTTAACAGCAGGGAGATGTGTTTTGAGTTGTTCAGTTCTCCCCCACAAATATCAGGATGCACTGACCTGAACCATCCATACCCTCTTTGATGAATCATCAGTGAGCAATATTTCTGAGGCAACAAGGCCAAATGAGCCTCATTTAGCCCAATATTTCCCATTGTATCCAGTTGTCCAAAGACTTTTAGAAGTTACTGTTTTCAGACCACTGGACTGAACTTCAGATCAGGAAGAACAGTAATGAAAATAGATGGGGGGGAAAGTGTGCACTTACTAAAGGTCAATATGATGATGGTGGAAGCAGTCTTTCATTGAAGCAGTGGGACCCATTAGTGGTTTCTTATTCAGTTACCTAATAGGATGCTTCAGTTCCTTTGTTTCCTGGGAGTGATTGTTCAGCTCATTTGTGATCATGAGGCACACAGGCAGTGGTTGGCTTAGCACCATTAATGGTCTATCAGAATTGTTTAGTCAGCTGGAAAAGCCACTCTCATAATTCTTTGGGAGAGCCTAGGAGCTGTGGGAGTGGGTGCTATAGTTATTCAGCAGACAGACCATCAATCTGAGCATTTCTTTTCCTCCCTCCAAGAATATGGCAATCCCTTGCCAGCGATGACTTTACTGGGTCACTATAAATAGGTTTTTTCCCCATAGCCCAGCCCAGAGAAAGGGAGCAAAGTTGCTTATTTAGAGTTCAAAGAAGTAAATCGGGTTTTAAAAATACCAGGCTAGTGCAATAAATGGATGGCATGAAATCTTTTGACAGAGTTGGTTTACATGAACTTGGAGTAAAAAGATGTGGAGTAGATTTTCACTTCTAAGACGTTAGTGTGTTTTCATGGTTGAATCATTTATGTTTCTAAAATCCAGTTTTCTCCTCTACAGAACAAAGATAATAATACTTATATTATGTCTCACAGGGAGAAGTCAAGCACCTTTCCCAAGATAATACAGGTACAATGGTACATAGGAAAAAATGGCTGGATCCAAATCCCAAATTAAACTGCTCATGTAGTGCTAGTAACTTAACTTCTCTGTGCCTCAGTTTCCTCATCTGTGAAAAGAAGAGATTATACTAGGTGCTTTTCAACTCTAAATCTATGCTAGCATAATCTTACGACTTTCAATTCAGGGCCATTTTCCATTACATCCTGTTCCTTATATAGGCCTTCAGCAAGGTAATATAATAGTAAGGTGATATAAAAGACAAAACAAAGGCTCTGTTATCAGGATGCCTAAAATTTAGCAGAAATGCTAAATATTATGTTCACAGATTAATTTTGCGCTTCAAGAACACAGTTCAGATTTTGTTTTTGTTTTCGTTTTGTTTTTTAGTAACTATAATACTCCCAGGGCATGTATAGGAAATACCTATCAGTAGAGAGTTTTCTTTTTTTAATCTTAAATTCCAAGAAACAAATATAAAAAGCCTTTGGGATATATTATCATAGCTTCTCATGTTACCAATAGAAATGTGATGTTCCCAAACCTCTCAGTTTTACTAATTTGACTTCATGTCCAAGAATGTTATTTAAGCTGGCAGAATGTGAGCCCTTATGCTACTTATGTAGCATGTGACTAAGGGATCATGGAGGTGATCAGATTATTCATAATATCAGAACAGGATTTTTTCCTTCTTTTTAAATTTTTATTTTCATCAATTACATGTAAAAACACCATTTTTTGGGTTATACATGTATATATTTTTTTAACACATTGGAAGAGAAAAATCAGAAAAAAAGGAAAAAACATGAGAAAAAAAACAAGAAAAAGAAAGAAAGTGAACATAGTATTTATTTATTCAGAACAGGTTTTTTTTAAATCATAATGTGTATAATATCTTCTACTTTTACTCTAGTCTCATAGAAAAATACAAAAAGCCTGTCAGCCCCCAGTTCATTTTCTCCAAACCCATCCCTAAACCCTAACAGGAAACTAGTGTCATGTGGAAAATCAAATAAATAACAATACTGTTTACTCCTGGTTCTTTTAATTCCTAGGAGTAGGGAATTCTTGGTCCAGATGGGACCAGGAGATGGATTATATGCCTGCTGTTTTTAAAGCTTGAAATGTGCACAGATCTCTTGTTAAATTAATATATATACTTTGAGGTTCTCTATTTGTATGTTTATTTTCAGCATTAGGAGTTAGTAATTAATCTAAATACCATAGCACTTGTATGTGTTGCCCTTTAAAAATGGAAGTGCCATTCTTGGCCCATTCTTTTTAGAGTGTATTGTGTGAAACTGTGTATCCAAGTGGCTTAGTATGAATTGTATGGATCTATCTGGATTCTTTCTTCTTTTATTCCTTCAGACTAAAGATACCTATGCAAGAGAGTTGGTTGGCTGGAAAATAGCCTGTAGTCCATGAAGGATTAAAATCCATGAATTTGGGCTGAATTCACCAAAGGTTCAAAACCCCCTACCCCTTCCATAAAGCTTAGTAGGATGTGCCAGTGAGCTAAAATAACCACACACAGAGCTCTCACTTCTTCTAGAGTGGTTTCATTCTTTCTATTAGTGAGGATTTGTATATATATGTAGGGGGGGGGCATATAGGATTATGTCAATTGAGCCAATCTGTAAGATATTTTATACTTTAACTCACCACTATTGAAAAAAAAAACTTAGGCCATTCCTGTACCATTTTTGATATTCCTTATTTTGATTCCTTTGATATTTGATGTACCACAGCTTCTTCAGCCATTCCCCAGTTGATGGGCATCTCTTTAAGTCCCAATTCTTTGGGAGCTTCCATAAATAATTTGTATATGTAGGTCCTTTTTTCCCCCATTTCTTTGGCATATAGTGATATTTATGGGTCAAAGAGTATCACAGTTTTATAGTCTTTGGGGCATAATTCCAAACTGTTCTCACAATTCTAAACAGTGCATTTTACACACACAAATACATATACATAAAATTATGATGAGGAGAAAAAGGGGAAGTTGTCTAAGGATGTAGAGACACAGAGAACTCATTAATCAAATTAAATTTCAAAAAGCTGAAGTTAGGGTCATGAAAATCAGAAGAATAGACAGTCCCAAGTTCTTATACTTTATGCCTGGGTTGTCCTGGATACCTGAGGTCAGAGTGGGGATTGTCTAATGACCAAGAAGCAGGCTAGATCTCAGCTATTACCTAGCCTATGACCTCCTCCTGAAATGCAAAGATACATAGATACATGTTAGGATGACATGTAGGCCACCTAGATAATCTGTGAAGCAGTCACATTCCAATACCTTGTTTTCTGGTGATGGGATGGGTGGGGAAATACCAATGGCATTCAGATATTGCTTTAAGCTTCCACCCTCTCTTGTTTTCAAAAGGTCCTTGCCTTAACCAAATGCTGTCCTGACTATCTCTCTTAAATTGCTATCAGGAGAGCAGAAAAATTTGTGTCTTCCTATACCCACAACTGAAAACTTTCTTATGAAGTTTAATTCAATTTAAAGTATGAACTATGAAACTAAGTAGTCATTTCTCTTTTTGGCCAGTAGAAATGTTTTCAAATCTACTATCTTTGTATCTTTGCAGAGGTTTCTGGCCTTCTGCTACTCCTTTCTTTACTTGAGGGAAAAAACCTCATAAACCTTCACTAAGAACATGGAGAAGGGGATGGTGGTGGTGGAGGGAGAAGGCATATGGATGCTGAAAAGTGTTGTGCCTCTTCCTTTTTCATTCTTACTAACCCAAGCCCCCTGGACTGGTTGGTCACACATTATCTAACTCTTAACTAGCACCTAGTTAGCAAATATAATTAGTTAAAATAAAGATACCAAATATTCTATAAGGCTGAATGCCTCCCCATTCTTTCTTCTTAATTTCCCATGATCTGTTTTCTTCCCTTGTTTCCCTTCCTTTACCCAACACAATTCATCTGTACTTCTCCTATCTTTTACCCCAGGTATAAACATCCATAGTTAGTTACTTGTTATTTACTTGCTTCAGTCATGTCCAACTCTTTGTGACTCTGTTTGGGATTTTCTTGGTAAAGATAAGGAAGTGAGTAGTTTTCCATTTCCTTCTCTCATTTTACAGATAAGGGAACAGACATAGGAGATTGAGTGACTTATCCAGGATCATACATCTAGTAAATGTCTAAGGTTGGATTTGAACTCAAGAAGAGGAATTTTCCTGACTCCAGACCTAGTGTTTTGTGGAACCTAGCTATAATTCTGGGCAACTTATGTGAAGACTTTAGACAGAGTTTACCTAGATTTTAATAAAGTATTTAACAGAATTTCCTATGCCATTCTTATGGGAAAAAATGGAGAGATACTACCTTGAAGATAATATAATTAATTAGTTGGATTCAGATCTGCTTGAATGACAGATGCAAAGACTTGTCATTAATAGCTGGAAGTTAAAGTGGTCTTTGGGGGAGTGACTCAGGTGTTTATGTTTGGTCCTCTGATTAGAATTTGTGGCAGAGGAGATGAAAGGGTCATTTTTTATTAATGAATGGAATAAAAGCTATCATTGGAATGAATTTTCAGATGACACAATGTCATGTAGGAATAACTAATGCAGATTATAGAGTCACAATGCAAAAAGTATTTCAACAGGTTCAGAAAAGTGGTCCCAGTCTTATAAAATAATATTTACAAGAGATAATATAAAGTCCAACACTTTGATTAGAGAAAAACAAAAACAAAAAAACCAACAATTTGAACTTTATAAGATGGGAGAGACATGAGTGGAGACAGTAGTGTGTCTGAAAAAGACCTGGATGATTAGTGGATCATAAGTTTGATGTGAGTGAATTAACTGCCCCAGAAGCTAGTGCCATTTTAGATTACATTAAGAGATGAATAATTTCTTGGAATAGAGAACTGATAGTTTTATACTCCACATCATTCAGGCTACCACATTTTAGGAAGGATATGCTAAAGAAGACAATCAAGATGTTAAAAGACCTCAAGTTAATTCCAAATGTTTACTGCTGGAAGCCTGAGCAGATGTTTTATCTTGGAGAAGAGGAAAATGTTGGGGAGACATGGAAGATGTCTTCAAGCATTTGGGGAAAGAGGGGTTGATTTTGTTCTTTTTGTACACAGAACAAGGGATAGCAATAGTAGAGAAGCAGATTTGGACTTGATTTCAGGAAGAGCTTCCTTAACAATTAGAGATTTCTCCAAGTAAAATGGGGGATTTCACTTTGAGCTTTGAGATATTGTTGGTAAGAGAAACACACACACACAGACACACAGACACACACACACACACACACACACATATATTTGAAACCAAGTCTGTAAAGGAGATTCTTGTTCAATTGAACAATAAACGTGGTGCTCTCGGAATGCTCTTCCAACTTGGAGATTCTGTGGTTTAAAATTGTGAGTAATATTCCTTTCAGCTTTAACATTTTGTGATTTTCTAAGACACATTTTAAGCATGAGTGGGCCACTGCTGTGTAGGGGTTTAGGAATTAGGTCAGTCATGTTGGAGCCCAGAGTTATCTTTACAAAGTTTCAAAAATGGAAGAGGGAGAAGGAAGGTAGGAGAAGCCCACTTATGTTTCATTTATTCTATCATAACTTGAGGTTGAAAAATGGAAAACTTAGATTTGCATCCTAGCTCCCATAATTGCTGGGTTGTACAGTATTGAGCAAATTATTTTACCATTCTAGTTTATTAGCCATTTAAAATCATATTTAGCCATATTTAATTATTTGATCATTTTAAAGTTTCCTTATCTGTAAAATGAGATGATTGATCTTGATGACTTCTATTAGGGTACCTTCCATTTCTAAATTTATGATTTTAGGATTCAATGGCCTCTGGGCCCTCCTACGTCTAAATCTGAGTTCAAATTCTACTTCAGACACACTCGAGCTGGATGACCTTAAGTTGCTCAATCTCCCTGTGCCTCAGTTTTTTCATTTGTAAAATGAGGGGATTAGACTTGATAGCTTCTATGGTCCCTTCAACCTCAAAGCATATGATCCTCTGATTAGATGACCAGCTTCTGATTAGTTTTATGTTCTTATGATCTCTCAGTTTCCAGCTTCATAGTATTTTAGAGTGGAAAGAAATCTTAGAGGACATCTAACCCAGTCTAATTCTTGCTATTTTTTGGAGGTGAGAAAACTGAATCCTAGATGGGTAAAGTAAACTTGCCCAGGATCATATAAGGAGTAAATAGTGGAGCCAGTATTCAAGTAGAGATTGTGTGTCTCCAAATCCAGTGTTTTTTCCCCAGCACCAATTCTTTGCCTTTACTCAGATACATATAAATTAGGTATCCATTCAATAACATTTTATCTACTCTCCTCCTATATCAGCCCTTCAAATCAAAATTCTGATGGGTGCCTGTACCTCCCCTTTGCCAGGTTGGTAATTCAGATGTAGTCATTATATGATACATCTTTTGGGACCACTTTTGAGAGGAGAAAAAAAGATAACATCTTCATAGAGTACACTTATTTTCCATAGATTTATGCCTTCTAACAGTTCTGGAATAGGTGAAAACCTTTAATTGGCTTTGTCCTTCTTCTGAATGGCTTGTAGTGAATACTTGGTTGTACAGGCTGAACTAGATGCCAGCAGACCTTTCAAGATAAACTAGAGATTCAAAGAGATCAAAAAAGAACTCAGTTGTTTGTACTTGCATACCAAGGCTAGTCATTTATTTTGATTAAACTGGCACAGGGAGGATTTACATACATAAAGGCTGATACAATTTGCTTATTGGTGGGAATGAAAGGCATTCCGTGTGGGCATGAATTTTTTAGGCAATAAATCTATTGAAATGATGAACCAAGCTTCCTCCTTTCAGCTCCTTCCAGGTTCAGACTCCTAGTCCTCAAGGAGTGAGGAGACATAGAGTAAAGCTTCTGATTGTGATGTAGGGCTTGGGAAGCACATTTCTGTCATCCTGTATAAATATGTGCTGGGGTAAAAAATAAGCAGCAGCCCCTACCTTTTTTAGGAAAATCTTATATACCAGATTCTGAACTAAACCCACATGATTATTTGTCTTGCCAAAAAATTTCTCATTTTACAAATAGATTCACCACAAATTTCCTTAAAATAGCAAATTCCCAAAGTGCATTTAAGGAATGATTCACAAATTATATTAAAGATCTAAGGAAAGCAGAATTCGAAGCTTAAATATTACAAAAGAACTACCTTTGTTGTTGTCCAGCCATTTTTTAACCCTGCCCAACTCTTCATGTCTCCATTTGGGGTTTTCTTGGCAAAGATGCTATGCTGATTTGTCATTTCCTTTGCTAGATCATTTTCCAGATAAAAAACTGAGGCATACAGGTTTAAATGACTTGCCTAGAGTCACACAGCTACTAGTCTGAGATTAGATTTGTATTCATATCCTTTTGACTGTAGAGCCTATGCTCTATCTACTGCCCCAACTAGTTGCCCCTAGGGCTACCTTATGGAAATGAATTTCAGAATGATGGCAAAATGATTGAAGAATTTAACAGGAAAGCATGACTCAATATACCAGAACCTACTTTGAATTTTTTTGGGGGGGTGGAGTGGTGGGTTGAGGACAGACCTAACCTTTACCAAATTCCTATATAACTTACATACTTAAGAAAGTTGTCTGGGGGCAGTGATATGGTAAGTGATCTGCCTGTGGTCACCTACCTGGAGGTTAGACTTGAATTCATGGTTTTCTGATTCCTATTTACTTGACCACCACTGACTCTTGAACTTACAGGATCATAGACTTAGAAAAGGAAGGTGTCTTCTAGACCATTAAGTCCAACTCCCACATTTTATAGAAGAAGAAACTGAGGAACAAAGATATTACATCGCTTGTCCAAGTTCTCTCAGCTAATGAGTGTTTCATAGCTTTAGGAATTCTCCACTTGTATTAAAGACTAGCTATACTGCTTTGTTCTTTATATCATAATGTAACATAAATGAATGCCTTTGGTATAGAGCAAAAGTTCTTCCCCTTTGTTATCATGTACCATTTTGGTGATCTGATGAAGACTCTGAACCTCTTCTCAGAATAATATTTTTAAATGTAAAAAATGAAATAGGATCATAAAGGAGACCCATTATGTTGAAATACAATAATGAAGATATATATTTTTTAAAAGACCAAATTCCTGGACTCTAGGTTAAGAACCCTTGAACAGAATGACAAATGTAAGCACATACAAGTTGTAATAAAGGCTAGATTGAATCAAAAGCATCTATAAAATGGGAAAAATCTCTTACAGAAATTTTAAAAATCTCAATCCTTGTAAGATCCAGAATTAACAAAAAAAAACATATTCTTTGTGCCTCAATTTCCTTATTTTTACAATGAGTGAGTTGAACTTCATAGCTTCTTAAGATACTTTACCAGCTTCAAATCTATGATCCTTTGATAATCTAAACTTTTTGAGAGAAAAGGATTATTGTTAGTTTGGTCTATGTATTCTCAAGGCTTCCAACAATGTGAAGCATATAGTATGTGCTTAGAAATATTTTGTAATTGATTGTTTCCCTCTTGAACTGAGAGCTGAAAAATTTGAGAATAGAGAGAGAAGAACTGGAAACTTAAAAAAAAATATTCATCAGTCATTTTCTCATCATGGACCAGGTAACAAATCTATATCTAAAGATAGATAGATGGATAGATAGATAGATAGATAGATAGATATACATGTATTCGCATATACACATTTGTATGTAATCTGTCTTCAAGATAAGTTTTGTTCTTACATTTACATGTGTATTTTAATATAGGTGTGTCTGCAAGTCTGGACATTCTTCAGATTCCAAGTCAAAGAAGAAGCCAGACAGTGAAGGAAACATTGTGGGGGCATTTGGCAGGAAGCCCAGTTCCTCTTTCTGTAACAGTGCTCTGCGATTTACTCCACAAAAGGAGCGATGGTTTTATTTCTTATGAAGATTTAGTGCCATCTTAAGCCAAGCTGATGCTACTTTAAATATGCTTTATTTAGCTTATACTTTTCCTCTTTTGAAACACAAGAGAGGACTTTAAAAGGTTTTTAATTTAGTTTAATTTAATTTAATTCAACAGACATTTATTAAGCATTTACTGTGTACAAGACAGTAGTTGGATTTTCTTTAGTCATCCAATTGTATCACTCCTGATGACAATAATAATAAAATAATAGCAACAGCAATAATAATAGTAGAAACAGCAGCATTATAGCTGGCATTTATATAGCATTTTTATTCTTGAAAAATACTTAACATTTATTATTTCTTTTGACTTTCATAAAACCCTAAGATAAAGATGCAATGATTATTCCCCATTTTACAGGGGGGGAGGGGGTTGTACAATAGACACAGCATCAGGTCTGGAGTCAAAAAGAACTGCATTCAAATCTGTCCTTAGCCACTAGGTTTTTTGATCTGGGCAAGTCGACCCTCTTTGCCTCAGTTTCTCCAAGTATAAAATGAGCTGGAGAAGGAAATGGCAAACCACTCCAGACTCTTTGCTAAGAAAATCCTAAGTGAGGTCACAAAAAGTCAGAAAAAAACTAAAACAACTGAGCAACAACAGTCATACAGAAAGGGAAAATTGCAGGATCATAATACAGTGCCTGGTATAGTATCAGGACAGAACCAGAGCTGGAGCAGACTTTGTAGGCCATCTAATTTCCTCATTTTATAGATGAGAAAATTGAAGCACAGAGAAAGAATAAATAATTTGCCCAGCTTGTATGTACATACCTAATAAGTAACTGAAGTAGGATTCATACTCACATCCTCCTGATTCCAAATCCAATACACTATCCTCTAGACTATCCCTGCCTCACAAACTGAGGGAGGTTAAATAAGTGCTGAGAGTCACACAACTAGTAAATGCTTGAGGCAACATTAGACTCTATTCCTTACCTCCTAACACCACTGCTCTGTCCTCTGTCAGAGGTATCAAGCACAGGACCCAAAATGGTCCAGGATGCTCTGGAACCAGATTAAAATGTAATTGGAAATATATAATAAAATAAATAAAAATATAATAAAAATAGATGTTATTATGTGTTTTTTAAAGTTAATATGTGGGAGTAGGGATTTTGTATATGGTTGAATAGCCTCTGTTTTTATTTAATTTTGACACCACTGTACTTTTTTATGCCATCCTTGCTTCTTCCATTTTACCAATCTCTAGGAAACTGAACTCAACTGGAGCTCTTCTTTATTCATTTAGACAGCTAAGTGGTGCAGTGGATAGAGCACTGGGCCTGAAATCAGGAAGATTTTCAAATTAAATTTCTTACACTTACTAGTTTTGTGACTCTAAGCAAGTTATTTAATCTCTGCCTCAATTTCATTGTAAGATGGGGGTAATAATACCTATCTTCCAGGACTGTTATATCAACTGAGATAACAGATAATAATAAAGATTCCCTTATTATCAATAAGGGAATCCAGTATTGATAACAGAACATATCCCACAGTCTCCAATGAGGCACTTAATTATCTGATGAGGCAGGCTAGTATATATACATTCATGTTTTCACTCTTAAATCACCATCTTAGATGAGGCCCTAATTAACTCTTGCTTAAATTATTATGATAGCCTTCTAATTGTTCTCCAGCCTCATCTTTCCCTACTCTGATCTATCCTTCCCACAACTGCCAGAGCTGTTGGTTTTCCTAAAACATTTGTTTGACCATGTCATCCTCCTACTCAATAAACTCCAGTGGTTCTCTATTAGCTCTAGAATCAAATATTAACTTTGTTTAGTATTTAAAACCTTCACAACTTAGCTCCAATTTACCTTTCCAATTTACTTTTCCTACTATTCATGATGTAATATTTCCCTTCATGTGCCCTCTGAATGAATAAAAGAAAAAGTATTGAGTTTTTACTACATGCAATTGTCGTCAGTCATTTAGTCATGTCCAACTCTGTCCATGGGGTTTTCTTTTTTATTGTAGTAAGTTTATTTATTTTTAATGCACATTGCTTTATGAATCATGCTGGGAGAGAAAAATCAGAACAAAAGAAAAAACTCCTGGGAGAGAGAAACAAACAGAAAAAAGAAGTGAACATAGCATTATTGATTTATATTCACTTGCCTTAGATCTTTTTCTGGATGCAGATGGTATTTTCTGTCCAAAGTCTATTGGGACTGGTTCAGATCATTGAACTGCTGAAAACAATCAAGCCTTTCATAATTGATCATTGCATATAATTGCTGTTCCTGGTTCTGCTTGTTTCACTCAGCATCATGCAAATCTTTCCAGCCTTCTATAATCAGCTTGTTTATAAGTTTTTATAGAACAGTAATATTACATTACCTTCATGTACCACAGTTTATTCAACATTCCCCAATCCATGGGCATCCACTCCTTTTCCAATTCTTTGCTACCACAAAAAGAGCTGCTACCAACGTTTTTGTGCATGTGAGTCCTTTTCCTTCCTTTATGATTTCTTTGGGATACAGACCTAGTAATGGCACTGCTGGGTCAAAGGATATGCAGTTTTGTAGCCCTTTGGGCATAGTTCCCATTTGCTCTCCAGAATGGTTGGATCAGTTTACAACTCCACCAACAATGCATTAGTGTACCCATTTTCCCACATCATCTCCAACATTTATCATTATCTTTTCCTGTCATTTTAGCCAATCTGAGAGGTGTCAGGTGGTACCTCAGAGTTGTTTTAATTTGTATTTCTCTAATCAATAGTGATTCAGAATATTTTTTTTCATATAACTATAGATGACTTTAATGTCTTCATCTGAAAATTGTCTGTTCATATCCTTTGACCATGTATCAATTTCCACAGGCAAAGATACTAGAGTAGTTATTTTTTCTCCAGTGTGTCCCCATTTTACAATAAGGAACTGAGGCAAATAGGGGTTAAGTGATGGTCAAGATAAAAAAGAAGAATACTAAGTGTCTGAGCTCAAATTTGAACTCACATCTTGCTGACTCTTTCTACACAGTGATTTCTCCCCTAAATAATGGCTTTGGGGTCTGGTGCTCTGAACCAGTAGTCTGGAGAAAGATGTTATTACCAAGACTTTGAGATTCAGAGTTCTGGTCTTATCTACAACTGAGTCTTAGTAGAGATGGTCAACTGAAATGAGTTACACAATTGAAGTGGTGTGTAGTTTGACTTTATTGATATGAGCTACTTTGTGTCTTTCCCTCAGGATTCCTCATTGCTTCAGCTAGGCTGATTTGCCCACTCTTTAGGTGGAAGTTGGTTGGTAATTGGTGGAGATGGTTGGGCTCCTTCTCCATACAAGTTGCTAACCTAGATAATGGCTGTGGGTATGGGGATATCTGGGACAGATGCTACAAATAGATAAGATTAAACACAAAATGAAGTGAACTGAATTGTCTTTAGGAAATTGCAAATCTCTCAACTTCTCCTAGAAAGAAACTTTCTCCTAGAAACAAAAGTCTTTTTAATTCTAATATTTAACAGCAGTATCAGTGTTTTTGTAAAACCATGAGACATGGAACAAATCAGTCTCTAAAGAACTGAAGATGAATGTCACACAGAGGGCAATATTGTAAGGCATATGTTGAGCATGAGCAGGCTGCAATTTCTAAGAAATGGGGAACTTCAAAGAACAGCTGGAGGGATGTCATCAGGGAAATGAACGCTAGAAAACATGGCCTAGTCACATGGTAAGGGCAAGGGACAGCAGGTGGAGAGGCATAGTATTTAGCTGAGGTCAATCAATCAACAAGCATTTCTTAAGAGCCTATTATGAACTAGACACTCTGCTAGGTAAGCTCTGGGGATACAGAAAAAAATAAATAAAACAACCACTTCTCTCTTGAAGTTCTCATATCCCCTTGCTATCATGAGAGATCAAGGGAGGCTTCTAGCACATTGGATGGACTCCTTTGGCACCCTTCTGGGAAGATAAAGAAAAGAGTCACAGAAGTTGGGTGAGTAGGACTGGGATGAGATCTATATCACTGGAGGAATATTCAAATTAAAGAAGATCAAAAATACCTTGAGTATTTCTAAAGCAGCAGAGTTCTGCTGTAAGTCACAAAATTGTCCTTAAAGAGTCCATTACAATTTCATGCTATCTAACCTCAACTATCTCATTATGGCTACACAGCAATCTAATTATTCACCTCATTAACTAACTACTTCTCCCATTGATTTTTACAAACATCTTCTCTTTTTAAGCCCTCTCCCAAGCCATTTTATATTCTTCTCAGTAGATAACCTCATGAGCAGCACTTCTCCCTTTTCACTACTTATACCTCAAAACTACACCTATCCTTGCCCCTGCCTTCAGTGTCAGAGAATGAAGTGGCCCTTTAACCCCCTCCATCTTGGAGTTTGATTCCATCCCCAACTAATTTTTCTAGAATATTCCTCCTTCAATCAATCTCTCTCTCTCTCTCCCTCTCTCTCTCCTTTCTCTCTCTCTCTCTCTCTTTCTCTCTTTCTCTCTCTCTTTCTCTCCTTTCTCTTCCTTTCTCTCTTTTTCTCTTTCCCTCTCCCTATCACCTTCCGTTTTCCCCTCCTTCCTTTCTTTCTTTCTCTTCTTGTTTCTTTCCTCTTTTTCTCCCCTCCTCTCTGTCTCAGTTCTTTTCTATCTCGGTCTCCCTGTCTCTCTATCTTCATCTGTGTGTCGTCTCTGTCTTCCTTCCTCTCTGCTAGTACCTTTCCTCTATTGATTATTTCAATATATTTTGTTTATTCATTCTTGTTTGCAGGTTATGTCTACCATTAGACTGTGATCTACTTGAGAAGAGGTATTGCCTTTTGCCTTTCTTTGTATCCCGTACTTAGCATGGCTATCTATTGATACATTGACTGACTGGCCATTTCTCTCTCTCTCTGCCTCTGTCTTTCTTCTTCTCTCTTCTTTCCTATTCTTTCTTGCTTCTCCCCTTTCATTGGCTTTTTCCACTTAGTCTACAAAGTATCAGATAATATATCCCTGCTCCCACAATTATCCCCACTCTATTTTCATTTTCTCCTTGACTATTTGATTATTCTTTGCTACCTACAAAGATGCCTTTTCTTTAAAAACAACACAAAAATAAAACCAAGAGAAAAAAACACCTCTCTTTTCCTGTGATCATCTTTGCTGGAGATAATTTTTTATCTCTCTTCACCATCTTGACTAAACTCCTTGACAAGGCAATCTATTTTCAATGTCTTGACTTCCTCTTCTCTCTTCATTCTGGTTTCTGACTTAATATTGGCCTAAAACTTCTCTCTGAAGAGTTACCAGAGATTTCTTCATTGCCAAACCCAAGACCCTTTTCTAAATCTTGATCTTTCTTGATGTCTCTTCGGTCTTAGGCACTGTTGGTTAGCATCTCTTCTTCACTACTCTCTCCAATGTCTAGGTTTTTATGACACCTTTCTTTCTTGGATCTCCTCCTATTTTCTAACTTATCCTTCTCAGTGCCTAATGCCAGATGAGCATCATCCCACAAGGCACTATTCTGGGCCAGCTTCTTTTTCCTTCTATATCATCTCACTTGATGATCTCATTAATTCCCATAAGTTCAGTTGTCATCTTGATGCAGATGATTCCTATATTTTTACTTCCAGTCCTCATCTCTCTCTTGAACTCCAATTTCTCTTTGCTAATTTTTTTTATACATCTTGTATTAAATGTCCCATAAACATTTCAAACTCAACAGGTCCAAAATAGAACTCATCTTCTATTCCCCAGCTCCCCTCTCTTCCTAGCTTTTCTATTACTGTAACCTCTCATCCAAGCCCCTCTGGTTCATTGTTTAGGTTTTCATGGCTTAAAATGAGTGTAAATAGCAATTATTTTCATTTCTGGTTAGAAATTTTGAAAGTTTTACTTCCCCAGATTGATATTTTTGTGATGGTGAATTAGGCCATCTTTTGTCCCAATTCTTAACTAGCTCTTCGTCAAGTTGTCACTCTGGGTCTTAGTTTTCTTACCTACAAAATGGATACAACAATACCAGAAGTATCTGTTTCAGAAGGTTCTTGGAAGCATAAAATGAGATAATGTCAATAAAATTCTTTCCAAACTTTAAAAAATTATTTAAATGACAGGCATTATAAAATAATTGTTCTCTTCTTATTTAATGAAATTTAAGTAGAAACTATTCTGGGACAAATCATTGATCTATTAACATTCTTTTAAATATTTATTTATTTTAAATTTAAATAGAAAAGAGAAAAAGAAAAAATATTGCCCATGTGTGTAGCAGAACATAAAAGAAAATGCAAATTTAAAAGCAATAAATTTTCATTTCAAGAAAGCTTATACAATAAATGCTACACATTATGTCCAGAGCTGTACATCTTTTGTTTCCTTGTAGGTTTTCTTTTATTTTTCTCCCCTTTCCTCCCTTTTCTCAAGAAGGCTACAATTAATTGTGGAAGTTATATACACACACACGTGTGTGTGTGTGTGTGTGTGTGTGTGTGTGTGTATACATACATTCATATGCAACTTTGTTAGACCATATAATATTTATTTGTTCTCTATTTCTGTGAAGGTAAATACGTCTTCCTTAATAAGTTAAAGTCTTTGCCTATATTTCTAACCTTGCCAGCTCATTGTTTCCTACACTACAGTAATATTCCAGTCTTATACTGTTTAGTTATTTTAAATAGTCTAAAACAATATTGATTAATAAGGTTGACAGTGTAGTTTCTCAATCTTTCTCTTTTGTTTAAATCTATTTTGGCTTTAATTTTATCTGAGATCATTGTTATTCCTACTTTTTTTCATAATAAAGTCTAGCTTTTCCCCCTCCTAATAAATTCCACTCCTGATCATTATTATGTTTGTGCTTATCTCTTATTTCCTATCTCTGCTGATTCCTCTGCTTTACTTCTACCTGTTACCTTGCCCTCTGATTGCTTAACCAATCCCCCTCCAAGAATCCCTCCCTTACTATCATATTCCTTTTAATCTACATTCTATATCCCATTCCCATTAATTTATGCACCATTATACATGATGCCTCCTATCCCATTCCCTTTCCCACTTACTTTTTAAAAAGAAATTTAAAAGACTTTTATTCCTTTCTAAATGTATGTTATTATCTATTTAACCCTGTTATAATATTTCCTGTAAAAATTCCTTCCTTAATCTCTCTCCTCTCCCTCCTCTATATCTGTTTCTGTCTGTATCTTTCTCTCTCCCTTCTTCCTTCTGTCTGTCTGTCTCTCTATCTATCTTTATCTATAGTTCTATATCCCTTTTCCCTTTAGCCTATTCTCAATGACAATATGGTTCCAGAACTATCAACCTTTCTTCTTCATCTAATTCCTTTATATCAATTCTTCCTCTCACACCTCATTTGTATAAGATAATTACTTTTTTTTACCTTTTGCTATGTGGTTCTGATTTTTAGAATCACATCATACTCAACTCTACCACAATTTCTTTTTTGAATTACCCAATTCACATGACAACTTTAATCATATGGTTTGTATTTCCATATATAAAACATAAACAGACTGTCCTTAATGAGTCCCTTGTAATTAGTCTTTAATGTTTACCTTATATTTCTCTTGGATTTTGAATGTCAAATTTTCAATTAAATTCAGGTTTTTTGCAACAAAATCCTGAAAAAACATTTTTATTAAGGTTCTGTGAACGGTTGAACAGGTAACTAAAATATCTACTTAATGTAGCTGAATAGAAGTGTTAAGATATAAGCTCATCTTCTATAGGTTCACTAAAAGTATCCTCAAGTAATTCTAACAACATACAGAATAAAGGCAACAATACCTGTCTCCATCTGTTTCCATATGACTTAAATTAGTATTATAATAAAAATAACAATAATAATAGCTAACATTTATGTGTATAGAGTTGGGAGTCAGGAAGACTCATCTTCTGAGTGCAACTCTGGCCTCAGACACTTACTAGCTGTGTGACCCTGGGCAAGTTACTTAACTCCTTTTGCCTCAGTTTCCTCATCTGTAAATTGAGAAGGCAATGTCAAACCACTCTAGTATTTCTGTCAAGAAAACCTCAAATTGAGTCATGAAGAATTGGACACCACTGAAAAATGACTGACACAGTTTTCAAAGCAATTTATATATATCATCTCATTTTATTCTTGCAATCATTTTGTGTTGCATGCAATAATGGATGTTATTATTATCTTCATTTTATACACGAGGAAACCAAAACTGGAAGAGGTCAAGTGACATGCTCAGAGTTACATTACCACTTAGGCAAGGTTTGAACTCCAGTCTTCTTCACTCATAAGTCTAGCAATAGATCAGGTTCTCTAACATTTTTCCCTTTTCATATTTTAGAAATTTCTCAACTTCATCTCTTACTTTGTCTAATCTGGACTTTGAGATGAAGTTATATTTTATGACTCCCTATACTGGTTACCAATGCATCATCATGTGACTTGGAGCTGAGAGTACCACTGAATCCTTCATTACACTGTGAGCTTGAGATCATAGATTGCCTTGTGCCTTATCTTGTATCCTCAGCTTTTAATACAGTGCCTGGAACATAGTAGGTACTTAACATGGTTATTGATTGAATGACAGACAGAAAACAAGTTGAAAACCTTTGCCTCTAACTGAAGAGATTGTTGTTCATTTTGGTAAGGAATAGTTTTAATGTGTAATGAAAGTATATCATCAGCCAAGTTTGGGTTCACTTGTGATTTTTCTGTATTAGTATTGAGCACCACATGTGCTGAAGCAGTTTCATAGAATGAGGCATTGACATTTCTGATTTATTTCAATGTATCTGCTCTCTTGTGGTATCTTAATATAAAGGAGTATTCTTACTTCTTTTATTCTCTGTAGCAAAGTGATCATCACAGTGATTTTGAATATGGCTGGCATTCAATTCTAATTTATTGTCTGTTTCTTAGATTTACAGGGATGTTTTCATCACAATGTGATGCTAATCCAATAAGTGACATTACCAAAGTCCAGTTGGTTAGTATTGTAAGGTTTCTGCTAGGCTACCATATAGCAAGATTTTCCTATCCATTCTGTGACTTTGCCTCATAGAACACACAATGGATTGCATCTTGAGGGTGTTATTGCTTTGTTGTTAACAGTAATTATTAGCAGAAAGAAAGAATGGAGACATTGAAGATTTAGTGGGAGCCAATGGCAGAGGCAATTTGGTGACTTGGTGGATTAAATATTGGATCTGGAGGCAGGAAGTCAAGTTCAAATTCAGCTTCTGATTCCATGTGACCTTAGGCAAATAATTTAACATCTGTTTGCCTCAGTTTCCTCAACTGTAAAATTTCTATAATAAAAGCATCTAACTCTCAGGATCATTGTAAGGATCAAATGAGAATAATTGTAAAACACCTAGCACAGTACCTGGCATATAGTAGGTATAATATAAATGTTTTCTATTATTGTTATTTATATTATGGGCAGCTAGATGGTTTAGTGGATAGAGTGCCAGACCTGGCGTCAGGAAAAACTGAGTTCAAATCTGACCTCAGACATTTATTAGTTGTGTGACCCTGGCAAGTCACTTAACTCTATTTGCTTCAGTGTCCTCATCTGTAAAATAACCTGGAGCAGGAAATGACAAATCATTGGAGTCACAAAGAGTCTAAAATGACTGAACAACAAATTATTATTGTTGTTGTTAGTTGTTTATCCTTGGAAAGGACAATAGCCATCTCTTTCTCTGAGACAGAAATGAAGACAACAACAATGAGGAAATTTTGAAGTAGGGAACTGGAGACGATGATTGAGAGAACTTAAATTAGATGGTCTCAATTCTTTAAGTAGGAGGTGACATAATTTGTTGAGATTATAAGGGGACAGGTGGGAGGATAGTCTTTTGAGGTAAGAGTAAAAGGCTGAGAAAAGCTACTTTGGGGAAAGCAAAAGAAGTCCAGAAGAAATTCATAAAAGAGAGCCAGCAGGGAAGACTTAGATGAGAGTAAGTGGTATGAATTTAAAATGGATGAAATTAGTGTGGTTTCATGACTTTGTCCATTAGTGTTCAAAAGCCTAGGAAAAATAATCAAAGATTCTCAGAGTTGTGGGAGGCCTCAGAGACCATCTTATTTAGTTCATAGCTGAACAAGTAATTGAATGAAAGGAGTTTAGCAAGGAAGGAATAGCAAAAGGTTAAAGGCAAGGGAAAGATTATTAAAGAATGATGAACATGTGGATTAAAAGTTTAATCATGAGATATAGGCTAGATAGAAAGGCAAGTAAAGCCAAAATAAAGGTAATAGACATGAAGAATATGGAGTTTTAGGGGCTAAAGATTGCAATGAAAATAAAGGACACTAGGGGATTAAGAGAAAGAACAATTTTAGGGAAAAAGAGTTTAACATTAATTTTAGACACTTGGGGTGTAAGATTGGATATACAGGTGAAGGTACAGGTCTGGAGCTCAGAACATAGGTCAGTTCAAAGATGTAAAGATTTGAGAAATTTCTTTGGAAGTGAATGAGCTTGTTTGGACTTGAGTTAATAAATATCTTGTTTATGCTGACACATGAAAACTCAGTAGAATAAACAAAATCAATAATTTGAAAGCAACATTTTTCCCTGTATAAATCAAAAATAGTTCGCTTTTGGGCAAATGAAAATGAAATGTATTTGTAAGCTTCTGTAATTCTAAAATTTTTACTTCTTTGAAAAAATACATTAGAAAATGGGGGGGGGTGCTATGGGATTTAATTAGATATGCATAAGACATTTTGGGAACTTCCATTGATATTGTATTTGAAAATACAAAGAGTTATTACTAGTAATCTTAAAATGGGCATATATTTTCTGAATGATGCTTGATGACTCTTTGCCATATAGAAACTATATCCTAGGAAGTCTTTTTGGTGTTTTGGAGAAGTAATCTGAAATAATGGGTAAAGCAGCTTCATAGTGCCTGAACATTAATATTAATATGGCTTGAATTTAAAAAAAACACTGTGCTTGTCTATGGGAAGTGAAAACAAAAGCCAGACCTTCCCAGCTGTTTGAAAGCTGCTGGAAAAAAGCTTGTAGTAGTTTTTTAAAGCCAGAATTGTCCTCAACAGATCTTCCAGATACCTCTTAAGGAAGCCATTGGGAAGAGAGAGGGGGGAGAGGAAGGAGGGAAAGAATGTGAATGTGTGTGTGTGTGTGTGTGTGTGTGTGTGTGTGTGTGTGTGTGTGTCTAGCTATTGGTCTTCTCATCCCAATGGAAATGTGATAGTCTGATCCTTCTCTTGTTTCTCACTCATCCCAATCTGTCTAAGCTAGATTGGCTGATGATGAGGCTATCTGACCTTCCCTTGTTTGTCTTGAGGTCAGGGTTGAGAGAAGCTTCCTTCATGCAAACACAGAAATTATTGATTGGTTCAGAAGGCAGCCAAGAAAATTACTTCAATTTGCCCCAATCTACCACCTTCTCCCCTTTTTGCCGTCACTTTTCCTAAGGAGTGACGTGCATACTTTACTATTTGTGCTTCTCTCTGCTTTTTATTTATTTTTTTGGTCATTTTCAAGTGTTTACTTCACCTTCCCCAAGGTTAGAAGACTGCCTCAGCTGTATCCTCACGCTCCCTTAGTGACTAATTCTCTGAACTCAGTCTTTTTTCATCATTATCCCAATCATCCTCATCCTCATTCTCATCATTCTCCTCCTTCTCCTCTGCATCTTTCCTTACATCTAGATAGGATTTTTACAGTGTAAAAAGTACTTTATTCAAAATAGCTCTATAGAGTTTTGTAGGGGATTATGCAATCCTGAAGAAGAAACTGAAGACTCTATGAACACAGCTGGTGTTTTCATCATTGCTACATATTGATGGTAGAAATTTCAGAAAAGAAAGGAAGATGTAAGCAAAGAGCTGCTAAGAAGATAATGAGAACTCTGCCCCTGGTGCATCATATTATTCATGGTAATAACTCACATGTATAAACATCACTCTGCCTTTTACAAAGTACTTTACATGTATTATCTCATTGAATCTTTGCATATACTTTGAGAGGTAAGGTAGGTGTTATTAATAGAGACAGTGTGACGCCATTAAAGAGTGTTAGTCTTGTGGTTGTTTCTGCAATTCACTACTGTATTCGGGCAAGACAGAGGCCATGGGAAGAAATGACTGATATGAAATGAATATTAAAAAATAACAGCACAATACTACCCAGCTGACCTCATTATTCAACTTTTCTGGGCCTTAGTTTTCTCTGTTATAAAAAATTCAAAATTGGGTTACATAATCTCATCTGTATCCAGATGAGAAAACTGAGTCTTAGAAAAGCAGAGCAGCTTAACTCTATCCCACAACTGATAAATGCCTGAGGTGGCTCCAAGTCTGGTGCTCTATTCACTGATTGAATGTACTCACTATTATGTCAAACATAGTTCTTAAATGGGCATGTTCTTCCAATTTTTATGATTTAATTTCCAACTCCCCACCTGCACTGAATAAAGAAGCGTTACAGAGGGGAAAATGGGGAAACTAAGCAGCAACTTAAGTGGATATTCACATTAAGTGGTTTTAGAGTCAGGAAGATGTGAGTTCAAATGTGACTCCAGCACTTATGAGCTATATGACCTTGGACTGTTAGTCTCAATGTCCCCATATGTAAAATGATAGCACTTAATTTCTCACTTATGTGAGGATAAAATGATATAGTATCTATAAAATTTTTTTGCAAATAGTAAAATGATACACTAATGCTAACTATCAACATTATTGTTCTTCATTTGGTTACTATATTGCTCTTAGGGGGAACCTCAGTTTCAACATCAATAAAATAGAGGAGATAGCTTCAGAGGTCCTCAAACTTTTTAAATAAGGGGCCATTTCACTGTCCCTCAGACTGTTGGAGGGCCGGACTATAGTAAAAACAAAAACTTTGTTTTGTGGGCCTTTAAATAAAGAAATTTCATACCCTGGGTGAGGGGGACAATGGTCCTCAGCTGCCACATCTGGCCCGTGGCCATAGTTTGAGGACCCCTGTTAGAAAGTTCCTTTAAAGCTCTATGTCTTTGACTACTCTTATTGTGGTATAGTGAAAAGTCAATAAAAACTTAGTCATAAGACCTAAACTCCAGTTCCCACTCTGTCCATGTAAAATCTGGTTAATAGAAGGCATTTGCACTACCCATGTAGAATCATAGACTAGACTTGCATAAAATCTAGTTTGCTTTGACTTTAGAGAAAAGCCAGAAGCAAAGAAACGATCAAACCAAAAGAACACTATATATAGTAACAATAATTTTAAGAAAAACTGTGAGTTACTAAGTCATTTTGATGATTATAAATACCCAAATTAACTGTAAAGGACATATGAAGGAAGATGCTATGCATCTAGAGAAAGAACTGATAAAAAGAAATGTATAGAGAATGGGTTTGCATAAGTGTACATATTTGTGTCTAATGGTAGCCATCTCCAGGGTGGAGGGAGGGAAGAAAAAAAGGAAAAAAAATAAAAGAAAGTTACACAATAACTTTAATATCTAAAAGGATGTATTTAAAAGGAATAGCAAGTTATATATACTAGATTTGCAGTTTCATGTACAATCATCTTTGTATTATGGAAAAGTTGTTGTATTAAGTTCAGAATAAAAATTAAAAAAAAAGAATTAGTATCTTAGAGACATGAGAAGTCATTCGTCCAATCTGTTCCTAAATAGATCAAATGGCCTTCTAGTCAGCATGTGAAGACTTTCATAAATAGAGAACTTGTCTACCAAGGAAGTAAATTCTACTTTTAGGCTATTCAATTTTTAGACAGTCTATTGGCCCTTTATATTCTTCTCTATAAATTCTTCTCATTGGCTGTCTGGGCCTCTCTTCTACATGATAACTCTTGAAATATTTGAAGATGGCAATAGTGTCTCTCCTCTCTTGTCAGACCAAACATCCGTAATTCCTTCAACTAAATTTTGTATAATATAAACTTGCTAGAAGGATAATGGATAAGAGGGAGGATATTTGATGGCAAATGAAGGAAAAAGGATTGTCAAATGATCCAAAATCCCAGAGCAAATGGAAAAAGATTAGATCAAGAGTATATGTAGAGTTGGTTAGCATTGGAAGAAATGGCCATTAAAAAAATCAAAATAAAGGAATAGAGAGTGAAAAATGATATTGAGGATTTTTGAGTTAGAGAATTCAGAAGAAGAGGAAATTCACAATGGATGGCTTTCCCTGCCTCCTTTCTTGCCTCCCCTTCCCCTCAGTAAAGTAGGAAGTAAATTTCTTTTCTGAGAAGGAGAATGGATTGATGTTATAAGAGGCTTGAGGAAAAGAGATTTGGAATAATTGCTGTGGGTGGGCATCCAAAACAGATATAAACTTTTCTACTTTTGGAAGAGAGTGAAAGTGAGAATGAGAAAGGGAAAGGGAGAAGAAGAAATCTCCAGCAGGTATTCGGATACATGAAAACTATAATTACTTTATCGGGCTTTTGTGCCAAACTTGTGTTTCTGGGTCTGTTTCCTTAACATCATCTATTTTTTTCCTTTTTGCCAGGTGGTACATAGAAGACTCTTACCCCAATATATCTTTTCTTTCCCCCTTTTTGATCCTCACACACAGGCTATCCATCATATTTTCCCCCAAGAATTTCTTACACAGAGTGTATCTTTTTTGATATAAAGTGCTACGATATTGCTCTTATTCATAATTTGTTTCTTTTGAAGGAGCTATTCTCTTTGCTATATTCTAGGCATACATTGGATTATGTCTCAACAAGACCTTTGATATATGATTTATGCCCTTCTGTTAAGATCTCTAGTTTTGACTTATTTTCTCCATGCTTTATATACCTGTATATTTTGTAATCCTTCATAAAGCTTTATAGGGTTGTTTTTAAGAAGCATTTTATAAATTATAAAGTATTATACAAATGAGCCATTAGGATAATGATTCAATGGTGTTGAAATAAGATTGAAACATAGAGAATTAAGATGAAGAATGGAATTGAATGTACCAGCTGTATTTATAGAATATAATCTAAATATCAGTAAACTTGAAACTAAAGTGAGAGTGTTTAACATGAATTGGCAAAATTCTAGTAATAATATCCAGAAATTTAATTTAATCTGTCCTTCTCAATAGTCTAGGCATTTTCTTTTATATAAATAGAAAAGCAATGTGAGCCCCTGAACTCTTTCACATGACAATGTTTTTATTAGCAGTGAAAATCAAAATAGATTCACATTTAATTCACCAAAAAATTTTCACTTTTATTTTTTCCATAAAAAAATCAGGAAATAACCCACAATTTTGTGGGATTCTTCCTATTCTTTCTTTTCCTCTATTTCAGAGATTGTAGGGAGATTTTCTAAGTCTCTCATCTTTTTGTTCCACTGCTCAATTCAAACTTTTAGTTTGCAATGTCATTGGAAAATCAGCCCAAGTCATTGCTAAAGTGACTTTAACTTGAATATGATCCCCGAATCTTGCTAACCTATTAGATAGATTTCATAGTTGAGCATGGAATCTGGGAACCCAATCAGTCAAGGAAAACTATGTTGCAGGAATCATAAACCTCTAGGTTTGAAATGAACTTAGACTTTTGATTCATTAACTTTTTATGTAAAGTCCTTGGATCCTTAGTGACCTGGTTTAAAATATTTTGGTGTTTTGGTTTTTGTGCTGAGGTCCCCAGCCAATATATATAGAAAAAAGGGAAGTCAAGATCTTGTTTATACTAATTTTTTCTACCTGGAAAATCATTATCTATAGCTTAATACCCTTAGGGAATTTTATTCCTTCTTCACATGCCACTTTCTATTTAATCCCAGACTAATAATAATGATAATGATAGTAATAGTCATAAATGTAAACATAAACATTTAGATAGATTTTGAAGTTGTCAAGTGTCTTATATATCTGTATGTTCAATTTAGCCAATTGACCTATAGTAAATTCTTGCCACAATACCTCCTCTTTTCTTCCTTCTTTGATCTTTTTCTGTTTATTGTATGATCTACATATGGCACTTATATTTAGGACACTTCAGTAGCAGTAGCAGTTTAAACTGGTGAATGTACTGCCTTCCTTAAATCTGCAGAAAGTCAGCATGTTATTGTATCAATTACTTGGCAAGAAAGTGTTAATATCTGAGTTGCTCATCATATAATGTTCTTAAGTCACCAACAAAGTGGTCATATCAGAGTTTGTGTGTCATAAACATTGGAAACCCTCCTAAGTAAGGATGCTCATCCTGCAACTCACCGAGTACTTCTCCCTCTGACTGAATCATCTCTCTCACTGCCCCAATTCGATATTAATACGGTGATAGATATGATACATTCCTTAAAACTATTTAAAAAAATAAGAAATCAATGACTACTTCACACCTGAAAGTTTCTGTTTCAATCAACAATCACCAAATTTTTAGGACACATAATGAATATGTGATGACTCCCTACTTTATTAGACATAGTGAAAAAAAAAAGAAGGCAATATCCCTAAGTGGAGCTTTTCTATCACTAGTCATTCCAAACTTATCCCATTTACTATCCTAGATATTTGGAGTACCTAAAGAAAGTCTCAAAGTACTTAAAGCTGCTGTGTGTGTGTGTATGTGTGTGTGTGTGTGTGTGTGTGTGCTTTGAACTGGGTCTGGTGACCAAGGTTTCAGACTGTATCAAGAAAAACCTAGAGCACAGTCCTCCATCTCATTCGCCCCATCACAGAAACAATAACTATTGGTCTCCTTTGCTGGTCTCAACTGCTTATGGCTCTGGTCTCATGACTGATCTAAATCAATCTGGCCTTTGGAAATGTTGGTCATTATCACATAGTTTCTTTGTCATGATAACTTATAGTTGTCTAGGAGTCCCACATGTTTCTAAAATTCTAAGTTAGTTGTGACAACATGTAGACTTGAGCAGAAGGCTCAAGGAGAGGAAAAAGAAACATTCTAGCCTGTCTGTTCACTTATAGACTTCGCCATTTCCCTGTCTTCTCATGCAATTTCTTGCTTGCTGAATGTGGTACATCCTTCTCCTTCTGCTACCTTCCTTCTGACATAACATGGATAAAAATTCCTGGGAAGAAGACATGCCAAGAAAAAAAAATAAGCCCCAGTACACGGTTTTGAAAACTGAGGATTGACTAGTGAGAGACACTCAAATTCTCCTGCCATAATGATGATAGTTCATAGTTCTTTACATTTTGTGATGTACCTTACTTATATTATCTAACTTGATTCTTACAACAATACTGGGGAATATGTGCTGCTATTATCCCCCTTTTATAGATGTAAAAACTAAAGTATACAGTGGTTAAATGATGTAGCCTAGATCAAGAAGGCATATGGGTACAAAGCCTGAGATGTCTTGTGAAGACAGTACTCACTGTTCTAAGAAATCCTCAAAATCTGCATTCAAATCGCACCTTTGATACTACTTATATGGTCATGAACAAGTCAATTTCTTTTCTGAATCTTAGCTTCTTCATCTGCAAAGGAAGAGGATCGGACTAGATGATTTAAAATCATGAATTCTTAATTTCAAATCCATGGACTTATATTTTGATAACTTTATTTCAACATAGTAGGTTTCCTTTGTAATTGTGTATACATTATCTTATGCATTTTAAAACATTACTCTGAAGAGAATCCCATAAGATTTCTTTTGTTCAGCTGAGGATAAATTAACATGGTCAGATAACCAGTCCTCAAACATTGTAGAACTACCCACTATGTATGGTCCTGTATTGTGGAAGGTGAATATAGAAATCAAAAAAGCTTATGTGGTGTTATTGGGGAGTTATTTTTATCAAATAACTGAAGGATATTTAGAAGGTATACAGGGAATCATTGTACAAATAAATGCTGTAGTGCAAACTGCTGAGAAAGTCATGAACTAAGTCAGGAAAGGATTCCAAGAGATTTACCTTTTCCAGGAAATATCTGTTGACTCATGCAGCCCCCTTCCCCTTCCTCTCTTATTCTCTGTCAACTTGACAATCATGGATATGATTGGTACCATACTGTCATGTCGCATACATGCTGCATGGGTGAGGAATGGGGATGAAGGGTGGGAAGTGAGAATGATCTGTCTCTTTAGCACATTGTAAACTCTTCAAGAATAGGAATTACAATTTTTGTTCCCTCTGAATTACACAGTCTAAGATTGGGAACAGTCATTGCTTGTGGAATGAATAAATTTAGTTCCTGACAATCTATGGCTTTGATTTTGTTACAACTGTGCCCGGCAGTAGTAAGCCCTATCAAAAGACTTCCTTCACCATCTATTTACTCATTTGTTCCAAGACTAACCTTCTTGCTTCACCTTTAGATGGCTCCCTCTAGTGGAGAATAAAAATGGATTCTTAAATCCAGGAGAAACACATAATTGCCTTTCACAACACTTTATGGGTGTCCAATTGTCATCATTGATATCTCTATCCCTTAATAACCTGAATAGATCCCAACTTCTTAAACTGTGTTGCATGACCCCTTGTGGGATTTCGTAACTGAATGTGGGTTATGAAATTATGATTTATTATCAGTAAATGTTTCATTTGTATATTTATTTTATATATCTATATACCCAGGGTCACATAAAAATTTCTTGGGCGCAAAGGGGTCACAAGTGGAAAAAATTTAAGAAGCCCTGGAATAAATGATATAGCTATTCTGAGTCTTATGCTGAGACAAAAGGAGCACCTGCTCCCCAAAGAAAAGTCTTCTTATATTAGTTTAAGACACCTCCATAAAGGCCCATCAATTCTGATGATAGCATTCTAAGTTAAGGTATACTATGCTATACTAATTGCTATGCAAACATTTGGTAGCTGATTTGGTAGAGTATATTTATTTTCTATTTGAGCTCAAAGCATAAGAGACTTAGTGATGACTAACTCTTCTAAAGAACTCTTTTTCAGGATATGGCTTTCTCTTTAAGTACCTGGAATTGGGCAGGTTCTGTGCCTGAAAGAAGAAGCAGACAATTGTTGACTTTTCTATGGAAACAAAGGCATATTTTGCACTTTGGCATTTTGGAAATGTTACTTTCAGAACTCAAGTCATTTTCCCATGTATATATTCAGACTGTTTGCAAAATTACTTTAAAGGGTAATTTAGTGGTGAGAAGAAAAATACTTTTACTTGATTCTCAACTGGAATCCTAGACTGAGGGTAGTGTTCTTTTTCTCCATTAAGGGGAAAAAAACTCAGAGAACTTATAATATTTTCCCCTGCATATGAGGAGCTGAGAAACTATATGACTATTTTTTGGCTGATGAATGCTCATCTATTTGTCTAGGTTTTTTATTGAAATTCACATTAGCAAATGAGTAAGAATCCGCAACTCATCCAGAGGGTTCTGGATTGATTCAGAGTATTGGAATATGGACATATATGTAAGTCTTTTTGACATGTTGATAAGGGCACTTTGCTAATGAGGCAGAATTCAAAGATTGTGTTTTCATGTGGATCAGCTGCTTTCTTGCTATCTGTAATCCTAAACTATAGTCAACACTGGGGCTGCTCACCATCAATCCAGAGCAGACTGTGCTTTGGGAGGGACACCGTGGGCAGAGATGGAATTAAAAGTCAGGTAAATTGTGTTTTGTTCTTATTCGGTCATGTCTCGTTCTTCATGACCTCATATGGGGTTTTTCTTGGCAAATATATTGGTGTGATTTGCTATTTCCTTCTCCAGTTTATTTTACAGATGAAGACATAGAACAAATAAGGTCACGTGACTTATTTAGAGTCACACAGCTGGTGTCTGAGACAGATTTGAAGTCAGGAAGATGAGTCTTCTTGGACTCCATACTCTATCCCCGGGACCACTTAGATATCCTTTTTATTTTTGGGTTTCAGTTTTTTCATCTGCATATGGCAATATAAAAATCACTCAGTTTCCATGACTCAGTTTCCTCAGTTATAAAATAGGAACTTCCTTAGATAGTTGTGAAGAATGAATAAAGCCTTGAAAGATATTTCCCCCTCATCCCTGATTAAGGACACTGATTTTTTGCATGAAGTCTCAGAGCAGAATGTCCTTGTCTCTTTATATCTGTTTTTAGTAAGATAGTGACATCCTCTTGGAGAAAAAAAAACAAAAAACCCAAGCCATATTCCCCACTGGCTGAATTTGAAGTAGAAATCTCCATTTTGAAGAAGGCTTTTGGGCTCTGTTTTCTCATGAAAACCTTATTCTAAATTAGGAATTAAGAGGTTCACTCTACTAAATAAAATCCCTGGACCATTTGACTTTTAGATATGGATCAATCCCAGTTCCAGCCCTATCCCCACTCTTCATTTACTAATTGGCTGCCTGGTTCCCACTGCTATATCACTGTCAGGGTTTCTATGATAGGAATGTTGCTGCAGGCTTAGTCAGAAGAGCCTGGGGGTGTGCCTGGAGCAGCATCCTATAGAAAGATCTCTCTCAGAAGCCAAGAAATTGATCTGCTGCTTGGACTATTGAGGGGAATAAAGGGAAAAGAAGCTCAGAGATGGTCAGAACCTAGCACTAACTTTTTAGGGTTCAGAAGGTGATTGTTACTCTCTCCCATAACCTATCCTCTGTGACTGCTGCCATAAGCAAATCAGTGAGCTGAATATACTCTCAGTAGTGGGCATAACTGGGTGGCATCTGAGGAAAATCATCCTGAATATGACTTAGAAGAAAAGCCATAGAAATGAGAGGAAAGAAGGTAGCAAACATTTATTAAGAATGTATTGTATATCAGGTTAGGTAGCTAGGTGGTGCAATGGATAGAGTGCCAGTCAGGAAGACTCATCTTCATGAGTTTAAATCTGGCTTCAAATATTTATTAGCTGTGTGACCCTGGGTAAATCACTTTGTCCTATTTGACTCAGTTTCCTCGTATGTTAAAAAAAAAGCTACAGAAAGAAATGGCAAACCCTTTCTATATCTTTGCTATGAAAACCCCAAATGGGGTAATAAAAAGTTAAACACAACTGAAAAATGAGTGAAATCCTGATCAGAGATTGTATGAAAATTAATTATAAGCAGTTCTATACTGGTCAGAGGTGGTATGTCATGGGCTTCTGTAGTTAATAAGCTCTGAAGTTGAACTGTTTACTCCTTATAATTATTAGCATGTGATAGATGGAATTAAAAAAATCTCCTCCTCCTCCCCCTCCTCCTCTTTCTCTTCCTCCTCCTCTACTATTACTAGTATTTTTTTTTCCTGAGGCAATTGGGGTTAAGCGACTTGCCCAGGGTCACACAGCTAAGAAGTGTTAAGTGTCTGAGGTCAAATTTCAACTCGGGTCTTCCTGACTTCAGGGCTAATGCTCTATCCACTTGCTACCTAGCTGCCCTTTTCCAACTACTACTATTACGACTACTACTATGACTACTACTCATACTACTACTACTACTACTACTTCTCCTTTCTTCTTCTTCTATTGTTACTACTATTACTGATATTACTATTACTACTAGAACAACCACTACTAATTGTGACATTAATACTGGTAGATGGCATTTATTTAGCATTTAAGATTTGCAGATGCTTTATATGGACTATATCTGAGTTCTAACTACATTAATCTTGCAAAATAGGTACTACAGGTCTTAGATTGAGGCTAATCGAGATTGTCAATGGTCATAATACTAATTAGGCTTAGAAATGAAATTTGAATCCTTATCTCCTTCACTTCAAATTTGACATGATGCAATGTATCCTGTATCTTTTTTCAATATAATATTTCCTTAAGGGGGAGTGGCTTATTAGACTAGGCAGCTGGTGATGCTATAAAGTGGAAAGAGTGCTATATTTGGAGTCAAAAAGACCTAAGTTCAAATCCTGCCTTACTAGCTGTGTGACCCTTGACAAATCACCTGAGCTTTAGTTCCTTATTTGTAAAAAGGAGAAATTAGCACTTACCTCATAGGGTTTTTGTGAGGATTAAATGAGATTATATTTATGAAGCTCTTTGCAAACCTAAAAGTACTATCTATTGGATTGTTATTATTGTTTATTCCCAAGAACACTTTATTCATACAAATGTCTCCCACTTCTGAGTAATTAATGTAGTTAGGACTGTACTTTATTATAGTCTTATTTCTTTTTGTGTGTGTTTTGTTTCCTTCACTAGATTCACAGTAACTTTATGGCCAGGGACCATGACATATATAGCAAGATTCCAATAAGTGCAAATAATGAACCCCTTAAAATGCTCACATTATTCTAATTTTCACTGCATATTTCCATTAGGTAGAATCAGTTACCTCATTTTAAATAACTATAACTTTAAATATTGTGAATTCTAGTTCATAGAGCACTTCAGGGGATTTATTATTTGCACTAATTGAGACCCACCTATATTATTTTACATCTTTCACAGAGCCTAGCACAGCAATGGGCAAATAAGAGATGATTATAGAAAAAGAATGGTTTGATGAATTGGTTTTGTTTGGTGCAACAAAAGAATCAGTCAAAGGGAAAAACTTGGTTTTGTTACCCTGGTTACTTCAAGGAGATAATTGGATTTCTTATACTGTTTAGTTTAAAACTGTCCCCCCCTTTTGTACTTGATTTGTAAAATACAATTATGTACTTGTCAATATGTTGCTATGGTATATATTCTGTGGTGTGTGGGTATGTGTTTTACTTATCATCTAGACTCTAAGGTCTTTGAGAATATTGACTATGTTTTCCATTTTTGAGCTTGGTTATCTAAGGGACTTTGGGCATAGCAAATTGATTCCAAGGTTACCCTTCGATAGAAGCCAAGTGTGAGATTTCTAGGGCTCACTGTTCCTTAACCACAGACTGTATGCATGGCTATAATAGTTGTGCTATTGGTTTCAGGGCTTATTCAATGCAAACTTTTCTCTATATTATGAAAACTACTTTGAATTCAAATCCCGTTACTGATGGGATCAGATCTTGGGATGTCCTTGTTATGTCTCCAAGTTCTACAAGTTACCTTCATTCCCATAAAAAGATAAATGAAAGTTTCAGCACAAACTGATATATATACTTGATATTTGGAATATACAAGTAAATAAGAAGGTATACAAGTAACATGCTTCCTACCTTCAAGAAACTTTTAGTTTAATTAGGGGAAACAACAATAATACACTTGTAACTAATCTAAGGCTAACTAGGTGGTACCATGGACAGAGTACCAGGCCTGGAGTCAGGAAGACTCAAATCTGGCCTCCTACACAAATCATTTGGGTCTCAGTTTCCTCATATGTAAAATGAGAGAAAGAAATAGCAAATCACTCTGACATTTTTGTGAAGAAAACACCAAATGCGGTCTTGAAGAGTTGGACATAACTGAAAAGACTGAACAACAACCATTACAATATAGAAGAGTACAGAGCAGGAAAGGGTAGTCAGAATGTATTTTTAGATTGGTGTCTTTTATTTTCCACATAGAGGTCTTATACTCTGATATCATTAAAGAAAGAATCATGATACTGTTGATTTTAGGGATGGAAAGAACCATAGGAATTATCTATTCCAAATGCTTTTTTTTTTTTTTTACATATAAGGAAGTGAATAGAATTACTACACACAAAGTTTCATATTCAAGTCTTGTCTCTAATCCAGCACTTTGTGTTCTGTGCCACAATGTGATAAATCAATAACAATTAACAGAGGTAATACCTACTATTTCAATGACCATTCATAGCTGGTGATTTTCATTAAAGCTTCTAAAATTTCAAAGTATTTATGCTGGGCATTGTCCAATTTATTACCCCTCACAGAAACCTATGGTAAGCCAGAGTGAATTGTTGAAATTAAGTAATCAAAAAAGTTTAGACTGTCATTTTGATATTAATATTAACAACACTGTTATCAGAAAACTTCACTGTAGTTATCATGAAATAGTATAGTATTGGAGAGAGGATATTTCTTTCCTTTCTATGAAACAACACACCCAGAGAACTCTAGCTTCCTCAGGGGTAGGGCTGGATCTATGAATCAAGAAGATCTCAAGTCAGGAATAGCTGACTTTGCATCTTGTCCCAGATACTCGCTAGCTGTATAATTTTGAATGAATTACAGTATCTGTGCCTTTGTTTCCTCATTTGAAAAATGGGGATAGTAATAACATGTATCTCCCAGGATTGTTGTGAGGATCAAATGAAATAATATTTGTTAAGTGCATTGCAAATGTTAAACTGCCATATAAGTGATAATAATTATTAATAGCCATCATTAAATCATCATCATCATCATCATTATTTCTCTGGGCCCTGGCAGGAAATTTCTGGTAGGATCCAAGCAGCAAACCTCTTGCTACCTAAGATTAGTGATTCTAAGTGTAATCCAATGAAAAGAGCACCAGTGACTTTGGAATGAGAAAATCCTTTCCAGCTTTCCTATTGGAGTATAGGATTTTTGAAGGCAAGGACTGCTTTGCTTGTCTGTATTTGTATTCTCAGTGTTTTGCACAGTGCCTGATACAGAGTAAACACTCCATATTTTATTCATTTATTCTCTAAACTTATTATCTGGGTGACTTTGAACAAGTGATCTCGCTTTCATCTTCTATAGAATCCTCACTTTGGTTGGTCTGGGCAGCCTCTGAGTTCTGGACAGGTTTTAAATCTTTTGACTCTTCTTGTTGTTCTTCATTTTCAAAGATCAATGACATCAGGAAGATGATGATGTCTTAATTTGAGGGTGCTGCACAAAGTCATTAGCCTCACTCTCTCCTCCAGAAAAGTGGCAAGATGGAGTTTGTGGTTCCTACAAAGTGGAATATTCCATTTAAAATAGTAGGCTGGGCCTTGGCAGATGTTAGTAGGTACCATGGTGTTGTCAGCAGGCGTCTGTACTTGGAGTTAGGAAAACTTGAATTCAAATGCTGCTTCAGACATTTGCTGAATGTTTTGGGTTGAAGTTTTTTCATCTGCATATGTCAATATAAAAATCACTCAGTTTGTGATTGTACTGAAGTGATTTTAAGACCCAAGTAAATATGTTTTAGTTTCCCTGTGCACACTTTACTTTCAGCCAGCCCCTAGCTCAAGATGAGTGGAAGTTGGAAGGGAGGAGAGTTTATAGCACCTCCTCCCAACATCATCTCTGACATACCCCTTAGTGTCTCTTTTCAGACCTGATATTCTCTTCCTATTTCATCCTGCTACAAGCACAACCTCCAAAACACAGATGCTCCTTCAGTGCTAGCCTTGAGATTTTTGTTTTCCAATACCTTATGATAACAGATGTTCTTGTTTAGTTTTCCAGCCTTTGCTGGCCCCTCAGCTTCCCAAACAGCAGTTAGAGCTGATCTTTTCTCACTGTGCATGGAAAAGGAGGTAGGAACTTTGCTGCTTTTGTGGCTGTTATGGCTGTTGAGCCTCCACTGAGGTGATTTGACCCATTGGACATTTAGTTCTCTTCAATTGTTTGAGTACATTTGTTTCTTTGGACATCCTTATTTCCTATGAATTACTCACATACAAAACAGCCATTCGATTAGATTCAGATGATCTACATCTATCAGAATTAGAAATATATGAGACATTTATGGTCATCTAATTCTAGTCCCTTCTAATTACAGTTGAGGGAATTAAGACCTGGAGAGAGGAGCTTAAGATCATATCATTATTAGTAGAGATAAGATTTGAACTCAGGTTAGTCTCACAATCCCAATGGTCTAAGATAATCCTTTATCCTATTGTTGCCCAGTCATTTTTAATACTTCATGGCCTCTTTTTTTTTTTTGCAAAGATAGTAGAGTATGTTGCCCTTTTCTTTTCCAACTCATTTTATAGATGAGGAAACTGAGGTGAACTGTGTCTCAGAGTCAAATAGCTAGTAAGTATCTGAGAACTGGGGAACTGGGGAAGATGAGTCTTTCTGATTCCATACCTGGACATTCTATTTATTGCACCACTTAGCTGTCTCCCTTTCCGCATAGGATCAAATATAAAGGCCTTTCTTTGGCATTTAGAGCTCTTTCATAAAGTAGACTTTCCCTCCTTTTTCAGCCTTCTCATGCTTTACTTACAGGCACATTCACTAAGAATCAGTCCTACTGGCTTACTTGTAGTTCCTTGAACATGGTGTTATCTTTCACTTTTATGTCTTTGCTCTGCGTGTCCCCCATGGCTGAAATTCTCTGTTCTCTGACATGTACCTCTTGGTTTCTCTGGTTTCCTTCAAGACATCTTAAATCTCACCTTCTGTAGGAGGTCTTTCTTAGTCTTCTATCTATTCTGTATATATTCAATGGTTAGAGTACCAGACTTGGAGTCAGAAAGAGTAGAGTTCACATCTAGCCTTAGGTACTTACTAGATGTATGATCTTAGATAAATCGTTTCACTTCTGCCTCAGTATCCTCATTGTAAAATGGGGATAATAACAGCAACTATATCCTAGGGATGAGGATAAAATGAGGCAGTATTTCTAAAATACTTAGTCAAGCTTAAAGTGCTACACACATGATGATATTATCACCATCATTATTATTTACATGTTGTCTCTTCAATTAGAACATACACTCCTTAAGGATGGGAATTGTATTTACCTTTCCTCATATTCCTAGTGCTTAGCTGATTGCTTGATATATCATTTAATAAACACTTGTTGACTGGGTGACTGATAAAGATTTGTATCTGAATTTAGAATGGGTATATGTATTGTACATTGCAATGAACAGAGCAGAGAGACTGCCTCCAAGGCAACAGAAGATGAGGATGAGAACTGGATTTAAGTGAGGCAGAACTATGCAAAGTTGTCAGCTTCACTCTTTCCTCCAGTCATTGAAGTCCAAGTGGCAAGATAAAAGTCACAATGACTAGTGATAACTGAGGGTGACTTTCAACAACTACCTGGTGAAGTGATGATTTGCCATTATTAATACCAATGGCTAGTCAACCCATCAAAAAAAAAAGCCTGAAATAGGTCTCTTTTAAGTTAGATTATAGTTTTATTCTCACAATAATCCTGGGGGTTATTGTTTTCTCTAGTTTACAGATGGAAGAAACTGAAACAGAATGAAGTCATAAGTGTCTTGCCTATGGGTCACACAGATAGCTAATAGCTGCTTTTAAACTCAAATCTTCCTAATTCCTAATCAAGAATTCTATTTACTCTATGACTTTCCGATTGGCCTCAATGAAAGTGGAAATAAGGAAACAAACAGATGCAAAATATAAAATATTTGTTGGCACTTTTTTAGTTCTCTGTTCTCATTATTAATGGTACTGGAATCCCATACATTGACTAGAACATTGTAATACCTGCATGGAAGTAAAAAGGACACAGGTAGAAGATGGAAACATTGTCAGGGTCTGACTAAGCTGTTTTTCCTTCTGTCATTTTTGTTATGTCTGAATCTTAGTGATCTCATTTAGGATTTTCTTTGTACCCAGAGAGGAAAAACAAAACAAAAGAAACAAAAAACCTGCACTGATAGTGGCAAACATTTCTAAAATGGGACTATTTATGTAATTTATTTTCTCCTGTGTTAATATGGGCAAACTATATTTTTGTAAGAATTTATCCATTTCACTTAGATTATCAGATTTATTGGCATACAGGTGAGCAAAATAGCTCTTAATTATTGCTCTAATTTCCTCTTCATTGGTGGAAAGTTCACCCTTTTCATTTTTCATATTAACAATTTGATTTCTTTCCTTTTTCTAATCAAATTAAAGGTTTATCTATTTTATTGTTTTTTTTTTTCATAAAACCAACTCTTGGTTTTGTTTATTAGTTCAATAGTTTTCTTTTTTGCTTTCAATTTTATTAATCTCTTTAATTTTCAGAATTTCAAATTTGATATTTAATATGAAGTTTTTAATTTGTTCTTGTTTTAGCTTTTTTAGTTGCATGCCCAATTCATTGATCTTCTCTTTCTCTATTTAATGAATGTAAGGATCTAGAGATGTAAAACTTCTCCTAAGAAGTGCTTTGACTATATCCCATAAATTTTGGTATGTTGTCTTATTATTGTCATTCTCTAGGAGACAATTATCAATTGTGTCTATGATTTGTTGTTTCAATGACTCATTCTTCAGGATTAGATTACTTCTAATTAATTTTTGGTCTGTTTTTCCCTGGTCCTTTTTTACTTGTAGTTTTTAATCTATCATGATCTGAAAAAAATATGCATTTACTATTTCTGCCTTTCTACATTTGATTTTGAGGTTTTTATGCCCCAATATATGGTCAGTTTTTGTGTTGGTTCCATGTACTATTGAGAAAAAAGTATACTTCTTTCTGTCTCCATTCAACTTTCTCCAAAGATTTATCATACCTAATTTATCTAAAATTCTATTTACCTCTTTAACTTCTTTCTTATTTATTTTGTGATTTGATTTATCTAATTCTGAGAAAGCAAGGTTCAGATCCCCCACTAATATAGTTTTTCTTTCTAATTCTTCTTGCAGCTCTTTTAACTTCTCCTTTAGGAATCTGGATGCTATACTGTAGAGGATCATAGACAGTAGGGGGACTCTGGGTGAGGTATAAGACCCTTCAGCCCTTTACTGCTAACAATGTCTGGTTCTGTTCCTCCTCTCCCCTAAGGGCTCTTGGCCTTCCTGAGAAGTCAGGGGGCAGTGACTTGTGATTGTTGTGATTGAAGCAGAGTGATATCAGGTGTCAAACTACATATAGTAGCAAGTTATGTGGTCCCATATACACAGTATATACTTAAGCATATATCCAATGTTGTTTTGATTACAAAAGGGTATGAAGATATAAAAGGGGAAAGAACAGACAATAAATGGACTCCATTTTCCCACCATTCTCAGGAGTCTCACCTCATCACTTCACTAAGACAGTATATTTTTAATCATTCCAGCATGGGGGCTCTAGAAAGCCCAGTGCATTTTGTCACCCCAACATGGGGGCTCTAGAAAGCAGGACACAACACTATACCACAGGGGTGCATATATATTTAGTATTGATATTACTTCATTATCTGTAGTACCCATTAGCAAGATGTGGTTTCCTTCCTTATCTCTTTTAATTAGATCTATTTTTGCTTTCGCTTGATCTGAGATCAGGATCTCTACCCCTGCTTGTTTTACTTTAGCTGATGCATAATAGATCCTGCTCCAGCCTTTATCTTTACTCTATATGTATCCCTCTTCTTTAAATGTGTTTCTTGTAAACAACATATTGTAGAATTCTGGCTTTTAATCCAGTCTGCTATCTACTTCCCTTTTATGGGAGAATTTATCCAATCACATTCACAGTTAAAATGACCTCTGTATTTTCTGCTATCTTATTTTTCCCTTTATACTCTTCTCTTTCCTTTTCCCTTTTTCTTCTGCTCCAGAATTTTGCTTCTGACTACTACCTCCCTCAAACAATCTTCTCCTTTGACAGCTCCTCCCCCTTCTCATACCTTTCTCCCTTCTATTACTTTCCCCCTTTCTTTCCCCCTTCCCCTCCTATTTCCCTATAAGGTGAAACAAATTTTTCTGTGAAGCTAAATATATCTGATATTTTCTCTTTGAGCCAAATCTGATGAGAGTGAGATTCACATAATGCTCATCCCCTTCCCTTCTTTCCCTCAATTGTAATAAGTCTTTTTTGCTTCTTCATGAAATGTAATTTACCCCATTTTACTTCTATTTTCCTTTTCTTACACTACAAACCCCCTTTTTACTTCTAGTTTCTTTTTTATATGATCACAATAAAATCAAGTCATACCTGAACCCTCTAAGGCTACTCATAACAGAAATACAGTTTTCAAATACATATAATTGGAGATGTAAACTTTTTACCGTTTAAAAGAAACAGTTTTTCTTTTCTTTTTATATTTTTATGCTTCATTTGAGTTCTGTCTTTGAAAATCAAATTTTCTCTTCAGCTCTCATCTTTTTTATCAGAAATAAATGAAATTCTCATGTTTCATTGAATGTCCATCTTTTCCCCTGAAAGTTAGTTAGTTAATTTTGCTGGATAGTTGATTCTTGACTGCAATCCAAGTTCCTTTGCCTTTTGAAATGTTAGATTCTGGATCCTTTGATCTTTTAAAGTGGAAGTTGCTAAGTTCTAGGAATTCTGATTGTGGCTCCTCAATATTTGAATTGTTTCTTTTTGGCTGCTTGCAATATTTTATTCTTAATCTGATAATTCTGAAATTTAGCTACAATATTCCTTGGAGTTTTTATTTTGAGATCTCTTTCCGGAGATGATCAAAATTCTTTTGATGGCTATTTTACTCTCTGGTTCTAGGATATCAGGGCAGTTTTCCTTGATGATTTCCTGAAAGATGATGTCTAAGCTCTTTTTTGTCATCATGGTTTTCACGGAGTCCAATAATTCTTAGATTGTCTCTCCTGGATTTATCTTCCAGGTGAGTTGTTTTTCCAATGAGGTATTTAACATTTTCTTCTATTTTTTCATTTTTTTTTTGTTTTTGACTTATTCTTGAAGTCTCATTGAATCATTCACTTCCATTTGTTCAATTCTAATTTCTAGTGAATTATTTTCTTCAGTTTGCTTTTTAATTTTCTTTTGCATTTGGCCAATTGGGATTTAGATGAAGTGTTTTGTTCATTGGATTTTCTTTTTCCATTCCACAAATATTATTTTTCAGAAAATTGGTTTCTCTTTCAAATATATTTTGTAAGCAATTATATGCTTTTGCCATTTATTAAATCTATTTTGTAAGAAGTTATATGATTTTTCCATTTCACCAATTCTATTTTTTTTTAAGGAATTTGCTTCAGATAATTTCTGTTTCCTTTTCCAAAATCAAAAAGTTTTCATTGCCTTTCCCCATTTTTCTTCTAACTCTCTTTGAAAATCCTTTTTGAATTCTTCCAAGATAACCTTGTGAGATGAGGATAAACTCAGTCACTCTTTAAGTATCCTCAGGGTTTGAGGTTTGTTTTCTGTCTCCATAAAAACTATTCATGGTCAGAGTTCTTTTTGCTTTTTTGCTCATTTTTTTAAAGGTAGAAGTCTACTCTTAGGAAAAAGAGCAGGTTGTCCCAAGCTTCCTCTACAGGGGACAGCAGCTTTACACTACCCTGGGTTGGTGCTGCTTCCTTCTCATGTTAGGTAAGCATGGCATGTATTATTCTGAGGTCCAGAGGCCACTATTTGCCTTTATTATGTTGGATGTCTCACAGCTAATCTGCTGATTCACTGGCTTCTGAACCAAGGCAGAAGCCCATGCCTGTATTTTGGCCAAGAGCCTCTCCAACATGGAGATGCCACACTTTTCCTGCGTCTTTGCTGTGCCTGCACTTGGCTTCCTCTCTGCATGCCCAATTGAAATATACCTTTACTGAAGTTCTTCAAAAAAATTTCTGCTGGAAATTTGTTATACTCCAAATATTTGTGGGTTCTATCACTCCAAAACCAGTTCAGAGACTTGATCTGAGGTTGATCTGAGGGTTACCAGGAAGAGCTCAGATAAATACCTGTCTTCTTGCTGCCATCTTGGCTCTGCCCCTAGTGGCAACATTTCAACAAATGTTAGGGAATGAATTTTTAAGATAACTCAAAGAGATTTCCCACCCCCTCCCCAAAGCAGAAAAAAACAACAACAGTGACATAATTATCAAAACAAAAAGGTGACTGAGAAAATAGCAGATATAAAACCCCATTATTCTTCTGGTTATTTTATATGGCTATGTGAGATAGAAGCAACATTTAAGTCCTTTACTAAGCTAGGACTTTTCCTCTCCCCCTTCTTCCATCCAATAGGCAGAGAAGCTGTCTCTAAGATTTGGTTGGTCCAGAGAGCTAATGGTGCAGCACTTGACTCAACTTCCTGTCATATAGGGCATATAAAGATTAGGTCATAAGAAGTGAGTGCTCTTCATGCTTGGATGTGCCACTATTAAGTGTCATTAGGTCCCCTTTGACCAACCTACTCTGCTAACCAGATGAATTTTAGAAACAAAAAGGATCATAGAGATCATAGATTGGTGAGGGTGAAAATACTTCTAACTTGGGCTCAAGGAAGACTTTATAGAAAAGGCAGAACTTGCATTAATCCCTTAAAGTTAAGTTTTGAAAGAAAAGGGGAGCTTTAATAGTTGAAGTTAGAGATGGACTACACACATTGTAGAATGGAATGCATTTCTGGCATGGGATGGGGACAGTCAGCACTGAAGTGATATTTGCTTTCCTCTTCACAATCTGTTTTCTCTGCCTTCTGTGCATTTGCAGATGTTATTACTACCATCTGGAAAGCCTTTCCCTTTATGATCTTCTAATTCAAGCATCTCTCTTCTTTGGAAAGTTTAGAGTGAATTATTTATTCTGCTTACCATCAGGTCAAAGGTAATGGCACTAATGGTTTCATCACTTTAAAAAAAACCTGGACCTGCGATTTCATTATTATAGGGAGCTCCTAGACATAATTCTTTGTACAAATCAGTACTGGCTGTATATTTATAGTTACTGAGTTTCCTTGGATACTAAGAGGTTAAGTGAAAACCAATAAAATTTCATACCCCCCCTGGGGTATTATCCAATTATTCAGTTGCTATCCTCCACTATCTTCCAAAATCTGTCCAAGCTCATGTTCATTGCTTCCATGTGACTATCCATTTCATCCTTTGCTATGCCCTGATGACATATTCACTTAGGCAGATAAATAAGAGAAGCATAAACAAAGAAAACTAGTCCAGTGGTGGTCAAACTTTTTGCAAAATCTTAGGACACCTTTACACTGTTTGAAATTATTGAGAACCCCAAAGGGCTTTGTTTATATGGACTATAGACATCACCATTTGCCATATTAAATATTAACACTTGCACTGAATAAGTACATTAATTTAGGTAGAATTGTCTTTTTTATTATATTAGCTTAGCTTACCCCTTAGCAATGGATATTTTTCCATTTGTTTGGATCTAACTTTATTTGTGTGGAAAGTATTTTATAATTGTGTTCATATGATTCCTGGCTTTGTCTTGGTAGGTATACTCCTAAATATTTTATATTATCCACAGATATTTTAAATGGTATTTTTTTCTGTATCTTGCTGTTGAACTTTGTTGTTAACATAGAGAAATACCAATGATTTATATATGTTTATTTTACATCCTGCCACTTTGCTAAAGTTGTTAATTGTTTCTAGTAGTTTTTTTAGTTAATTCTCTAAATATACCACCTTGTCATCTGCAAAGAGTGATAGTTTTGTTTCCTTATTACCAACTCTAATTCCTTCAATTTCTTTTCTTTCTCTTACTGCTAAAACTAACATTTCTAGTACTATATTGAACAATAGTGGTAATAACAATCAACCTTGTTTCATCTCAGTCTCATTGGGAAATCTTCTAGCTTATCCCCCTTACACATAATGCTTGCTGATGGTTTTAGATAGATGATTTTTATCATTTTAAGGAAAACTCCATTTATTGCTATATTTTCATAGAATTTTCTTGATAAAGATACTGGAAGGATTTGTTATTTTCTTTTTCAGTGAATTAAGGCAAAGAGATTAAGTGACTTGCTAAGGGTCACACAGTCAGTATCTGAGGCTGAATTTGAACAGAGATCTTCTTAACTCCAGACCATGCTTAATCCTCAGAGCCATCTTGATGACTCTAAATACAAAGACTAACAGTGCCTAATATATATAAGTATTTAATATGTAATTTTTATTAATTGGTAATGTTTTAAATTTAAGAAAAAAATTTTTTTTAACAAAGGATGATTTCTATCTACTGGTCTCTAGGTTATGAGTATAGTATACTTCTTCAAAACCAGATCTTTTTATTTCTTATCAGGTAATAAAATTATTACTCATTATTAAAATAACACTACAAGTTATTAAGAATCCCTAATTACTATTTCATATTCTATTTTATGGAGTCAATGATAGTCTGTTTCTCTGTGCAAAGAGAACATATGTATATGCCCATATATGCTCTGAGGATTTATTATATCTATAGGTATTTGGTGGAAATTAAGTGAAAATGAATAATAAAAGGAAAAAAAGATCATTTAGTTGTTCACAGTTTTCTCTAAGTTAGTATTGTTTTTTCTTCTTTATTATATAGTGGTTAGACTTTTCTGACAAATAAAAAATACAATAGAAACAAACACCTTCCCAGATCATACCATCTTGGAAGCATCAAAAACTTACAGAGCTCCAGAACTAGTTTAAAAAACAATAGCACAAAAACTTTGAAGCTTGACACAATCCCTCCCCACACCCAGGTGAGCAGAGCCCAATTTTAACATAAAGTTCAATCAAGAAATAGGCTGGAAAAATGAACAAAAAATCTGACCATAAAAAGCTACTACTGTGACATAAACTCTGAAGAAGACAACAATGTTAAAAGAGCTACATACAGAACCTCAAAATAAAATGCTAATTGGATTCAAAGCCAGCAAGAATTCCTAAAATAAATTTTTTTTAGAGGTAAGAGTAGTAGAGGAAAAATTGTGAAAAGAAGTGAAAGTTATTCAAGAAAATTATGAAAAGAGAATTAACAACTTGGTAAAAGTCACAAAAATACTGAAGAAAAAAGAACTTTTAAAAACATAATTAACTTAATGATAGAAGAGCCTCAAAATTCAATGAAAAAAGAAATGCCTTAAAAATCAGAATTAGGCAAATTGAAACTAATGACTTCATGAGAGATCAAGAAAAAATAAAACCAAATTAAAATAATGAAAAGCATGAAAAATATAAAACATATCACTGGAAAAACAACTGACTTGAAAAAAATAAAGAAGAGAAACTCATCTCCTCTTATATTATAGAATATCTTTGCCTTCTTTCATCATTATATGGTAGATCTTCCTAGATTCTAAATGACTCCTGGATTCATATTATCACCTGTAGACTTCTCAATATGGGCTATAACATTTGCAAAACTAGAAGAATAAAGAATTGATTGAAATAGGGATGATTAAAAGAGGGCTTCTTGACATAGTTGAATTTGAATTGTTTTGTTGTAAAGTACATATATAGATGGTATAGAAATATTTTCTGCTTAATCAGAATTTTGAAAAGAGGATCTATCTGTGTATTTTTGTTTATAAATCTCCTTAAAAAGACTTTAATCATGAAGGGATTCTTGATTTATTTAATCACTGTAATAGAAATTTTCTCTGTACCAACAACATGAGGCAAAAATCTTTCAGCATTTGCAGTTAATGTTTGTCCTGTTGAAATTATAGAATAAACCACCTACATTTTCCAAATAAATAATAAAATACCAGTTCTTCCAAGTATTGTATAATTGAATTACCTTCCCTTTTCTACTTCAAATTTTATGGGGATTACTGGAATATTCTTTTTATTTTATTATTTTCTTTCTTTTCTGGTTATACATGTACATTAAATTTATTAAATACAAATTTCTTTATGAATCATGTTGGGAGAGAAAAATCAGAACAACAGGGAGAAACCATGACTGAAGAAAAAGGGGAAAAAAGGTAAACCTAGCACGTGGTGATTTACATTTAGTCTCCATAGTTCTCTCTCTGGATTCAGATGGTATTTTCTATCCAAAGTTTATTGGAATTGCCTTGGAACATTGAACTGCTGAGAAGATCCAATTTTATCACATATAATTTTGTTACTGTGTACAATGTTTTCCTGGTTTTACTCACTTCACCCAGCATCACTTTGTATAAATTTTTCAGGCCTTTCTAAAATCAGCTTGTTCATCATATTTATAGAATAATAATACTCTATTTCTTTATTATTCCAAAATTTATTCAACCATTCCTCAATTGATGAGCATCTACTCATTTTCCAATTCTTTGCTCACAAAAAGAGCTGTTACAAATATTTTTGCATATGTGGGTCATTTTCCATCCTTTATGATTTCCTTGGGATATAAATCCAATAGTAGCACTGCTGGATCAAAGGATATGCACAATATGCACAATTTTATACCCTTTTGATCATAGTTCCAAATTGTCTCCAAGATAGTTGGATCAGTTCACAATTCCACCAACAATGTTTCCCAGTTTTCCCACATCCCCGCCAACATTTATCATTCTCTTTTCTTGTTATCTAAGCCAATCTGAGAGGTATGAGGTATATCATAGTTGTTTTAATTTGAATTTTTCTAATGGTAATTTAAAGCATTTTATATGAGTATAGATGGCTTTAATTTCATCATCTGAAAATTGTTCATATTCTTTGAGCATTTATCAATTGGAGAGGAGCATTCTTAATTTAGTCAGTTTACAATCACATTTAAATGATAGACTAATAGAATATATACCAATAGACAATAAATTATTTATATAGTTTTTCTCCTCGAAAACACCATATGCTTTTATAACACAAAGGATTATAGTCTATCTTCACTGCTTCATTGTGGTTTAGCAATAACTTTGGATTCTCAAAGACTGTGCCAATGGAATGTAAACTCTGGCAGCTTTTGCCATGTTGGAAAAGCTTGGATTGCATATAGGTGAGAGAGCCAGTTTGTTGTTTTAAATAATGAAGTGTGTACACACACACACACACACACACACACACACACACACACACACACTCCTTGCCACCAAGTTAGTAATGAAATCTTTGGCTATGAATACTATTCAGGAAACAAAGAAAATTTCAGGTCCATCTGCAATTTAACTTCCTTGAACCCATTTCTTCATCTGTAAAGTGAATGAGTTGGACTATATGAACTCCCTTTTAATTATAAGAGATCCATAATCCTATAAAATGATGCTTTTAATTTTAAAAATATTTTGAAAATTTATTTCAATAAACTTGGTTTCTTTTGTAATCTTTTGTATTATACTGTACATTTAAAAACATTCCACTGAGCAGGAATCAATAGACTTTATCAGCTCTATCTGTTTCTACAGTGATGGTGTGGAGTAGCATAAGAGAAAACAAAAGGGGCTAAAAATCACAATTTTAAGTCATTTATAAATACTAACTTATTGTAGGCATCTTTGTAGATACCTATAGATCTTTGTTCTATGATGATTGAAATGCCATGCTACTGGAAGAACTGAAAAACATCAATATTGATAGTCTTACAATAAATCAAATCTGAATAACAAAAGAAGTGGCAGTTCAATAAAAGAACCGATAGCTCAGGAGTGCTCATTAGACCAGCAAACAAAGGATTTGACAAAATTGATTACAATTACATGCTGAAGCCACAAGAGATAAAATTTCATGGGTCATCAAATATAGGAAAGCTCATGATCAATATAAAACAAAGATTACTGTGAAGACAATTATAACTTGGCAGAAAATGAAGAATTAGAGAAATTCTCCAAGCATCTGGATAAGATCCTACTAGAAGAGCACGGTTGCCAGCGCTGGCTTCACTCACCAGGATAGTGGCAGAGAAAACACAAGAAAGAGAGCAAAGACTGAGTTTCCTCAGAAAAGTAGAGTTGGAGCATAACCAATGTGACCTTGCCTTTTCTATCCTTTCCCTTCTGCTGGCAGATCAGCTCTACTAGGGTTGGCTGGGGCTGTTTCTGAAATTTATAGTCTCAAGAGCTTCTCAAGATGAGTGATCCACTTAGTGTCCAAATCTTGGTTTCCATGACAGCAGATTTTCCTACTAGTTGTGAAGTTCGTAATCATAGGAAATGCAAAAGTTAAGGTAGAAATTCCTGCAAAGCCACAATCTTGAATCTAATCAATGAGTGAATCTATTCAATTAAAACAGCTATCACTAATTGAAAAATATGAATAACTAAAAAACAAAACATATCACAACAGATTAAATACAGAAGCATTTATGAGAACCAGCTGTATTCTATTTTACAAAAAATATGGAAAACAATGCTACTCTTCTCACGTAATTTTTTTGTTTGGAATATATAGTTTTTTTCATAAATATTATTTATGTTAACATAAAATGGATATATTGTTATTACTGAGAGAATTAAATATTTGAAAACGTATTCACCTTAATTTATAATATGGTAAATATCAACAGATATAATTTATATGAACAAAAACTATTTGAGGTTCTCAAAGGAATATTTTTAGGAGTATAAAAGGGTCATGAGACCAAAAAATTTGAGAGAGACAATGCTAATATATTTTCAATCATTGTGCATCAAAGTAGCTTAAACCTGAGCCCCAAATCTCCTCCCAGAATTTTAGCTACCTTGCTTCTTCTGACCTCCAAATTTAGTCCTCTCTATATATACCATTATTATGGCTATTCTCTTTAGCATCTCCTTAGCTCTGATCTCCTTGCACTGGTAACCTCCTCTGATCTATGACCCCAAACCAGGTCAGTCTATACTATATGTCCATCAGTTCTTTATCTGGAGCTGAACAGCATTTTTCACCATGAGTCCTTTGCAATTATGGTGGATCATTTTATTGATCAGCTACTAATTGTTTCACAGTTGATTATTTTTTCAATATTGTTTTTCTCCTGTTTCTATTCACCTCATTGTGCATCAGTTCATGCAGGTCCTCCCAGGTTTTCCTGAAATCATCCCTTTTATCATTTTTTATGATATAGTAGTATTACATCACATTTATATACCATATTTTGTTCAGATATTTCCCCAGTTGATGACTATCTCCTCAGTTTCCAATTTTTTTCCCCTAAAATAAAAGAAAGGAAAAAAAAAAGAAAAAAAAGAGGTACTAATATCCTTTTCCTTTGATTTCTTTGGTATATAAACCAAGTAGTATTATTGGGTGAAAGAGTATGAAAAGTTTTATAGCTTTAAGGGCATAGTTACAAACTGTTCTTCAAAATGATTGGATTAGTTCATAGTTCTGCCAACAGTGCATCAATTTACTTATTTTCTCATATCCTCTGCAGCATTTATCATTTTCTGTTTTTGTCACCTTAACTAATCTGATAGGTGTGAGGTGGTACTCAGAATTGTTTTATGTTCATTTTTCTTATTATTAGTGATAAAGCATTTATTTCATGGAATTATTAATAGTTTTGAATTATTTATATGAAAGCTCCCAGTCCCCATTTTTGACAATGTATCAATTGGGGAATGGTTTGTATTCTTACAAAATTGGGGTTAATTCCTTATATATTTGAGAAATGAGATCTTTATCAAAGAAACTTGCTACAAACTTATTTTCCCCAGTTTCTTACTTTTCTTCAAATTTTAGTTGCCTTGGTTGTTTTTATGAATTTTAAAATTTTTTATTCAATGAAATTAACCATTTTGGGAAGGACTATTTTAAAAGGCAAATAATATTTTATTATTATTATAAAAATAGTTTTAGCCTCTTAGACTTCCTGAAGGAGTCTCAGGGCATCCCCCATGACAACACTTTAAGAATGACTGCTCTGGAGTTGAAAAACCTCGATTAAAATTCTGCCTTTGGTATCTACTCCCTGTGTGACCTTGGTCCAATAGTGTAACCTTTCTGACCCTCATTTTCCTTATTGATAAAATAAGAGAATTGTACTCTGTGGTATCTGAGACCCCTCCCTGTTCTAGTTCTATGAACTTTCTTCAAAAGAAAAGTTTCAGGAGAAAAGGTGAAAAACTCCAGAAAAAGTTTCATTGTAATTTTAACTGTTTCCAAGTTGACAAGGCCCTTAGAGAGTTATGGCATAACCACAAATGGAAGATGAGCTGAGTTAAGGATAACAGGCTTATTTAATGGATTTTTAAATTGTGTTATTTTAAATTGCTTTGTTAATTAGTTTCCCTTTGATGACTCATATCAGTGAAATATAAACGGGTATCTCATTATAAAGTAACAAAAGCCTGTGTTGCAAACCTACAATCTAGGTTGAGTTTAGCCAGGTGTTTTGTAACTAACTAAATTATACTTTTTTTCTTTTTTTGCAATTAGTAAACCAACCAGCAGAAAATAAGTAAAGTAGCAAATTATTTGGTGACCTTTTCAACCTGTGACTGACCTTGGTGATTCATTTGCTGGAGTAATTGCCTGTAGAAATTGCTGGGCTTTTATCTGTAGTGCTATTAAAACACTAGTTGAAATGAGGTAGCACAGACTGCGTTGTTAATGGGTTACGGGTGGAGTGGAAGACTTTGTGGGTGAGTCGTCAGACACGAAGCTTAAAATAACCTTCTGTCTCTCCTGGAAGAATATTGCTTGTTGACTGGCATTCAACAAGAAGACCGCGTTTGAAAATGATTCTTGCTTTTGCTGTAATTTTGGGCAGGATGTTAAATCAAAGTTTTCAGATTCTCCATGATTTATGGGTAGAGTAGAGGGGAAAGAATGATGATTTGGGAGCCAAAATACTTGATTTCAAATTTAACCTTTGACTCTTATTATTTGTGTTGACTTGGGAAGTCAAGTTTCCTTATCTGTAAAATTAGTGGCTTGGACTTAAATGGTCCCTACAATTCTTCCAACCTTAAATCTATGATATGCACATGTGCACGTGAGTGTGTATGTATATGTCTGTGTGTGATGTTCTCTCATAACTCCAGAATCTCAGAGGAATTTTAGAGACAATCTGGACTGGACTCCTCTCGGCACCATGTCTGATAAATGGGTGATATCTATTCTGTACTTGAAGACATTTGATGATAGGGAATCCAATCTTCCCTGAAGTATCCCATTCTACTTTTGGCTATATCTAATAAAAAAGTTTTTCCTGGAATAGAGTTAAAATCTCTTCCAGAAGAATTCTGAGAAATTCTTCTAATCTTCAGACTATGTTTATTTCCAATATTTTCAATAATTTCCAACATAATTATTTCCAATATTCCAATAAGTAACCAGCTTAGAGTGGGAAGAAACCAGGATGTAATGAGAAGAACTTGCATGGAGTTGGCAGAAAAAGCTATAGATGCCTTATATTACGGCATCTATGGGGATGGATTTCAAATTATGAGAAATAAACGTTCACAAATTAGTTGCTAGTTACCATGTCAATGTTAACATCACCCTACCATCTACTCAAATGCATACTGTCCATATATTTGAATGAATAATTAAGGCTGATGATAGACAGCATCCATTAAAAATACTTCTTTAAAAAAATTTAAAGGTTAGTATAATGGACCTCTTTTTGTACAAATATTTGTCACGAACCAGGTAAAATGAAATTCTACTTTTCAGGCCACAGGTTCCTCACCCCAGTTTTGTACCCAGTCTTTTTTCACTTCAAAGCTATATGAGTAGCTTAATTTTGAATTATTTAAAAGTGATTTTCATAGCCATCAGTCTCCAAGGATTTAATACATATTTGGAGTTTAGAAATGGCTTCAGAGGGCTTTTGATTATAATATCATCCAAGAGATATTTGATTAAGGATTTTACCCCCTGGCCACTGACATTTAATATAGGAAAATGGTAAATATTCAGGTCCATCTGAGTGATTAAAAGATCATATCATATACACACAGTGATATCTTGGAAGTTAAATCTTTAATAAAATACTCTGCATTGTGTTTAATCTTAAAAAATAATTCTCTGGGCATCTAGGTGGCATAGAGCATCAGTCCTGAAGTCAGGAGGGCCCGAGTTCAAATTTGGCCTCAGACCCTTAACAGGAAATATGTTGGCTGTGTGATCCTGGGAAAGTCACTTAACCCCAATTGCCTTGCGCATATATATATATATATATACACACACACATATGTATATGTATATATATACACACATATATATGTATATGTATATATATACACATATATATGTATATGTATATATATACACACACATATGTATATATATATACATATATATGTATATATGTGTATATATATACATATATATGTATATGTGTATATATATACATATATATGTATATGTGTGTGTGTATATATATATATATATATATATATATATAAATTCTCAGGAGTTACTGTCCTCAAGATGGTACATGAAGAAGTCATCAGGTTTAGCAACAAGGGTTTCTAGCACACACCCAGTGGTCCAGGGCATTGGGGGTGTAGATGGGAGATGTAGCATGTGGGGAGAAAGGATGCCATGGCTGTCCTATCAGTTGAATGGAGAACATGAAGAATTAAGGAATTTTTGAATTCTTTGAAAAAAAGAAACTTTTGAAATCTATAGACTTTAAGTTGGATGGGGCATACTTAACAAGTAGTCACCCAATCTTTGCTCAAAGACCTGTAGTAAGGGGAAAACCATCACCTTTCAAAACAATCCATACCATTTTAGGGCATCTCTAATTGTTATGCCTCCCTACTATTTTTATGCATTTCTTTGCTTGCTGAGGATAAGCAAAAGTCAAAAGCTTCTTCCAATGAAAAGCCTTCCAAAAACTGTTTTCCTTTTCCAGAAAGAAAAGTAGAGAAAGAAAAATTTCATGACTGTTCTTCAACAGTCATAAATCAATGACAATACTAAATCAAGGTATTAATGACCTATCTTTCCCAATTAACTATGACTTCCTGCCTTTTTATGGGCATAATCTTAACCCAGCTGTTTGGCTAAGGGGAAGGGAAGGGAATAATCATTTATAAAGTTACCACCATGTTCCAGATACTATACTAAGTATTCTTATAAATATCTCTTTTAATTTTCACCACAATCCCCCTCCCCTATTTTACCATTGAGAGAATTTAGGCAAATAGAGATTACATGACTTGCAAGGATTGCATAGCTAATGGGTGAGACTGGATTTGAACTTGCGGTCTTCCTGACTCTAGGTCCATCACTTTTATCTATTTTGGCACCAGATACCACTATGAGGATCCAAAGCTCATAGCTTTAGATTTTGAAGGAATCTTAGAGAATATATAGTGAGGTCACAGGCAAGTATGTGTAATAAATCTGATATTCAAATATAGTATTCTTTCCACTGTTGGCACTCGGATCATTGGATGCCGATGCCAGAATTTCTTCTGATTCTTAGAAGTTGATACAAGTAATTTTTTAAAGCTAATGATTTTCTGGTAAATGTACTGATGAAGGGTCTTAAGCCTTTGGCCTTTATAAGAGTTACTCTCTATTCATTTTAGTTAGTATTCACTGAAACAGACCCCTGAATGGTAACCAAACTCTTGGAATATTGTTAGAGTCAGCCTTGATGGTGAGGAAGGCATCTAGTAATGCTTAACAAATACTTCTAGATTATAGTTTTTCTTAATTTGATAATAAGAAATAGTTTTCAGTTCTGTGATTCAGGGAAAGGTTATTAATAAGCCCATTAAAATGTGGATTTCTTGAGGGCAGGAACTGTTTTATTTTTGCCTCTGCATCCTCAGTGATTAGTAAAATGTCAGGTACATTATTGACTAACATTTCTGTTGTGCTTAAAGGGTCACAAGTATTTAATTTCTCCCCCTATTGCTTAGACTACATATGCCTTGTTTTTTCTCTGCCTTTTGTCCATATTACTGTATATCAGTACTCACCCATTGGCACTCACCAAAGGGCAGACAAGGAAGATAAAAGAAAATAAAATTCAAAACAAACCATCTGGCTATTGGGTCACAGCACTGGTAGGCTTAAACTCAAATAAATATTTGTGATTCCGGGTTTCATTTAACCAGATTCCTTTTCTCCCTAGAGCCCACAGATCATTTAGGGCTGTCTGTATTCTAATTTTTCTTTTGCTTTCTAATTAAGAGTAAAAGTTCTCAGAATCACCGAAACTTAAAATTGCATGAGGTCCAAGGGGTTCTGTGATTCAAACCAGGAATACTGAACAGGAATATTATCCACAGTATCGCTGGCATATATAGTCTTTTAGCCTTTAGTCAATGACCTTAGACTCTATTGCCTGAAATGCATTCCTTCCTTACTTTGATCTCTTGAGATCTAGGCTCCAACTCTATCTTCTACATAAGATCTTCCAGAGATTACTTTGTATTTATTCATTATATATTCTGTGTATATTTGTTTATACATATGTTGTCTCCTCTGAAAGAATAAAAGTTGTTTGATAATTGGGAGAGTTTCATTTTAATTATTGGTTAGTAGAGTCAGTAGAGTATATTGGAGAGAGAGTTGGCTTTGGAGCCAGGAAGATCTGTAGTTAAGTTTAGTCTCAAATAAATACAGGCTGCATTCAGTGCCCGACAACTTTTTAAGCCTAAAAGCCTATAAATGACAGAGAAGATGCCAGTATTCATTGATAGAAGTTTCATCATCTGAAGATTCACAGATCTAATCCTTATCTTAAAAGTCCACAGGTCTTTGCCATTGACCTTGCTGTTATTCTCTCTGCTCCTTGATCATTGCTAGCTAACACTCTAGCTTTGTCTTCAGGCTCAAATGTTTGTCTTCAGTTGTGCCCTAGGGACTACTGAGCATTTCTATTATACCCTGTATCTGAATCCTCCAATATGTGATATTTCCCCTAATTAAAATGTCAGCTCCTTGAAAGCAGGGACTATTCCCAACATTTAGTGTAGTACCTAGCACATATTAGTCATTTAATGAATGCTTATTGGTTTGTTAACTGCTCTAATTATTAGAAATTTTTTTCTTAGATTGAACCTAAATTTGTATTCATTCCTCCTAGTTCTTCTGTCTAGATCCAAGCAGAAAGTCCTTCTGCCAAATATCAGTTTTTTCAAATGCTCAAAGACAGCTTTAACTTCCACCCTACTCTACTAAATCTTCTCTCCCACAATTTAAACATCCCCATTTCCTTCACAAGATATCCATATGGTATGAACTTGAGTTCTTTCACCAACCTGATTACCTTTTTCTAAGTACTGAATATGATATATGAATGTAGTGTCTTTGGTAGTCTTTAAGGCTTTTGATTTATGTTTTCTTCTCCTAAGGTGAACACATGCTCAGTCATTAGAGATGGGCTGATTCCTTGTGAGGATGGAAGATCGGTGTTAGTTTTGATTTCACAAAATTCTCTCTGGAATGATAGAAACCATGACTTTCCAGCAGGGAAAATTAGAAAACAGAGTTGCCTCCTTTTAAATCCTTTACCTCTCCTTAATTCTTCAGAAGATATATTATCTCATTTTACACAGTAAAGCCTTCATTTCTAAATTTCGCTGTAATTGGTGCTTCTTTCCTTGTGCTATTGGTACATCTGAGGAGAACCTGATTACTTAAAGGACTGTAAAACCAGAGCATTAAATAGATTTTTTTTTACTGTCATTCTGTGAAGAATAAAATTTCAGGCCAAGGCTGAGAATGTGGTAAGAGATAGAACACCAGATTGGGAGCCTTGAAATATGATTTTGATACCAACTAGCTGTGTAATTTAAGCCATTACTTTCATTTTTATAGGCTGCAGGTTCTTTATGTGTGAAATTAGGAGCATTTGCTTAGATGGCCTTTCCCAATTTTAAAATCTCTAGTTCTTTGTGTAGGTACAACCAGTTGAAATAGAGAATAGTGCTTGGGTCTCTTATCATGGCTCATCAAGCTGCCACATGGCCTTCTTTCCCTGAAATATGTCTCTGACATGCCATATGTCCTTTCTCCTATTGGTGAATCCCTTCTAAGATCTCCTTTGATAGGAGAGGACAAGCAAGACAACCTTCAATCTTCTCCTGGCTATGTTTCTGATTTCAATATCTAGCCTTTAGTTCCCTTGATTCTTTGGCTCCCTTTTTGTATATCTTTCTTCCCTCTAGAAATGTAAGCTCCTGGAGGGCAGGGACACATTTTCTGTTTGTTTATATTATATTCTCAGGTTTAAAACAGTGGCTAATAAATAATAAGGGCTTACAAATACTTGTTAAACTACTCTTCAAGGGGGTTCTTCATTTGAATTCTTCTAACAGCAGAACACAACATGTCACATTTGCAGATCTTACCTGGAATGTTCTACCAGGCTGCCAGTCAACAAGATGGGCTATTTGTGAGCTGACACTTATATTATTTGGGTTTTTTTGAGGTACAAGAATTCTCATGGGCAAAATATATGTGTAATGAAATAACCCTATATAATAGTAATCTACCATTTTCTTGCTATTATCTGCAAGAGGGATTAGTACTACTATTACTACTCATTAGATAGAATGATTCAGGTCATGACATGGCAAAACATGACAAGATATCCATCACAGATTACTTATATGAATGAACAAGGAAAAAAAGAAGTTTCCTGGTAGAACTCATCAAGAGGGAGAAGCCACTAGAGGAAAAATGCTGGATGTACAGAATCCCTCATAGCAGACTTAGTTCTGGAAAGGATTCAGCAAAAATGTTTGTCATTAGCAAATCTTTTGTAGGAAAAACATAATCTTGGGGGTTTCTCAAGAGAGGAAGGGAAATAAGGGTGGAAACAAGGATGTTGAGACTTAAAGTATCTTTAAAATGCCAATTAAAGTAATATGAGCACATTATAATTGACTAAACTATGATAAAAAGATAGTCTGGGAAATTAAGTTCCCAGGATAAGCATTTTACCATTTTCTGACAAGGAGAGAGAATAAGTTGGCTTCACAATTATCATTACTACTACTACTACTACTACTACTACTACTACTACTACTACTACTACTACATGTATTTAGTGCTTTATGGTTTGCAAATATGCTGGAGGTAGTTCATACCAACTCATAAAAAGCATTCATTAAATTTCCAATTCCCTCAGAAATCAACAAATGCTACAAATCAGGATTTGATTTATTATGTTGCTGACTGATTAGACTTAAAAAGGTGATTATGAAAATGTTAATAATGTAGATTAACTATTAATTGTGTCGAGTAATTTTTTTCCAGAGAATTATTTACCAATTTACCAAATTTAACATTTGCTGGCACACCTCTGACTATGACAGCATATATATCATCCCACACCTATAGGCCTTTGCCTCTAGAAAGGGAAGGTATTTTTTTCAGGGTTTTTTTTAATGCCAAATTTGGTCATTATAATTACAAAGCATTTAATTTGAAATTTGGTTCTTTGTGTTTATGTTATAGTCATTGTCCAAAGGCAATAGTTACCCAATGGTCAATAAATACTTATTAAGCACCTGCCATGTGCCAGGCACTATGCTAGGCTTTGAAAATGCAAATATTAAAAAGACAATTCCTTCCCTCAAGAAACTAACAATAAAATGAGAGAAGATAATATGCAAAAGAAGCTTGAAAGGAGAATTGTGTGGAGAGGGAAGCAGAGTGAAGACGTGGTAGAAAAGTAAAACAAACAAACAAAAAAACCCTTAATGAATTTAGCCAGGTGAGAAATGGAATCTCTAAGATATCTGCCCTCCTTCTTAAATGGAATTTGAGGAGTTTATGGCTCCACCCTCTAATCAGAGAAGCAGATATTATTTATATGTATTGTTTTTCTGCTTTTTTTTACTGTCTCAGTTCGTATGAATATTTCATATTTCTCTGAATTCTCTGAATATCTGAATATTCATATTTTCTTATAGCATAATACTATTCCTTTATATTCGTGTGCCATAATTTTTTAAAATGATACCAAAATCCATGGCACTTGCAAAACATATCTATAAACATTTTGGTGTATGTGACAAGTTTCTCTTTTTCAGTATTTGATCTCTTTTGAAAATGTAAATAGCAGTAGGAATTCAAGCTCAAAGTTTATGCACATTTTAATCTTTTTTTATATATATAATTACAAATTGCCTTTTGAAATGGTTAGGCCAGTTAAAAGCTTCATCAATAATATAACAATGTGACTATCCTTCTATAATTCTAACATCATTTCCATTTTTTGTCATCGTTTTCATGTGAGGTAAAGCTTCAAAGTTATACAGACACATACACACACACGCATATATATATATATATATATATATATATACACACACATAAATATATATATACATATATATATATAAAATCATTAGCAATTTGAAGCAACTTTTCATAAAGTTGTAAATAGTTTATAATAATTAATCTGACAAGTGTTTATATTAATTTGGCTATGTGTTAATTGAGAAATGGCCTTTGATCTTAAATATTTTTGTGAATTCTCAAGTGTCTTGGATAGTAGAACTTCTCTTAGCCAAAGATGTTATAAAGATGTTGCTTCTCATCCTTACTGCATTGATATTTTCCTTGCAAAATCTTTTAAAATTTCATTTAGTTAAAATAACAGTTTCATATTTTATGATTAGCTCTTTTCTTTAGTAAAGTGTTCTCTTTCTTGCCATAGTTATCAAGAGTACCTGATCTTGTTTTCCAATAATTGTCTTATGGTATGACCTTTAACAGGTCACGCATACCACATTGAATTTAGATTGGTAAATGGTACAATATATTGGTCTATACCTTATTTCTGCCCATCTTCTTTCTAGTTTCCTAGCATGTAATTGCCGAATAAAACAAGTTATATTCTCAGATTTATTAAATACTGAGTTGTTTCTGATCCCTCTTTATCTAGTTTCTTCCACTCATCTACTTTTCTATTTTTTAGTCATTACCAAATACTTGTGATAATCATTACTTTGAAATATCATTTTGGATTTAGAAATGCATTCCTTCATTTTTAAATCCTCTTTCATTATTTCTCTTGGGTTCCTGAACCATTTTTTCTTCCAAATGAATTTTGTTATTATTTTATCTGGCTCTATAAAATACCCTCTTGGTAGTTTGATTGATTTAGCAGTAAATACGTAAATTAATTTAGATAGCATCATCATTTTATGATATTGGCATTGCAACTGCTCTAATTTTTATAAAATACGGAATTATATTGAGCTGAAACCTTGTTGCCTGTAATTTCTATCCATTGTTGGTAGTTTCATCTTTTAGAGCACAGAAGAATAAATCTAATTCTTTGGTCACATGAAAGTCATTCAAATATCATCCCTCCTCCCTATCTATGGTTTTTTCTCTTTAATATATCCTTTCATATTTTGTACCACTCTGAGTGAGAAATGCTTTTTTATTATCATTAAAGCTAAGTTTGGTTAGTTTCCTTCCTTGTGTCCTAGAGAATCTTCATGTTATAATTGTCCTATTAACTCTGAGATCAGTGCATATTGAAAAGAACCTGACTCTTAACAGTGTTGGAGTGAAGATTTGCATTTGAATTCTTTCGTTACTTCCTTACCACTTCTGTAGTCTTAGTCATCTCACTGATCCTCCATATGCTCTGTTGTAAAATGAGGGGTGTAAATCTAAATGAACTTCAATAGTTTTTAATCCTACCATCAAATGATTAATCTATCAGGAGATGCCTTAGACATAAAAAAAAGCTTGGATTTTTAACAAGGTGTTGGACAAAGACTCTCTTGACACATTTGTGAAAAAGATGAAAAGATGAGGGTCAGATAATGGTACAGTTAGGTGGATTCTGAACTGGCTTCCGGTTTGGATCCAAAGTTTGATAATTAATGAACAATCTGCAGTCTAGAGAGAGGTCTCCAGTAGAGTGCCCCAGGAATCTTGTATAAGCTCAGTTCTGCTCATTAATCTTATCAGATGAAAGTTCCATTAGCATGCTAATTAAAATATTCTAAGACACAAAGCTAGGCAAGATAGCTAACTAATAGGAACAACAGGATTGGGGTCCACAAAGATCATAATAAAATGAAATGGGGATCGAAGAAGACAAAAATAGAGAAAATTATACATTTCTATACCCAGAATGAAACATTTGTCTGCACTGAATGGGGGAAACATAGAAAGAAACTTGGGTGAATAAGACAGGGATTCTAGCAAGTTCTCAAAATGAGTCAGTTGTATGATTCAACAAGATCAAATGAGATAACATTTGTAAATTATTTAGCACAGTGCCTGGCACATACTAGACACTTAATACATGTTTATTCTCCTCCTTAACCACCAATGAGATAAATATTAGCAGATTTATTATTTATTAGTAGATGTTTAGTATTCAGGTAGAAAGGGATCATGGTCCTACTATATTCTGTTCTGGTCAAAATGTATTTAGAATATTGTATCTCCTTTAAGATACCACCTTTAGGAAATCAAAGTGGAAGAAATCCAAGTGATTCCAAGATAATGAAGAAAATTCAAAGGATTTTATATGGATTGGTTGAATGAATTTGGGCATGTGTAATATTATACCCCCAAAGCTAATCTAACCTTGAGCCACACTAAGGAGGACATAGCTTCCCGTAATAGGGAGGCAGCATATTTATCGTATTTCTTGCCCTCATCAGACCTACTCTGCAGTATTGTTTTCAGTTTTGGGCACCATGATTTAAGCAGAGGAAAAGAGAACAAGCATTGATTAAATGTCTATTATGTGCCAAATACAGTGCTAAGCACTCTACAGATTTTGTTTCATGTAATCCTCACAATAATCCTGGTGGTATCTAGATGTTATTGCTATTTATTCCCATTACACAGTTGAGGAATTTGAGGTAGATAGTTCAAGGGACTTGTCCAAGATCACATAGTCAACAAATCCATTATCAAATATGGATGAGCTAGCTCCAAGACCTAACATTATTCACTATGTCATCTGGCTGACATTGATTAACTGGTAGCCAATTAGGATGGTGAAGGACTTTGAATCTATGACATATAAAAAGCAGTAGAAGGAAATGGATTTATTTATCCCAGAAAGGGGAAGAGATGACTAGGGACATGATAGCTGTATTCTAGTATATGAACGACGCTCAGATGAAAGAGGGATTGATTAGATTAATCTACTGTGCCCAAGAGGACAGGAATAGGAATCCTAGGTAGAAGTTGCAAAAGGTAAATTTATATTTTGTCAGGAGAAACTTCCTATAATTGTTGTTTTTATTGTTGTTTATTCATTTTTCACTTGTGTCCAACTCTTCACGACCACATTTGGAATTTTCTTGGCAAAGACACTGGAGTGGCTTGCTGTTTCCTTCTCCAGTTCATTTTACAGTTGAACACACTAAGGCAAACATGATTTGTCTAGGGTTTATACAGTTAAGTGTCTGAGGCCAAATTTGAATTTACGAAGATGCGTCTCCCTGATTCCAGGCTTATACTTTATTCACTGTACCACCTACCTATAAGAATTATCCAGAAATGGAATGGGCTCCTTTGAGAAGTAAGTTCTAAGTTCCTCCTTCAAAAAGCAGAGACTGATCAATTCCTTATAAGATATGTTCATATTTGGATCATCTCTAATGGCTTCTGATGGTCTTTACAGCTTCCCAGTTCTGTGATTCTGTGCCCTAAGCCTGTTTAACCTTAAGAGCAAAAAATTTAGTGACAATGTTTCAATAGATGTTTGTTGTGTTTAAAGAGACCTTATATGAAAGGTAGAGTATACCTCCTTTGCTTGGCTCTATAGGATAGAACCAGGTCTTATGAATGGAAGAAGTAGAATGGCAGATTTGTTCAGTATAAAGGAAAAAGCAAAACCAAATTCTTAAACAAAAATTTTTTTTCAATAATAGCTTTGATATTTTGAAACACATGCAAAGATAGTTTTCAACATTCACCCCTGCAAAACCTTGTATTCCAAATTTTTGTCCTTCCCTACTCCACCTCCATCAGACAGCAAGCAATCCAATATAGGTCAAATGTACAATTTTTCTGAACATATTTCCATATTTATCATGCTGCACAAGAAAAATCAGATTGAAAAGAAAAAAAAAAGGAGGAAAAAAAACCAGTGAGCAAGCAAATAACAACAACTAAGGAGAAAATAATATGTTAAAATCAAAATCTTAACAATTAGAGCTGTCCTCAAATGGAAAATCCATCTTATAATGTAATGAATTTCTTTTCACTGGAACTATTCAATCAACAGTTGGAAGACTGCCTGTCCAGGATTTGTAGACTGCATTCATGGGGCTGTATTCTATGAGCTGGGCGGTCTTTTCTAATTCTAAGAATCAATGATTTAATTATTCTTTGAAAGTCAAAAACCTCAAGTAGAGTAGCTCAGAGGACATCTGACCTATGATCTGGAGTTTATGGTATGTATTTAGGAGGCTAGAGAGAGATTAATAATAATCTACTCTAAAGGAAGCTTGTTACAGTAGCAAGAATAAGGTATTTCTCATAAGAGAATCTACGTTTAAATTCTAATTCTGCTATTAACTGCTTTTATGAACTAAGAGCAGCTAGGTGGTCCAATGGAGAGGTCATTGGGTCTGGATTCAGGAAGACCTGAGTTCAAATTCAGCCTCAGAAACTTACTAAATCTGTAACCCTGAGAGTTTCCTTAAAAGCAGAATGTGGGTAATGATAACACTAACCTCTTAGGATTGTCAAAAGAATCAAATGAGATAATTTTTGTAAAGCACCATACCTAACACACAATGAGTGCTTAATACATGCTTGCTTCCTTCCTTCTTTGGATAAGACACCATCTTTGGGCCTCAGTTTTTTTCATGTGTAAAATGAAAGATTGGACGTATCTTTACGGTTCCTTCCCAGTTTTAGATGGATGAACCTGAGTCAGAAGGCTGGGCCACTAGACTGCAAGTTTCATCATGGCTGGAAAAGGCAAGCAGGGGCATGTGAGGTTAGATGAGAAGCTCACACTCGAATTTGGGGATTCTAGAAAACTCATAATCCAGAAAGATTGTAGTTAAATGCTAGGGGGACTGAAATACTTGGTCAGTTGAGTGGAGGAGAGTATGTGAGACACTAGCCAGGAGTTAAGGAATTGAGCTAAGTACCTACTCAACAAAGTTGGGGGGTGAAGATCTAAGTCAAAAATAAAAAGAGGGGAGAACTAGCCAGATTGCCATAATGAAGGTGAACAGCAATTCTATAATATGACTTTTATCTGCTATAGAAATCTGGTAACTTTGTATAACTGGAGTTCTTACAAAGTTACCTGATTATATCTAGGACTTGACACTAATTATTCAAAAATGTGTGTTTGTGCATGTGTGTATGTGTATGTGTATGTATGTATTTCTCCTAGTTCTTCTATATCATTATGCTCAGGCTAACCAGCCTTCCAGAATGCCCATGCTGTTTATTCTTTTTAAGGTTACGAAGAAAGGAACCATGGTCTCAGGCTCTGGGCATGTTGCCGAGATGCTTAATCTCCTGGCCATTTCTATGGCATGTTTTGGGAAGGTCATTCCACTTCTGGACTCCTACTCACATATCATTTCCTTTTCCTTCTTTCCTACAGCCCTTCTATATGCCACCATTTTTGGAAATGTGACCACCATTTTCCAGCAGATGTATGCTAACACTAACAGGTACCATGAGATGCTCAATAGTGTTCGGGACTTCCTGAAGCTCTACCAGGTGCCAAAGGGACTCAGTGAACGAGTCATGGACTATATTGTGTCTACTTGGTCTATGTCCAGAGGCATTGACACTGAAAAGGTAAGAAATTAGAAACTTAGAAAAAACTACTTGTCATATAGATTTCTCCATTTCATAATTTAGAGGGTCAACTAACTGTAATTCAATCAAGATTTATTATATGTTACTTCCTTATTACATATTCCTTTCCATACATTGTGTGGTCTAGCTAAACTAGACTTTTTGCTGTTCCTAATATATATTGTATTATTCTCCATCTCTAAACTTTCCCACAGACTATCCTTCATACCTATAATGTACCCCTGCCTTATCTATACTTTTCATACTCTCTAGTTTCCTTCCAAATTCAGCTCAAGCATTGGCTCCCATAAGAGGCCTTTTCTAATGCCTAGTCCCGCAAATTAATTCACATTTATCTCATATATTCTTATATGTATACATATTATCTTCTCCAATAGAATATAAACTCCTTGAGAGCAGAGATGTTTTATTTTTATCTTTGTGTCCCAATGCCTAACATAACATAAGAGTCACTTATTAAATGCTGTTGATGGATTAATTACTTACTGTGTATGTCTCTAGAGATCCAAAAAAAAAAAAAAAGCAGCAAAATATATCCTGCTCTCAAGAAGTTTACATTCATTAGAAGAATAGAATAGGTATAGAAATGAACAAGATACTAACTTAGAAGTATAATTTGGGATTTTTGAGCAGTTACTCTGAATTTTATCATCTGTGAAAGGGGAATATTGATTAAATCCACATTCTTCTCTGAGAGTTTGATTGCGTCAGTTTCATATCATTAAATTGTTCTTAGGAAAGCTTGGTCAAATAGCATAATAGGGTGAAAAGAAGAGTGAAAAATGGTCATATGAGAAAAGTATCATCAATTCTCTATGATACAGGTGTGGATTAACCACCTTGAGAATTATTTTAAAACAAGTATTTAATCCTAGCCACCTTTTCCTTGCAATTTTTGCTGTGTCAAGTCTTGTCAGTGTGTGTTCAGAAAATTAAAATTTGTTTTAATATTAGCCTGAGCTGAACATTGTTAAAAAGACAAACCTTCTGTAACCATATGGAAAATTGAAGACAAATATGGATTAATTTGGATTATTTGTGTAACTATTCTTTCTTTAATATCATGGTCAAAAGTTGAAGAGGTGATATAAATTGAATATGGGTATATCCTCATCCTGGGAGAGTTATCATTTGTGATACATCATCTTATTTGTTCTCAAGACATCCTTATCCACTACAGAAAGAAAAGGGGAAGCATCAGGAATGGTTTCTTCTTATTTTACAGATGGGGAAACTAAAGCAAAATATAACCTATTCTTTTCCATAGGGAGTTTAGACTCTTGACCATTTACTTTAGTTTCTTTCTGCTCTTTTGTCATTGTTTCTTCAGGAAATAAACTGGAGAAAGTAGCTAGAGTTTGTTGGAGGAAAGAATCATATATTTCAGCTCATCAGAGGACAGGAAAATATTGTAATTTGCTGTCCATAGTAAAGATGTTCCTTACCTTCCCTGCTAGGACTGTGACTGGCCTGGGTAATGCCTATGTATGATGGATGGCATGAGCATATTTGTTCAAAGTTCTACCTTTTGTGTAAGATAAGGATAGTTAGGATGTGCTCTCTAGCACCCAGTTCCACCACATTGGACCTTCCTCTTCACCTCTTTGAACCTTTGACAAACTATAAGGAAAGACTCCCCAACATGGTCATGAGGTTTGTATTAAAGCCCTCATTTGCATGATCTCTTCTTTGCAGAAGAAAAAAGATCAATATCTTCTGTCTTTGAATTCTAACTTAGTGACATGACATTATAGTGATTTGCCTGGCCAGCCTTCTTGTTGGAAGGAAAACAGTGCACTGCACAGCAATTCTGAAGAGAAAATATGTTATGCCCTCATTCTTATTCCTTTTTACAGCTTTTTTTTCTTTCATATGACTATATTATATTTGATAATTAGGAAGAATGCTTAGAGATGATACTAGACTGAATGAAGTCAGATGACTAGCTGCCCATATATGGCTGCCAGAAAGCTATGTGATCATAGATAAAAGTTCATTTCACCTTTTTGTTCTTCTTCCCACTCTGTAAAATGAAGTGTTTGGATAAGATTTCAGGTTTCTTAACAGACCTCTGTTATTCTAGATAAGATGGTCTAGCCTCCCATAATAACATATCCCTACTAATGTCTGGGGTCTCTAATGTAAGGTTAGTCCAAGAAATTCATTTGAAGTTTCTATCTTAGTGACAGAGGGATGTGTGTGTGTGTGTGTGTGTGTGTGTGTGTGTGTGTGTGTAAGAGAGAAAAATAAAAAAGGAAAGTGTAAGAAAAAATATACGAGAAAGTAAAAAAAGAAAAAGTAAGAGAGAACCTAAAAAAGGCAAATAAGAAATAGAAAGTAAGAAAGTGAGAGAAGAAAAGAGAAAGTGAGGCAGAAAGAGACCCTGAGAAAGAGAAAATAAGGAAGGAGAGAGAAAGAGAAAGTGAAAAAAAAGAGAAAAAATAAGAAAGGAAAGTAAAGCAAAAAGAAAAGAGAAAGTGTATGAAAGAAAATGAAACAGAGAAAGTGAGAGAAGGTTAAAAAAAAGACAGAAAGTGAAAGAGGGAAAGACAGAGAAAGAAAGAAAAAGAGAGACAAAGAGGGAAAGAGGGAGGAAGGGAGGGAGAGGAGAAACATGCACTTGTTGGAGCAAGAACTAACAAAGATGAGATTGACTAATAGCCATGGCAATCCATAAATTCTGCTGCCCAAGCTATGTTGCCTCTCCCTCACCCACGCCCATATAGACAGGCCTTTGGGAGTGCTGCCCATGAATAAAACATTATTTCATCACCAAGGCCTCGCTCTGCTGGCAGCTAGGTAGAACAGTGCTGTTTGTTCCTAGGAAAACCAAATATTTAAAGGTGAATTCACCTAGAAGATAAATCTTGGTTCCAAATCAGTGGGTACAGTTCTGACCTGACATGCTGAGTTTTTTTGGATGCAATATACTTGGAGAGAGGAAGCTCCTATTCAAATTTGTGGGGTTTTTAGGTTGTTTTTCATGACTCTTCATCTCCTTTCCTCCATACGTAATTACTTGTCAAGTGTTATTGATTCTACTTGTATATAAGATTTCTTATTTCCTGAACTATGTTGATTAATGTTTAACAACTGGCTCTCCAAAAAGGAAAAAAAAATGTATATGCTGTGTACAACAAACTATTAAGTTTAATTTGCATGATTAGCATTTTCTCTATCACTTTCTTAAGTCTAGACAATCAGCAAAGTAATTAATTAAACTCTGATTTATAGCACTTGCCAATTGGAGGTATAAACCCCTATATTGAAAATGTATCAAATAGGTTCACACTAGCCAGTACAAGTGGGGCCCCAGAACATTTCTACTTACATCCATTGTTTTCTACCTACTCAAACTAAAACCACCTTAATTCAGTTCTTTATCAAATCTTGCTGGTTTATTTCAGTAGCCTCACAATCGCTCTGTGTGTGTGTGTGTGTGTGTGTGTGTGTGTGTGTGTGTGTGTTTGTATGCGTGTGTGTGTAGAAAAGAGAGAGAGAGAAGAAGAAGAAAAAGGAGGAGGAGGAGAAAGGGAGGGAGGAAGAGTACATATAGCCTCTCTCCCTCTTCAATCCATCCTTCAGACTACTACCAAATTGACATTCTTAAAGCTCAGATCTGACCATGCAACTCAATGTTTAAGAACATTAGTAGGTTTTTTGTGCCCCCTGAATCAAATAAGAACTTTTCTTTTATAATAAAAATCTTTTTAATATGCTTCCAGACTTTCCTGGTTTATCCCTCCTTGTTCTACCCTCTCCATTCTAGGTCCATTTGCTGATCTCTCTGCAGGATATCCCATTACCCCAATCTGTACCTTTATATAATAGCTATCTCTCAGACATAGAATATTTTTCCTATGCACCTCCACTCCTTGAGATTTCTGGTTTCTTTTAAGTCTTATTTGAAGTGTCCCTTCCTTCAATTACCCTTTCCTGATTCCCCAAGTAAAAGTTGTCAGTTACTTGAGGCATGGGATTTTTTTTGTCTTAGTATCCCTAAGGTTTCCCACAGTGCTTAGCACATAGTAAATATTTAATAAATGCTTGTTAAGTTGAAATGAACTGAGTTGAACTAGACCTGGATCTTAATAGGCTAATTTTCTATTCTATTTCTGTTAAGTCACTTTTCAGTCAGGTCCAACTTTTTGTGATGCCATTTAGGGTTTTCCTGCCAAAGATACTGTAGTGGTTTGCCATTTCGTTCTCCAGCTCATTTTACAGATGAGGAAACTGAGGCAAATAAGGTTAGGTGATTTGACCAAGGTCACACATCTACAATATTTCTGAGGCTGGATTTGAATTCAAGAAGATGAATCTAGGTTACATACTTAGTTAATGTGATTGTTGGGGCTTGCATAGCATTCTGCTAATTCCTAACCCAGTTTTCTTTTCACTACACAATGTTGCCTCTATAAAAAGGAAGCCATAGTCTTCTGGTAGCAGCAGGAATGAACTTGACAGCTATATCTTCTGTCTTTTCCTAGGTTCTCCAGATATGTCCCAAGGACATGAGGGCTGATATCTGTGTACACCTAAATCGCAAGGTATTCAAGGAGCATCCAGCATTCCGGCTTGCCAGTGATGGCTGCCTACGGGCACTGGCCATGGAATTCCAGACAGTTCATTGCGCCCCTGGTGACCTCATCTACCATGCTGGCGAGAGTGTCGACAGCCTATGCTTTGTGGTTTCAGGTTCTTTGGAAGTGATTCAGGATGATGAGGTGGTAGCCATCTTGGGTAGGTTGTTCCTGCAAACATACATTCCTGGTCCTTGGGCTACACTAACCATTGGGCAGAAGGTACAGATGCTCAGGGTTTGCCAGTGTCAGGCCATACAATTTACTGAGGGCCCAAGACTTAATGTGACTACATTGGCTGACCAGAAGGATCTTTCTTGGGTATGTGGCTAACTCTTGGAGATCTCATACTTATACTAGACCCAGTTTTCTACAGTAAGTAATGGAGGAAAGGAGAGATAATACAGGACAATAGATAATCCCAAAACAATTTCTGTTTGACTTTGGAATGCTTTGTATCACTTCTTCCTGCCCTTTTATACACATACCTTAAACTTGTCCTTATTATTATGTTTTGCTCAGATGGTAGATTTATAGATTTAAGGATAGGAGGGATCTCAGATGCCATTTTAGTTCTTTTCCTAGTTTTTCAGATTGTAAGTGGAAGGATTTGCCTAAATCACAGAGATCATAAATACCAGAGGCAGAATTTAAACTTAGTTCCACTAGTCCCAGAGCAGTGAGTTTTCCTACTGTACCATGTACTTCAAGATTACTTTTAAGAATTCATTATTCTTATTATGATTGTATGATTAAAAATCATTTATTAAATTATTGGCTATATCCTAGTTAATGATGATGAGGGGAAACTTGTAAACCCTTGCCTCTCTACTTTTCGTTCTGGTATTCACTAGGTGGGTAGCCTTGGTCATACAAACTAGGCCTCCATCCCCTTACATCATTCTGAATCTAGGTTTATGTTTCCAGACTAAAATGAAGTTTCAGATTCGCTGTAGATTTCATTTATATATGTTTCATTTGTTTCTTGGTGTTTCCCAGAAGATTTCATTTGACTTCCAGTGGCCACAACCATAACTAAGAATGGGTTATATCAGAGATCACAGCTTTCACTTTGTGGTTTCTAAAAGTAAAATGTGTTTTATCTCTACCCTTAATATAACACCCCCAAAGTCTTAGTTCAGCATATAACGTATTGTTCCTCACATTCAAAGATTACTTCATAATATCTGCAACTAAAAAACAACTTAGTAACAGTGATTCATTAATAATATAATATTTTTTTATATCTGAAAATGATGCTATTGAGTCCCTGTAAGGGGATATGAGCTCTGGGTTGTTTTTTAGTGGTGGTGATGGGTTGTGTTGCCTCATCCACATTCCCAAAGAGCTGGTTCTCCTTCTGTGTTTTCTGGCTAGCTTACATCAAGGGAGCATTTTGTATCAGTTATCAGTTTGTGTGTGTGTGTGTGTGTGTGTGTGTGTGTGTGTGTGTGTGTGTGTGTGTATCCCTGGTATAAAGCTATGTGGCCAGAATGGATATTTTATATCAGTCATTAGCATCACACTTTGACATCCAAATTGCTGGCCAAGACTAACATATGACTGAGAATCCTTTGTACCAGCAGTAAGTTTGGTCCTTTAGAAATCCCAAGATAATACAAAGCAAGTGAGACTCAAATGGTCATTTGAACAAAAGGTATTTTAGATAGGGACTTCCCATATCATTTTCCCAAGCAGGGAGGAACTGCTGGATAAGTCAGTCAAGTTAGATAAATGAGTACATACTAACACCAGCTGATCTTCCTCCTCCAAGAGTCCTTCTGGTCTCTTGGTTTTGACAGCTCTGGGTATGATAAGGTAAACTCTCCCTGGGGTTTAATCCAAATCTATCACTGACATCAGTCTGAAAAGAATTCCCATCTGTCAGACAGTAGAACCAGCCCTCGCACAGCCCCAGCTCCTGAGAAAGGAGTGCGACTCAGATCTCATCTGTGCTCTATCTCTTCTGCCAGGCAGGAATGGTTGTGGGCGTAAAAGGGGCTTCTGGTAAAATGAAGTTTAGTTTGAGTAGTTGTAAACTACTTAGTATTGTATTTATGGTTGGGAACTGGCTCTCCTTATCTCACTTGGTTCCTTCCCTCACAGTATTGATTTCTGCTCTCATTTTGAAAATCTCTTACTTATGTCATGACATTTATCATGGAAAAAAAAATGAATGGTCATGGATCTTCTTAAATTGTTACTTTAGTTGCTGCAAATCATGATAAAAATCATGATAAAAAGCTATGCCTGAGGAAGATGAATGAACACGAAATAACTTCCTACTGACCAGGCTAGTTCAATGTGAATTCCTAATAATTCTTAATAAAGACACACTAAGAACTAACCTTACTCTTGGGAGATGAGGGAGGGATGAAATCCCATACCTTATCCCAAAGAGTTGAGTGCATTGTGGTTTTGCACAGAATGTGCTTATACTCAGAATGTGTAGATCAGAAAGGAGGGATCAGCCCACTTTGTGAGCTGGAAAGATTAAAAAAAAGAGATCAAGGGACTTAGAAAAAGCCCATAGATCTATATCGGTGCAGAAGGTAAAAGGACAAGATGTTTCCCTTGTACTATATAAATACAAGTTCTTAGTAGAAAAGGCTTTATCTCTGGAATAAGAGGGCCTGTGATGTTTACAGTTGGTATGATCTTGGACAAATCTGGCTAACAACCCTAGGCTTCAGTTTGTTCATCTGTAAAATGAAGGAATTGGTTAGAGATTCTCTGAGGTCCTTTCCAGTTCAAGAGCTAAGAGCTTATGCTCACTTTACTAGATATTATTGAAGGTCTGAGAAGGCATGGGGAAGAATAGATGGCAGGAATAACAACAGCTAGTATATCTATGATACTTTTAAGTTTGCAAGCCACTATATAAATATTCTCATTTTATCCTTGAAACTTAGGCAGTTATTATTATTCCCTCATTATATAGATGAGGAACTGAGGCAAAGGGTGACTTGCCTAGAGTCACACAGTACTAAATGTTGGAGATGAAGTAAAGGAAAAAAAAAAAAAACTCTTGTTGGCATGTGAAATCATTGGGGTTTTGTTTAGGTTAAGAAGATTTGAAACAAATTCCAGAGGTATTCTGTCATTATCTTGTCTGGGCCTGGCTCTCAGAGCTCCTACAAATTCACTTTTAACATATCCTTTCCCTTTTCCACTCTTATCCCTTATTTAACTACAATTCAAAAAAAACATTTATGTATCCCTTTAAAATTAACAAGAACTTCCTCAGTCCACACACACACCCCTTTGAGGTAAGTTCTAAACAAGTATAATTGTCTTCATCTGATTGATGAGAAATCTGAGTGATTAAATGACTTGCTTGTTACTAATATTAGAACTAGAATTTGAATTCAGGTTTCTTGACTTTTAAATCCCATGCTCCAAAAAGCATTTATCAATCCTTACTGTGAGTAAGGAAATGGGTTAGGATTAGGAATACAAAGACAAAATGAAACACAGTCTTGCTTGCAAGGAGTTTACAGTCTTTCCTCTATAGTAGTTCATAGCTTTCTTAGTATTTATAGCTGGAAGTGATTTCAGTATCAGCTTCTGCTTCAATATCTCCCCAGAATTTTCCTCAGTGTTTGATGCCTTCTTATCCTCAAATATGCCATCTATCCCTGCAATCTTCTCCCCCTGAACATTTTATAAGTCTCCCATGGGAGAGTTCCTCCTGGGGCCTTTGTAGGAGGGAACCTAAGTCTGACAACTTTCACTCACTTCTTGACTGTGCTTCTGACTCTTTAGATAACACCCAACACTGTGTCCTGACTCCGGGTATTCTCATCAGTTCTTCTTCCCCATTAGAATGTAAGCTTCCTGATGGCAGGATCTGCTTTTTTTTTTTTCTTGCTTGTACTTATATTTCCAGCACTTATCAAAGTGCCAGGCTCTCCATTTTACAGATGAGGGAAATGAGGAACAGGAATAGAGGTGAGGAGACTTGCTTAGGCTTTCACAAGGTGTAGGCCTTCTAATTTTATGTCCAGTATTCTTTCAACAACTCAATGCTGCTATTCTAACATGTGACTTTAAGACGAAAAGAGTCAGTATCCACACATAATTTTAATATTGTTTCTAGGACAGTTAGAGGACAAATAGAGTTTCTAGTACAGTATTTAGAGCACTGGGTCTGGGACAGGAGAACTCATCTTCCAGTGTTCAAATTTGGCCTCTGTAAACAGGTCATTTAACTCTGTTTGCTTCAATTTCCCCATCTCTAAAGGGAGCTGGAAAAAGAAATGGCAAACCACTCTAGTATCTTTGTTAAAAAAAACCCCAATGATATCATAGAGAGTTGGACAAGACTGAACAATTTTGTTTAAAACAAAACAAAGAAATTTTTTTTCTTAAAAGAAGAGGACAGATAGCTCTGTGTCCTTAGAGAATTTGTTCACCAGACTTCCTAAAGAGAGCAGGTTGAGCAAAATGATCCTTTAAGGCTCCTTCTAAATCTCTTCTTTACAATAGGGAAATAGCACATCTTCTATATCCTCCCTTTGGGGTCTCTTGGAGATTAGTGTTCATTTCTCAAATCTCCTTTAAAGTCCCTCTTAAGTCATCAAGATTAAGCTTCTGTATTTTGAGAGGCAGGGGAATTGGGGAGGACTTGAGACCTATAATTTCCTTATCTAGGAAACTCCCAGCATGGAAACTCCCTTTGCTGGTATAGATAAGAAGTTCTTCTGTAACTCAGTCTTAGAAGGTCACCCAGGCCTCAGAGAGATTAAGTGAATAAGCACAGGTGATTTGTGGCAGTCAGGTATTCTTGCCGCTAAGACCAGCTTTCCAGAAATGATGCTATGCTGCCTCTTCTGTTTTTATAATTTTTTTTCAGAAGAATAATCATCTCATCTTCCTCTCAATTGTAAAAGGATGGGAAGAAAATTTTAAAAGGGTTTGACAGCCATATTGCCTCTGCCGGGAATGTGCCATTAGCTTCTAAATGTGAGCATGCTTTAGGAAGAGACAATTTATTATCTCTGTTTTCTATTAGTTGACCAGACATGAATACCATCCAGTGCAGGGTGTGATCTATCTCTTTTTCTTCTGTCTTCTGAAAGGAATATTGATATGGGTTTGTTTCAGGATGATTTATGATCTTCTTCATACAAGCTTTGCATTTTTTTATTCTTAATTTCTTTTTTATTATGCTGCATTTTATACTCTTTGTACATTTCTCTTTTTTTTCAGTTAGGCAGGATTCAGTTTAGTTTAGTGCAAAAAGCATCAGATGGGGTTGGTCAAGAGACTGTGGATTCTAGTTCTAGCTACCCATGTGACTTTGGGCAAGTCCCTTCAATTCTTTAAGCCTTAGTTTCTTTAAATACAAAATGAACATGTTTGCTAAGTCACATAAGAGGCAGTTAGGTAATGTGGTACATAAGATGTTGGGTCTGGAGTCAGGGAGATCTGAGTTCAAAGTCTGTGTGACACAAGTAATAACGGGCAGAAAGCCATTTAAGCTTTCTTAGACAGAGTTCCCTTTTCCATAAAACAGGGATAACAGTAGCATTTTCTTCCTGAAATTGTGGTAAAAATCAAATAAATTAATCCATAGAAAACATTTTGCAAACTTTTAAAAATGTCACATCATTATTACTAGGAGTTTAATTGGGCATGTGTCCCTTCCACCAAGTATGCTCATATATGCTCATTTTTATTAGGCTATTGTTCATGAAATGTCATTATCTAGTCATAATATAACATAATAACATAATGGTGCAGCTTGTACTCCTGTACATTTCTCCTTCCCTCATTTCTCAAGAATAAACTCAATTTTAGTATACTATATATATATGGGCTGTCCTCAGATACCAGAGAGCATTTCATCTTCACATCTCATCTTGTTATCCAATTGCCTCTAGACCATCTCATTATCTGCCTGTCATTTTATTTATGCCTTTTTACCATTCTCCTCACCTACTTTTGTCATGTTCACAGTGCTATTGTGATTTGCCATGGCAAATCAATAGTGCCATTGCTTCTAGAAAGAGCCTATCATATATATCAACTCACCACCTCTGTCTCCCAGAACAAATCACTCTTTCCTGGTCACCATTAGCCTATACTAATTGTTTACTCTTAGTAAAATATAACTTCGTTGAGTTCAGAGACTTCTTATTTTTCATGTTTGTATGTACTGGACTTAGGCACATAGATCTTAATAAATAATCTATTCATCCATCCATCCATTTATTTATTCATATATAATAAGATATAAGTTCTTTGCACAAAGTTAGTTATTTTGTACTCTTCTGGGACAACATGAAGAAACAGCTATCCTAAGCTTGAGGGATTCGTGTCCTTTTGTTTATGGTAAACAGAACAATATTGGGAACAGTCCCTCCAATTTCTATTTGAGGTCATTAGAGGTGGGGAAGGAATACTGACCTTTTGTACAGTAATTGACCTGAGCTAAATGTGTAAGGGGGTGGATTGGTTTCTTTGCCTGAATTCCTAATAATAATGACCAATTTATTCCTGCTTTAATGTTTGAACTTAGCTTTGTGAGGTTTTCTTGGAGTTTTATGAAAGAATAGATAGAAGAAAGAGGAAGGGATATGTAGAAGAGTAGAAATAAAATTGGAAGCATTGTACATGGCTATTTGTTCTCAAAGATCCTGTGTTCCAGGGCATTTGAAAAATTAAAGATCACTCCCAAGTCTCATATAATCTCAGAATTATTTAGAAAATAAATTCAAAGTGATTAACACTTAAAAAAAGACAAAACAAAAATCCATCAACATTTCATATAATTTACTGATTTGACCCAGAAAATAAGCAACTTTCTTTTTGTTGTTGTTATTGTTATGAAAGCAAAAATAAACTCAGACATTTCTTAAGAAATTGAAAAGAGAAGAGTATCTGAAAAAATGCAGAATTATTGTTCTGGCAGAGGTGAATCAAGGAAGGAAAAGCATTTTCCATCATATGTCTACAAAGCAAAGGTGAGCAAGTAAGTCCTCTGTTGACCTTTTGTTCTGGGACTGGTGAGAGGTTAGCAAAGAATGCATTTTTGATCCTCTCTTCAGGTTGGCAAATGTTTACCATGGCCTGAGGGACCCACAGAAGTTGCTGAGTCTCCTATTTCCTACCACATACCATATATTATTGAAAGGAAAGGAGGATCAGTTCAAGTACATCTCAAAAACCCTAGGATCAAATTGTCATCTTCCAATCTGAGAGGCATCTGGGGTATATAGAAGTACAAAGAACACAAGATTTGAGATCTAGAAACCTGAATTGAAAGAACATGAGATTTGAAGTCTAGGTACTGGGATTTAACTCTTGGTTTGCTGTTGCTGGTTGTGTGGCCTTAGACATGTCACTTCCAATTTTAGGTCATCAGTTTCCTCTTCTATAAAATGATTTGGTCAGACTAGATGATCTCAGGCTCTATATACTGTGACCTTATATTGCTCTTCATCAACCAAGCAATTACAATAGATCTTTGGTTATACACACTAATGAAGGTGGCTGTGGTTGAGATAATATAAAACATCAGTGGGTACAGAAGCATATTATATTGACCCTGGGATATATTTCTACAATGGCAGATAGAGGGTGGCAATTAGACTGTTCACCTAATCTTGTTTTGCCTAAGCTATTATTCAAATTATTTTGCATTTTATGAACACATTAACAGTTGGAAGAAGTACCTAGGAGCAGACAAAGTCAGTTTGAGAATTAATGTTTACATGTGGATAATCGAAAGTGAACTATCCATTAATCAAACTTACCACTTCCCTCCCCAATGAAACCATAAAAATTTTAGCTTTTGCCTTTAGATTGTCCTGTTGACTTAATTGTATTTAACTATAGTTATGAAGAACAGAGAATGGCCATGATGTCCCACAATGGGCCTGCAGACCTATCTTTCAAAGGGATTTTCCAGGATTTTCTGCAGAGCATAATATAATCTCTAATAAAGGTTACTTATAATGATATGTTGGGTAAGACATAAAACTTCTTTCATAACCATCTGTATCATTGGTTCACTCTGAGCCTATAACAGACATTAGTTTCCTTTCCTAATATAAAATTTATCCATAGGTTGTTATCTTAGCACTAAGGGGGAAAAAAAAAAACTATTTATTGACCTATACTACGTTAGGAGGACATGCCCACTTATTTTTTAGTAAAATTGGCTATTTCACACAGTCAACAACATTCAATGAGCACACAATCAGCCCTATACTGAGAATTTAAGAAAGAACACAGTCTCTTCCAATTTCTTTTATAATCATTGCCACAAGACTAATTGTCCTAAAAAACCAAGTCATTTGCCAAAGGACTTTCAGTGGTAGCCAGCTGATAAAAATCAGTTTCAGGAATGCCATGATGCTGATGACCTGTTTTGATCTAGCCATTTTCCTTGGCATCAAAGCTAGAGCAAGTATCTGAAGTCATATATACCAAGTACATGGTATTAAGTACCATGAAGGTAGTATGATTTTAGAAATTGAAACATAAGTAGAAATGTGGACCATACGGACCTCTTTATGTACCTTAATTCCTACACTACTGAGTTTAGCTTCAGAGAAACTTGTTTTTTGAGAAGTTATTCGTTCTCTTTTTGAGAAGATGAAATATGACTTATCCTTTATGTGTGTGTGTCTTTCAATAAAGGAAAAGAAGTGGGGACCCAAACTTATCAGATCATGATAAGGTAGATGCTGAAGTAGGTAGATAAAGGAGGTATACTCCTTTAACTGAATATGCATCTAATAAGATATCTTTTAGGCTTCTTCACTTCACACTACTTCCTTACCACTGGCCACCTCTAATAACCTGTTCTTGAATAAAAGAAAATTTCTCTAATAGACCTTTATCTTGGTCAACATTTGGCATAAAGTGGTGTAAAGTAACAATATACTACTCCTGGGAAGTTTTCTATTTAATCAGTGAAGGAGAAACAACCAAAGAATGTTTTCTCCAAGCAATCTTCTTTGTGATATTAATATTACATATTAAAAAGAATATTAATAAGAATACCTTAGACAGCTAGGTGGCATTTGATCTGGAGTTCAAATCTTGCTGCAGGCACTAAATGATCCTGGGCAAGTTACTTAATTCTGTTGGCCTCAGTTTCCTCATCTGCAAAATGAGGTGGAAAAGGAAATTACAAACAGCTGTAATATTAAATAGGATCATGAAGAGTCAGACATACTGAACAACATTAAGAATACTAATTTTCTTTTAGAAAGTGTAATACCAATTTAGGGCTTCATAACTTATTAAATAGAAAAAGGGAAGATTTTAGTAGTAAGATTATTTAACTTGAAAAAAAATGTCTAGCATGAGGTCCTACTCCTACTCAAGCTGATATAAATGTATCTATAGAGGGCTACATTTATATTTGGAGGATCTGTGTTTAAATTTTAGCTCCATCACTTACTACCTGTGTGAGTGACCTTGAGCAAATTAGTCAGACAATCTGGACCCTAGTTTCCTGATCTACAAAATGAAGGGTTTAGAGTTGAACTAGTTCTCTTCGAATTTTAAATCTATGAAAGTATTAAGGGTATTTATTATCATAAATTAACCACTGGTGATCAGCCATTCACCATTTTCACTAAGAAAATTTCTGTGGTTCCAAAGATCTGTAATTTAACCAGTGTGGGGAACTCTTTCCCCCAATGCACACCATGGCTCATTCATACTGTAAGTCTTTGTTAGTTGCTATATCCAAGAAAAAAAATTAATCATCTTGTAGGTAACCTGGTCATTATTAGATTCTTCTAGCTTTGCTAGGTCGGTTAGGACATCCTGTACTTATGAAATTGTTAGACTTTCAATGGAATAGCTCTAGTGTGTGTTAGCTACTTTGAGATTTGTCTCATTGTGTATCTTCAATGAACTTAATAATGATAATACTACCAATAATAACAATAAGAAGAATATTAATAATTCATTTGACAAAGTACTTTTAAGATTCTCATGTACTTTTTAATGTTATATCTTATGTACTTTGTTATTTTTTTTGCTTTATATTGTATTTTTATATGCTTTATGTTATTTTTATGTGCTTTTATGTCTTTTTCATGTACTTTATGTTACATTTTTGTGCTTTTCTCATAACAAGGTAAAGAAAACAAGTTCATAAAAATAAAATAACTCTTCTACAATTACACATTTAGCTAAGTCTCAAAGTTGGGATTTAAACCTAGGCCTTCTATTCTAAGTCTAGTACCTTATGCATTAATCTCCATCTTATTTCAGTATGGGGGAAGAGTAGCAGAGGGATTTGCAAGTGTTATACATCTACACATCCATTCATTCATACCTGAATATACACACACATGCCTCCCTCTCCCTCCCCACCCCCAACACACACCCAGGCAAGGAGTACCCACTGTACTTTTTGAAATGTCTTAGTGCAAGCTCTATGAGAAGTAAATTATGGGGATGTTGGATTTATTCTCTTAGTCCAACCTCCATCAAAGCTCAAAGACTTGGGACCTGGTTATAAGTGGTTTTAAATGTTTGGGTACTTCTGCAGTAAGAGCCCTTGAAGACCAAGTAGGAAATCATAACAAGCAGTAGCCTCATTCATCCCTACCAAGGAAAATTCATCTAAAGTCAGAAGGCTTGAGTTTAAGATGTGACTTTGACATTAAATAGTCTTCATGCCTTTAGACAAGAAAATTTACCTTTCAAATGCTTCAATTTTCTCATCTGTAAAATGGGGATAATAATTAATGCAGAACTCTGAATTGTGTTGAAAGTGCTTTCAAACTATAAAGCCTAATAAATGCTATGCATAAATAATGTGTAATTCAACATGTATTACACATCAAATAATATTATGAAGCTTTTAGAAGTTATTTAGAATGCCTTAAAGACACTAGAGAAAAGGGAATTTAGGAGGAGTTTGGTAGATCAGTCTACTGTTCCTGTACTTAAGTGTCTCAGGAAGGTACCATGCTCTGGGGGAGAGGCCTATAAAGGTAAGGAGAGAAAAGAGACAAAACAGAGGTACAAAACTGGAACCCTATCATAGCTCATCAATAATTGTGTTCTACTCTTATGAATTCATTCAGATAGCTATTGTTCCAGTGGTCAAAGTAATCTTCCTCAAATGCTGTTCTAATGATGTCATTCCTCTATTCAGTAAACTCCAATAGCTCCCTGTCAACTCCAGAATCAAATATAACATCTTTTGGTGCTCAAAGCCCTTCAAAATCTGCTTCCCCACCTTTCCAATCTTTTTATACCACATATACCCCGCCACACACACACTTATAAGCCCCTACCAATAAGCATCTTCTCAAATCATACAAAGAACTCCCCTATCCTCTATCCTCTAATGTACCATTTCTTTCCTCCTTTTCACAGCCATATTTGACTATGTCATCCTAGGCCAGATATTTGCATATTCCTTTCTCTGACTCTTCAAATCCTTGTAATTCCTCTCATACCATCACAATTCCACTGAACATGCTTTCTCAACAGTCACTAAATTCAATGGATTTTCTCAGCAATCATCTTCTCTGACTTTTCTTTAACACCTGACATGGTTAATCAAGCCATCTTTTTGTATTCTTTCTCCTATCACTCTACTAATGCTATGTCTCATCTTCTTCTCTTTCCTTTACTTCCCACATTTAGTGAGTCACCAATCCCATAGATTCTATCTCCATATAATGTCTTAATCTGTCCCCCTTCCTTTATATCTATTGCTATCATCATCATCATCATCATCATCATCATCATCATCATCATCATCATCATTATTTATGCCCTCCTTTCTATGAGGATAGGCTTTTGAAATAACATCCTAACTTGGTTGTCTGGCTTGTATATTCTCTTCACCTAATTTTCTCTTTATACTTCCTTAGCATCCAATCATATCACTTTTCTATCTAAGACCTTTAGAAGACTTTTGATCACTTATCAAATAAAATTCAAAGTGGATTTAACATTCATGATTCTATAAAATCTGCTACCCACACTCTACTTCAGTCAAATTCAGTTGATCTCTGTTCATTATGCATATTATTTTACTGTCTGACTCCATACCTTTGCTAACATTCTTGTCCTCTCCTGCCTCATTCTATCCTTAACCTATTGAACTCAGCTTTTTATACACCCCAGCTCAGATTGCATCTCTTCTATAAAGTCTTCACTGATAAACTCTTTTATTTCTCATAGCACTTATTCTGTGGTTTTGTTACACACTTAATAATTTGTGTTATTAGTGTTTGCACATGTATTGTATCACTGTACTAGTCAGAAATAATAATGATAAGTAGATTCTCAAACAGTTTGCCCTATGACCAGGATTAGTCACCTTTATCAGCACCATGGCAAGAAGCTAGGGACTTCTCTTCCTCAGCTCTCTAACTGACCTTTCAATAGGTGGCTAGAAGATAGCTCTGTACTACCAGCTGCTACTGAGAGGCTTACGAATGTTTCTCTCCACAGTCTGCCCAAAGTGCTCAATTCCTTTCTGGTACAGGGTATCCTCTGTCAGCTAAATACTGACTCCAACTTTCCTGCCCCTGCTGGAATCATCTTAGGCTGCATGATATTGTAAGGCTTGGAATCATTATTACCTTGGTTGGAGACATTTGTCTTCTTGTTATTCCCTAAGGTCTTCAATGCCTTTTTAGGTACACTAATATTTTCCTATCTGAATCTAGACTTTTCTTTGTGCCATGAACGGAACATAATTCTCCATTATGTGTTGTTTCCAATTAGAACATGAGCTCCTTGAGAATTGGGACAGTCTCATTTATCTGTTTGTAACCCCAGTATTTAAGAAGGTACTTTCCATATGGTAAATACTTAACAAATGCCTTTCCATTGAATTCTATAAGGATCAGAAATTAGAATATGGATGCTGTATTTTGTCAAAAGCTTTTTCTGCATTTATTGAAATCATCATATAATTTCTGTTGGATTTTTTTATTGATATGATCAATTATGTGTTGGAATCTTTACAAACTATTAAGTCATTAGAGTTGATAGAGACAATAATTATCTAATTTAGCATGGTTCAGTATCACTGATCTGATCTTACAAGGAGATGTTTTGGGCCAGAATCTGAAACAGGATATTAAGTAGAACTAATTCATACAATGCTTGTGTTCACACCAGTACTCATTGGAGTTCACAAGTATGGGAGATTCACAAAGTAAACTTCGTAACTTTGTGAATTCACACCTCCCTTAGGTGTGCCTCCAGAAGGAGGAGTCAACCTTTGGGAGATGATATATAAGAAGCGAACTCAGTCGAGAGTTCAGCTGAATTAGATTGGAGAGGAGCATGCTGGGACAGACACAGAGTACTCTGGGAGATTAAGAGCCAGAAGCCCTCTCTTGGAGGCAAGAGAGATTCATTCCATTTTCCATTGTCCTTTCCAAAGGACAAACCTTTGGATTTGGAGACATTCGGAGGGAGCTCTTGGAACCAAGTAGAGAGATAGGCCTCACTAATCAGGCTATTTTGGAAGGAGAAAATAACTGTTTGAATTTTTACCGGCTAGCTGAATTTTAGATAATTATTACTTTCAACTGCAACTAAGGCTGCATCCAGAAAACCTCCCTGAGAAACCTGATCTCCCCCAGAGAGAACTCTTATACTTTAAAGAAGAAGAACACCACAATTATGATCATAGTTTTCCTGATATTGAACTAGCCCTGTATTCCTGGTTTAAATCCCATTTGATCATAATGTGTTGTCCTGCTGAAAAATTGCTGTAATCTCTTTGATAATAGTTTATTTAAATTTTTTGTATAAATATTCATTAGGGATATTGGTCTGTAATTTTCTTTCTCTGTTTTGGCTCTTCCTGGTTTAGGTACCATATTCGTGTCATAGAAGTTATTTGGCAGGACTCCTTCTTTATCTGTTTTCCCCCATAGTTTACACAGTATTAGAATTAATTGTTCTCTAAATGTTTGGTAGAATTCATTTGTGAATCCATATAGCCCTGGAGATTTTTTTTATAGAATTCATTAAAAGCTTTTTCAATTTTTTTTTCTAAAATGGAACTATTTAAATAATTTATTTCATTTTCTGTTAATCTTGGCCATTTATATTTTTGTAAATATCATCCATTTTGGCTTTGTCAGGCTTTGCTGCCATACTATTGGGCAAAATAGCTCCTAATTATTGCTTAAATTTCTTTGTCATTGGAGCTAAGTTCACCCTTTTCATTTTTGATGCTGGTGATTTGGTTTCTTTCTTTTTTCTATAAAATTAACCAAAGGTTTGTCTATTTTGTTAGTTTTTTCATAAAAACAACTTTTAGTTTTATTTATTAGTTCAATAGTTTTCTTAATTTCAATTTATTAATTTCTCCTTTGAGTTTCAGAATTCTAATTTGGTACTTACTTGGAGATTTTTAATTTGTTCTTTTCCTTGCTTTTTAGTTGTATACCCAATTCATTGATCTCCTCTTTCTCTATTTTATTCATATAGTTATTTAGAGATATAAAATTTCCTCTAAGAACTGCTTTGGCTATATCTCATAGATTTGGGTATGTTATCTCATTATTATCATTCTTTTGGTTGAAATCATGGATTGTTTCTGTGATTTGTGTTTGACCCACTAATTTTTTTTAGAATTAGATTACTTAATTTCCAATTGTTTTTAGTCTATCTTTCCCTGCCCCTTTATTGAATATAATTTTTATTGCATTGTGTTCTGAAAAGGAAGCATTTATTATTTCTGCCTTTCTGCATTTTATTGTGAGGTTTTTATGGCCTAACACATGGTCAATTTTTATATAGGTGCTATGTACTGTTGATAAAAAGGTATCTTCCTTTCTGTTATTCAATTTTCTCCAGGGGTCTATCAAATCTAGGTTTTTAAGGATTCTATTAACCTCTTTTGTTTCTTATTTATTTTGTAGTTAGATTTGTCTGATTCTGAGAGGGGAAGATTAAGTTTTGCTGTCTATTTCTTCCTGTAATTGACTTAAAATCTTGTCTGGGGATTTGGCTACTCTACCATTTAGTGCATACACATTTAGTATCATTATATTTCATTGTTTATGACATCCTTTATCAAGATGTAGTTTCCTTATTTATCTCTTTTAATTAGATATATTTTTACTTTTGCTTTATTTAAGATTAGAATTACTACCTTTACTTTTTACTTCAGCTAAAGCATAATAAATTCTTTCCCAGCCTTTCCTCTTTACTCTGCGTATCTCTCTGTATCAAATGTGTTTCTGTAGGATTATGTTTTTTAATCCACTCTGCTATTGTCTTTTGTTTTATGGGAGAGTTTATCCCATTCACATTCACAGTTATGTTTACCAGCTCCGTATTTCCCTCCATTCTATCTTCTCCCTTCATATACTTTTGTTCTTTCTTTCTATCCTGTCTTTAGTCCTGTTTTTCACCCACCACATCCACTACCCTATCTCCTATCAGCCTTCCCCCCTACTCTTAGTAGTTTATTTTAACCCATTCCAACACTACCTTATCTTCTATCACCCCTTCTCCCCTTCTTTTATCTTTTCCCCTAGTGTTTCTGCCCACCCTTCTATCCTACTGTTCCTTTTTCTTTCCTCTTTCTCCTCCTACTTCTTTATAGGATTAGATAAATTTCTGTACTCAACTGAATGATTAAGTTATTCCTCTTAGAGCCCAAACTGGCGAGATCAAACTTCAGCCAATGTTCATCCCCTTCCCTTTTTTTTCCTCCATTGTAATAGGACTTCTGCACCTCTTCATGTGATCTAATTGTCCCATTATAATTCCTCTTTCTTTTTTTTCAAGCACAGACCTTTTCCCACCTTTTAATGTCTTTTTCTTTGATGTCATAACTTCAGAGTCCATTCACAACCACACTCTCAGTCTATGTGATGCCCTTCTTTGTCTGCTCCAGTGTCAGATACAGTTTTCAAGAGTTACAGATATTATTTTCCTATCTAGGGATGTAAATAAGCATTTTAACCTTTAAATGTATATATTTTCCTGTTTACCTTTCTATGATTTTCCTGAGTCCTGTGTTTGTAGATTAAATTTCCTGCTTAGTTCTGGTATTTTCAATAGAAATGATTGAAAGTCTCTTACTACATTGAAAACTCATCTTCTCCCCTAAAAGATGATGCTGAGTCTCATTGGGTAGTTAATTCGTGGTTGTAATCTCAGGTTCTTTGCCTTCTGGAATATGGTGTTCCAGGTCCTCCAATCCTTTATTGTAGAAACTGTCAGATCCTGTATAATTCTGACTATTGCTCCTCCATATTTGAATTGTTTTTGTCTGGCAGCTTGCAATAATGTTTGCTTGAGATTGTAGTTCTGGAGTTTTGCAGCAATGTTCCTTGGGGTTTTCCTTGTGGGCTCTCTCTATCTATATACTATTTGTATCCCTAGCAGTTAGGAATTCCCTTAATTCCTTCCATAAGATACTTAATAAATGCCTTTCCATTGAATTCTATAAAGATAGAAGGAGGCAAAGAAGAGTTGGTCTTATGGTGACACAGCCATCTCTTATGTCAGAAGAAACTGAGAAAGGTCCCCTATCTGTCAATTGAATACTCTGAAAACTTTTGAGGGGATATGGATAGAATGGGCAAGGATAGATGACAAGCATCTTTGAAAGCAATATTCAGATGAAAGTGAATGTGACTAATGATATTAATGTTGGCTTTCATTGTTATCTCAAGTTATCTTATTCAATTTTCTGGCAGAGGCCCTAGAAAATGATATGTGGGAGAACATGGTAGTTGCCCCCATCCTCTTATAACTGAGAGATGGACCCAAAAGATATGTTCCATCAATTTAATGATTTATAAGATCACAAGATCATGGACTTAGAACTGAAAGGGACCTCAGCAGTCATTTACCCTAAATTTCTCATTTATCAGATGAAGTTACTTTGCCAGGGGCACACAAGTCATCAGTAGAAGTCAGGATTTGAGTCCAGGAATCCTGACTCCATAGTATTTTTTTTTCCTTACATCTCACCTTTCAGAAATGTAGCACCTCCCTGAAGGAATGCTATTAGCTAATAATTCCCTTAGGAATTTGAAGAGTGAGTTGTGTACTGATCTTCTTTTTACTGGGTCAAAGGCCTCCTCAATATTTTAGTCTTTTTTTCTTTGTTGGTAGAAACAAAGAAAAACCAATATAATACCTCAGCTGAACAACAAATACAAAAATCTGATCACATCCCAGTTCTTGAGTACAAATATACTATTTCTATTACAGATGTACTCAAGAATTGGGACTCAGAGGTCATAATGAAAATTTCATTCATGCCCATCAATCTTTGATGTGCAGACTAATTTCTGAAGGCCCAGGCATAAAAAGTTGAGGTCAGAGACTGCCAGCAGCACTCAGTTCTGTAGTAAAAAGATGAAGAGTTTTTTATCTGTATGAGAGAGAACAGAAAGCTGAGTATACAAAAGGAATGGAGACTTTGCCTATATACTTTCCCCCAGGGTCCCAGAGAATCCAAAATTAGGCAGCTGTAAATGTGAGGAAATTAAAGTATTTCTTAATATTAATGGATATAAATAAAACATTAAGGAAGAGATGAACTCTTTGGTTTATTGATAATAATAGCACACATTTGTACAGTGTTTAATAGCTTACAAATGGTTTTCTGGATAGCAATCCTGTAGAAAGTGGATGCAGCAGTGTTTAGGATATATTAGGTGCTTAATAAATGTTTGTTGATTGGTTGGCTAATTGGTTTCTATTTTAAAGAAGCCACATGGATTTGAGGAGAGAATCAGGTCTGAATTTCCTGGTTTGAATTAGGAAACCTGGGAAGTTATAGTGAAATCTCTGCCTGAATTGGACAAGTCATGTTACGCCTCTGTTTCTTGTCTACAAAATGAGGGGTCCATCACTCTTTTCATACCCATTCATGTCCATTTATTAATTAAAAAATGGCTAATGAATCATGATTTTAGATCAGAAAACTGAAGGTCCAAGGCTCGCTCAAGGTTATATGGACAGGAAGAGCCAAGACCTGACCTTAAGTCTTTTGCATCCCATCCAATGCTTTTTCTGAGATAAAAAATTCTTAACATTGATATATGATGAGGCAGATAAGTGATGCAAAGGACAGAGTACCAGTCTTGGAGGACCTGGATTCAAGTCTGGCTTCAGATTCTTCATATTTATTAGCTGTGAGACTCTCAACAAATCACTTAATCTTAATTTTGTCATCCCCCCCAAATTGATATATACTGCCTGGTCAACAATTGGGTGAATAGCAAGGTGAGGAGGATAGAAGAACTTCTAAGATTGGCTTATTCTTCTGCCCTCCCTCCCAGCCCCCTCCCACCCACCCACCCAATGTAATGAGCATCCTGGAGCAAATATAAAAGTGGATTAGAATGGGTGGATTCTATGAAACACCCTTTTAAGCAGGTGTAATAGGTACATCCATTGGACAATATCTTGAGCTTCTTTGGTAATCCAGATTACCAAATCCTGAGCAATGGTTATTGTCCTCTGGCAGGTCAAATAGGCAAAAGAGAAGTAAAAAAAGTGAGAATAAAAAAGTTGAATTGAAGATGAAGTAAAGAGAGAAGACATCACCAATCTGAGCCAGTTCCCACTTCTGATATATAGATAGGTAGATAGATAGATAGATAGATAGATAGATAGATAGATAGATAGATAGATCTAAGTAGATCTATCTATCTATCTACCTATCTATATATCAGGATCAGAGGATCTTAGATATCAGCTAACCCAATCCCCTCCTTTCATAGATGAAGAAACTGTTAACTTCATAGGTAAAGTGACTTGCTCAGATCCATAGAGGGAGTGACAGAACCATGTATGAGCCCATATCCTTTGACGTAAGTACCAGCACTCCATTGAATTGCTGGCTGACCTTGAACAACTGTAGAACTCTGCTAAACCTGTAAATTTCTCGTGTGCAAAATGAGGGATATGACAAATTAAAACAGAGGATCTCTAAAGTCCTTTTCTGGACCTTATGTTGTACCTCTATATTTGATGTTGTTGAGTTGCTAAATGTCATTGCTTCAAATGACTCCATCATAACATTTTAGACTTTTGAGAAGAAAGGACTTTAAAGATTAACTATCTATTTATTTAGAGATCTATCTGTTATGTATTCTTCATTTGACATATAAGGAAACTGAGGTGTAAAGGTATTTAACATGGAACAATTAGCAAATGACAGAATTAGAATTCAAAAATTTAATTCTCCTGACTTAAAATTCAGTAAATTCATATTTCCCCAGGCTCAGATGACAGTATCCTCAATGTCGTAGGATGTTGCAAGAACTAGATGTGATTGCTACTGTAGGATTGGAGAAGGAGAAATGTGCTGTTTTTTTTTTAAATGGGATGAGGAGAAGCCTACAATTACAGGTCAGGGAGCTTGATTGATTTTGAGTCCTTGCCAAATTCTGGAACATATTATTAAAGTGATAATGAATCTTTAGAAACCTTTAGAAAAGGAAACAGTGACCAGAAGATGTTGGCTTGATCAAGTATAAATTAAGCTAGAACAATATGATCTGATTTTTGACAAGGCAATTAGACTGATAGAGCAATGCTATACAGTATACCTATATTTTAGTCTAACATTTGGCAATATTTTTAGTAATTTTTTGTGAATAATATATAGAAATGCATATTTAGATGGATTCAGAGCCATTTGAATGGATTCATCCGAAGAATAGTTTTAATGGTTTTATGTCCAGGGATTGTCTTAGGGATCTGTGCTAGCCCTTGGTCTGTTTGATATTTTTCTCAGTAACTTTAGATAAAAGCATGACTGATATATTTAGCAGAGAGAGAAGCATAGTGTACATAATTAAAGAAGTAATAATCCTTTTTACCTTGGCCAAACTTCATCTGAAGTATTCTGTTAGTTCTTGCTACCATAATTTAGGAAGAACATTGACAAATGGAAATTTGTCAGTTCAGTCCAGAGAGTGTTGACCAGGATGATGAAAGGCCTCCAAATTATACCATATGAAGATCTTTTGAAGAAACTGGGTATACTTAGCTTGAAGAAGAGAAAACTTGTAGGATGGAGGAGACAGCACTGTAACATGACAGCTGATTTTAAGGTTTTGAAAGACTGGCATTATATAAATCTAGAATCAGTTTAGGGCAGCTAAGTGCTACAGTGGATAGAGCAATGGATGTGAGGTAGGAAAACTCATTTGTCAGAGTTCAAAACTGGCCTCAGACATGTATTAGTTGTATGATCCTGGGCAATTCATTTAACCCTGATTGCTTTAGTTTCCTCATCTGTAAAATGAGCTGGAGAAGGAAGTGGCAAACCATTTTAGTAGCTTTGTCAGGAAAACCCTAAATAGGGTCATGGAGAGCCAGACATCATGACTAAAAATAACTGAATATCAAATATCAGGAAAAACCTGTTTGTAGAGCCTGGCCCAAAAATTTACTATCTTAGTGCATGTAGGCAAGTCACTTAACCTCTAGGAACCTCAGTTTCTGCATTTGTAAAATGGAATACTTATATTTGTCCTCCCTTCCTCACAGGGTTGCCATAAAAGAAACAATTTGTAAATCTTAAAAGTGCCAGGTGAACTGAGTTATTTCTACCTGTAAAATGAGGATGGTTGTTTCTGTTCTACCTTTCTATAAGAATGTTACTCTTAGCTTCAATTTCCTCATCTTTAAAATGAAGATAATAATGGGCATCTCTCTCCAATGGTTGTGAGAATTAAACAAGTTACTATAAGCAAGGCATTTATAAACTTTGAGGTTTGTGTATAAGTACATAAATGTTAGCTATTGTCAGTAAGAATGAGGATGGTATGATGTCATAGGAAGGTATATGGGAGCCATATTATAAAACTTTTATTTTTATTTTTTAATTAATTGCTCAATCCTTCTCTGGCACCACTATTGCTACTACCATCACCTGCTCGAATTCAGATTCTATCAGTCAATAATAAATATTTATTTATTAAATTCTTACTTTGTGCCAGGCATTGTGGATTTTTAAAAAGGCAAAAAAAAACAGTCCATCCCAACACTTAAATAAATTGGTACAAGTTATATTTAGAGTACATATAAAATAACCTTCAAGAAGAAGACACTAATAGTTGAGATGGAAGAGAGACCAGAAAAGATTCCCTGTAAAAGGTGAAGTTTGAAATGAGTCTTGAAGGAATCTAAGAAAATTGGATGGACATGAAGTGGTAGAGCATCCCAATCATGGGGGCTACTTAGTACAAAAGCATAAAAATAGCAGGCCAGGTGTCATGTGTTAGAAACAAGTTGTCCAGTAGAGTTAGATTCTCAAGTGTGTGAAAAGTAGCAATGTATAAAAGGTAGGAAAAAGCTATATTGTAAGAAGTTAGATATACCAAAAAAGAGATTTTATATATGATTTTAGAGGCAATTGCGTCACTAGAGTTTATTGAGTTGGAGAATGACGTGGTCACGTCTGGACTTTAGTAAAATCCCTTTAGCAGTTGGCAGGAGGCTGGATTGGAATAAGAAGAGAATTTGAGGCAAGGAAATCTATTAGAAAGCTAGTTCAATAATCCAAGCAGGAGGTGGTGAGGGCTTGAATTAGGATGATGCCTGTGTAAATGAGAGAAGTTGTACATTACAGATATTATGAAGGTGGAAACAAGATTTGACAACTGAATTACATAAACACAGAATTGGAAGGGATCTCAGCGGTGACTTAGACCTAGGCTTTCCGATGAACTAGAATCCCACAACAAACCATCATGCAACCTCTGTTTAATGTCTTTCATAGATAAAGAGGAAACAACATCCCAAATTTGCCCAGACAACTTTGAACTGCTTTGAATTGTTAAGAAGTTTCTTCTTATTTTAATCCAAAATCTATATTTTGGCAGTTTCCACTTCTTGCTCCTAATTCTAACTTCTAGAGCAAGCAGAACAAATTAAACCCTTTTTTTCACATGACAACCTTCATATATTTAAAAACACCTTTTCTGGTCTTTTTTTTTGTCTTCTCCTCTTCATATTTCTCACTTTACATATCACTGGGCTTCACTGTGCCTTAGGAATTGAGGCCTATCATCTAGATCTACTTCTATAGGATTTTATCCCATATTCCATTCATAGTTAAATAAAATCCTTTCTATTTTCTGGTATTGAATTCTCCAATTGCCTTTCACTTATCTCATGTTTTCTTTTGTGGTTTGTCTTTACAAAGAGACATTTGATTTAAATATATAGCAAGAACAAACATATAAATATTTTGCCTCATAACTCTATGACATACTCTCCCCTTTACTTTTATAGGAAAAATAGGCTTAACTTTCCCACATAGCATTACTTTCTCCTAGTTCAAAGAGTCTTTTTCTTGGTTACCATTGGTTTGGAATTCTAAAAGTCATTCCTTAGGACATCAATACTACAATGGTACTGAAACCCAGACTCTGGAATTCTAGAAAACCAGAGCTCTCTCCTGAACTCACAAGGACAGAGGTTTCAATCCCCTTTGACAAAGACTATTAAGTGATAGCTTCACCAAATAAAAACCTTATCTCCCTTTCACAAAGTCCTACCGTTTTCTTCTTTCCTCTTTACTGTTCTTCACATCACTATCATGCTCAGAAACCATTTTTGACCCCAGATAAATAATAATCATAGTTGAATTTATATCACACTTTTAGGTTTACAACATTCTTTACATATATCTCAATTTTGTCCTCAGCTTTGTGTGGCATCAAAGACATATATTATTAGTTATATTCTATAGATGAACAATTTGAGATTTTTAAGAAGTTTGGTTGATTTGACATTTTAGTAAATATCTAAGGTGGTTTGTTTCTACTATATTATGCTGTCTCTTAGGCAAGAAATACTTAAGCTACCTCTTTTTACTTCTATGTAAAGAGGTTTAACATTGAGACACATAATGGCAAAAATGTATGTGATTTAACTTCTGCCTCAGTTTCCTCAACTATAAAATGAGAATAATAATAGTATCCACCTCACAGGTTTACTGTAAAGATCAAATGAGATGATATTTATAAAGTACTTAGCCCAATATCTGGTACACAGAAGGCACTTAGTAAATGCTTACTTACACACGTGTATACATGTGTATATATACACATATGCACACACACATATAAGCGCAAATCACAGAATTATTTATCCAGAATTTGAGTTGGAATTTGTTGAGTTGAAAAATCTCCAGGTTTTCACCCTTTGGCCATGTCATGTAATGGAAAGAGCTCCCTACTAGGGAATCAAGAGTCCTGATTCTATTCTGGTTTTTGGTTCAGTCTTTAATTTACCATGAGGTTTTGGACAGGTCATTTCCCCTTTGAATCAAATCTATTCTTTGTCAATGGGGAAAGGAAAGTGGGGCTGCCTCTTCAATTTTTTTCTAATGCTTTATATATTGATGTCATAGTCATTTCCCCAAATTTCAAACTCTCAGAATCCTTTTTCTACCTCTCACATACTTGGATTTCATAGATATCCATTTAGAATATTAGAATGGTATATTTTAATATACTTGTCTTGTGCTATGAACAGCATAAAGGTATAAATTAGTGTATCAATAAAATGATCATGCAGAATGTTGCTAGGACCCCCTTTTCCTGAATTAATGATTACTGAACATTAGTGAGCAGGACCCAAAGATGGATTGGTCATCAGAGATGGGCTTGGCCTATGAATCCCTGCTCCAATTAGGGAAGTTATTGCACTGCAATGATGGATATAACTTATGAGCAACTGGAGACTAACCTTTTATATCTTTTTCTTTGGCAGTCTTTTCAAGCTGTGTGTATCATAAATGAATTTCCCATTTGTGAGCATTATCTCATATTTGTTTTGAAACTTGACAGTCCCTCAATAGATGCCACATATTCTTATACATTTCCATGTTAGATAATTTATACCCCAAATGTTGCTTTGACAGCAAGTGAAATAGTATAATTTTCAATTTGCTTTGGAAAAAAAAAGAATTAAACCCAAGTTATGGCAACACCGGGAAGTCTGTAAATCCTACAGATTAATCGTAATTATCTAACTGTGAAATGCATCTTCCATATCACTGTCAAAGTATTGTTTAAGGAAAACTTCCTAGGAGCAAAACTTCCTAGTTAGTTATTTATTGCCTCCCTTCTTTAAAGGAAACAGATTCTTATTCCTTTGAATGGTATTAATGTGAATTCAGATGCTCTTTGCTTTTTCTGCTGTCAGTGTGGTATTGCTGCTGAAAACTCCACTGTATTCTTTCCCTTTCTTAGAATGAGAGCTCTTTGAGAACAGGGATCCTTTTTGTATTCCTAGCATCCCATCCAGTACTTTGCAATAGGAAATGCTTACTAACTCCTTTTATCATTCATTCACTTCTGAAAAGTCATGTGCTAATTAATGTTGGCTATTTTATATTTCAAATGCTCTTAGGAAAAGGATGCTGGATCAAATGCCTCTGTAAAGCAAACAATATTTTCTTTTTTTTTTCTGATTTCAAATGTAACTTCAGATATTTTCTTAATGAATTATGCAATCCTGGACAAATCACTCAAATTTGCTTGCCTCAGTTTTGTCATTTTTAAAATGAGATGGAGAAGGAAATATCAAATTCCAGTATCTTTGATAAGAAAACTCCAAGTGGGATCATAAAAAATTGAACATGATTGAAACAAGTGAACAACAATAGACTAATTTGATTTTTTCCTATGATTTTTTTTCCTGAGGCAATTGGGGTTAATTGCCCAGAGTCACACAGCTAGGAAGTAGTAGTCCAACGTTAGATTTGAACTCAGGTCCTCCTGACTTCAGGGCTGGTGCTCTATCCACTGCACCACCTAGCTGCCCCTTTCCTATGATTCTTGATTTTTTTTTTTTGTAATGGATCTCCAGCTCCAAATGCAATTTTAAAAAAAAATTGTGGCTTTTAATTGACAGAACATATGCACGGGTAATTTTTCAACATTGACCCTTGCAAACACTTATGTTCCAACTTTTCCCTTCCTTCCCTCTACCCCCTCCCCTAGATGGCAGGCAGTCTCATACATGTTAAACATGTTAAAATATATTTTAAATACAATATATACACATGTACATATTTATACAGTTCTCTTGTTGCACAAGAAAAATCGGATTTAAAAAGATAAAAATAACCTGGGAAGAAAAGCAAAAATGCAAGCAGTCCACACTCATTTCCCAGTGTTCTTTTGCTGGGTGTAGCTGGTTCTGTTCATTGCTGATCAGTTAGAACTGAATTGGATGATCTCATTGCCAAAGATAGCCACTTTCATCAGAATTGATCTTCATATAGTATTGGCAAACAACATTTTCTAGTGAGAGAAGTCAAATACCTAATTTGTTTTAGTTTAATATCAGGAAGCAATTGTTAAAATTGAAAAAAACAAAAAAGGTTCTTAAGTCAAGAGACCTAGATTCAAATTCTGCCTTTGATCCTTACTAGTTTTGTGACTTTGGGTAAATCATTTAATCTCTTCAGTCCTCAGTTGCTTTAGCTGTAAAATGAGATTAGAGTCAATGGTTTCTGAGATCCCTTTCAGCCCTCAATCACTGATCTTATGAATTTTTATAACAATAATGATAATGCCTAGTTAGCACTGATGTGACACATTAAGGCTTGAAAAATCACTTTACAAATATTATCTCATTTTATCCTCAAAACAATCCTGGAAGGTAAGTGCTTTTGTCCCCATTTTATAGATGAGGAAATTAAGACAGACAAATTGTCACTCAATTAGCATTTATTAAGGGCATACATTGTGCCAAGTCCCATATTAAGTGCTAGAGATATCAAGAAAAGCAAAAGAATAAAAAGTCTCTTCTCAAGGGATGCATGTTTTAATGGGGAGGCAGCAAGCAAAGTATGTACCAACAAGATACATAGAAGATAAATTGGAAATAGTCCCAAAGAAAAGGAAGACTGGGAAAGGCTTCTTATAGAAGTTGGGACATTAGCTAGTGGGCTAAATTAAGTGGCACAGTGGATAAAGCACCCATCCTGGAGTTGGGAGTACTTGAGTTCAAAACCATTACTAGTCATGTGATCTTGAGCAAGTCACTTAACCCCAACTGCCTCAGAAAAAAAAAAAAAAAAAGGAAGCCAGGAAAGCTAATAAGGGACTTATCCAGAGTCATATACCTAGAAAGTGTCTAAGGCTGAATTTGAACTCAATTCTTTCTGCTAATAGATTCTGTTCTCTAACAACTGAGCCACCTAGTTGCCTTTTTTTTTTTTTTACTCATTTTCATTTAAATCTGGTAGAGTTAAAATGTGTGGGAATCAGAGTTAGTTTCATTTCCCTTCCTCATTATGCTGCTTCTTATTCACATGACAAAAAAGCAATTTTAGTTGAGTGTTCAAATGTGATTCATTTGTTCTCCTACATAAGACTCCACTTCCAAAACCATCTTCATGCAATGACTTGTGAATTTTCTTCTGCTACCCTGCTTGTCCATCCCAAATCTTACTCCTTTGTTCAATTCATTTTTCTCCCCCTCCCTTTCCACCTGTTAGGGAGTAGGAAGCAGGAACACTTGTAGTCAAGATGATTTGGGGAGTCTATGAGGAAACAAGATTATGGATTAGGAAGGTCCTCATGGCCCTGGCAGGCAGGCCTAGAAATTTTGAATTCTGCTCATTACAAGAGACATTGATCAGAGAATAAAGTTTCTGATAAAAAAGAATACAAAGGAGAAACTGTGAAGTTGGATAAGTAGATATTCATGAGTTTATTCAGTGTCTGCAAATGAACTAGGTAGTTTGGTGCAGGGATTCCCAGAATTTGGTCTGGAAAACTTTGAAGATCCCTGCAACCTTTTCAGGAGGTCTATAAGATCAAAATTGTCTTTATAATAATAGCAAGACATCTTCATTTCTAATACAGTAAATATTGAATTCTTAAACCCACATAAATAAAAGCTCTTAATGATTTTTAAGACTTAAAAGGGAAAACAAAATAGGTCAGAGAACCACTGGCTTAATTATTTGGTTAGAACAGTGTGTGGCAGAGACCAAGGTCAGAAGTATATGGATCAAGTAGCTTCCTAGAAAGAAAATTTATCATTCCTTTGCAGGTATCATCCCTCACCTGAAATAGCTCTCACAAGTGCTTGGCAATTATCACAAAGAAAACCAGACAAGATAATAGAGATAGATTAACATCTCTCTTTCTTCTTCTGAGGGGTTGAGGGACAGACTATTACCGTGAAATAACTAGAAACCCATATCCTGATAAGTGAGTCAGTAATACCATCTTCATGGGTGAAAAGGGGCATAATGTTTCAGAAACAAGTATGAGACAAAGTTGGAGGATCTGATCCATTTTTTTCAGTTCAGATGATGGAAAGCCTTGAATAAGGAGATGCCTGGGAATCTCGAACAATTGTAAGTCTTTTCAAATATAAAAATTTTGGGGAAAACTTCAAGATCTGTCCAAGTTCTTGCAAGTACAGTTGTCTCCTTGACCTAATCAAGAAAACAATTGTCCTGGTAATCATATTCAGTCACTGGGTACATGAGCCTACCTCTGCTCTGGAAAGCAGAGGCTGTCTAGAATACATTGCTGTAGATCATTTGTAGTTTCTTTCTCTTTTTCCCGCTATTTTCTTCATAGCTCCCTGGGGATTGAAATTTGTATTTTCTTGCCCTGGAAACCTAGAGGCAAAATAAGCTTTATTTCAAAGCTATATTTAACCCTCAGCTATACAGTAGAGTACTGATTTGGGTTAAACAGGGACTTTTTCCATCAATCATCCTCTCTCTTTGTCGTCTCCAACGTTTCTCTGTTGACTTCCTTTTCTTTTGTCTACAAAGACACTCAGACTTTGCCTTTCTAGGCACAATCTTCTTTGGGTCCAGCAACTCCTTTGAGCTGCTATTGTTACTCTCCAAGTAACTCCCATATTCAATCCAATTTTTAAAAAGTGTCAAGTAACTATCATGTGATATTCTTTATGCTAGGCACTGAGAATATAAAGATGAAACATATAGCATATAGCTATATGCTATTTGCCATAATCAGGAAGGAAGGAAAATTGATCATGGAGTAGCTATTCAGGTTCTTGTGTCCTCTGAAGCTGGTAGACAACCTAGAAAGGCAGTTCTAACTCAGGCTTCTGTTTCAATGCCTCTAACCTATTTCATTCATACTCATATAGGTATCATCATGAGGGAGTGGGAATTGCTGTTTCTCTGTGGCAGGGTGGTCCAGCCTTGGTATTTTTTTGTTTCCCTGGGTATGTTCCTCTTAGATCCATTTTGTGTTCCTTTTTGTTGGGTGGCACCCCAGGGTGTCCAAAATTTCATATAACGTGTGAGCTAATTGAGATCCTAAGGCATAGCATATGCCAAAGGATTGGGCAGTGATGACACTGTGTCATAAAGATACTATATTCTTAAACTATATCCTTAAAAAACACCTTCTGAGTCCCTTCTTGTTATTTTGGGAGTACTTGTACTAGAGTCACAAGACTGTTGTAATCAGAGATCTCAGGACCATGGCATAGCCTCTATATCTCTCCTTCCCTTCACCGTCAGACTTCTTTCTCATCTTTTCTATGCTTATGATTTGGCTTCCATCTGTTTCTGGTTTACAGATTATTCATTTTGAATGGCATGAATCATCAGTTCTCATGAGCTTTTCTCTCTGGAATGGAGGATATGCCATAACTTTCTTGATGTCTTTTCAGTGTTAGATGCTGTAAGTGTCTGCTTCTGAAAACTTCTCGGCCTTTACTTCTGGGATGGAACACTATTCCTGCTTTTCTTTAGTGTCCCTGACCATTTCTCTGCTGTTTCTTTTACTGACTTCTCTTCTTCAATCTGTTGCCTAAGATTCTGTCCTCAGTTCACTTTTATCATCTCTTCCCACATTCTCTTTCTACAATCTTATCCACTCTCATGAGTTCAACTCTTTCTGCTATTTAAATGATACAAATATGTTTCTAGCTGTGAACTTTCTCAAAGTTCCAGGCTCAGGTTTCCATCTTGATATTTCATCAGCATCCCTATCTCCAAGTAACTCCCATATTCAATCCAATTTTTAAAAAGTGTCAAGTAACTATCATGTGATATTCTTTATGCTAGGCACTGAGAATATAAAGATGAAACAAGATACTGTTTCCAAGTGGGGAGTGTTGGGAGAATTATAGATGTGTACATATATAACTATTATATAAACCACATTATGGCAAGTATGCAGAAACAGTGTTGCCTAATGGATAGAAAAGTAGTTTCAAAGTCAGGAAAATCTGAATTTGAACTCTTCTTCTGACAAATACTGGCTGTATGATCTTGGACAAGTCATTTACCTTTTCAGTACTCCTGGCAGCTTTCTAAGCTTATAAGTTGCAGAAGTTTTGCTGGCAAAACCAGGAAAAGGACCAGCTGGCAGATGGAATTTCTTCATTGGGAGTTTCTTATACCAATAAAGTCTCAGGTGCTAAGTGATCTGCCATCATGTTTGCTATTCCTCTTTATTGCTTGTTCAGTTGTTCCCATCAAGTCTGATTTGTTGTGAACCTATTTGGGGTTTTCTTGGAAGATGCTGTTGTGATTGACCATTTCTTCCTCCAGCTCATTTTACAGATGAGGAAACTGAGGCAAACAGGGTTATTTGAATTGCCAAGGGTCACAGAGTTAGTAAGTGTCCAAATTCAGATTTGAACTCAAGTCTTCCTAATTTCAGTACTGGTACCACTGGATCACCTAGCTGCTTCCTTTTCTTGATTCCCACACTCAAATTAGTTGACAAGTCCTATCATTTCCAATTTTACAATATATTTTGTATATTTTCACTTCTGTCACCTCTGTATTACTGCTCACTCTCTTTATTGAAATAATTTGCTCCTGAGGAACATGACTGGAAAGTTCTCTCTTTCTGCCTCCTCCTCTTCATTTCGCTGGGCCTAAATGAGACTTACATGTCTCAGCTCAAACCTCCTTTTCAGTGCCTCCTCCTTTTCTCCCAAGGGCTAGTGGTTTTGGAGCAAATTTCCTATCTACTTTCAATTATCCTCATTAACAGAATTTGAATTTTTAAAAAAATGTATGTGAAAAAATTTTCTTTACATGTAACCGGGAAAGATAAAATATTTATAAAGCTAGAGTTTGAATGATATTAGCTAATTAGGTTACACAGGGCTTCTTAAACTTTATTCACTTGCGATCCCTTTTCATCAGAAAAATTTTTACACGACTCCAGGTATATAGATATACAAAATAGTATACAAATCAAGCATTTACTGATAATAAATCATAATTTTGTGACCTCCACATTAAGTTATGCAACCCCATATGGGGTTGTAATCCACACTTTAAGAAGCTTTGATCTAAAATAAAAGACAATCTTGAAATCATTTGTTTAACTTTTTCATTAATCTTCTGAAAACACTTCTCAATTTAATTAATGGTAAAATGTATTATGGATCATAGTATTTAGAGTTTGCTTAATTCACTCAGTGCAACCCACTTACCCATCTACCCCAGCTTCCCATTTTATAGATAACACTGAGACCTAAAACAGAGTCACACCTCTAATGTATCTTTCAGCTCCAGAGTATTATTATCTTAATGAGGAAATGGAATGTGATTGATTGATAGAGAACTGATTTTTAGTTGAAAAGAATTGCTTTCAAGTCTTACCTCTAACAATATAATGTCTCTGTGGCCATGAACAAGTCATTTAACCTTATAGTTCCCTGGAAACTCTTTTTTTTAAAATGTCACAATCTGGGTTAAATGACTTGCCCAGAAAAATACAGCTAATAAATTACTAAGGTCACATTTGAACTTGGGTCCTCTTGATTTCAAGACTGGAGCTCTATCCATTGTGCCACTGAGATGTCCTTGAAAACTCTTTCAGACTATAAATTGTAAGCATAGTTGCTGACTTTTCCTGATACAGGGAATTTCCACATTGAGAGATTCAATATTGATAAAAATCACTGATCTAGGGAAAATATTAAAATGAGGTTATTTTCCCTTAGATTAGCAATAAAATTCTTTTGTGTTCTTGGAACATATACAAATGAATGGTGGATGGAAAACAGTGAAGAAAGATGCTGAATGTCAGCAGGTGCAGTTCTGCATGGCTAGGATGCCGGCACCTGTCAAGAAATCAGTAAACCCCCCTGGAACTCAAGTCATACCCACCACACAATCACAAGCAGCAAGAAGTACCTAGCTGTCAAACAAGGAAGTAGTTACTAACAACTCACATTTTTACAGCGCTATAAATCTTATAGTGCTTTTCTCAAAACAATCAGATGTATAAAAGAATACACATATTGTGACACTCATTTTACAGATTATATTTTCTAGCATTATGGATGCCTCTGATGCTGCTATTCTCATTATGACCTACTGTAGAGAGAAACTTTGTTTTTTTCACAGAGCAGATTTATATGCAGAACAATATGAATCAGGAAATTCCCCATTTTCTGCATTTAAGACTCTGCCTTCTAATGACCTGTTGTGTGAGCTTATATATTTTCCTCAGGATCTGAGTATTTGGAAGTGGGCTCCAGAAAGTATGTCCCATCTATGTACTCCTCTGGTAGGAGAATACTCAATAAAAAAATGACTATTTTGGTTAAGGCACTACCAAGTAGTATAGTAGATAAGAGTATCAGATCTGGCCTTCAGACACTTTTAGTTGTGTGACCCTAAGTAAATCACTTAAGTTAGCCTGTTTCTTCTATAATATGAGCTGAAGAAGCCTAGTATCTTTGCCAAGAAAATCCCAAAAGGGATCACAAAGAGTCAGACATAATCAAATTACTGGAAAACAAAAATCTTTGGTTAAGAGGAAGTAACAAGGAATTGGTCCTTTATGATCAGATTATTAGGAGTGGAAGCCACTGAACTGAAATGGCCTTGGTCAAAGTTAATTGGATTCTTCTCTCTTTGAGGTAATATTGTATAATGAATAGAGGATGGACAGTGTAGTTCTGAAAATCCTTCTTTTTCTACTTTGAAGGCAACTTATACTTGGATGACATAAGGAAACTATTCTAGGATGAAAATGCTTCTATTGGTTTTTGTTTTTTCTTTTTCAAAATAGCCTTTTTTTTTTCTTTTTAGGAAAAGGAGATGTTTTTGGAGATGTATTCTGGAAGGAAGCCACGCTTGCCCAGTCTTGTGCCAATGTCAGGGCCTTAACCTACTGTGACTTGCATGTGATTAAGCGGGATGCCCTCCAGAAAGTGCTAGAATTCTACACAGCCTTCTCTCATTCCTTCTCAAGAAACCTTATCCTCACATACAATCTAAGGAAAAGGGTAAGTGAATTCTTATTAAGATTTCTTGGTGCAGTGTTGGGTCACTGTCTTGACTGGATTTTGGCTGAGATTGTTGTGTTGCCTGATTCCCAAGGCCCCACACTATGGAGAAGCAGAGAAAAGCAATGGTCTTAGGAAGAGGTGAAAAAGAAGTATGTGTGCTCTGAGGAGGAAGAAGTGGAAGTTTTGGGTTTGATTCTTTTGGTGTGTGTTTCTTCAGTGGCCATCTAGGTCCTATAGCATTTTGGAGGGGTGTACAAAGCATCGTCTTTGATTATCAAAATTGGGAGGATTAGGTCCTCCCAATGATAAACTTATCTCCATGGTGACTGTGGTTTGTGGTGGGGTGTGCTGTTGTTAACAGGTTGCTAGTGCAATGAAAAGAGACAAGAAAATGATTTAATTGAGTTCAGGAAATATGGAAGTTATAAAATTTGATATCTCAGAGGATTTTTTTTCTGCAACTGCCAACTCAACTGGTTTGGAAAATGATTAACAATGCATGAGCCAGACAATTTTTCATCTGAAGTACTTTCTTTAAATCTCAAATCATCTGAATTGCTCCACTGATCTCAGCAAGTATTAAACTATTTGTCTTGTATCCTTTTGATTTTCATCTTCATTGGTTTCTATGTATTTCATCCTGCCTTCTCTTTGTTAAATCAGTCACAGGATAGCTAGTCTTGGTGCATACAGGAGTAGGGGGAGAAGACAGCATCATTTTGAATGATGGTTAGGTGGCAAGATTGGTTTAGTTTGTAGGATACCCAATAGCTCATCATCATCAATCATTCCTTTTGTTTGGCCATGTATAATGGCACTGTACCTGGGCATCCAGGGATTAGATTCTAGTACTGTTTGCCATCATTCAGTATCTCCTGAATCCTAGTCCTGTTCTCATCTTGGCCCCTGACTGGTAGTGTGAGTTTGGGCAGTTGGCCTTAGTTCCTCTATATGTAAAATATGGATTGGGCTAGATGATCACAAGATTTCTTCAGATTCTACCATTCGAAGGATCACTGAGAATGACAGAGCTGGAGAGATCTTAGAGATCATGTCTATCAATCACCTAATTTTACAGATGAGGAAATACATTTCAGTCCACTCTTTGGGTTATCTTCAGCCATGATATCAGAAAACAACTGAATTAAAAACCAGAGTCATACCATATGTAGCATAATCACAATCCTCAATCCAAATTCCTGTTTTCAAAAGTCCCTAGTTTTCCAAGTTCTTAATTTCATTGACATACACAGGATCCTAAGATGTGGCAGAGAAAGGGGCTGGGTGGCTGTTTGTACCTTGGCCAAATTAAGTACATTCTTTGCAAAAATGCCTGAGAACACAGTGCTTTCTGCTCTGTCTTGGAAAATCCGTTTTACAAAGAAGCTGGCTTTTTTGATTTCAAAATCAGACCTAGACACTGAACAGGTCACATAACCCCTGCCTATCTCAGTTGCGTTGTTGAAAGGATCAAATGAGACATTTGTAAAGTGTTTAGCATAGTCTCTGGCACATAGGTGCCAGTCCCTGGTTAATAAATGCTTGTTTCCTTCCACTCTTTAATTTTTTCCTTCCTTCCCTTCTTTTCCTTCCTTCCTCAGAAGAAAGCTAAGGACCAGAGAAGGAAAAATATATGGCCTATCATCAGCTTCTGGCTTTGTTCTATGAACCTGAAATATGCATTACTCTTTAGTGGCATTCTTGTCTCTCTAGCGCTCTCTCTCTCTCTCTCTCTCTCTCTCTCTCTCTCTCTCTCTCTAGCGCTCGCTCTCTAGCGCTCGCTCTCTCTCTCTCTCTTTCTCTACCTCCATCTCCTCCCCCTCTCTCTCGGCCTCTGTCTCTCTGTTTCTGTGTATCTCTTTGTATGTCTCCATCTTTCTTTGTCTCTCTCTGTCTGTTTGTCTCTGCCCCTCTCTCTTCCTTCTTTTTCTCTGTTTGTGTTAAGACTGGGTCTCATCCAGGATAGAACCAATCATAAGCCAGTCTCCCTGCTGATTGGCATGGAATCTTTGGTCTGCTCAGTTTCCATTTTGGATTAGTTCATTGTTCCTTGGGCAGCCTGGTGGCCTCATGCCCCAGAGACTTACAATATGGATGACTGACAAAGTGAGGAAGTCAGATCACCTTTAGCTCTACTATAGCTCAGAACCACTGGGCTCAAACAATTCACCAATTTCAGCTTTCCTGGTAGCAGGGATTTCAGACCTGTGGCAGCATGCCTGATTTTAGATACTTACTTTTAATTAACTCTTAAAGGACCCACCTTTTGGCACCATGCTAATTTACTTGCTTAAAAGTCAGAGAATCTCTTTGACCAAGATTTGCTGTGATTTTGCTTTCATGGCAGTCTTTCAGTTACTATGATTCTAGATTTGAATTATATATTTCCTGAAAACCACCAAGGAGATTACTGAGTTAGGACATAGCTCTTGTGTGTTTTATAGGGGTGACTTGTAGAGGGGAATAGTATCTTTACTCTACCATGACTTCCTGCTGCTTGGGAGCATAGGACCTTTGTTAATGAGGCTTCTTCATGGAGATCCTTAGCCAAGTGACTTGACTTCTTTGGTGGGGTAGAGCTAGGATGAGGTGTGGGGGGGGTTGCATTCCTTCTTTTTTGTGAAAGCAACTTGATTGCAATCAATGTTCAAAGCTGCTGAGAACACAGGTGAAAAAACATACTGTTCAGGTCACCCAAGGGAAGCATAGTCATAGTGAATGACCTGCAGATCAAGTTCATCTATTTTCAAATAGCAATTTCAGAACATTTTGCTTAGCATGACATTGTTGACTTACATATGGATCAGATGAAGCAGGTGAGGTCATTTATTAAAAGTCATGTTGTGATTCAATTGTTTTTAATTCTGACTCTTTATGAGCCCATTGGGGGCTTTCTTGGCAAAGATACCAGATTGATTTATCATTTCCTGCTCCAGCTCATTTTAAACATGAGGAAGCTGAAGCAACTAGGATTTAGTGACTTGCTCAGGGACACACAATTAGTACGTGTCTGAGGCTGGATATGTACTCAGAAAAATGAGTCTTCCTCACTCCAGGCCTGGTGCTCTGTGTATTGTGGTGCCATCTGGATGTCCAGAAGGGACCTTAGAAATTGTTAGAAAAGTGAAGTTCAGGGAAGTTGTCCAAGGTTACATAGGTAGGAAGTGTCAGGTGTAGAGTTTGACTGCAGGGCCTTCTTCTCCAAAGTCCCTTCTTTACATTTACCTGTCAGTGTGCCTTCTTTGTAGGAAATAAGAGCTTGCCATTTTCAGCCTTGCCACTGCAGTTTCTCATTGTGACCCTCTGAGAATTAATTCATAGTTCTACAGGGCATGGAAGATGAGAACATTACATGCATGAATTACTCTTATAGCTGTTTTTCTCCTGGCAAAATGAAGTGTATTCTTATAGCTGTTTGTACCTTGGCCAAATTAAGTACATTCTTTGCAAAAATGCCTGAGAACACAGTGCTTTCTGCTCTGTCTTGGAAAATCCGTTTCACAAAGAAGCTGGCTTTTTTTGTTCATTGGCATTATGGACCACATGTGCTCCAAAAAGGAGGCTTTTATTTTTCTTTGCAAATGATGCATTTTATTCTATCATGTCAAGAAGCTTAACAAATGAAGAGAAGCCCATCCTTAAGGACACGCTTACCTGGAGAGGCAGGCACTCTTTGGAATGTGAATGCTGGGAATTAGAAAGTTTCATGGCAGTGATTTGTCTCTCCATCCATTCTGCATGGGAGTCTGTGTCCCAGCTCTGATCCTGTATAGATGATTTTGAATGGTCTCTAGCAATAGAGTTTCTTGTAACCACAAGCAGGTCATTACTCACAGAGGGAATCGGGGATGCTCTAAGATTCCTGAGAAAAGCACTAGCATCCTGACCCTCAGCTCTGGGACACTGGAGTCATCATCATCATCATATTTTTACTTTGGTTGTGACATTCACCCCTCCTCCCTTTTTAATCTCTCTGCCCCCGCAAACCTTTGAAGGAAGAAGAGATTGAGGCAATTTGATAATTTAGCTAAGTTATCAAAGAGATAATAGACAATGTTTGGGAGATACATAGTCCAAGTACTATGTCTGAGGCCCTCCCTTCTCTGCTCTACCCCACCCATCCCACAGTATAAACTAGCTAATGAAGGGGAATTAGAGCCCTGAATAATCCAATACACATGGGACCATGGGCTATCAATCTCTGGTCTTTCCATTCTATGTTTATAGTTCTTTTTCTCTACTTGAGAAACAATCCAGCAAAGGTTTATTAAGAACTCACTATGTGCAAAACATTATGCTAAACCCTGGGGAGACAAAGACATAAAGAAAAGTCTTTTCAGGAAATTTACATTTCCAGTTGACAGCAGGGCATTGTACAAATAGCACATATATAAGCTCTGGGCTCGCTCTGCCAACCTCACTTGCATTGATAGGTTGACTCCAGACCTTGCTTGCATTTCCCCATCAGAGTTCTAAGGGTCAGCCTAGAGATAGTGAGGTATTCTTTTAATGCAGAATAAGTCCATAACATAATTTACAAAAATTAAAATATCAGTTAAAGGTTAAGTATCCATTATGTACAGAACACTGTACTTATTTTCATTTTTTCAATTGGTAATGGCTAGATCCTTTTACTGGTAGGCAACATTAGCATCCTCTTATTCACCTCTGCTTATCTCCTTTTGGGGTCATCTTACTATTGCCTTGATTTATTTTACTGATAGCTCAATCAGAGTGTCATAAAACAAACTCTTTTTAAAAAAAATCATTGTCTTTAAAATTCATCTTCCTTTTAATTTCATTCTCAACATTGCTCAGTTTCCTATGTTCTGAGAAATTGGTTCCTTGTACCTCAGTGATGAGTTTGGAATTTTCTCTTCACTAAAATCATTTGGATGATGAAGGAGATGTATTATAATTAAAGGATGGATTGCGGTCAAAGGACTGGACCATTAACAACAGTCAATTTATTCAATAATTGCCATTTAACTAATTGCTAGGGTGGTTCTTAGTCCTATTTTTAGCCAATATTGATTGTATATTACAACTGATACAGCTTTTTAAAAAATTAAATTTGGATAAGGAGAATTTTAAAAAGTAAGTGGGCTTAATACCAATACTTCTTTCAAGGAAGATATCATATGATTTAGTGATTACTTATTTCTTAAAGGTGAGGTTGACATAGTGAGTCACATTGGATATGTACATTTTCAGCATATTTCAGTCAAAGGGAATTTTAGTTTAGTAAAAATAATACCAAAGCTTTGGAAAAAGCATTATCCATACATAAAATACGCTAACATTTCAATCCTAAGCTCCCTTTCATCCAAGAACAAATTCATGTAGAAGAGTCAGAAGCTTGAAGGAAGTGAAAGGCTTAATTATAAATAAAAGCCCTCAGGTATATCACCCTTCTCCTTTAATTAAAAAAAAAAGAGAGCTTCTGTTTTGAAATGATCCTCCATAAAGTCTCCTTTCTTTCATGCTATCTGTAGTGATGGAGGAAGTAGAATTGACATAACTCCAAAGGCTGTCAGTCTATGATAATACTCTAGGAATGCTGGACCACATATTCAGGAAGGATAGAATTAAGTCACTATCAAGTTCCTCCTCATTCACAAAGAACAAAATTGCGTGCGCGCGCGCGCGTGTGTGTGTGTGTGTGTGTGTGTGTGTGTGTGTGTGTGTTTACACTGATTTCTCCAGCATGCTCAGATGTTTGTACCCTAGGCTCTCATGATAATTCTGGTGTCAGAGAACAAGTGTTATGCATAGTATATGCAATTTCCTCATCAGAGTGAGCTTAATAGTTTATAATAATAATGATTAGCATTTCTATAATGCTTTAAAGTTCGCAATGCACTTCACAAATATTATCTCATTTTATCCTCACAATAGTCCTGAGAAGTGTGTTAAATATCATTAATATCATTTTATAGTTGAGGAAACTGAGGTAGAAATAGCTGAAGTGACTTTCCCAGGTTCACATAAGTAATAAGTATCCAAGGTAGAATTTGAATTCAGGCTTTCCTGACTCCATGTCCACCCTCTACTATCTCTGGCATCTAGTTGCCTCAGGATCTGGAAAGACCATCATAGAATTTACTAGCTGATCTAATCCTTTCTTTTTTATAGATAGGGAAGTTAAGTGACTTTCCCTAACAAGTAGTAACCATCAAAGGTGAGATAAGAATTCAGGTTTTCTGACTACAAAGTCTAGATGCAATTTGGGAAAGAAAATGCTGTTTCTCTTACCAAAACATGGAAGACTAGCCATTTATTGGGCAATTGGAACTTGAAGTACGATGTCATGGAGAAACTATTTTACTAAAACCTAAAATCTTATTTTAATTTGTGTATTTGTGGAAAATTTAAATATATAATTGATGACAAGTGTGCATTAAGGTTTGAAGGTGTTTGCTGATGCTTTTCCCACTTAAAAAAATACTTAGGATTCTGAGATCTTCCTTTGTCTATTCTAGAGGAAACAAGTAGAGGGGTGAGCCATGATTTGGCCTAAAATTATTATCTTTCTTCTGGGAACTCCAAAGGTCAGTCAGGATCCTAAAAATGAGAAAGAGGAAGGAAGGAGCTGATCTGGACAGTGTTCAAGATGAATCATTCAGCAATCCATGTGTAAGCACTCTGAGGGTCACTCAGAGTGACTTTGTGAAGAGTGGGTTCTGCCAGACTAATCCCTGATCTATTTTCCTTCAGTAATAAAGTGGAGAATAGTAGATTTGGAGATGCGAAGAAGAGTTAGGAAGAGGAATAAAGGGTCATTTATCTTGACTTTATCAAGTGCGAGGATAGAAACTTAGAGTCAGAAAAACCAATTTTAGGCTCCACTTCTGAAACTTATTAGCTATATGACTGTGGACAAGTTACTTAATCTTTCTGAGTATCCGTTTTCTCATCTGTTAAGTGGGGAAAATAACACTTTTAGATGATGTTTAGGGTATTGTAAGGTTCAAATTATTATGCATATAAAGTTCTTTTTAGTCACAAAAGTGTTATATAGATGTCAATAAATTTGGAAGGGACTTCAGAGGTGATCTTATTCAATTACCTCATGTAAGAGGTAAATCCTAGAGAGGTGAAGAGATTTGTCCAATATCCCACAGCTGCTGCATGGCAGAACCGATTAGAATATAATCCCCTTGAAGGCAGGGATCATTTTCCTTTTATCTTTGTATCCCCAGTGTTTATAATGCTTGGCACATATTGGATTCTTTAAAAAATATTTGTTGATTGAAAAGAATTTGAGACTCTTGTTACTATACCATGAGCCCTTATGCATATTGGAACATTGTTCTCATGGGCAACTAATTGGGTGAAAATAAATGGCCTAATATATTTGTTCCCATTAGAAGAAAAGCAATTAAAAATATTTTTGTAATATAACAATTTATATTTATATAATTTAGTAGGGCCTCTGTTATTATTCATTATCGATGTCATTCTGTTCATTGGGATTTCATTTTATGACCTGTCTTATCCTATCCTAGATCATCATTTCTCTGGAATCAAGAAGGACAGGACAATAGACAGGGCATAAACTTACAGATAATTTTATTATGGGCACTTTTGCTCCATGGGATTGGAGAGAAAGCATTAAAGCCATAGTCCTTGCCAAGTAAGTAGGAGTCGAGTGATTATCCAGTGGGATCATATCCCTAATGGTATTTAATTTGTACTTGACTTTCTGAAAGAGGAGCTGAAATATCTGTGATTTTTTTAGGTTCATATGGAGTTGCTTTTCATAGTAATATGCTGAGCATGATTGACTCAGTCTATATTTAGAACAGAAACCTTTGACCTTTCTACTTCAGAAGGCAGTTCTGGTGTGAGATCCTCTCTCTCAAATCAGTTCATATATTTGCAATCCTTTGTTTCAGATGTGCCCTACTGATACTCACTTTGAAAGACTTTTAAAATCTTTGACTTATTGTCCTTACCCAGATAATCCAGCATCCTTTGGGTGAAGTTACCAACTCCTCCTACTTTCCATTTATATATCCTTTACTATCTAAACTATCTTTCCAAACTCTCTTATTAATCTCTTACAGTATTTTATAATACAATCATTTACAAATAATATTTTTTCTATTGAGCTGAAATCTGCTTCCACTTTGAACCATTGATTTTAAAAAATTATTTAAAAAACAGAACAGGGAAAAAGAAAAATAGAGAAAGAATATAAAACAAAATAAAACAAAACAAAAGAGAACATTTTCATGTACCTAGCAGAATATCAGAGAGGATTCAAAATATATAACAACAAATTATCAGTTCAAGAAAGTAGAGAGAGAGAGAGAGAGAAAGAGAGAGAGAGATGTATACATACATGTATATAAACACACGCACACACTTCTTTAGTAGAAGAAATTATATTCATGAGTGTCTACCTTTTCTTTACTTTTTTTGTAAATTGTTCTTTTGTTCTTTGCTGTGCACCTTTATTTTTTCCCCTCCCTTGTGGCAGGAGCCTCAGCAGGAAACTGTAGAAACTTTTACCTCCTGGAGTGTGGAGTCAGAGAGTCTTGATATTTCTGCAGATCTAGCCTGAAAATGTTTACATTTTACACTGGTTAATCCCTGGCCTGGAGCCTTTCTTCTGATCTTCTGGGATTGTACTTGGAGGACCCTGGTTCTGCCCCAAGTCTTCTTGACTTTTTACTAGTTTATGTTTGTCCTGAAGTGCAAATTTGTTCTATTTGCGGTGGAATCGGCAGAGCTTGAAATTTGCCAACCTGTTTTGCCATCTTCCCAGAATCCGCTCCTACAAATAATATTTGTAAAGCTCTTAACATAGTGCCTGGAACAATGTAGGCACTATGCAAATGCTTATTCTCGTTTCTTCCTCATCCCCATCCAAAGTGCAACCAAATTAGCTTGCTTGTTACTCCTTGTGTATACAAGACATTTGATGTCTACCTCCATACCTTTGCATGGGATGTATCCCATGTCTAGAACAACGTCCTTCCTAATCTCTGCCTCCTTTGCTTCATTCAAAGGCATATTTCTGATCCTGGTCCTCACAATTTTTCATATTATTTACTTATTGAAATTTCTTTGTAATTTAATGTGTGTGTATCTATATATTTCCTATTGACTTGTCTGTGTACATGTTTCCACTTAGTCCCATAGAACTGGAGCTCTTTAAAGACAGTCCCTGTTTTATTTTTGTCTTTCTCTCCAAGGTATACCTGTTAAGCCCTGTAATTGCATGTCTAATTGAATTACAGATATATATGCTCACAAGGCTAATTACTTAGTGTTTAAAAGTAACTTGTAGGCTTTATTAAGGATCAATGAAAATAGAAAGAACACCAGTCAGTAACCTCCTCCCCACAATCTTTGATATTGTTGTTGTTGTTCAGTTTTCGGTCCTGTCTGACTCTTCATGACTCCGGGTTTTTTGGTTTGTTTTGGCAAAAATATTGAAGTGATTTGCTATTTTCTTCTCCAGCTCATTTTATAAATGATGAAACTGAGGCAAACAGGGTTAAGACACTTGTCTAGGGTCACACAATGAGTAAGTGTCTGAGTCCAGATTTGAAATCAGGAATTTGAGTCATTCTGATTCCCAGCACTCTATCCAATGTACCACCTTGTTGTCCCAAATCTTACAAGGACTGAATCATTTACAATATTAACAATAGGAATCCTGTACAGGGTACCCATAGTTTTTTTTCTCCCTGTGCTCTCCCTGTGATTACCTTCTTGCCTATTTGAACATTTGCCCATAGGTCTGTAGATTTAGGTTGATTAGCCCATTCTCTCCTTTGCTTGATTCCAGAGGTACAACAAAGGAAAAAGGGAAGCACAGGGAGTTAGGGTGTCCCCCAGGATTACTGTATACTGGGAAAGACAAATTTATCATCTGGGCTAAATAATGAGTAAAGCTTGTCAAACACTGGGCATTATGTACATACAAAAGTCAATGAGATTCGAGTTTGTATCTTCATAGAACTTACAAATCAGTAGGGAAAATAATGTTTCTAAGAAAAGACAAAGCAAATACTTGCTGATACTTTTCTGCAATTTTTTGTCATCCCAAACAGCACCTTTTATTAAAATGACTATAAATAATATAAAATATTCAGGAGTCTATCTGCTAAGACAAATCCACATATATAGGAACACAATTACAAAACACTTTTCACACAAATAGTCAGATCCAGGAACACCATTTATACCATAATTACACAGTTGATGCCTCAATTGCTCAACTCTCCTTTTGCCTTTGATTTTTTTAAAAGAACCTTATTTTTTGGCTTTCAAGTCCATTACAAGTACTCTTCAAGTCATTTTATGTCCTGTTATTAGACACTTTTAGTTGTGTTTTGCCAAATAGTATAGGTTCCCCTATTCTCTTGAGCATTATTTTATTTTTCCAAATATGCCCCATTTTTTTTCATAGTGAATTTTTTTTTTTGCTAATATTATCTTGTCAGCTCTCCAAGTTTTGATCAAACACCTACTCTATTTTATTTGGAGCAAACATTTCCCAGGGCCTTTAAAAAGATACATATAAATAGTTTCTAGACTTCTTGTAGGATATTTACTTTTTGCATTATTAATTTCATCTTTTTCATTAAATGTACATATTATAATTTTTCTTCCTCTAAAACTTGGGCAACTCTGAGATGGTTTTTATTAGTATATTCCACTGAAATATCAAATTTAATATCAATATCAATATCAAAATTAATATTGGAGAAAGCCTGTTCACATAGTGATTTCCTTTTAGCTATATCCTATACCAGTCTATGCCTATTATAAAGAATCAAATGAAATCTCTTTCCATTTCTTGAAGGCTGAAAATGACTTAAAGATCACATCTCATCCTGAATTCTTATCTTCAGACTATTTCTAGAAACATATGGAAAACAGAAATTCCCATAAGTATTATCTAGTTCAGTTTGTTCAATATTTCCAGCTCATGATCATATAACTATTGACTATGAGAGCTGAAATGGTAAGGATTTTGTAATTCTTCTTGAGGACAGGAATCCCTTTATAACATCTCAGACAAATTGTCATCTAACCTCTCTTTGAATATTATTTAATTATCCTATAGTATTATTGTAGTGATATATCACATCTTTATCTCTCGTATGTGTGTGTGTGTGTGTGTGTGTATGTATGTATGTATTTGTATGTTTTTCTTTAGTCTCAATATGTGACTTAATTTCAGTGGAAAAATCTTAGTGTGGAACTTCTGTAGTGTAAACGCTAACGATCATTACTGTTACTTGATCTGTTTGAAGTTCTTTAGAGAGAAGCCTGAGGCACTGAGAAGTTAAATGATTAGCCAAGTGTCAAAGACAGGTCCTGAAGCTGTGTCACAGGCAGTATGTGTGAGCAGCAGGATTTGAATCAAAGTCTTCCTGACTATGAGACTAACTTTTTGTTCACTGTCACAGAACCATTATAAATCTTTTACTGAATTTTTCTTGCAGAGATTTATCAAGCAAGATTTTTACACCATTATTAAACATATTTCCCCTCATGTACAAAAATTATCCTCTCTCCATTCTCTTTTTTTATCTTCCCATTACTTCCTTCCTCTATAGTTGGTTGCCTGGTAGTATCAAAGCCCATGAATTATTCTTTTTTCAATTATTCTCTGAGATGCCTATTCTGTCAAGCTCTGTCCTTGCTGCCAAGTTTTCTAATTTAACCAATTTGGTTTTTAGACTTCTAGATTTTGTTATATTTTCACTTGATTTTTTTCTGCTACTTATTATTAAAGGGTTCTTGTCATTAGCTAAATAAGGTGGGCCAGTTCTTATGTTAGCCCCACTTTCCTGGAGAAAAATAGCACACTGAATTCCTTCTGAGCATTCTAGAAATGCAAATCAAATTAAGATCTCTTACTTTTTTCTCTTCCAATTAATCAGCAAGCCTTTATCAAACTCATCAGAGTCCAGTTTCACAGGGGCAGGAGTCCAAGTTCTGATTGGAGAAAAATGAAAAAAAAGGTAATTGTATTGGTGTCATGATTTGTAGAGAGCCAGGAAGTGGTAGGTCTAGAACTAGATAAAGATTTGCAATTACAATGAAAAGAGGGGGAGTTTAAGCTCTAAGAATAAAAAGATTTTTCTAGATGTTTCACTAAGATAGGAAAGAGAAATATTGGGTGATAATTTGAGGTAATGGTAGAATCAGTGAAGCTTTTTTTTTTTTGAAAAAAGATCAAGCAAACTGTGAGTATGTTAAAAAGCAGTAGGGTAAAAACTAGTCAATAGGAAGTGTTTGAATATTAGCAAACAGAGAAAGAATAATTGAGTGGGACAATCTAACCTTCAGTAACTAGACTCTTCAGTAGCAGAATTTACAGACATAGTCCATTATTTCTGACTCATAATTATTCTTTATAGTATGTCTACTCTTCTGTTAATTATAAAGCTAACAGGTCTTTCTATAATCATTAAATATTTATTTGATTGACCACTTTGTTAGTTTTCATGTCTCAGATTCTAAAAACTCACATGTGAATGAGCTAAGGGACTTTAATGCTATATATGCTTAGTTATTTCTCTGAATTCAAACAGGTCCTCTAAATACATTTATTATAGAAAGTTATAAAAATTACGCATACTTCTGTTTCATTTTCTTAAATTCCAGCAAGCAGTAAAATTTTGGCAACTATGAAAGGATGTCAACTTCTCAGAGAGGAAACGGTTATCTCCATGGTTTGGGATCTTCCAATCAGTGTTCGAAAGAGTAGCAATTCTATAGTAGAAAAATTCAATTCAATTCAACAGACTTTTTGTTGATTAACATTAACATCTACAAGGTCCTGTGATAAGGAGGGACAGATGTGCCTTGTGAAAAGTACTGAATCTGGAGTCAATGGGAGCTGTACTTCCATGCTACCTCCATGTGACTTCAGACATTTTTCTCTCCATGCCTCAGTTTTCTCATATGTAAAATGGGAATAACAATACTTGTATTACTTACTTCACAATTTAGTTATAAATATAAAAACAATGCACTTAACTTAGTGCATTTATAGGGCAACTAAGTACTGAGTTTGGAGGTAGGAAGATCTGAGTTCAAATCTAACTTCAGATCCTTACTATCTATATGACCTTGGTCAAATCACTTAACCTTGTTTATCTCAGTTTGCTAGAAAAGGAAATGCAAACCACACCAATATTTTTGACAAAATTAAAGCCCAAATGAAGGCATAAAGAGTTGGACATGACTGAACAGCAAATAGTGCATTTATATATCACTATAAGTTTTACAAAGCACTTACATTCAATCTTATAAACTGAGAAATAGTATATATGTCAAGTATTGTTGTTATCTATGAATTTTCAAATAGGGAGGGGAATGGGGCACATAGTCCAGTGATAGATCAGACTGAGGAAAATTGAGTCTGATGGGGAGCCTCTATTTGACTTGTTGCTTAGATATAGTACTGTGGCATTAGTATACAAGCTTTGTAATGGCCTTTGTTGGGAATATTCAGAATTGCAATTTCTTTCTATCACAGCAAGAAAGACATATGACCTTCAGTTTTTCATCAGGAGACCTGGGTTGACTGTTGATTTGCAACAAGCAAGGGCCAGGCAGGCATTTAGCAAATGGCCATGTACACAGCCATAGTCAGAACACAATGGAGGCCTTTCAGTTAAATTGAAAATTAAAAGTAATGCAATACAGTGGGAAAAGCACTGCAATTTGGAATAAGAAGACCCAAGTTCAACTTCTGGACCAAAAAATACATCTCATTTTTTTTTGTCTGAAAAATATAAGGATTGGATTCAATGGTGAGCCTCAAACTCTCTCTTCTAGTTTTAAAGCATGTTCTCCTATTATACCTTAAATCACTTGGGAGACAATACTCTCGAAAGCCTGTTCTCCTTTATATACCTTAAATTTTCTGGGAGACCATACCCAGCATCTGAATGAGAGGGATGGGGTCTCCTTCCCCAACTTTTCTCAACTATTTAGTAAGGTTGATGGCCCATAATTGACTATCATCCTTACTTGCAGCTGAAGAAAATGAGACCTAGAGATGATAAGGATCTTAGCCCAGTTTATCCAGTCAGTAATTGAATTTAGTCTTCTGACTCTCCTTGTTTTAGGCAGGGGACACTTCTACCTTCCGTCATCTTCAGTCATTCTATTTTGGGCCCCTAAATGTGAGAGAAATGCTGAGTTGCCTCTTTGCTGATTCTCAGTGACCTCCCTTGGGCCTCGGTTAGTAAAGGGATTTTAAAAACCTAGGCAATTTAAAAAACATATTCATGTCAATCCTTCATTGTTCTTGGTTTTTTGTCCCATGTCCTAGAAATGCTTCCTCTTGTCTATTTGTTTCTTTGTTGAAGATTTCTTTACTCTGTTTTTTTTCTTTGTCCATCTGTGTCAGTGCATCTGCCACAAACTCTTAAGTTCTTTGTAAGCAGAGACTGCTTTGTCTGAGCATCTGCAAAATGCTTGAAACTAATACCCAGAAAGAGACATTTCAAGCTTTTGGATGTTTGTGTGTTTAGTTGCTTTAGATAATCGATAGCATTTCTTGAATACCTACTAGTGTGAGGAAATGGGCTTCATGTTCCTTGTCCTTAGCAGCTTTCAATGTACCTGGATGCAGAGTAAAATGATCTTAAGAGTCAGGAGATCCAGGATCTAGTCCTGATTCTATTTTTTGGCTGTGTGATCCTGAACAAGTCATTTAATTTCTATGAAACATGAAAATTTGTCTTGCTGCTTACTTGTTTTAGAGGTTTTAGTTTATACTATTATATTACATAAAATATAAATTATAAAGCATTATTATATTATTCTCTATTAATTATGTATTTTATTACATATTATTATGTTATCCATTATATTATTATATAGATTATAGTATATATTTTATCACATTATAATTTTTATTATATTATTCTGTTATTATATGCTATATATTATATATTTTATTATACAGATTATCTTTCATTTTTGGGGCAGCGAGGTAACCTAATGGGTAGAGCACTGAACCTGTAATCAGAAAGACTGAGTTCAAATCTGTCTCAGAACTTACTAGTTGTAACCTTGAACAACTCAATGTGTCTACCTCAGTATCCTCAATTGTAAAATAGGGAAAATGATAGCAAAAATAATTGCTAAAATAATTGCTATGGTGATCAAAGGAGATAATATTTGTTAAATCCTTAACATAGTGTCTGGCATATAGTAGATATTTAATATATAAGCATAGAATAAAATGCTATATAAGTGCAAGATGATATTATTTCTGTCATATGAAATGATGATGTTCACAAAGAAATGGCTGGACAAATATTGTACAAATTAAATGTGCAAATGAAGAATGAAGGATGTAAAGGGAAAGGAATAAGCATTCATCAAATATCTTCTATGTGCTACACACTGTGCTTAGTACTATTTAAAAATTATATTATTAGATCTTCGCAACAATCCTTGGAGGCAAATGCTATTATAAACTCCTTTTCATACTTGAGCAAACTGAAGTAAGCTCAGGGTCACATGGCTAATAAGGTAGGGTTTATCCTAAGGGTATGTTGATGCTAGCCAGTACTAACTAGGACTCTTTTCACTGCATGACTAGGATTAGAAGTCCAGAGCAGAGATAGGTGAGGTTGATAAGGAGTCTTCCTGACAAGTGATTCTGGGCAAGTCATATATCTTTCTCAGTTACTATGTGGAGCTTGATAGAAGAGCTCTCTAAGGGCACACAGTTTAGGGTAAATGGAAAAATTTACTTCTCTCCTCCCAGAATAACAATTCAATTGCTGCAACAATTCAGTTCAGCAAATGTTTTTAAATGCCTTCTCTGTCCAATATATTGTGTAGATATAGAGATAAAAATAAAATCATCTCTGCCCTCAAAGAGTTTACATTCTACTGGATGAACATAAATATGGATAGAATTAAATATAGTACAAGGAAAATTATCATGAGGTAGCCCTGAGAGGTGAAGGGATGAGGGGATGTTCAACAAAGAACAAGAACTCTTAATTTCTAGTCACTTCAGTCAGGTACTCTGCCTTCACAATGGCCCTTGGAGTTGGTCTGATTAACCAATATGGAGGCCATTGAGTTCTATGTGGCTGATTTCTGACCAACAGAAACCTGAAAACAGAGGTGTTGCTGGGAAAACAGAGATCAATTCCCTCATTTCTTGGGTATTTGCCTGGTTTATTCTCTGTGGGTTTTGCTTTCAGATAACAACTAAGAAGGCTCCAGGGTAGAAGCTGTCCCAGCTTCTCCACACATTGCAGCCTTCAGCAGTTTGCTCCTTCTGGAAGAAACAAGAAGCCTCAGGGAAAAGTAAAGAGAGGTCGGGGCTAGGACGTTCCCCTGGGGCCAGACTGAGGGCTTGCTTCTCCACTCTCCCATAGGAGTTTAGGCCTTCTTCAGACCTGCCACTTCTCAATCCTTTAGCATTCAGCTGGCTAGGTGCCCCTCAGGCATCTGTGTTATAGTTAGCAGTTTTCAGGAATGGGCTTCAGTTTATTTCCAGTGACAGGTTTAATTTTTAAAGTGTCCCTCACTGTAGGCAGAATGTAGATGATTATATCAGTCCTCCAAGACCTTTCTGAAGATAGGTTCTATCTAGTATGATCCCTAATTCACTTTTTGCAAAACCTTTAAATTGAACTTGAAAATTAGCTTGGTGAGAATGCTATAATGTTAATTATGCAGGTATTCCTTGCCCCAAATTAATATGTAGAAATGTGAATGACCAAAATTACAGAGGTGGGACATAGGTGCAGCCTGTGGAAATAAGTCTTAAATATAAGGGATTTTCAGGATGTAGAGCATAACCAACATATTAAAGGGTAACACCTTCTGGTAGATGACGATATTGCAGCCCTACTGTATTAGCAGTGTGATTATCTGGATGCAAAAAGAAGGAAATAAATAGTAAGACAGAGAAGTTCAAGTACTGTGGGAGCCAAGAAGTATCATATGATGGGGAAGGAGAATGCTATAGAGTACAGAAAGCAGAAAGAAGGGAAAATCAACTACACTCCTAGGAGACATACGTGTCTTTCAATTCAATTAATATTTACTGAACCTTAGTTCTGCACCCAGACATAGAAGGCGCTGATCTGCATTGATAGAAGGAGTTTCTTTTTCTTTTTTTCTTTTGGGAGCTCCTTATGTAAATAACATTACAAGTCCAATCCCTATCTCTATGTGTCCAGGCATGATTAGAACTGTTTTGGAAGTTTTTTGAGAAGTTGTATGGAAATTGAATTCGAGAGGAAACAGTCTGGAAACAAGGACACAAATTAAAAGATTGTTATAATAATCCCAGTGACAGATGAGAAAGACCTGAATTGGGATAGTGGGTGTGTGAGTAAGAAAAGGGGGGGCATCAATGCCAGAACTATCTCAGAGGTTCTTGGTAACTGATTGGACATGAAGGAAAAGGAAGGGGTAATTGAGGGAGATAGCAGAGCTTGCATTTTTCAATGGGGGACTATTACTATAGGAAAAAAAATCTATTATTTCATAATATATATTTGTTCTTTACCAGAACATCTACATCTGTTATGTAACCAACAGAATGTGCTACATGTATTCTATCTCTTCTCATTACTTTGGAGGGGCGTGTGTGTGTTTGTGTGTGTGTCTCTGTCAATATCTGATTTTCAGAGAAAAATGAAAGAATATTTTCTATCAGCAGAATATATATACCTTGAGCTAATGAGAGAGAGAGAGAGAGAGAGAGAGAGAAAGAGAAAGAGAGAGAGAAAGAAAGGAAAGAAAGAGAGAAAGAAGGAAAGAAAGAAAGAGAAAGAAAGAAAGAAAGAGAAAGAAAGAGAGAAAGAAGGAAAGAAAGAGGGAAAGAAAGAGAGAGAGAAAGAAGGAAAGAAAGAGAGAAAGAAGGAAAGAAAGAGAGAGAAAGAAAGAAAGAAAGAGAGAGAAAGAAAGAAAAAAGAGAAAGAAAAAGGCAATATGTCACAAAGAAAAGTCTCTTCCTAGATTTGGGGTCATGTTCTAGGTTTCAGTTCTGGTTCTGTTACATACTAGCGAGATAACATTGAAAGAGTCTCATAATTTCTCTGATCTTCAGTATTGCAATTTGCAAAATGGGCATAACAGTACTAGTTCTACCTACATCATAGGGATGTGGTCAAGATCAAATGTATAACGGAGGAAAATATCATATAACTCATATGACACAGTGGATAAATGACTGTATTTAGAGTCTAGGAAGATCTTAGTTCAATTTAATTTTGCATGACTATTAAATATGTGACTTTGAGTTGGTTATTTAACTTTAGCCTCAGTTTCCTCATCTGTAAAATGGAGATAATAGTAGCATCTACCTCCCAGAAATGTTGTGAGGATCAAATAATCTAACACATGTGAAATATTTTACAAACCTTAAAGCATCATATAAATAGTACCTATTTTTATGAAGTGTTATATAAATATAATCAATGTCAAAGTTGGGGTTGGGGAGGATGGGAAGAAGATAATCAAAGGGAGAATATTAAGGAAGAGGAACCCCTGGGTAACTATCATTACTACTTTAACTATTTAAAAATGAATGCAGATTTTTTTCTCTCTCTGGTGTTTTTTTTTTTTTTTTTCCTTACTTTTATCAGCCTCTTAAAACTATGATCTGGAGGAGAAAGACTGAAGAGTTGAGGGCTAACTTACCTGATCAAGTCTTTCCAGTCTGTCCTATTCAAGACCAAGAAAATTCCCCCTACCAAGTGGTTTTGGGAAGTTTTCCACTGTACTTTATTGTTGCTTTGGACCTGCCAGCGTTTTCATTATGGCCTTTGTGTTTAAGTACCTCTTAATCTCACCTTGGCATTTCTCTCCGGTTGAAACCTGAATATGGGTATTTTCAATTCTGTACATGTTGACTTGTCCTCTGGCTACCTCTCACCCACAGTCATGGGCAGCAGGGGAATTCATCATTGAAATTCACAGGTGATACCCAGAGAATAGTGCAACACCAAAGTGGGCAAGTGAGAAAGTCACTATACTTAGAGCCCCAAGATCTGGGTTTTAGTATCAGCTCTGCCACTTACTTTGTCTGGGATCTTAGCAGTCTCCTTCCTACCTCTTCTAGAGGCACATTACTCATCTGGAGGGCGAAGATAGGGTTAATAAATCCTTTGATATAGGGAGCTCCCAGATGAGGAAATTCCATTTATCAGTGCAGGTCCATACCTTCTCTACATCTTATTTAGCCTTAGAGACTTGCCAAAATGCGCTGAGAAGTTAAGTGGCTGCCCAGCATCACAGAACCAGTATTGTATAACAGTATACAGTATATATCCTTGTATAACAAGAGGGACTTAAAACCAGGTCTTCTTGGCTTTGAGGTCCTTTTTCTCTTTCTAAGCCATGCTGCCTCCTATAAATGAAGATTAATGTGAGCATCAATGGAGATAATGTAAAAGTCATAATATATCACTAGTCAACTGAGAGACTTCATGGGATAGTGAAAAGAAAAAAAAAACTAGATCTGGAAGTCAGAAAACCTAAGTTCAAATCTCATCTCTACCACCATCTGATCTTAAGCAAATCTCTTAACTACTCAAGTTTTTCCTGGCTTTGAAGTCCAAAACATCTCTCCCTAGCCACTACTTCCCTGTATGTGTTGACTTTCCCTATTAAAATATAAGCTATCTGAAGGCAGGGACTATCTTACTTGCTTATATTTGCACCCTTAGTGTTAAGGTCACTATCTGGAACTTAAATGTGTAGTCCTTAATTATTGAGGACTATTTAATAAATACTTTTCATTAATTCATCCTTTGGGCCTCAATGTCTTTATCTATAAAAACTAGATGAGTTCTAAGTACATATCTTTAATTCTGTGAACTCTAAAAGTCAGCCCAGTCATTGTCTTAGATCTACAGCTTTAGTCACTTTGACCAAAACCATTAGCAAGCCTGCTTACTTACTAATGAGCTGTGAGTCAGATTCAGCGTCCTATTTCATCTCTTCCATCTCTAAATCTATGTATCTTTTATGTCTTACTGTCCTGCTAGTCTACTGCTGCTGATGACAGTTTTGTAGGGGACATGATGTGGCCAAAAGGCCTGAGATGAAACCAGAAGGATTCCCCTGACTGTTCCACGGCCCCCTTCCCATACCATATAGCATGTGGCAAGAATGGATGTGGGTTTGCTGCCAACATCACTGTTGTGAATCCTGTCATTTGTTCTTTTTTCTCTTTCCCCTCCCCAGCACTCTCAGAGCCCTTCTCTCCTGAATTATTCCTTCCAGTCTGACCTGTCAGCCAATCATCTCCTGTTCCACCGATGCTTTTTTATGCTGGGTCATAAAACCCAAATTGGCAGCACTTTTCCCAAACAGTGACAAATCTTAGAACAAAGGAGCCAGGGTTGGGGAGGGGATGGGGATGGTAGAAGCAAGAAAGTCAGATAATACATGAAGTAGATTCTGGGCCTGAACCATTCCAAGTGGGCTGTCCAATTTGCTCCATGCTGTTCTTATGAGACTCAGCATTTGGCTAATTGAGTGAGTCCTATCCCCTGCACCAATTCTTCTCCATTACAGTATTTCTATAGGCAAAAAATGAGCTGAGATCTATGAGCTGGCAGTCTCCAAGAATCCTATTGTGGATGTATAAGTATAAAGGACAAAATGTCATCTTTTATGCCCCTGATTTTAACCCCTAAACTTCAATTGGTAGGCTGGCCAAGAGTATGGGGGAAGGGCCCCTGGGGAGATCATAAATTATATCCTTAATGCACTCTGTGTTTAGTGCCTTTCAGGCCAGGGTCCTTTAATGCTCTTTACAAATAATTAATGCCGACAACACCCCAGCAAGGTTGTCCAGGATTATTTATGATCCTAGTTCATTGCCCTGAGGAGTCAACTAATATTCTCCTTCTTAAAGCCCTGGAAGCTGGGCTTATCCAAAGGCACCAGGGCCTGCTGAGCAACAGAATGAATGTTCAGGGCAAACATTCATTCATTCTCTATTCCCACCTAGTAACAATAATTCACATTCCCATAGTGTTTTAGCTTTAAAAAAGTGTTTACATCATAACTGCTCCCGCGAGATAGGTAATGCTAATAGTATTTTCCCTATTGTATAATAAAACAGACTGGTTTTCAGAGCAATTATTCACCCAAGGTCACCCAGGCAATAAGTCAGAGGTGGGATTCAAATTCAAGTTTTCAGACTCCAAATCCAGTGATTTTTCCATTCTCCCATTCTGCTTTTTGCCCTCTGCTAACTAGAGCCTAGTTTCCTGGCAGCTATGTGGTTCTGTGGACAGAGTGCTGATCCTGGAGTCAGGAAGGGCTGAGGTCAGAGTCAATCTCAGATAATGACTTCTGTGATCCTAGGCAAGTTTGTCTGCCTCAGCTTCTTCAGCTGCAAAAAGGGACTACCTCCTAGTGAGGATCAAATGAAATAGTATTTATAAAGCAATTAAGATAGTGCCTGGTACATAGTAGGTATTTAATAAATGCTTTCTTCTCCCTTTCCTTCCATTGCTAAGAGAGGAGCAGTGAAGACTTTTGGGTCTTTGTCCTTTTACAGTTTGCCTATAGCATTGGTTTCCACATTTGTTGGGGTTTTTTCCTTGTTTGTAAAAAAAAAATTCCCCAAAATGGAGGGATTGCAAAGAGATCATGAAAGAAGAAAAAGGTCCTACATGTGCAAAAATATTTGTGGCAGTCATTTTTGTAATGGCAAAGAACTGGAAATTGAGTGCATGCCCCTCAGTTGGAGAATGGCTGAATCAATTATGGTATATGAATTATTATTCATATTCAATATTATTAATGTGAATATTATTGTTTTATAAGAAATGAGGAATAGGCTGATTTCAGAAAAGCCTGGAAATTCTTACATGAACTGATAGTAAGTGAAATGATCTGAACCAAGAGAACATTGTACAGCATTAAGATTATGTGATGGATATGGCTTTTCTCAACAATGAGATGATTCAAGGCAATTAATTATTCTATTAGACTTGTGAATGAAAGTGTCATTTACATCCAGAGATACAACTATGGAGACTGAAAGGAGATCAAAGCACATTACTTTCACCTTTTGCTGTTGTAGTTTGATTGCTTTTATTTCTCATGTTTTTTTTTCACTTTTGATCTGATTTTTCTTGTGCAACATGATGAATATGGAAATATGTTTAGAAGAACTGCACATGTTTAACCTATATCAGATTGCTTGCTGTCTTAGGTGGGGGGAAAGGGTGAGAGAGGGAGAGGAGCACAAAGTTTTGTAAAGGTGAATGTTGAAAACTATCCTAAAAAGTATTTGGAAAAGTAAAACATTATAAACTAAAAAAAGAAAGAAAGAAAGAAAGGGAGGGATTAACCAGGAAAGTGGCATTCAGGGCAAAAACCTATTTTAATTTCTTTGATTCCCTCCCCTCCATTGGATACTGATTATTCCTACATTCTGTCTCTTTAGCACAAAGGTACTTAGCTCCCACAGCATTCCCTTCCTGTACATATGTTTCTTTTTTGCCAAATAAGTGTAAATCAGCGCATTTTTATTTGTTCTTTCCTGTCTTTATTAGCATGAGATTTCCCTAAGGAATAGGAACTGCATCTGTCTCCCTCCCCTATTAGACTGGGAGATCTCCTCAAGACAGTAGCCCAGTTATTTTTTCCCTTTATGAAGGCTTCTTACCCTGTGGTCTGTCAACTTGCTTTATTTTTTAAAGGCCTATTTTAATAACTGTGTTTCGATATAATTGATTCCCTTTGTGATCTTATGTGTTTTGTTTTATTCATTTTAAAACATACTTCTGTAAAGGAGTCCATTGGTTTTCCCAGATTGCCAAGAAGGTCCATGATACCCAAATGGTTAAGAACCCCTCAATGCTCAGCATTGAGCTATAACAACAGACATTTAGTACAAGATATTGATTGACTTCCCTTTGATTTTTTTCCCCCATGTTAATTCCTGGTAATGTTTAAAAAGTTGTTTAATTTACTTCTCTGCTGCAGTGTCTCCTTATCATCTAGGACAGCAATTCTCAAATTTTGTGGTCTTAGGATTCCTTTACACTCTTCATTGTTGTTAAAGACCCCAAAGACCTTTTGTTTATGAAGAACATATCTTTTGATATTTATAATATTAGAAATAAAAAATAAATTTAAGATTTAATTAATTTATTATAAAATAGCAATAATAAATCCATTTTTATAAAAAAATATATTTCAAAGCAAAAAACTAGTGGAAAGAGTAGCATTGTTTTTTTTTGCAAATCTTTTTTTGTCTAGTTAAAGAGGAGAAAGCTAAATTCTCTTCTCTGCATCTGCATTTAGTTGATTATCATATATTATTTTGGCTAAAGTATATGAAGCAAATATAGATGACATAGAAAGTAGTTGTAAAACAGGAAGTACATTTTAATAATAAAATAATATCTTAATATTTTTATGATGATAGTTTTGATTTTGCAGATCCAATAAGAGATTCTCAGAGATCTACATAGGTCCCTAAACCTCATTTTATGAACTACTCAAGTAGGAAAAGCTTCTGCTGAGAAGAGGAGTCTTAAGGGTCCTGAAGAGAACAGGAAATCAGGTTTCATTTTAGAGAAAGAAATTTTGTGTAAATAACATCCTGCATTTTGTAATACCCTGGAGATTTTTGAGGATGAATAAGAAATAAGAATAAATTATTGATATGTTTTGTTTTTACATCTTTTTCATTTTTCTCCTTCCTGCTTTGAGGTGAACTTTCTGGGTCTTCCAAGACATAAACTACAACTGTCATGAGTATAGGCTTCAAAGGAAGATTTTGAATGGTTTAGTCACCTGCTTCAAAAGTTCTCAAAGAATAACTACTAATACTTTGCTTACACTATTCATTCTTCAATATATTAGCAAATTTCAACTCCCTCATATTTTCTCCTTTCTATTCCAGGGATTCTAAACCCCTGGTTGTCTATGCTCACTTCCATTCTTATATCCTCTTAATGACATCTCTACAATGCTTCTCTCCACATCTGTAGAAGGCTATTGTACTCTCTAGGAAATCTGCTCCATAATTTTAAAAATTACCCTCATCTTAAACTTTTTTCCTGTCTCACACCTTCCATCTCTCATTAAGACCTGATTTCCTTCTCTAATTTTTCATCCTTGATCATACTCTTCAGTAGAAATATCATGTTCATTCATCTCTTGATTTACTAGTCATGGAAGAGTCATCATAATATTCGTTGCTTCTGGTTGCTGCTTCTATGTTCTCTCTCTACCACTTCACCATCATCCTTTCCTTTGAGGATCATTCAATAAAAATTTACTACCTAATCTGTATTCTGATGGCTGTTATCTACAAACCCTCAGGATATTTTCCATTCTCCTACAATGAGTTCAGATACATCTCAGCCTTTCTCTCTACAACAACTCCTCCATTCCCTCTCAACCACACATGGATGTAGTCATACTCTTTCTATCACCCACAAGTGTTCCAGTTCCATTTTTGTGAACTTCAAAATTCTTTTCTTTGATCATAAGATTTTATCATTTTATCTTTTCTTCTTCCTAACTGCTCCAGGATATCATAATATTCCCCTTACTGGATTGTTTTGAGGAAAGAAATTTGGGGCATATAGATTGTAGAGGGAATTCTTATTCAGGTATCAGTTAAACTAAGCTTCTGAGATCGCTCTTAATTCTAGTATCATTTGCTGTCATGGAGCAATAGGAATAATTGTGTCAAGAAGCACCAGGTAGATACATCAAAGAATGAATGACTAGCTGTATCCCAAAGAGATCATATATGTATATGTGGGAAAAGGACCCACATGTACAAAAATGTTTATAGCAGATCTTTTTTGTGCTAGCAAAAAACTGGAAAATGAGTAGATGCCCATAAAATGGGAAATGACTGAATAAGTTACGGTATATGGTATATGAATGTAATGGAATATTATTGTTCTATGAGAAATGATGAACAGGCTTATTTTTAAAAAGCCTAGAAATATTTATTTAAACTGATGCTGAGTGAAGCAAGCAGAACCAGGAAAACATTGAATGATCAATTATGATAAACTTTGCTCTTCTCAGAAATTCAGTGATTTAAGGCAATTCCAATAAATTTTGGATGGAAAATGTTGCCTGCATTCAGAGAGAGAACTATGGAGAATTCTTTTCTTTTTTTCTTTCTTGTGGTTTTTCCTTTTTGTTCTGATTTTTCTTTCCCAATATGACTCATGTGGAAAGATGTCATAAATGAATGTACATATATAACCTATATTACATTGCTTGCTTCCAAAAAAGTTTGGAACTCAAAATTTTACCAAAATGAAAGTTGAAAACCATCTGTACATGATATTTGAAAAGTAATATATTATTAAAATAAAATTTAAAAAAAAGAATGAGTGACCAGGACCAGGACCAGGACCAGAATGTCTGAAGTTCCACAATTCATCATGGTGGACTAGACTTGAAATCAGGAACAGTCAGCTTCATGAGTTTAAATCTGGCCTCACATATTTATTAGCTGTGTGACCCTGGACAGGTTCTTAATCCTGTTTGTCATAGTTCATCATCTGTAAATAATCTGGAGAAGGAAATGGCAAACCATTCCAGTGTCTTTACCAAGAAAATCCCAAATGGGTCAGAGAAAGTCAGGCAAGAATGTTTTTCTCTGCAAAGAGGAAGACCAAGACAAGTACTTAAATTAGGAAGAGAAGAGAGAAGGGAAGGGAATAAGAATTTAAATAACATCTACTATGTGCCAGGCACTGTGTTAAGTGCTTTTTTACAAGTAGCTCATCTGATTTTCATAGCAATCCTGTGAGGTATCCTAATTTTGTAGTTTGAAGGAACTAAGACAAATAGAGATTAAGTAACTTGCTTAGAGTCTCACAATGTCTGAGTCTAGATTTGCACTCAATCTTCCTGATTCTAGTCCCAACATTCTATCCATTGTGCAACAAATAACTGGGCAGGGTTTGAGAAATATAAGAGATTGCATTAAAGTATATGAAACACTTGAGGATAAAGATAACTTTTAGCTAGGAGAATCTAAGAAGACTTCGTGGAGAAAGATTAGAGAGAAACGATTGCCTGGGAGTCAGATTTGCATTCAGGTTCTAGTTATATAACCTTAGATAAGCAACTCTCTCATCCACAGTTTCTTTATCTGTAAAATTCAGCCTGTTCTGGGATCATAACTTTAGAACTGGAAAATCTTTAGAATTCATCTAATCAAACACCTTCATTTCATAGAGGAGGAAAGGAGTGGAAAAGACTAAAATGGAATGGAATGATAAGGCTAAATACAGTAAATAGCAGAGTCAGAATTGAAGCCCAGGGCTTCTGATTCCAAATCCAGAGTTCTTTCCCTGTACTACACAGGGCAAAATAGATGAGTTCTATGATCCTTTCAAGCTCTGTCATTCTTTTTATTTTCTTCTTCTCTGCATTTATGCTGTTACTTATCTGCAAATTAGGAATTAATCATGCTTGTATTATCAATATTACAGAGACCTTGTTGTTAGAGAAATACTTTATAAACCTTCACGTACTATAAAAATGTGAAGTCCTATGATGACTGTCACAATGATCATTGCTATCATATAAATAAACACCACCCCAATGAAATAGTAACCTCTAATCCCTCCATTCCTCAGTTCTTTCCCAGGACATCACCCCTAAACTGGCTATACTCTCTTCCTTTCCTGATCATAATCCTTTGGTGAGTCAGTTCAGTTATGTACAAACTTCAGGAATTTCTATCAGTGGATCTTCCTGACTGTTTCTTTTCCCCCTCAGTATTCTAGCTGGCAGTCCTTAACTCCAAAAACACTGATCTTCTTGCTGGACTTCAAAAACAATGTACTCTCTTTCATCAACAAATCTTTGTCCTCTTAAAAGAGGGGAGAGAAGAATCTGTTCTTCCTTTCTGCCAAGCCATACTCATCTTTCTATTTGTGAAACAGATCAAAATCTCTCTCCTCAAGAAGCTTCCTTTATCATGTTCTATCTACTGCCTTCCCAGGGCTCTCTTGCTAGCAATGTTTTTCACCATATGAGTTTTATTTGATTGTTGTTTGTCCTTCATTCTAGAAGATGACCATGACATCAGAGAATTGATGCCATGACATGCAAATAAATTGGATTCAAGTGAGAGTAGGTTGTATAAAGTCACCAGTCTCACTTTTTCCTCTGGTGCTGTCCGAATTCAGTGGCAAGATGTAGATAAAAACAATTGAAACTTTTGGATGCAGTGGGAAAGTTGGCCTTTTTAAGTTAAGGTTTTTTCCAGGTTTCAGTTTGAGTTAACTGTCCATTCAGTGATTAAGACTAGGTATGAAATGAGGCAAAAATGTTTTTTTTAAATTTAGTTTAAAAATCAATCCGGGAGGAGAAGATCCTCAGGGTTTCTGGCCAAAACAGAAACACTTGCTATTTGCATTTATTTTAATGTAATCAATGACCAAAGAAAGACCAAATAGGACTTCCCTTCCCTTTTCCCTTCCCTTCCCTTTTCCCTTCTCTTCCCTTCTCTGTTCCTTTCCCTTCTCCCTTCCCTTCTCCCTTCCCTTCCTTTCTGTTCTCCCTTCCCTTCCTTTTTTCTTCCCTTCTCTCTTCCCTTCCCTTTTCTCTCTTCCTTCTCTTCCCAAAGAAATGTAAAATTTTATCAGTGAAACCTTGCAAGATACCTTGAAATTCACAGGCTAGATTTCTTTTCTAAGAAACACAGCTTAAACCCAAATCACTCTGGCTCTTACCAAGTGACCAACAAAAATGTTTAGGTTGATAGAATGAAAAACAATATAGTAACAAGAATAATGGACTTAGAACCAATGTCTTGAATATGAGCCTTAGTTTTGCCTCTTAAATAATTATGTGACCCTGACTAAACCATACACATCCTCTAACTCTAGCTTATTTCCTCTTTGTTATAATGATGATCATAATGCTTATAATCTACTTGCCTCTTAGGATATTTCTGAGCAAAGTACTTTGTAAATAGAATACAATCTACATGTAGACTGCTTTAGAGGGTTTAAATGAGGCCTGCAGGGGAGTTAGAGGAATGGACTGGAATAATTCAATCATTTACTTCATAATAATAATAGCTAAAATTTATATAAAACTTTAATATTTACATAACACTTTCCTCACAATGACTTTTTGAGGTTCTTTCCCAGGCCATCACTCCTAAGCTGGCTATACTCTTGTTTTCCTGATCATAATGCCTTGATGAGGTTCTTAGGGCCAGGGTTATCATTTGCATTTCACTGTTGATGAAACTAAAGTTTGGAGGAGTTGAATGGCTTATCCACAGTCTCATAGTGAAAGAATATTAGAGTCAAGATTTGAATTCTAAATCAGAATTCAAATCTTGACTCTAATATTCTTTCACTATGTGACTGTGGATAAGAAACTTGATACACACACACACACACACACACACACACACACACACACACACACACGATATAGTATTTGGAGTAAAGTCATCCAAGTGAATCTCTAGAATAAGTACACCCGCCAAAACCATAGCATATGAGTCTCCACTGATGCATTTATTTATACAATCAATCAGACATATTTGTTCAAAAAACATTTAATCAAGCAGCATGACAAATAAAGTGACAGTTAAAGGTACTCCAACAGGTAACTATAGGGCATTATCTCTAACCACTATTCTTCCTGATGTCAGCTCATTTTGTTTTGAGCATCCCTTTTTGAATGAACTTATGAACTGAGTACTGGCTCTAACCTAGGGCAAGAGGTATTTGGAAGGAGAGGGAAGCAGGTGGGACTGGGAACAGATTTTTCATCATCATATGCGCCACCCCCCCCCCGGCCCCCCCACAAACTATTTCCTATTATCCTTCACTGGATTGTGGCACTTAGCAACAATTGGCTTGGCAACCACTTTGCCCAGGTGGTGGAAAGACTTAGTAATCCTCATTTCTGTCATTTCTTAACAGCTTTTACCTCCAAAACTGCCTGAAAACTATGGTGCAGTTTCCTGTGGCATAAAAGGGGAAAAGTAGGGAATTCATTTTCTAACTAGAATTCCCTTTGCCTTAATATATTGAGACACCCCAAAATATACAGTGAAAAATCATAGCTTTAATCCCAGCATGAACTACTCTGTCCCAGTGGTACCCTCTTACTGTGGTCAGCTGTCTCAAGTATTTAGCTATAATCATGGGAGACTATGTATATCCCAATAACTCAAGAGAGGTGTCTACTGATGGTGGCTCTGATCCATGATGATCATTATTAGTGTTGTGTCTACTAATAATGACTGTCATGTACCACATAGTATTCCATGGTTTCAAAAAAAATCAGGTAATTCAGTGGATAGAGTGCTGGGATTGGGGTTAAGAAGACTCATGTGGCCTCAGACACTTATTAGATGTGTGAACCTAGACAAGTCATGCAACCCTGTTTGCTTCACTTTTCTCACCTGTAAAATGAGCTGGAGGAAATGATAAACCATTTCATTCTCTTTGCCAAGAAACCCCCAAATGGTATCATGAAAAGTTGTATATGACTTAAATGACTGAATGACAAAATGGATTGCAAAACTTTTCACATATTTTATCTTATTTTATCCTCACTTTAAAACAAAGAGGAAGTAGTGAACTCAAATGTTAGAATCCCTATTTCCTATAAAATAGGGAAGCAGTGTGGGCAAAGGGAATTGTTGAAATAATAATAATTCCCATTTATATAGCATGTAAAGATTTGCAGAATGATTTTCTCACAACAATCCATTGATTACCGTGAGTCTAATCCTGTGGAAATATTATTTCCATACTTAAAAGAGAAGTAATTTCATTGGAATGGGCACTCCAATCACTGACACAAATCGTAACCCCTCTACCTAAGTACATGATCTTAGATGGTTTCTGTGACCCAAAAAACTCACCCTCTTATTGAGTGGTGATAAGCATCTCCAAGTACAATATCACTATCCCTTTTTTTTCCAAGTGAGAAATTGGGAAATAATTGAGAGTTTGAATAACTTGCTCGTGATCACATAGTTATCACCAGAGTTGAAATTTGAATCCATACCTTCTTTATACTATACCACTTAGAGTCACATTGACAGTAAACGGTTGAACTGGAAGCTGAACTCAAGTCTTCTAATTACAAAACCAGGGCTCCTGTGTCTTTGAATTTCCCCTAACTTCTACTTTTGAGAATCCTTACATTTCTTTAGAGAATGATCAACTCTCATAACCATGGAAGACCTTTCTTCATCTGTGCCCCACCTCCTTGTTAAATCTCTTTCCTTTTTGAAATTACATTGATTGATGTGCTTAAAAGAGAGTATAAGTGTCTTGAGATCAAGGTCTAATTTGTTTTTGTCATTTCATCTTCCATACTAGCACAATATGCATGATTATTATTTAATGTGTTTTGAATTAAAATAACAATCACAAAAGTCATACTGTGCCTTTTTGGTCTATAATCAATTAGAAAGTATTTATTGAGGCTCTGTTAAGAATATGACATTCCACTAAAATTATTTTATCCCAAGATTGACATGAAGCACTCTCAGGTTAGAAACCATGTCTTTAGGATTCTGCCATGACAGTAACTCGATACATAAATGCTAACTACTTTTCTTTTCCTTCCTAGTTTTAAAATTCGCTGCCTGTTGGAAACATAGGTTATGATTTGGTGCATGGGGCAGTTTTACTAAAAAGACATGGTATAAGAATGATGTGGGGTGGAAGAATAGAAGGGTGAGAAAAATGGATTCACCAACATTCCTGCTCTGCCTCTGTAGCGGGTTTGCTGCAGAAATTTAAAAACTCTTCAATCAATTCTAGCCTGGAAATTGGCAGATCGGTTCCTGTTGGCTCTTGTAATTTCCAATATACTGTTTTTATCACACCAGGCTGACCAGCACCTGGGTTACCATTCCCTTCCTTAGACAGATGCCTTCTGATAGTTTGGGATTAGCCTAGTAGAGCATCCAGGTAATGGAGCTAGTCTCATCATTGAGCCTGCTAACCTAATCACACACATAGAAAAGGCTGAAAACTACCATTGGTAAATCTACCTGATAAATCTTATTTATTTGGTTCTATATTTTTGTGACCCAGCAAAAGTCATATAACTCCTCTCAGTTTCTTCATCCATAAAAATGAAAATAATAGTAATCAAATGAAATACATCACAGGGTTATAAACAAAGTGCTTTTTATCCCTGAAAATCTTTCTAAAATGGGAGGTAATGATGATAATTTTTATCTTAGATAGAAAATTATCACTGTGGTTTTCTTTGTACAGAGTCTCTTGAAACATCTTAGATGGCATAGTTGATGGAGCTCTGGACTCAAAGTAAGGAAGACCTTAGTTTCAATCTTTTCTTAATCATTTATTATCTCTGTGATGCTGGGATGTTGTTTAATCCTCTTCGTAATCAATTTCTTCATCTGTAAAATGGGAACAGTAATTAGTCCCTATCTCACAGAATCAAATAAATGGCGTGTATAAAATATTTTACAAATCTAGAAGCCCTCTACAAATGTTAGTTATCATCATCATAATTATGATATGAAAATGCTGAAAACTAGTAAAATTTCAGTAGGTTCAATTCATTGGTGGAACATCCCATATGAATTAGTGGAAAGTCAAAATTATAGAATTTTTTTAAAAAAAGAATTGTAGCTGTATTTTTTAAACCCAAGCACTAACTAGAAAATAAGTAAATGTTGCCCCAAGATAGCTCTTATAGACCTCTTGTTTCAGTAGACAAAAAGTGAATTATTTGTGATTAATACATCTTATTGAAATTTGTATATTCTTTTGAGTACTTTATACCTTTGCTTTATCAATATCCTTTACACTATATGTAACAAAGTATATGTAAGAAAGTGAATTTGGAACCATATGACATGATTCTGAGTGTTTACAACTAAGTAGGTGATATTGGGCAGTTCATTTTACCACATTAGAATAGATTCTTCTTCCCATGCCTGAAATGCATTCCTTTTTTTCTTCAGATCCTGTTCTTCCTTTTTTTTTTACTTGACATTTTTATTAAGCATACTAAAACCTTAGGAGAAGGATTGTTTATTTCTGCCCTACCTCTACATTGGTGCAAGTGAAGATTGGTGAAGACACTATTATCAGGAAACCAAACAGAGGTCATGCCATTAGAGAGACTAGTCCCATAGAGAGAACTCATCTGTGCATTACTTCAAGACCTTAGGCACTTCTCACTCTTTCATTCCTGACTTTCAATATCCTTGGCCCTTCAATCTGCCCAAGTTCCAGTTTTTCTGCCTTCCCTTCATCTTTGAGCTTCTTAAACTCTCCTCTTATTTCCCTGTTCTTAGTTCCCTCGCCCAAGAAGAATGGTAGAAGAAGTAGTAAGAAATGGGAGAAAATCATTTGCCTCTACTATTCCCTCCTCTGAAATTCTTTTTTTAAAAGCTTTTTATTTTCAAAATATATGCATAGATAATTTTCAACATTCATCCTTAAAAAACCTTATGTTCCAATTTTTTTCTCCCTCTCTCCCCCCCCATAGCAAGTAATCCAATATATGTTAAACATGACCAATTTTTCTACAAATATTTCAACAATTATCATGTTGTGCAAGAGAAATCTGATCACAAAGGAAAAATGAAAAAGAAAACAAAATGCAAACAAACAACAAAAAAAGTGAAAATACTATGTTGTGATCTATACTCAATTCCTACAGTCCTCTCTCTGGGTGCAAATTGCTCTCTTCATCACAAGACCATTGGAACTAGCCTAAATCACCTTGCTATTGAAAAGAGCCACATTCATCAGAATTAATCATTGCATAATCTTGGTGTTATTGTGAAAACTTGTTCTTATGGTTCTACTCACTTCACTTAATATCAGTTCATGTAAGTCTCTCCAGACCTCTCTGAAATCATCCTGTGATAATGTATTATAAATTATTAAACCATTCTCCAACTGATGGGCATCCACTCAGTTTCCAGTATCTTGTCACTATAAAAAAGGCTACTACAAACATTTTTGCACATGTGGGTCTTTTCCTCTTTTTATGATGTCTTTGAGAGACAGGCTCATTAGAGACATTGTTGGATCAAAGGGTAAGCACAATTTGATAGCCCTTTGGACATGGTTCCATATCACTCTCCAGAGTGGTTGGATCAGTTTACAACTCCACAAACAATGTATCAGTGTCCCAGTTTTTTCACATCCCCTCCAACATTCATCATTATCTTTTCTTGTCATTTTAGCCAATCTGAGAGGTGTGTAATGGTACCTCCTCCTATGAAATTCTAGTCTACCCAGAAGGTACTATTGTGAGAAGCTATTTAGCTTGATGTGATTATTTGGAAAGGGGAGGCTCCAGTAGATCTCAGCTCATGGGGGGAAATTAGGAAAAGGGATATAGAGAACTTGATACCTAAATTCTAAGCTTAGTCTGTGATAGAAAGGAAGAGTGTCCTCCTCTGCCCCCAAACACCCTTGAAGTCCTTCCTCTCAACTGCCCTAGGGTCTATTATCTAGTACCTTCTCCCCATGTGAGCCACTGCTAGTTCCTGACCAGAGACCTTGAACAGCTCAAGCATTCTTTTCTTCACAAAACTTCTCCTGATTCTCCCAACTGCTTATGTCCTCCCTCTAACTACTTTATATTTACTTGTATTTATTCTCATTAGAGACAGGTAGTAGGAATACTTGTTATCTCCACATTTGAATGTTATTTCAATTTTATGAGTGTAGAGATTGTTTCATTCTTTGGGTGAATATAGTCAGTGCCTAGCACAGTGCCAGGCACAAGTAGTTGCTTTAAAAATGACTGTTGATTGATTCAAGCCACATTGATGATGTCTATTAGGTACAAGACTAGAAAGATAGAAATGACAGTCCCTACTTCAAATCTAAGCTTACTGCCTACTTCTCAGTAAGATGAATTTAATATTCATGTGGAAAAGAATTAATAAAATTTTATTATACTGCTCCTTTCTCTTAGAATTGAAAATATCCTTAAATGACTTTTCTCTTTCCCTGAAATGGGGACATGTTCTACTCTTTTCTATATACTCTCAAAATACAAGTACCCAGAAGCATTGTTGCATAGAGAATGGAATGTTGGGTTTGGAGTTAATTATGATCCTTAACTAACTATTGTCCTGGGAATGTTATCCACCTTCTCTTAGTCTGACTTTCCTCATATATACAATCATTCTCTTTGTACTACCTGCCTCATGGGGTTACTGTGAAGATCAAATGAAAAAGTACATATGAAGTGTTCTGTAGACATTTACATGCCAACATAAGTAATAACTTATCATTTTCGTGGCTGTGCACACAAGAGTACTCAGGTAGTGTTGCTGACTGGCTACCAAATTCAGACTTTAACAAAACTCTATGACAAAATATTTAGATTATATTTACCTAGGATATTATGGTACAGAGCCCGGCTTCTTAAACTATGGGTCACATAACTAAATGTAGGGATCATGAAATTATGATTTATTATCAGTAAATATTTGGTTTATATATCTATGTTGTATACCTGGGGTCACATAAAATTTTTTCAGGCAGAAATAGGATAGGGGGTGGGAAAAGTTTAAAAAGCTTTAATATAGTGGATAATGGACTGATCCTGAAGTTAAGGTAACATGGGTTGAAATTTGGCTTCTATGCCCTTCTGGATGCATGATAATGGGCAAATCTTCCCAGGATTCCAGGCATTTTGCTGATCTGAAATACATGGAAGAAGATTCCATGTTGGAATCTCCCTAAATCAATGAGATCTTTGGTCAAGACCACCCCATTCTCTCAAAGACCACCAAAAAATTATAAAACCTGAAACAAAGTAGGAGATGACAATAGTAAGACTTATGCCTTACTGAATGTAGTAAGTCTTACCACCACATGGCAAGTAATTCCTTAGCCCATTCATCATAATAGGGTTATTTATTAACGACATGACAAAGACTCGCTGTAGGCAATGTTGATTGCCCAAACCTAGCCTTGAAAAATTTTCTATTGTAGTACTTTTGCCCTGAGAGGTTGGGCTGTGTAAGGTAAATGCATAAATAGTGCTGCTGACGTCTCTCTAAGGTAGAGTATTGTCTTTTCTTTCTCAGGCGAAGCTAAGGAGGCATTAAGAGTGTGTGTGCGCCAGCCTTGGAGAAGTGCACTGTCCACAAAAGTCCTATAATTTACTTCATTTCTCTTTACCCTTTACCCAAAGCCAGCCTTGATAAGTACAGATTAGGAAGGTAGAAACTGAAATAGGTAGGTTGTGGTAGTAATAGCAGGTAAAAGAGATTATTGGTGAATCATTTAAAACACCATCTCAACAAGAAAAGAAATTTCAGAAATGGACACAGGCATGCAGGGTAGTTTTGTTATCACCATGTTAAATTTAATGCACTTTTAAAAACCATATATAACCAAAGTTTACAGTCTCATACACAATCTTCTGGGTTTTTTTGTGTAGAAAAAATGTTCATTTTTATTAATGTTGGTTGAATTTATAATAAAAATAAATTTATATTCAAAAAAGAAAATAAAAACCTATATGAGCTAAGCTAAATATTCAACAACCTAGGAGTGCTTTGGATATCTAGTATTAAAACCCAGCTAGTATAATAGTCTTATAGCTACACTGCTCAGGTCTCATGCTCTCAGACAAATTATCTCTGAACAGAGCCAGAGATTGCAATGGGTAGCCAGTATTAAACTGTTGGATTTGTGATCTAGGCAAAAACAAAATGTTAATATCTATCAGTAATTTCTGGAATAACTGATTGGGATTGGTCTCAGAAATGAATAAAAAGTGACTACAGAGCCTTGATATAACCACTCCTACAATGGGTAGGAGGTGAGAATAGATCATCTCCAAGATTTCTTCCAGTATTTAAAATCTAACTTTGAACTAAGAGGAAGTTGGATGCCAAAGCAAATAGAAGTCAGGAAAACCTGAGTTTAATTCCCACCTCAGACATATAACTGCCTGTGTGATCCTGGTCAAGTCACTTAACCACTTAACCTTAAATGAATATTGCCCCCTTCAAAAAACTCCCCAAACTCTAAGACAGTAAGTTGCAGAAAATGTACCAGTCTACATTCATAGGGAAGTATTCCCCACTAGAGTTTCTTGGTCTGGCATCTATGAAATTTAAATGTATGGTTTTATTTGCAATCCTATATATTTTCTTTGGGGCATTTAAAAATATGATTCTGAGAAAGAATCCATGTTGGGGGAGGGGGCGGTCCAAGAGTTTACTAGTCTGCTAAAATGGTTAAGAACCCTTCCCTATCCAAATGAAATCACAGAACCAGTAAAACATAAATTAATAGATTGTACATGCCATTCTTCACAGCAACAAAATTATATCCTATTTCATGGTCCCCCAAACTTGCCTATTTCTTAGCCTGGGCTCTGTTAGTCCCATGACCCATTATACATTATAAATTATTCAGTACTCCCATTGTATACCCTCTGGTTGGCAGCACAGTAACACACCCATTGGTATCAACCCATTCAGTCCAGCTATGGAAACTCACTAGATTTCTTTTCCTCAAATGAGTGGAGGGGAGATGAGAAAAGCCCTTTTTTCTGCAGCAGCCCCATTGACACAAATACGTGCCCAAAGACCAAGAGTTCACCCCAAAGGTGAGCAGTTCTAACACTTGAGGCAGATTGGTCTTTTGGGGAGGGTGCTCCAACCTCAGTCTCACCTCAGGGTATCCTGAGTGACTAATTTGACACAGCTTCTTCTACTAATTAAACACCCAATGAAAAACTGAATGGAAAACAATTACAGTGACTGCCTGACATCTACTGGCAGGAGCAGCTCCAGACAATGACAAATGGGTGTTCTGGTCTTCCCTCCCTCTCCATCATTGTTCCACGCCTTGACCCTAGTGAGGTTACTTTTTTCCCTCTTGAAAGTTGTGGCACATCATGTCCTAAGATCATTCTCCTATATTTTTAATTTACCATATGAATATTTTTAATTTACCATATGAATCATTTACCAAGTTCCCTCTTGGCCCATTCTTAATTATTTTTTCTGGGATTTAATGTTTATCTTTTTTCTTTTCATCCCTTCCTGCTGGAGTCTAGGTTCTGAGCCCATTAATAATGCTGTTGACTATGCTTTAAAGCCTTCTCTTTGTCATGTCCCCCCCCCCCCACACACACACACATACAGTAAGTTTATCTTTTTTAAAATCTGTTTTTATAAACTTTAATCTCCAAATCCTATTATCATTCCTATTGCTCTGTATCAGACACCTAGCTGGCTAATTAGATCATCTTCCAGGTAGGCTTAGCCTTCCAGACAGACTCTCCATGGGTACTCATCTCTCAATGAGATTCTGAAGTGGTTATGGCACTCCACACATAATCAGAGACTTTTTCACTGGCTGGCCTTTAGGGAATGCCTGAGGGTGACAGATACAGACCCCCCTTTCCACCTCCCAGCCATTTTGAGCTCTCTCAGTTCAGTTTTATTCATTGCACATTCACTGAGATTGACTGTGTGCCCAGCTTGGTAGAGGATACAGAAAGAAATACATGACCTCAAAGAAGTTAGTGTGATGGGAAACAAATTAGTCGGTCAGACAGTTTTGCAAATATTGTTTCAGTGTGTTGAGTTGCAGTGGATAGGCTAAAAAGAAAGAATACTGCTAGAGAAGTCAGAGAAAACTAGGGTCTCACATTTTATCAGCTATCCTAATAATGGTTAGGAAGACTCATTTTCATGAGTTCAAATCCATTCTCAAACACTAAACATGTCCCTGGAGTAGAGCTGGTGGCCTGGGGGTAGAGTGCTGGACTTAGAATCAGGGAAACCTTGATGCCTCAGACATTTGCTAACTGTATAACCCTGGGCAAATCATTTAATTTCTCTTAATCTCAGTTTCCTTGTCTGTAAAATCAGATTACATTACATGGATCTGAGTTAACATTTAAAACGCCATGTTTCTCATCAAGCTGTTATCACAAATGTATAAAGTGATTTGCAAACCCTAAATTGCTATTTAAAAGCTAGCTATTATGAGGATGATTATTTCAAAAAGGATTAAGTTCTAAAATAATCTGCTCACCCTGTTTTACATCCTTCATTTGCCAAATAACTGCAAAAATAGCTTTATGCAAAAAGTGATTATAATTTAGAGACATCTCCCCAATAAAGCTGGTAGACAAAGCTATCTATGATGAAATATAAATATAGAGTCTCAATATATTTCAATTGTATCAGAATTCAAACAAGGTTGAAAAAATCATGGAAAGAACATTGGACTTAGTGTCAGAAACCCCAAAGTAAATTCATGGCTCCAAACATGATAGATCTTTGTGGCCATAATATGTTTTAATTCTGTTAATTTCAGTTTCCTTATCTATGAAAGAGAGGGTGTCAGTGAACCAGTTATCTAGAGATCTGGTCTCAGAGCCAGAACATCTTATAAGAAATTTAATATGGGAAGGTATTGCTTTAGGAGGGGTTACCTTCTGTGAGAGAGCTTTATGCCTCCCTAGACAATATCTTCTCCTAAAAGAAAAGAAGTTTGAGCTCCTGGGACTTGCTGACACCTAAGAGAATAAAAAGATGCATGGATCCAGAATGGAGCATGGATCCAGAGATAAAATGGCACAACCATTGGGAAGGACAGTTATGGGAAGGAGAGGGGATGAAATAGCATTACATCATTTGGGACAAGGGATAATTTCTACTATTTGGCATTACTTCTATGTAACATTACTTTCCTCATTGATTGAATCATACATAGAACTCAGAATTCTATGATCCTGTGAAATGAGGGCACAGTACAAGAATTAGAAAATGAATTTCAAAGTAGACTAGGAAAAGAATTAAGGAAGGAAACAAAGCAAAGAAACGTCTTAGGAAAAAGATACAGTAAAAGGAAAATTAACATGTTTAAAAAGTGGTAAGGAAGAAGAGAGGAAATTGTGAACCAACCACTAAACTGAGAAGAGAAAGAAAAGTCAAAAAAGGACTAATAAAGAAACACTAAATAAAGGAAGGAAAAGTCATTCAACAATATAAGTAAAACCCCCAAACTTGAAAATGTTTAAGCAAATAGGAGTAAGAATGAATGAAAAATTGAATTGTATCACAGTAATTGTGATACAACTACAATAGCAATTGCAGGGACAAAGTATTACATTAAAAGAGGAGGAGGACTCAAAAATTTAAAAAATAGTAAAAAGCAAATGGAGGAAAACATATGCCATAAATCAACTATGAATTCTGATCACATATATGGAGCATATATGTGTACATAATAGACATATAAGTATATATAGGTATAGTGTGTGTATACATGTATCTTAAATATATGCAATAAATGTACATATATGTATATCACATAATATCATTTGTGTAAGTACATGTCTCTGTGTATAAACATACATATATGTACATATACAGACATGTGTAACCTCAGTATGATGATCTTATGTCATTGAGATATAGATATTTCATATTCACTCTCTGACTTGGCTCATTCTCCCCAGCCTGTTCTCATAATGACAGGACACCACCCTATATTTATACTCAAATTCTCTCCAAGGGCTAACTATTGTGAGGGAATATATTCTTCCCTCACAAGGGAAAGGAAGCATATGAGAAGGAAAAACCTAGGTGCTCAGGTAACTCATGACTCTGGAATTGTAAATTTTGATGTTCTCTCTTTTAATTTGGGGACAGTTATGTGGTGCAATAGAGTGCCAGGCCAAGAGTCACAAAGACTTATCTCCCTGAGTTCAAATCTCTCCTCAGACATTTACTGTATGACTCTGGGCAAGTCACTTAATTCTGTTTGCCTCAACATATATATATATATATATATATTCGGAGAGAGCACTTGGAACCAAGCAGAGAGATAGGCCTCTAAGCTAACCGGGCTATATTGGAAAGATCTGAACTTTTATCACCTGGCTGCTTTTTGAGAAGAAAAAGCTCACAACACACTAACAGTGATAGAATCTTTATGATCAAATCAATTCTTTCACATAATCACAAAAGGGAAAATTATTATTAGGGCTTTTTGGAGAGGTGGTCATTCAGTGTATGATCTATATCTCTGGCTCCCAGGTCCATTGATGTATATCTTCTCTTGAGCAACCATTGCTTCATTCTGAGCTGGATTCCTTCAGATATCAGCTAAAATACCACCTTTTGCAAGAAGTCTTTCCCAATTCCCTTCAGTGTTAGTGCCTTCCCTCTGCTGATTGTCACCAATTTATGTATGTGTATGTATATGTATATGTATATGTATATATATATATATACATATACATATACATATACATACACATACATATATATATATACAAAAAATATTTATTGCAGCTCCCTTCTCAGAGCAAAGAATTGGAAATTGAGAGAATGCCCTTAATTGGGAAATGACTAAATAAATTGTAGTGATTATGGTAGAATATTATTATTTTATGGGAAATGATAAGCAGGATGCTCTTAATCTGGAAAGTCCTCCATGAACTTAAGCAAAATGAAATGTGCTATATACAAAGTAATAGCAATGTTATGGGATGATTAGTTATGAATAACTTTGCTATTCTTAGCAATACAATGATCCATGACTGTTCTGAAGGACTTATGATGAAAAATGCTTTCCATACCCGGAGAAAGAACTGATTGTGTCTGAATACATATTGAAGAATACTCTTTTTATAAACTTTATTTTTATTGGAGGGTTTTTTTGGGAGGAGATCAGTGTTTTTATTTGATTTTATATGGAAATTATATGACTTATGAAAATGTTTTACATAACTTCACATGTGTCTTTTTACTGTGGGGAAGAAAGAAAAGAATCTGGAACTCAAGGCTTTAAAAACATATAAAAAATTGTTTTACGTGTAAGTGAAAAAAATAAAAATATTAATTAAAATTTAATTAATTAAATTAAAATAAATTAAATAAAATTAATTAAATAAAATTAATTAAATTAAAAAAATAATTTAAAAATTTCATTTGCCTCAGTGTCCATGTCTGAAAAATGAAATGGAAAAAAAACGGCAAATCTTTGCCAAGAAAATCCCAAGTGGGACATAAAGAATCAGACATGACTGAAAAATTACTAAACAACTTCTCTTCTCAGCAACACTCCATAAAAGTTCCTGAATAAATGTAGCTCCTTTATTGATGCTTCCAATTGTGAGCTAAGTTAACTACCTTTTACTTGATCAATACCCAACTAGGCATAATGTCTTAACCTGACTACTTGATTCACTAGATGACTTTTCTGATTCTCTGCTTCCAAGCTGTTTCTCTGTTCAATTAGTCTCACTTCCCTTAGTAATAAGAAGTGACAGCATATACAGAGAGTTATGAAATCTATTCCTTCACTTCTATCTTATTTTTTGAGTTTAAACTCTAGATTCACTCTAAGAAAAAAAGCCACTGTTAACTTATGGTTGTTAACCAAATTGGTTAATAATAATCAAGATTGTATCTACAGTCAGATAAATTATATTTGTCCCATAATTGTGAAGTCTGAGAGTCAATATTTCCATATTTATTAATCCCAAAATTATATTGGTCTCAAATTCTTCATATATAAATCATGGAAGCATACTGGATTCTCTCTTGACACCAGTATTTTGTAGCTTGTCACTTAAACAAAAGAGCAATACTGTCCCAAAAATCTGGGTCACAAAAATTACTTCCCGTAGAACTCTGAGATTCTCACCCAAAGATAACCACACATAAAAGGATATATAAACAGCTACCCCCTGCTCCTCATCTCTATGCAGTATTTAAATCTGTAATGTCAGCTGTGGGTTAAGACAACATCCTTCCCCTTTTATTCCTCTCCATCATTGTCTTGTCCCAAATCCTGAAGACAAGGATTTAGAAGTAAAGCAAATAATGGTCCCTTGCCTTGTCATAAAAACACTATAAGGTCCAAAGTAGAGATTGAAAATGAGGAGATCAGAGAGAACATTCTGAAAAGCAAGACTCTTAGAATACAAAGGCAAAAGAAAAAATTGAACTGGGCCATCATTGATGCTGTTTTCCCTATGGATGCTTTGAACTTTCATAAGATACATAAGAAGTATGGATATAAGTTCCAATGATCTTATGATGAAGAGAGCCTTACCTAGAGAGAGGACTGTGGGAACTGAGTGTGGTTTACAACAGAGCATTTTCATTCTTTTTCTTGTTGTTTGCTTGCATTTTATTTTCTTTCTCATTTTTTCCTGTTTAATTTGATTTTTTCTTGTGCAACAAGATAATTGTATAAATATGTATGCATATATTGGATTTAGCATATTTCTACCATGTTTAACATATATTGGATTACTTGCCATGTAGAGGAGGGGGTTAGGGGAAGGGAGGGAAGTTGGAACACACGGTTTTGCAAGGGTAAATGTTGAAAACTTATCCATGCATATGTTTTGAAAATAAAAAGCTTTAATAAAAAAAATGAAGTGTCAATATAGAGTAATAAGGGGCCTCAGAAAATATGAATCAATTAATCAACAGGCACCTATAAGCACCTACTATGTATCAGACTCTGTGTTTTATTCTGGACATAAGAATACAAAAGTGTGTCTCTTCTTGTCTTGTAGAGCTTTGCATTCTATCAAGGGAATTAGCACATATATCAATGCATATGCACAAAATAGATATAATTTCAAGGGGGCGGGGAAGAAGAAAATTAGAACTGGATAGATTAGTAAAAATTTCATGTAGAAAACATCATGTGAACTGGACTTTGAAGGAAATTGGAGAGTTTAAAAAACAAAATTGAGGAGAGAGGACATGTCTGCAAGGCATGCAGAGCTCCCATTGGGAAGGCCTGCAGGCCAGAAATGTATTGCGAACAACAAAAATGTCAGTTTGGCTGGACTACAGTATGTGTAAAAGCAAATAATATATGATAAAGCTAAAGAGGTGGGTTTGAGCCTATTTGTAAAAGGTTTATATGCCAACCAGGGAAGTTTACATTGCTTCTAAAAGCACTAGAAAATCAATGGAATATTTAACATATATTGGATTACTTGCTGTCTAGGGGAGGAAATGAGGGGGAGAGAAGGAGAAAAAAACTGGAACATAAGATTTTGCAAGGGTGAATGTTGAAAACTATCTTTGCATGTATTTTGAAAATAAAAAGCTTTTTATAAAAAATAAAGTCAATGAATTTGAGTAGGGGAGTAACATCTTCAGAACTATGCTGTAGGAAAACCATTTAGGCAGCTGTGTTTAGATAAATTAGAGGGAGAAAAGACTTAAGGCCAGGTGATCAATTAGGAGAAAATCACTATAGTCCAGGAAAGAGTTGATGAGATTTGAGTTAGAGAATTTGCTATGTTGTTAAAGATGAGAGGCCAGAGTGGCAGAAATGACAAGATGGTCATCTGTGTGAGAAGAAGGAATTGAGGGTGATAGTCTGTGAACCCAGATGACAGGAAGGATGATAGTGCTCCTTTTTTTTTTAATATTTTCCCAAATTACATTAAAACAATGTTTAACATTTTAAAGAGTTTTAGGTTCCAAATTCTATTCCTCCCTCCTTTTTTCCCTTTCCTGAGCTGATAAGCAATCAGATGTAGGTTATCCATGTAATATCATGTAAAACAATAGTCACTTTGTATAAGAGCAATGGAAAAAAAAAGAAGGAAAGATAGGAAGAAAAAAAAGAAAGATGGAAGAGAGAGGAAAAAAGGAGGGAGAAAGGAAAGAAGAAAGGAAGGAAGAAATAGAAGGTTTCAGTCTATATTCAAATAATATCAGTTATTTTTCTGGAGGTGAATAGCATGTTTAATCATTAGTCCTTTGGGATTGTCTTAGATGATTGTGTTGATGAGAATAACAGGTCCTTCATCATATAACACTGCTGTTAAAATGTGCAATGTTTTCCTAGTTCTGCTCACTTTATTTTGTATCAATTTGTGTAAATATTTCTAGGTTTTCTGAAATCATCCAGTCTGTCATTTCTTATAGTGATGGTGGTACTCTCTTGACAGAAAAAGAAGCATTCAGAGAAGTTTTATTTTGGGGGAGAGAGGTGCAGGGTGGAAGTACAATGTGTTTTATACATGTTATGTCTTTAGGACATTCAGTTTGAAATGTCCAGTGGGTCCTTTGTAATGAAGGACTAGAGTTCAGAAGGCAAACTAAGACTGATTATATAAATTTATGAGTTTTCTATATAGTGATGATAATTAAATCTCTGTGAGTTAATGAGATCACCATTCTCTGATTTTAAAGAAGAGGAAACTGAAGTCAAATGAAATGAAATGACTTTAGCAAGATACACAAAGATGGTATTTGGACACAGAGTTAGTACTCTTTTCACTGTACCAAGCTTGAACATTGTACTATAGATAACATAAGATTATGGAACATATCTCTGAGAATGTATATTCTGGATATTTTGATGAATTAAAGTGCAAAAGTTCTGAAATGTGTGTATGTAGTTCCATGCTGAAAAGCAACATAGAATTTTTTTTTTTTGCTGAGATATAGAATTTGAAGGTAGAGAGGGACTCTCTACTCATCTCACTTAACTTGGCAAAAGGCTGAGCCCAGTTAGTGCTTGCTTATTTCAGTACAGTATAGTACAGTAAAAACCTTAATACAGTCTATTAAGGGAAGAAAATGAGTCCTGAGCAGTGAGAACAAAGAGAGTCCTGAGCAGTAATAATGGACTGCAAGAGCAGTGATGGATAGAGGGACTGTAAATCACAGTGAGGACAACAAATGCATTTATGGAGGAGTAACAGAGAGGAGGAAGGATAGAAGATTATAATCAGGGATGGAAAGTCCAGAATTCATGATCATATAAATGGCACCATGATGCTAAGGTATGAGCATCCCTGAGGATGAATGAGATAGAATGAAAGTATCAGTCATGGGAGTTGAAACACCTGATGAATTGAGAAACCATGAATTTTAAGAGTTCATTCAAGTATATATTGAAGATCCCACATATAAGACAGAGAGAAGAAGATTGAGGAGTGAAAAAGAAGAATATGAGATATACTGAACACATTTAGAAAAATAAGAGACAGTGTCCTGAAGGCTGGGAAATAGCAGCAATGAGAATCTGGAAGATTTATATGTCCAGATGGAATGATTCTTAAAGGAGAAGAGATTACAAAGTAATACTGGTAGATGGAAGTAATGGGGTATGTGTGTGTGTGCACATGCGCGCGCGCACTTCTGTCTTTGTGTGTTATAATAGACACACAGAGACAGAAACAGAATGGTACAGTGAAAAGAACATTTAATATGGAGTCTGAGGAACTGAATTCAGACAGTACCTCTGATGATTCCACTGGTGTGATTATATCTGGAATGTTCTATCTCTTGGCTTCCTTGGCTTCTTTTAAAGGTCAGCTCAAATTCACCCTTCTGGGTAGACTTGTTTCAGTCCCCTCCAAGATTTATTCAGTGCTCCTTTTCCCTTTTGGAGTTTATTTTCATTTTTGTATATTTTATATATTTACTTGTTTTTATGCTGCCTCCCCTATTAAAACATACGTTCCTTCAGGGCAGAAATGATTTTTGTTTTTTGGTAATAATAATAATAATAATAATATGAGAAAATCATGTAACATTTATATATAATGCTTTAAGGTTTGAAAAGGAATTTACCAATCTCTCATTTTATCCTCACAACAACCCTGGGAAGAAAATGCTACTATTATCTCAGTTTTTCTGATGAGGAAACTGAGTCAGTTTAAGGAAATTGCCCTGGGGTCATACAGCTAGTAAATATCTGAGGCAGTCTATGAAGATTTGAACTTGTTCTTCCCTACTCCACTTCTAAAGCTCTATCCTTACCTGAGATGCCTAGTTGACGTTTTTTTTGAATTCCTAGCATTCAGCACCATGGCCAGCACAGTATAGGTAAGCCCCTATACCTAATAAATACTTGTTGACTGATTGATTCATCTTGGGCAAGTCATTTATCTGTAAGGTTTTGTAAAGGAATCAATTGGACCAGTTAGTCTCTGAGGTCCTTTCCACGTTTTCATCTGTGATTCTCTGGATCTCGTTTCCCAGCTCATTGTGTGGAAGGGGACAAGGTAAACTGAGACTTACTTGCCTTGGAGAGTATGGCAATGATATTCTGTTTGTGATTTTGGAAAACTAGAACTTGGAGAAAATATGAAATGAAGAGATTAAATTGGGACAAAAGTTATTAATGATTCAGTTAAGCTTCCTAAGGGCAGGACAGGACAGGATGTGTTGAACGGTAAAATTGAGTTAGATAGTTATGAAAGTTTAAGAAAAAGGTAAAAAGAGACAGAGGAGCTCAATATCAAACAAGAAGAAGTTGTCATGTGTGAATTCCCCAATCTTTGAACAATAATATTTCTAACTTTTCAACTAAACCCTAGAGAAGCTAGAGATAGAAGTAGCAGGAACCTCAGGTCCAGTTCCTGAGAAAATAAAACCTGGTAACTCCGGCTCCTAGGACAACTGGAACTATATATTAATTCTTTCGTCTTATGCCAAGATAACCTAAAATGAGGCACACCCAGAAATACCTTTTTTCTATATTTTAACCATATGTTTCTCTAGTCTTTTCCAATATTATTCATAGAATCACAAGATTTTGGTCTCATTGTGTCCAGTGTAATGTAAATAGCCCCTGAAATCCTACTTAGCAGCCCTTGGAAATCAAGTGTTGCTCCTTCCAATAGCTATGACAGTAATAACTCCAAACAATGTACTTACAATTATTTCATTATGCTCTCACATTCCAGGAACCCTGTTCAACTGTCCTTCATTTAGTGCTGGTTTTCCTGTGAGGTTCCTTAGAATTTTGCATGTTTATGCTAAGTCAATTACTGCAAAAATGCTGATGAGAAAACACTGTGGGCTACTCCAGTGTTTGTGCTTGGTACCTACTATTGGATTCTTCCCTTGGCAAGCACAATCCCTCGAGTGACTTTTGCTTCCTTAGGGTAGCTAAGCTATCAATCAATCAACAAGCATTTATTAGATTCTTACTATGTGCCAGGCATGATTCTAAGCACAGGGGATGCAAAGCAAAAGCAAGAGGAATCATCTCTGAGGAGCACTTGAGGCAATTATGAGAAGCACTCAGTAATTCTCCACTATGGGATAGGCCCTTCTTTTCATCCTCTCTTTTTCTTCCTGTTCATTTTCTTGTTTTTCTCTTTAAAAAAAAGAAAAAAAAAACTTTCCTCCCACTCTCTTACCTAAAGTCTGGGGATAATAATAGTAACTCACACTTACAGTGGGCTTTAAAGTTTACAAAATGTTTTTCCTCCATGAATTCTGTAAAAATATACAGTACAATTTTTATTACCCCTGTTT